>NC_141705.1:20608686-21808686 GCF_971803275.1 Cyanistes caeruleus | reverse complement strand
TAGCTAGTCTGAGGCAGTAAAGCAACTAGGGTAGATTAAGATTTACATCTCAAGGAATGCATGAAACTGGAATTGTATTCAGACTCATAATCAAGGCCTGAGACCTCCTACACTCTCATTTGCATTAATTGTTTTGCCATGGCTCTCAAGAACAGAAAAATCAAGTCAATGACAGATATTGCTTATGCTTCATGCAGCAACTCCTAGTTTATGTAAATTATGGTGTATGGTTGGCAAAGCAGTGTTATTGCAATTAAGGTGGTTGGTCAAATATGGATTAAAGCTTAAAGGTCATGTGGTTGATTATGTATCATGCAAAATGTAGCTACTGCTGTTTGAACTGATTTGGAATTATTGTAGTTTGAATAATGTTAAATTGTGAGTGGATATATGAGTTTATCATGCCCTCAGTAGATCAGTTAGCCATAATCAGAACCATGACAAAAACCTGACAAACACTTTATTAAAAGGACCCTCAAATTATTGCCCCCTCCCCTTAATATATTTTTTAAAATATGAGTATATTGGTATAGTTTAAAAGTGTTGATTAAACAGGAATATGGTGCAAAGAGTTTTCAGGATAATTTTAAACTTGGAAAAATTTGAATTTAATGAGTAGTCTCCTTGGAATGTAACACAAGGACAGTCCCTTCATAGTATTATTTTTTCTGCTTTGTAGAAGAGAGGTGTTATAAAATCTTATGGATTATACTCATTACCATTATAAACCTGCAGAAAAAATATTATCTCTGTTGTTTCATTTATACTTTTAAAAAACTTGGGGTTTACTTTGTTTGTGTGTATTTGGAGAGCAGATGGTTTCTCTGGTTTTTAAAATGACAGTGGGAGTATTGCTGCTGACAGTAGAAACTGAAAAAAAAATAAAAGAAACTTTTATTTATTTATTTATTTATTTATTTATGAGCTTTTGTATTTAATTGAAATGTCAGTCTCAGATTTTACTTTTGGTTCTTTTTCTTCACTATTTTTAAAGAGGACAAAAAACAAAACAACATCTCCCAAAAGGTGCTGTAAGCAACAAGTAAACAAATGTTTATTCACTGTAAATATTTAACTTTATTATGTAAGTGTCTATGACTTGGCAGGAAAGGGAATAAGGCACCTTTCAACTACAGGAAGCTGAGCTGAACCAGCCTGTGGAGTGTACCCTCATCAAGTTTGCAGATGACACCACAGTGGAAGGAGCACTTGATTGCAGCTGTTCAGAAGGGTCTAGGAGGCTGGGAAAGGAATGGGCCAGCAGGAACCTCCTGAAATTCAGCAAGGATAAATACCAAATCTTGCATTTGAGAAGGAAGGGACTCCTACAATGTTACAGGCTGGGAGCTTTTGAGCAGCACTGCTGAGAAGAACTTGAGGAGATGCTGGTGGATGGAAAGTTTGGCATCAGCCTGCAGTGCCCTGGCAGCAAAGACCAAGAAAATCCAGGTCAGTACCAGGAGATCTGGGAAAGAGTTATCCTCTGCACTCTACCTGTCAGATCACTTCTGGAGGCCTGTAACAAATTTTGTGTGCAACAAAGATGTTGATCAGCTGGTTTCCAGACATGGAACAGCATAGATATTTGATAAAAATATTCCTATCTGTTTCAGTAACATTTGTTGTGCCAGTAGCTAAGGAAATAGTGAATTTTGGAATAAATGTGAAACTTCTATGGTTTTGATGCTGATCATGTGCCAGTGCCACCAGTATTCATTTTGTTAAACCAGTAACTAAATCAAGAATGAATGGTGTCTTATTTATTTTTGTTTATTTCTTAGCTACCCAGGTGCTTTAGTCAACATTCTGAACTGCAGCCACTGTTCCTTTCTTCTTTCTGTAGTTTGGAAACTATCTTGGTCAAAAAGCACCTGATTTCTATCTAGCAAAAATTCAGTAAAATCCATTTCTTTCTAAAAATTTCAAAATTGTCTTTCAACATCTCTGCTATAATAGCCCACAATATATAAACTTTTCCTATATCGAATTTTAGTTCCCTGCTCTCCCACCATGAACTCAAACCTGTGGCTCTGAACTTGTGAGTGAGTAGGGAGGATAGAAAAATGTTCTCAGCATTAAACTGAGATTTAGAGAGGACTGGTTTGGGGGTTTATATTCAGTGTCATCTATTGCAACTTTTCCCCTTATGCAATATAATTCCAGAAACATTGGCAAGGTAAAAGAGCTAATGTGATTAGTTAAAAATTTATCAATGAAAAATGCTATTTTAGCCACAAAAATTTAGGCAGGATTGTTTCCAAATAAGAAGACAAACAACAGGAGAAAGAAGACTACACATCCAGAAACTCAGAGCGTCTCTGTTTAAGTGTCCTTGGTATTTCTTTTTTAAAAATTGAACATTTATTGTTTGAGTGGTAGGATTTACTGCACGAAACTAACTCATTTACTCATAATACATCATTGACAAATTGAACTTTTTATTTAGTTTAATTGCAATGTTTAAAAACTGTCTTATCAAGTAGTCTGTGGTAGATTTGCAACATTAATTTGTCTGATGACTGAGATGTCGTACCATGTGAATAAATTGCACAAGTTTAATAGGAAGCTATCAGAAATAAATGTCCTAAACCTATAAATAACCCTTCAGAAGACATTTGTGATTTAAGAGTAAGTAAGGATAGGAGAAGGTGCTTGAACATAGGAGGTTAAAAAACCACTCAGAATAATAGTATCAAAAGTGAAAGGAGTGTATTGCTGAAGAGAAACAGAATGAGGTGCCTGCTGTTTCAACATCAGTGTCAGCAGAGATTAAGCCTTAAGGTAAGATAGAGATATACAGATTGCTTTATAGTTTTAAAACCTGTAGCAACTATGCTGTTCTCACTGTTAAAATCACTTTAAGAGGATTGTTTCATCTGGTCACAGACTGACCAAATATCTCCAAAGGCAGTTGGTTTTACTGGATCATCATAATGAATGGTTAGAGAATTGTACCCTTAAGCCTGGCTTGTGCAATTTGTTTGGGGGCTTAAGAAGGTCTAAGGTTTGTAAATGAACAGTAAACTGTGTAACTGTGGCAAAGCTGAAGCATATTTTGATAGGATTACAAATTGGATCTGTGAATCCTTTAAAATCCACCTCACTGTATCCATTTCAATGAATGAAGAAAGCTGTTCTAGTTAATTGCTAATGTCTAACCTATTGTGAAGTCAAAATATTAAAACAAATCAGAAAGCAGTAATTTTAAGTAGTTTCATATATTAGTGGCTTCTAACTGAATAATTCTTTTCCAAAAGTTTTAAGAGCTCATATTAAATAATCTCTTAATTGATTTACTTAATTTAGCAGCCAGAATTTCTCACAGGAGTTACTTTTAAAGTACACAACTAAAAATATGAAATAAAAAAAGTGATTGTGCTGAATCCCTGCAGTAGAACTTTATATTAAGTGACATTAATTGCTTAATAATTGCAATATAAGTTGCAATAGGTGTATAAAGACACAGCATCTGTCTACAATTTCTGCATTTCTGACTGGTACACCATATGTGCCCATCTTATTGTGTGTATCTAGTTGATTCATCTCTAGTAACATCAAATAACATAATTTTAATTTAAAAACGTAATATAACAGGTCCAACCAGCTCTGCTAGCCTTAAGTATGCCAGGATGTCCATGTTAAAAACCTCTTTTATAGAAATTCATAACCAGTCTGAAATACTGCTTCAGCTTGAAACCTGGCATATGTTGGGGAGAAATGTTTTTCACAGAGTTTCAGTCAACATAGTTTGTTATTGCATGTTATTTCATGCAAAAATCCTTTAACTCAAGAATTTGTATTTATCATTGCTGTAGATGGTGTAGAATCCTGAATGCAGTCTGCTGTAACTAATTTTTGTCACTATGTCTTCATAGTTTGTTAGTGACTGAGCATACCTAGTTCTGTATATAAGACAAAGTTTAAAACAGGGGAATTTAGTATATTGTCTTTAAAAATCCTTTACAAGGGTGAAGCTTGTAAATGAGATAAAGTTATTACTAAATAGAAAGAAGCCCTTCGGAACTGAGAATCATGAAGAACTTTTTTGTTTAGAAATTTCACTATTGGACAATTTAAGAAGATCAGATAATAAAAATTTAGACCAAAAATCTTTGCAGAGGCTCAGTGTTTCTGCTGCCTCCACAATCTATTTATTCTTCTACACATGCAATAATAAACGTTTGGTTCAAAAGATCAGTTCTAAAATGAAAAAGATAAAAAACATAAAAAAAATCACAGGTCTTTGCATGGGTGCTGTTGCATACAAACTTTTGATCATCCTAGAGTGGTCCAGCCTTGGATCTGAAGGGTCCAAACAGTGAAGAAATGATCTTTGTTTAGTGTCATAATTCAACATAATTGAAAATATGTACAGGCCCCCTCTGTGGACAGTTTGAGAAGATCAGGTAATAAATTCTTAATTTAAGTGACACATGGGTCTCACTGTTTTCCTGTAGAGGAAAAATATGACTTAAAACCATACCCTGGTAGCTGTGGTATTTTGAGGTACAAATTTTGATTCTATGTCACCATTGTAATAAGAGGAATTTGAAATCACCTCGGAAATTTCTACTCTTTTGCATATAAGTAAAAAATGTGCCACTACAGTCACTGAACCTGAGAGAAAGCAAATAAATGGGATATTATAATTCAAAGATAAGCCTGTATGCAATTCTTATTCTTATTTATAATTATGCAATTATTATTCTTATTACAATCCCAGTTATTGTGTGTAGGTGCTGTCTTTCTTATATTCTTCTTTTTCCAAGTTCTCTTTATCTCTGAGTCTGTATTTGTTTTACATCTTCACTGCTGGAAGACTGTGCTAATTATTCCTTTAAAGAATTTCAGAAGATGCATTTTTCTGCCTTGGTGAACCTGCACTGCTTTTGTGCTGCTCTAAGTGTAAGCTCTTCACAGCTGTCTGGGAGCATTCCTAATCTATCCTCCAACCAATATAAAAGCTAACCTCTAAAATAATCATAGGTACCTTTAGTATTTTTTCCATTTTCTAATTTATTTTTCAATCTTATGTATCATTACTTTTCTTGATAATCAAACCTAAGCTCTATTTTCTTCTCTTTTTCCTTTGTTGTCTTTCTTATTTCCAGATGTTCCCACCACTGGCTTCCCTTATGTAGCTGTCTCAGCCATGGAACTCCTTTTCTATACCATTTGGAACATAATTCCAACTAGATTATGAAATCTAATATTCATTTTTTTCAGTTGCATCCCAGTACTACTGTATTTTTTATAATCTTTTTTCTTTTCTCACCTAGCTGCTAGGCTTTGGGCATTTGCTTAATTGTAGTTCTTCCACCCTCGCTTTCCGTATCTGAGTTCAAATATTTAGGATTTCTCTTACCAGGATTCCTTAGCTGCTAGTATAAAGTAAAGCCCAGATGCCTTAGGATAAAAATTAATTTTACTTTTGCAATTATCACATAAATTTTTTCCACTCCATCAGTTCCTATATAGTGCTATGTACAAAATATCCACCCTCTTCTCCCATGCATATGCTGTTAAGGACCTTATTGGCCCTCTAACTATTGAGCATCAGAAGGCATCTCCTGGCTTGGATCAGTCTTTCAACAACAATGAAAGGAATTCAACTTACCATCTAGTCTAGTCCTTTATCCTGAATTAAAGTTGTCAATTGACAATTTTGCAATACAACTACGATACTATTGTAGTTCTGACCAATGTAACAATTTGTTTCTCTGTTACACATCACTGCTGCACGTTGCTTACAACTTGTTCATAACATCACCAAGACTGTGAGTTTTGGTTTTGTGTGTATACAGCAGCACACGTGTCTTATCCATGGTGTATCTAGTCCATATAGAGGTATTAAGTTCATAGAATCATGGGGTCATTTAGGCTGGAAAAGACCTTTAAGATCTTCAAGTCAATCTGCTAACCCATCACTGCCAAGTCCACCACTAAACCATTTCCCTAAGCACCGCATCTGCACATCTTTTAAACTTTTTAGACTGCCCACTCTTCCTGGGCAGGTTGTTCCAATATTTGGCTGTCCTTTCAATGAAGAAATTTTTCCTAATATCCAATCTCAGCATCTCCTGCTGCCACCTGAGGCCGTTCCCTCAGATTGTGTTTCGTGTTACTTACGAGAAGAGATTGACTCCCATGCGTCTACAAACTCCTTTCAGGTAGTTGTAGAGAGGGATAAGGTTCAGACCTCAGTCTCCTTTTCTCCAGATTAAACAACCTTAGGTTCCTCAGCCACACCTCATAAGACCTGTCCAGAACCTTCACCAAATTTGTTACAAGAAGACCATTTGTCATTTAACAGACATAAAAAATTTTCTGAGAAGTAGTTCTCTCACGTGACTCTCTTCTCCATAAGTATTTTTCCTTAGTATTTTTATTCAGACTAGCTCAATAATTTGTGCAACAAACATCTCACAGACAAAATTACACATCAGCTCTCCAACCATCACAGGCTCACTCAATGTTTCAGCTCAATATTCATCTATTTGCACTTAAAAAAAAGTTATTAATTAGGATGAAATTTTCCCTAAATGTTTGAGAAGGAATTTTATTTTCACAGCTTTTTAGAAATTAGTTTTTTATCTTATTAAAGACAGAAAACATATAAAAAGACAGAATTCTCAACACTCATGCCTGTAAAAATATCTTTCTTTTATAACACCTCAATAGATAAATGACAACTATTAATTTCTAATTTATTTTCTTGTAACAATGCTGTGTGTAGATCTTCTTTCTGTTTTTATTTCCTTTGAAATAGTTTGATTTTATAACCCTAAGAGGACAATAATAACATTTCAGATAATTTCTGTTGGTAGAAAAATTTTAGGCATGGGTGGGTTTTTCCATTGTGTTCCTAGAGTTGTAGTTATTGGGATCTTTGAAAGCATGAAACAACGGTTTAGATTTCAAACCTGTTCCTCTAGTTTCTATGTTCTTTAACTTTCATCATTTAAGCTTTAAACATCAAAAGAAGTGATGCAAAATAAGACAGCAAGTGCATAGAGGAAAAAAAAGTTGAGACACAGTCAGATAGAGAGGTTTACCTGAGAAATTTTATAGTCAACTATTGTATTGAATTTAATTCCTAATAGAGTAGTGCTATAGAATACAATCAAAAGGATACACAATATCTATTATCTGTATTTTTATCAGAGTAATCACAAAAAGTGATAATTACTAATAATTACTATAAACTTGATTTTAAAGTATTTTTAAAGTCTTTTGATATGATGGATAAGTATTAATTTTAAATTTGATGCTAAAAACAGGACTAACAATTCAATTAGTAACAGTGAGATTTGCAAATTAAACATTGGACAATATGAACTTGTAATAGTTATGTTCCCTTTTCACTTTGTAATGAATGATATTTCATTTTATTTTAAATATACACATTTCATAATGTAAATGGTACTATGTATATTATTGTTACTACTTATAAAGCAGGTAGGATTGAATTTTATGTTTTAAATTAAATTATATTCATGAGTCTATTAAGGAATATAGTTTACATAAAAGAAACAACCCTAAAGCAAGGATGATTTCTGAGTTATTTCTTTCTTCCTTAAGAACTCTGCAATTTATGTCACAAGTCAGTAACTTAAAAAATTCTTATCTGTTCATGGAATTTATTGGACTGAGGCAAAGATGCTGCCATTAATGGAAGATTTGCTTTAATACACTTTTAGCTGAACTTTCCAACTCATGTATTTCCACTTTAAATGTATTCGCAAGTATTCCATTTTGTGTGTTTCCAAGTACTCTGCTGTGTTTGAGAAGTTCTTACTCAATAGTTCAAACTAGATGTTGCATTATGTTTTCTATTCTGAAGTTAAAAAATGTTGCTCATCTATTTTTGTAGCCTTTGTGTTCAAACTTGCCAATATTTTAAATCTGAGTGAGGAGAGAGGGCTTTTAAAATGTTTCATTCATCTTTCACATATGCTATATTTCCCTCAGAAGTCCATTTGTCAGCATATGAAAACACAGATGGATAAATATGGGTATAAAAGGGAATTGAGAAAAAAAAAAATCAATAATATAGATTTCTTTCCTTTACCTTACTAATTATTTACCTTTATACAATAAGAAAATTTATCTGAACTTCAAAGAGACTTTGCTAAATAGAATTAGCTACAGCTGTCCTCATAATTGATAACATTGGTTGAGTGATTGTGAAAAGAAACCCAGAATAAATTTATGCTACAAGATTTGTGAAAAAATTACATCATTAATGAAACTAAGAACTCTACGTTTTATTTAAAAGAAAGTCTATAAAAGGAAGATGGCATGCAAGGCACACCTCAAGGCTTTTTGATCATTCAGTCAGGAAAATAAAATGTCTTCGTACAGAAAGGTTAGTTTGGTAGTATGAGAGATCACAGGATTCAAGGTTTTGGGAGGTTTTTTAGCATTCAGAATAAGCACAGATCAAATCTACTACAAAATGCCTAGAAGTAATAAAGAAAAAAAATCAGTAAAGTTAAGTAAAAAGAGAATATTCATGTATCAATATCGTTCCAGTTTTCATCAATATGAACGACTCAAAGGGCAATGCTGGTACATGAAGAAATGGATATAAGGGGGTTTTGAATACTAAAATTGAGTATTAAAATAATTTTTCTTATAATTCAGATAAAGTATTTTATCCTTAATCAGAGAGGTTAGACACTGCCACAGTGATAATGTAGGAAGAAAGATTCTTAATTGTTTTAGTATGAAAAAAATTCTATTATGTTACTATTTTTGCTGGCAAAATGTTGCATTGTTTGGCTCCATGTTCTTTCAGTTTTAAACGTTGAAGATGTTAAAAGTTCATACTGATTTCATATGACTGTCTAGCCAGGCCAGTGTTTGTTTTAAAACATCATCACCACTGATTTAGAAGGAAATTTTCAGGCGTCCAAATAGACTGTTTTCTTCATCTTATGAAGATCTAAGAATAGCTGTATCCCCTGTATAGTACTCTGAAAAACCTTATTGTTTCTGGACTAGGATGATTTTTGGAAATTCTTTGAAAGAGCTAGTAATGGGTTCATTTTTTTGGGACACTGACATTGTACCAGAACTTTTCGTAACACTCAGTTTCTTTGGATAATAGTGCTGGAGACAAGAACAAGACAGATTCTGTGCTGAATTGTTGAAAGACATTGTACTGGACGACAGATGGTGTGACAGCTCTCTGTCAGGCTCTCTTTTGCCAGTATCCAACTCCACTAACTTAATTTTTACCAATTTCTTGAAAAGTTTTAAATCATTATCTACCTTGATATCACCTTTGATAAGGTTTAATATGAACCTTGATCTAATTTATTATGTAGGAAATTAGTGATATATTTCCTAAGGTTTTTGCTTTCCTAACTATGCACCAAAATGTCTTTCTTGATCCTTTGGAACTTTCACTATTCTATCATTTCAACTGATACTATTTTCCAAGCTCAGAGAATCTAGCAGTTAGAAGATCTAGCAGTTTGTCCATTGCAAATGGAAATAAATTAAGACAATTTCTCTCTTGTTCTCTGCTTCTTCAGATGGTATAGTTTTATTACTTCATAGGTCTTGTTCCTATATTGCAGCTAATAAGGAGTCAGATGGTGATATTCAGTCTACTTTTAAATAAGGAATAATTTTCCTTTATTGAATTTTTTAGGATTGTCTTGGTTTTATTTTTTTAGTGCCTTTTTTTTACTATTCCTGATACCCTCTCTTTGAAGGTTTTTCTGTAAAAGATCTCTGACATCAAATCCAACTTTTGACTGATCACCACCTTGGCAACTAGACCTTGGCACTAAGTGCCACATCCAGTTGTTTATTGAGCATCTCTATGGATGGCAACTCCATCACCTCCCTGGGCAGTCCATTCCAGTGTTTAACAAAACTTCCCATGAGGAAATTCCTCAACTGAACCTCTCTGACTGCAGCTTGAGGCTACATTTTGTCCTCTCACTTGTTGCCTGGGAGAAGAGGATGAGTCCCACCTGGCTACAGCCTCCTTTCCCAGAAATGTAGGGAGTGATCAGGTCTTCCCTGAGCCTCTTTCTCCCCAGGCTTAACAACCCCAGATCCCTCAGCTGTTCCTCATATGCTAAAAATTTTCTCTTGTCTTTTATCTCCTTTTCCTGTTAGATATTTTGAATTGGAAATTTGTATGATCCTCCAAGATAGAACTGGTTATATCTGATTATTTAAATTACATGACTATGAAAGTTATAAAAACCCAAGAAAGCTTTCAAAGTATCACATAACTTTTGGACATGTGACCTCTTAATGAAATTTTTAAAAGTAAAAAATGATGGAAGTAAATATTTGACTGAGCTGGTCTCTAATTTTCAATTTTCAGACTATGACCATGACTTTGAAATACAGTGGCAATAGTAATAGACAATATGTCTTTTCCTTTTGTCTAAAACTGCCTACATTGTATAAAAGTATTGTGTTAAAAAAGAAGTTCCAGAATCACCTTCCATATTGAACTGTGCTGCCTGCCTATTTACACAGTGAAAAATAGACAATTGACACTAAGTACATCCATTCCTTGACTATTTCTTTTTACTTTCAGAGGCATACACATTTGACCTGTACCCTTTCCATCTGATCATACAGAAAGGACATTTCTGTGAACCACTCTGGCAAATGAAGCTGACCTTAATCTTATCCTGGGTTTCTTTACCTTTAATATCTTACCCTTGTGACAACCTTTTTCTGCTTCAGTTACCTTTTCAATTACAAAATGCAGAAAATTCAGCCAAATAACTTAAATGCACAAAATGCACTGTGGTCATTGGTACTGAGCAATGCTAGGTGGAAAAATATTGTCATTTTTAAAATATGTATTGTACATCAAAATATTATGGAAATATTTAATTACTATAATTTTAATTCAGTTCTTTCCAAATAAAAATTATTGAGTTTCTGTATTAGTCTAAATTTATCTTGTTCTGATAAAAAATTTATTAGTATATTTCTGCCTCTGTTTCATCTCATTATGTCTGCTGTCATATCTTTTTTTTACTTTCTCCTAACCTGCATGTTGAGGACTTCTAATGTTTTTTTCCTGTGTCAGATATTTGGAAGGCAGATTTTTACTATGTGCAGCACCTGCAATGATGGGCCTTACAATGTTTAGATTATTCAAGTATTTCAGCAATAAAAAAGGAGTAGGTAAATAACAAGGTATGTGACATAAAATAACCTAAAAGATTTCAGAGCCTAAAATAATTCAGTGAAACAAAAACAGTCATCATATTTGTTAGGTATAATCTTGAAAAAAGGCAATAAAATTTATCTTAACAGGACAGGATGACTGCTAGCCTGAAAACTGAGCTTAACAGTAAGATAGCTATCATCCATTTTAACTTGTTTTTCTCATAAGGATAGATCAGCTGAAATCATCTGCTCACCGCTGCAGTCACCTTCTGCCACTTTTGTACATAGCCCTAGATGTATAAAAAGATTCAGGTAGAATGTCTGTTTACACACTGAATTTTTAAGAAGCTGTTCTGTAGAAGTTGGATCAGATCTGGAGCCTGTCTAGGTTTTGTAGATATTTGAAGACGATATGTTCATTTAGGATTAGGACATGGGAGTGCACTATTTATGAACAAATCCTGCTATCAAATCCTCCCCTCTAGGTTTATATAGCATAGAGAAAAACAGAAAGCTACTGATGAGCTATGACATGTTTTATATGTTCACTAATAAATATTTCAGAATATGACAAAAGTATATTATTCCAGTTTAAATAATACCTTACAAATCAGTCACTGACAGCTGTGAAAAGTGGTTTGTGAAAATAATGGCTTGCAAAATAAAGAAAATTAACATACCTAAATCATTGGGCTAAGAAAGAGATTAGATGATAGTAAAGTAATGCGCTTGCAGCAAATTGATTGCTAGTGATTGAAATAATTGTGGGAATTTCTGAAAAGAGAAAAGGAATCACCAATGTTGCTGTTCCAGGGATATTATGAATGGCACTTTATTTGGCCATAAGACAGATTCCTGTTGCTGTATCTCTGAAAATTCTTATAAGCATGGCAAAATTCTTACAAACCATCTGTTTTTCTGAATTTTGGCCATTGTTCTCTGCTTCTGCTGCAGTTCAGTTTTAAACAGTTACTATGTCAATAGCAGTGACATCAAGGTCATTATTTTACTTATGCTTAGATTATTCTAGGCTAACAATTGTAATAAACAACATATCATACACATTATCCTCAATCATAAGGAAAATTACTGGTAATCAAAACGAAAAAAAAAATACTGATCCTTTTATGTATCCTTTTATGACAAAGGCAGCAGCTCACACTTAAATTGTTTTACCATACAAACATTTCTTTAATATTGAATGTTGTATGTGTTGTTTACATAATGGGTAGTGACAATCTCATAACACATTTTTTTTGCTCTTGCTCAACTTTAAACTCCTGCCACATACCTTATGTTAGATAATTACCTTCAAAAAGGTAACTTTTCATTCATATTGTATGTGTTCTTTTCTCTGCACAGATGCCTCCATTTACTTTGTTGTTTCCTGGGACATTTTTACACTCAGTTGTCCTTTAGTTTATTCTTTGCCTCATTGCTGAGGTTAATGCTCTCAACTGTTTTGTGATTCACCATGTAAGAAAGAAAGAAAAATACGCAGGTGTCTTAGTACAGTACTTGTGTATTTGTTCACATGAGTGTGAGAATAATTTTATTCTACCCTAAGAAGCCTTGTGTTGACATTCAGTAGCACAGACAAAATAATCCAAAAGCAAAAAAAAAAAATTAGCATCAGCCACACAACTCTGAACTGGATTTGGAAGCCTCAGATATCTTTCCCCCTACCCCCCTTTTTCTATAGAAATCTAGAGAAGACTACATGTTAGCATGATTAATTGAAAAATCAGAGATGAATTGACAGCTCAGAGTGAAAATCAATATTTTTATAAACTGGAGATTAATTTAAATTGTTCATTTAGAAAGTGAATAATGCTTAGAAATTCTAGGTGGCATTTATATAATTTATAATAATTGTATCTATTCCATCTCTCTCTTCTTATGGCTAGTGGGCTTTTATCACTGCAGATGTGTCCCATTGGTACATGCTGTCAGATAAATGAAGGTGAAACAGGAGATAATGAAGGAACGCATCCTTTTCAGCTAGAAGAGAGGCTACTGAAATTATCGACCAAATGTTTTTTTCTTAAAATCTCTGTATGTATAACTATATCTCAAAGCTGAGGAATACTGCTCTATGTCTAAGGATCAAGTTATGTTTTATTTACACATTTTTTATTATTTCCTTAGTTTTGTACATGTGTATTTTAAACTACTGGCTAGAATTTCTATTGCATTAATTTTCACTGTTTCACTCAAAACTTGGTTAATGCCAAACAAAGCATGGCTAATTCCTTATTTGGAAGTCAATTAGTATAGCAGAAACACTGAAAATCTATTTAAATTATCACTTAAATTATTGTTATGAAATTATTTTTTGTATTTGTGTTACATTTTTTTGTAACACATAATATCAGGCGCAGATATGATTTCAAAACTCTGCAAAGTTAAAAATAAGTTATAAAGTGAGAATATCTGGAAGGTTGACATGGTTTTACTGACAAGATTATGGTAGGGCATAATTTCATTCATGTGACTCTAAATTATGATGTAAAATAGCTGCCTCCCAGAATAAATACTTCTGCTTTGTCTAACTCAACAACTGCAGGATTTCTAGTGTAGACCTAGCTTGAGAGCTTCCATAATGAAAACTTCCATTATGAAAACATAATGAAAACTCCCCATTTCTGTGGGAGATTTGCCTATGATAAAATTATGTAAAAACTGAAAAATGTTTTATGTGGCATTATGGATTCCAAAACTAAAGGTTACTTCAATGACCAATTTCACTGATTTAAATAAGATACCTATACCTCTAAAAATTTGAAAGTACCCAGAATATTTTCCAGCTTCATCGTGTAGAACTGTGGACTAGAAAAGGTTTTTAGTAAAACAGAAGTAACTGTCTTTTCTGGGGTTTTTTTGTGTGTAAGCAATTACATATAAATTAAACATAGTAATTTTTTTAATCTGCATGAGCATAACCACATGAGTATTTTTAATGAGACTAAATTAAAATGCTTCATTCTTGAAATAGTTGTTATAATTTTACTATAATAAAGTAAAAAATGCTAATCCAGGTTTTAGTTCAATAGTAATGGTAGCAATTCAGTGATAGAATCTAAGGAAGTAATGTGTTAATCAAAGTAAATGATAGAGGAATTTTTAAATCCTTTTTAAAAGGATTTTAAATGATTCTTAAAACACTGCAGAGCCTTTCAGAAATTAAATTACTAAAAGTAATAGCTCAAGTTTTTATAATCCATTGCACTCTGACTTTTTCTTCTTCATGGAGTCTGAGTTTCACTGAATTTCAGTTTGATTCCTCTCTTCTACTAAATTGTCAACATTTTTCCAACAGTTACAGTACTGCCTCATGTACAATAGAGAATCTATTGTTAGGAAAGAGAGAGCAAGATCACAATAAACCAAGGTGCTGAAGAGGTTCAATCATTCACATGGAAACATAGAATATGACTTGCTTTGGTGGATTTGGACTATCTAGAGGAATATCTGTTTACCCAGAGTAAATATGGGGAGGCAGATTGATTGCATCATGCTGCTGCCAGCCTGAAGACCCACAAAGGCAAGTGCTATTTGCTTATGATGGAGGGAACAACCACTGGATGACTGCAGTTTTTCCCTGTGCCTCACATGTACATGTCTGTGTCCATATGTCTATTCATATGTCTATGAATATGTGAGTGGTTGGAAGGTTTAGGATCTGGGCATGACATAAATAGTAAAATATAAGGGGTGGCTAATGTCCTGGTTGCAGGAAGGGAGAGAGCTTAGTTTACCTGGAGTCTAATTAATACTTGGTGCTAAACCACCAGAAATATTTATAAAGGAAAATTTAATCTAAAAATAGTTATTTTAGTACATTGTTATTTTATACAAATTGTCAAAATAATTTTGGCTGCTGTATGTAATTCTGCTTTTTCACCTTTAATCAGAGATAAAAGTAAGAAATAAAGGGAAATAAAGATAATTTTTTAAAATATTTTTAATAGTTTTTCCTAAGTACTGGTGGTTCAGTTTTTCCACAAAGTAATTTTCCATTTTATACCTTGAACACTTCCTGTAAAAACCTGGTGCTCCTCCTTCACAGCAAGTTCCACTGAGTCTCAAAAATTTAAGCATCTTGTTCAGCACAAGGTAAAAGCTGCAGCAGAGTCTAGTGTAGCTGCTGTATGTGAGAGATAAAGAGATTATCTGAAAAAATATAAAACCCAGCTTAGCTGATTGTTCGGTGTCATAACTGTTTTGCTTCCCATTCTCCATCCCAAGTAAGAACATACAAAGCTAATGGAAGCATGAAAGTAGCTGAAAGATAAAGGAGAAGTATGTTGAAAGTTTGAAGTGAATCTAATGCAAATGATGAAGCATCCTTTTCTCAAACAAAATGCTGAAGCAAATGCATGTATCTCTAGTGAGTATCTCTAAGTCTGTGAGGAAGAAGGCTTTGTTCTCTACTAAAGAAAGCTTATCCTTCTGAACTTAATATATTCTTCCTACTGAAATGACTGACTTTTGCAAACAGATTAATAAAATACCTCCCTAGTATATAGGAATATAGATGGATAAAGAATTTGTGTAAGAAATGCATTTTTTCACTGAAAATATTGAAGATGGGCTGTAAAGAACATTCAACCTTATTTATCCCAAATAAAAATGAAATTGATTGTCTCAGTCAATATTTATAGGTAGTAACATCATTTAACTCTTTCATGGTGTGAGGGATGTGCTTGTTTTCTTTTAAACATGCAATATTGTAAATGTATTTGCTTCTTTCCTGCAAATTCACCTATTGGTGAATTGTTCTTCTTTTCAGTAAAATGGTCACTTCACTTTTTTTCTTCAGATATTTTAAAATCTAAGGGTGTTAGAAGTCTCAGCCAAAAGGACTTAATTATTTGTTTACTGGTTAATGCAGCATTTAATTTCTGGATGTCTTAACCCTAAAGCAGAATTCAGATTCTTATGGCAGAAATTGTATTCCTTGTAGTGTGTGAGTAGAGTGAGTATTTAGCTCTTCTAGTGTGCAGAGCAGAAAACTATGAAGAACTAAACAGCAGGAACCTTATAAAAGAAGTCTGCCTGAAATTTTAAGCCCCATTTACTTTAGATACATAATTCTCATCTAGATGAAATTATCCAGCCAGCCTGAGATAAATGTCCTGAAATTATCTTGTCAGAGATGTGTCTAATTTCAAACAGAAGAGAAAGTTTTCTCAGCCTTTGTAGTGTGTTCAGTGAGAGTGGTGGCAGTGAGAGCACACTATCTTTGATTCCTACTTTAATAATTTGAGTATGTGGAAACGTGAGCAAAATTGTTTCATCTTCAGCTTAGTAGGTATAAATGTAGAGCAAATCTCTCATGCTTCCAGATATGAAGATGATTAAGGATGTGAAGCATATGGGAATAGGCTGAGAGAACTGGACTTGTTTATATTGGAAAAGAGAAGGCTGAGGGGAATCTTCTCAATGTATTTGAATACCTGATGGGTGGTAATAAAGAAATTCCAGTAAATTGCATAAAATTCCAATAAGAAATAAGAAATAAAAACGACTGCTAGGGCAGTAAAGCACTGAAACAGATTGTTCAGGAAGGTTATGGAGTCTCTATCTCTGAAAGTGTTCAAAAGCCCTCTGGATTTGGTGTTGAGTGACCAACTCTATATGGTCCTGCTTGTGCAGGCCAGTTGGGCAAGGTGACCTACATAGGTGCCTACCTTAGCAATTCTGTGGTTCTGTTACTCTCTAATTAAATAAAGCAGAACACTGAGATCAGTAAACACTCTCACTTTGGGCTTCCTCTGGAGTATTGGTGCTTACTTTGTTGTAAAGAAATAATAGCACGTTCTTTTAGCATGCTAAGCTTGCAAAGCTACATTGATAAAAAATTATTAATTGAAGATGTACAGCATAAATTGACTCCAAAATAGACCAGTCTTCATTTCCAGGATTAAATAAATAGTCCAGTGAATTAATAACCCAATGAATAAATAATAAATAAATGATTATGATTTCTTAAGAAAATGCCTAATGTTTCATCTAAATGCTGGTTTGATGCCTGATTCCAAACACAAAGATCAGAGCATTGTAAATTTGCAAAATATTGTGTTCTGAGGATATTGAGCATTCTTTGCATTTGGGAAACAGAAAATTGTATGACTGGAAAAATCTGTCAGAGTGAGTACCATCCTTTTGTGTTCTGTGGACAAAACAGGTTTGATCTTTCATCTGAAATGGGGAACCTGATTATATCTATGAATTTTTAATTATCATCTCAATCAGACTTATCTGAAAAATTGCAAATGTTTGGATATTTTTTATCCTAATGCTGCACATTTTTCTTAAATACAAGATAAAACAGTCTTACACATACTCATAAGATGTATATAAATTTTTGTCTGAAAAATAAATCTGTATATTTTTTATAATTTCTCTCACTATTAATCGGTTTGCATAGGTAAGTCTTGTGTAACCTTTTTTCCCTAAAGAAAAAAAATGTAGCTCAGCAATATCATAATAGTTCATCCCAAATGTTGTTGACTTTCTTTCCAAATTGATTATCTGGTGTCAGATGGCCTAATTTGTTATTTCTGTTCCACAGGAGCTAAAATATCATCTAACTTGTGGTACATATCCCACCAGTAAAATCATTAGAAAGAAAAAAACTAATCAAGGGTTTGTTAATATTTTCATTCTAGATACTTGGATTTTGTGTGTGTGTTTTAAAGAAATTTCTTAAGAACTGGTTTGCTGTTACTAGCAGATTGTAGTCCTAGATTCACAGAATGGTTGAGTTTGGAAGGGATCTCCTTTGTTTAGTCCAAATCCTTAGAATAAGGTTTGCTCTGGTCTATGTCTGTTTGGGTTTTGAATATGTATGGTGATCAAAATTTTACAACCTCTCCAAACAACCACTTCCAAAATTTGACCATGCTCACAGTAAAACCAGTGCTTTTCTATTATTCAGAAGCCATTTACTGTATTTCAAAATTTCACGATTTCTTCCTGTTCTCTAGTGAACCAACTGAGAAAACTCTGGGTCCATCTTCTTTGCCTCTCCCATTAGTAAGATCTTCCTGTGTTTTCTCTTCTCTAGGCTAAACATTCCCAGCACTCACAACCTCTCCTCATATGACAATTCTGTATTTCCTTAATCATGGCCCTTTGATGAGCTGACTCCAGTCAATCCCTGTCTCCCTTTCTCGGGGAGCCCAGGTCTGGACCCAAATGTGTCTCACCAGGGCTCAGTAGAGGTGAAGGGTCACCTTTAAACAGCTGACAACGCTCTGCCTAATGCATCCAAAATGCTTTTTGTCCTCTGCCACACCACACAGCTGGCTTGTGTCCAGCCTGTGGTCCACTGGAATACCCAGGGCCTTTCTGTTCTACTCGTGTTGGGAAAACTTACTGAACAGCAGTTTGACTGAATATTGTTGTCACATCTGAAGTCTTCTACAACTCTGTGTTCAGATATTTTTACAAGAATTCTGAACTCTTACCTAAAACTTGAACTAGGACTTTCCAAAAAGTCACTTCTATGTTAAACTAACAAATTACTGGTGGTAGAGATGGGGATTTTTGAGAAATACATTGTTCAAGGCTGTATCCATGTGTTAGCAGGAAGTCTTGGTGTTCTAGTTTTCCTGTAGGTTTAGTAACTTCCAAAGAATTTCCCATCCACTAGTCTTCCCTTGAATACATTTGAAGTTTTATCATCCACAGTATGCCATGAGTGGATAGCATAAGCATAGCTAGAAGCTGTATAAGTCACTTTTCTTTTTGGTTGTTTTTGTTTTGATTCTGCTGTATTTCATTCAAGGTATCTTTTTAAACTGATGAGACAGCAAATGAGTCAAGTTTTAGCTGGTTATATTTTACAGTTGTTTCTCACTGCCACTTTAGACTTAAGCATCCTGCATTATTACTCAGCCTTTCCCTGTATGGAATATAAAACACAGTATGCAATATAAAGACATAATAGTATGAGTTAGAAAGAACTGTTTAAAGATCACCTATTCCAACCCCTCTGTCCTGAAGGGGCATTTCCAACTTGATCAGATTGCTCAGAGCATTATTCATATCCAGAATACATAAATAATGAATTTAGGAAATCTTCATTCATGGCTTGTTTCTTCAATAGACAGTGTTATTTTTGAGCTTTAAATTCAAAAACAGTTTTTAAGAAGTTCTTGGACATAAAAATGTCAGTTTTTTCTCAGTGAAGAATAGCTATGTTCATTATCATATCTTTTTGAAACTGATTTGAATTATACCATATTATACCATATTAATTATACCATATTGTACCATATTATATCATATTACTTTGGTAGATGTTGGTTTGTTAGTCTTGAGGAGGATTGGGTTTTCCTATGCAGTAATTAGTGAGGATTTTATGTATTTGCGGAAAATTTTAATGTACACTGAGAAATGGGGGACACGATCTTCTGGAAAAAGATACAGATTCTGAGATATTTGTACTCTGTATAGGTTTCATAATAGTTCTCACAACATGTTAGGATTCAACTGAATTCTTGAGAACCGGATGGTATTTGAAAATGTACGTTATTTCTTCAAATCCCATCAATAACTTTCTTCCATTTTTATCCTTAATCTACCTCACTGAAAATATCCCAAAAGTCCTTCAATGAGAAAGTTATTATCCATCTAGAACTTAACTTCTAAATACCAAATATAGATCTCTATTTTCAGCACAAGAGAGAAAAATTACCTGAAACAGCCTTTGGTATACTTCCATATGGCACAAAGCCCTAGTATTTCTTCTGGCTTTTTTCAGTATATAGAGCATGTCTGAACTTCATGCTCCAGGAAAAACAGGCTGTGTAATAGTTTAATTTAGGCTAGAATAATTTAGGGCACTGTCAAGACCAAAATGAACACAGATTTTTTGGATTGAGAAGGCTGGAATCTTTGTCTTCATTAATGATGTACCTTCCTTGAACTAAGCTTAGAAAGGCTTTCATCTTATAACTTCAGTGTTTTCCTCAGTCAAGTATTTAGAAAATTATATATATATGTGTATATATATATTTGTGTATAATAAGGACTGTTATAAAAATGCATCTCAAATTATTCCTACCAGATCACATATAGTAGCTACTACAACTGTACTCTGAAAACTGAAATATGACAAAAGATGTGTGTTTACAAAGTTATGTAAAGAAAACCTAGGACAAGGTATGGGTTTTGTTGGTTTTTTTTTGGTTCTAAGTCAGGAAAGTGATATGGTTTTGTAACACTGGGAAAGCCTTTAGCACTGGTACATGAAGAAAGTGAAAATGGGATCAGAGGTAATCAGAAATAACGAGGTTTTATGTCATCAAAGACTAGTTGATGACACCCTTATGTAACAAACTCATGGTTTCTTCTTTTTAGGATGAACTAGATGGTTCTTAAAAAAACTGATTTTGAACTTGAAAGTAAATTAATATGCCATAATCATAGAATGATTAGAATAGGATATGCTGTTCCTTTTCACTCTTCCTGAGCATTACCTTCGCAGAACAGCTTTCACGTATTTTGAAATATCATGGATGAAAAACAAAAAAATTATTTTTGTTTTTGCCTTCCTGCCTGCCCATACTACAGGAAACCTGCTAAGGCAGTTGAAGATACATCTTACAGGATACACGGGCTCCCTGATGCCAAAGACATCTCTACATTCTTGCTGTCACTCCGAATCAGGCATAAAGGTAGGTAGAAAATATGGGCAGGATGTTAAATTGGCACACACAAAAGCACATTACTTACTGCTATACTATTTTGTGACTCATTTACTCCCCTTCTTTTGGGAGGAACATAAGAGGAAAGCAGCAGCAGAGCTTCCCAGTGCTGTTGAGAGCTGACTGAAGATTGAAAGCCTAGAAATGTACAAGGTTAAGTAACTCTATGCTTGCTCCCAAAGCCCTAGAGCTGGAGTTTTTTGTCTGTGTTTGGATAATACAAATGCAAAATTTATTTATTTATTTATTTGTTTGTTTATTTATTTATTAATTTTAACATTATGGGGAAGTGGTCTATGTACTATTTGTCAAAAGTTTTTGAAAGAAATGTGGCCAGACAGCTTCTTTGTTCTGTGACTGAAAAAATGATGTCTGAAATGTAAATCAAATATAAAATATTCCTCTTCTAACCAACAAAATATTTGATAAAATTGAGTAACTGTGAAAAAGCAAAGCTAGAAATGGAAACTATTCTGAGGAATTAGATCACTATCCATAATGCAAAAGATGCCTCTTAAACTGTGAAAGGGAATATATGGAGAAATAAGGGTTAGAAAAAAAGAAGTCAAGTATTGTAGTGCCATAAAGCTGTTTTATTTAAATTATTTATCCAATGAGAGTAAAAGAGAGACAGTGCTTAACAGAATAAAAAAGAAAGAAAAAAAAGAAAAATCTAAAAAGCCCAAGAACATCACAGTATTTTAAAGGGCAGATAAACTTTGGGTTTAATTTATACGCAACAGTACAAAAATATATTTTGTCTTCACTGCAGATATTGGGTCCATACATACTCTTTTTCCCATGCCTGACTATTATTAAATAAATTTCAACTTACATGATTTTAGCTTCTTTATAGTAAAAGATTTTACCATTTAGTTTAAGTAAAACTGATTTAAGAAATGAGCTGCCAGTTCAAAGTTGCTTATTCAAAGCAACTGATCAAAAATGTCCTTTCCAAGAAGGGAAATGAAAGTGACTTTTTTCCCCCTAATACATATATGAGTTCACTATTTAACAGTTCCAGTAATACGAAGGGAGAATTGGACTTAGCTTCTCTCAGAGGAACAGCAGTCAGCAAAAGCCTCTTAGTCCTCTTAGCCTGAGGAATGTGTGTCTCTAACAGATTGCCAGAAAAGATTAACTGCTGCAGGTAGCACAGCTGCTGGTTCAAACAATTTTGATCTTTTTATATCTTGTGCTCATTCTGTTTCCACATGGAATTGGTCTGCTTGTTATGGAGAGCCGCAGGTAGCACAGCTGCCGGTTCAAAAGATTCCAGTCTCCTTATATCTTCTGTGCATTGTTTCTGCATAGAAGTGGCCCAGTTGTTTTGGAGAGCCCCAAGGAAACCACTTTACGAAATAGTTTGCTAACCTTTTCAAGGAGTGAAATATGGTCCTACATTTTTTGTCTTTGTAGTGGAAAAGCTTGTTCATCAAAACCAGTATTTACCGTAGTTTCTTTGCATAGTTTTTCCTAGGAGAGTAAAAAGAGATACCATTTAAAAAGCCTAGTTTAAGAAAAAAAATAAGTGTAGATAGCACAGTGCATAACTATTTCCCAGTATATACAGTCTGTGTGTTACACTTTAGTTTTTCAATAGGGTTTATGAAATCTTACGATGGTGGGATGATGCATTTATCCTAACCAGCCATTTAGAAGGTAGATGACTACAGTAAATTGTCATCTAGTGACAAGTCAAGAGAAACAGGCAGATATGTAATCACCCTTACTGAAAAAGATTGATAAATGGAATTAATTTACATTGTGACATGCCTATCTCCCTCCTGCTGATGTTGTGCATCTCTGAATGAAAGGTCTTAATTTTAAATAGCTAAAGTTATATGATGTAAATCCCCCATTAGTGATTCAGAAATCAAAGCCATCTTCTCATAGCAGAGTTCTGTACTGAAAAGCCTGGATGTTATTGAATGCTCTGTGGTTTGTATAAACATATATAAGCTGTGGGTGCAGGAGCAACCAGAATTTTTGTGCATAAAATCACTAATGTTGAAAAAACTTGGCTATCTGGTCAAGGTAATATCATACACTGCTGGGTGATTTTGCCAGTTCAGTTGGACGCTTTTTTGGCAACCTCTGGACCTTGTTCTGTTGTGCTGTGTTAAATTTGCTTTGACCAAAATTCTTGCATCATTCCTGAAGGTGCAGTTTCCTCTTAAAAAAATTAAAAATAAGACAAAATACTGAGAAGAGGCTGGTGGTGTAAATAGCTTTTAGTTTCTCAATAGTACATCAACATCATGGACAAAGGATTGTTCTCAATACTTTACCTATGTCCCCTCTAAACATAAGGCAGAATACTAAATAGTTTTATCAGGCATGCCTTTCTTCCTTCTTTGAAGAGAAGCAGTTTTGAGAAGTTAAGAAAAATTAAAGATACTCAAGATAATGACCACATCTCTTCTGACCAGCATGACTACTTGGATGTGTAAATAATATATTACACTCTTCTGCAATATTATGAAATGTCTAAGGTATTCTGAAGTCTAGATGTACAATACTGAAATGAGGATCGCACTTTGAATTTGTGCATTTTATACTACATATCTTCACTGAAAGACTGAAAGCACATTTTATGTTTGTAGTACAAGTAAATCTTTGTGTGATGACTAAGGTTACTTGATTTAGGAAGAAATTAAAAACTTATCAACCTGTATTCTCACTTAATTGTAAGATTTAGAATATTGTCTTCATATCTTTGATCAAGGGATGTGTGGACTGAGAAATGAACAAAAGTATTTAGTTTAATATTTGTGCTCAGCATCATTACATTCCTCTGCAAATCCCTGCTTAGATTTGGGTTTAAGAGTGCCAGAAGACCTACACAAGAATATTGTATTCATACTCTCTATTATTGATACCTAAAGGTCGATCTGTGCTTCCCCAGATAAAACCTAGGAGACTGCAGTAACTCTGTATTAGTTTTGGGTTGTGGATGCCCATAAAAAACAGGGAGGAAGAGAGGATACTGCTGTACTTTTTCAGGAACTAGATTAGGGAAAATTCATTTCCAAGGACCGAAGATGACCCAGCAAGGAAAATCTTATCCCTGCCATCCTATCATTATAGTTATTCAAACTGCAGGTGAGTTTTGGTAAACTCAAGAGTATTATTAATGAGACATTTCCATTTACTGAGCAGCAGGTGTGGTTTCACAGATACCCATTCCCATAGATAAATAGTCAGTTATGGGCATGCTACTATAGTTTAGTAGTTGATAAGAATAAACACAAAAGAATCATGTATAAAATAAACTTCAAATAATAGTCTATTTTTCCCACAATAAAGAGAAAGTGGCTGGTGAGGAAAGTGTGCCAGTGATGCCTTCTGAGCTGAAGGAAATAGTACATTCTTTCTCTTCAGGGCACTTTGTGTGTCTTTTCTAAGCTCCACTAGCTGTGCAGATGTTAATGACCACTTTTTCCCAGATCTCTTTTCCTAATGTTATTAATCCACAATTCTACAAAAGTTTCAAAAGTGTGAAGTGTCAGCAAAATATTTCACATACAGACAGAATAATAGTGAAGACAAAAGAGAAACTATAATAAGCATCTGCTGCAGACCCTGAGGACTGAAGAGACCAACAGGAAAACAAACAAAAACACTACTGGGCAAGTATTAAAACTCAGGATAACAAGATAATTTGCTCAAGGGTGACTACAATGAACTGGACATCTGTTGGGTAACAAATACAGGAAACTGCAAAACATCAAAGATATTCTGCAGTTAGCCAAAGGATAACTTCATGATCTCAGAAGTAGAGGATGCAACCATGAAGGCAGCAAGTCTGTATTAACTTCTTCCGAGCTGGTGTGATTGGAAATCATTTGCATATCTGATAGCCTCTTGGTAAAGGGACACTTTAATTTCCCAATAAAATAAAATAAAATAAAATAAAATAAAATAAAATAAAATAAAATAAAATAAAATAAAATAAAATAATATAAAATAAAATAAAATAAAATAAAATAAAATAAAATAAAATAAAATAAAATAAAATAAAATAATAGAATTATAAATATAAATTTTTGGCTTAAAAAACAAGTGTCCAGATCCCTTAATATTATATGAACTAACATAACACTACTTTCTACCTCTTAGTTGAAAATTCAGATGTTATCATAAATATTTTTTTAGTGTATTCATAGTTCCTCTCCCTTTTTCCAGCCATTCTTAGAATATGTCTTGTGCTGATCTATGTATGGACTTGATGCTTTTCTTAGCTTGTGTTCTTTGTCTCAGAAGACCATAATTGATTTTTCTTGTCCCCCTTTGTTTCCCTAGTCCTATCTTCTTGGTTTAACAGACCTTGTTTCTCATTCTCACATTCTCTCTTAACTGATGCACTGCAAAATTTTGTCTTCATGTCTGTCTGACTCCTCTGTATCACTATAAAATTTCTTTTGCATCATTAAGAACAGAAGTTAATTAGGTGTCAGGCTCAGACCTTGTGCCCTTTTCCAAGCAAGGGCATTTAAAGTTCTCATAAACAAATTCAGATTTTTAGTACTTTCAGTTTTGAGCCGGAGCATGTCCTATATCTTTTTGAAAAAAGTAGAGGCACAGTTTAGTAAATAACATCTTAATAAGTGCCGTGACCTGTGAGAAGCTTGGACATGGTAAATGATTATGTGGGTACCACAGTAGAAATATCCAATGAAATAGCTCATGACTGTGCAGTCTTTAGTGGTTTGGGTTCTTATAATTTGGCCATAATTTGGTCATGTTCATGAAAACAAAAGAAGAAAGATAGATAATACAGAAGTTACCATTCCAAATGTCAGCTTCTGCCCCAAAGACTGGAGGCATTGACGTTTCACAAGAAAAAGTTTTCCCACTTTATTACATTGGCCAAATGATGCGTTTTTCCTCAACTCACACGTCAAAAAAAGACAGTTGAACAATTTCTGCTGAAGCTTGCCCAAAGCACACATTGCTAGGCCAGCACAAGTCAGGAAAAAATCCAGCACAAATGCTAAAAGTTAGCAATGTTTGAAGCTGCTTTAAAAGACTTCGAAATAGATTTGACTACTAGCTTGCTTCCAGGTAGTATTGATGGGAATTCTGCTCTTCAGAAACTTTATTGCAGTTTAAAAGATTCCATTTTCTCTACCTATGAAGATATTAAGCAAGGTTTTATAAACCAACAGGTTTCACTTGAAATTATATGCATGTGTATTTTCAAAGAACTTTAAAATGCTTGAAATACATCTATAGTGACTGCAGCTACGGCGTAGAAAAATCCCTATTAAAGTCTATTAGATGAAGGACTGAATCATTAGCTGAAATTGAAGGACCAGCAGCAGTCCAAGGATAGCACCAGGCAGTTCTTGAGAAGTTCTGAACATTTAGATATGCAGCTGTTCAGAGTTTTGCCAGGCTTATTTTCAGCTAAGGTTTATCTTGTTTCTTAAGTTGTTTCTAAAAATAATTGGAATCACTGCTCATGTAGGCAAATAAGCAGAAAAGTAAAGATGACAGAATCTGACCTTCTAGTTGATAATATTAAGACCAAAACCATAACTTAGTGAAAGCTATCCTTTTAAGTAGTGCTACTTTAACCAAGACTGTATTGTGATGTTATTAACCTTTCTTAAGACCTTTGAGAAAAAAAGAAAATCTGAAGATGCACAGTAATTTGAAGAGTATGTTATGAACCTTATAAAAGAGATCAATTTCAACAACCACCTGTCATCTACTGGCATAAAAGTAATGAAATTGGAATAGCCCACTGGAGAGGCTGCTGATGTTCCAGTTAGTCTTCATGTATTTGAAAGCATTTGGCCGTGATTGAAGCATAAATTGTATGGATATTTTTGTTAAGAAGCTTGGCAGACTCCTCTAGGGAATTAATTTTCTTCTGATGGATACAATGACAAAGTACTGTGCTATATTTCAGGAATTTTATTTCTGAGGTTCTTCTGTCTTACTGCAAAGAAGGAGCAATATACAATATAACTGCTGTCTATCACTCCAAATTATTTCTTAAGTATCTGCTGTACAAAAAATGATGACATTGCTCAAATAATCTATTTCTTCCACAAAAATAAATTTATATTTTTAATTAAGGTGTTTTAAATATATTTATAATTATAATACTTCAGATTTTAGGATCTACCAGTCAGCCTTGTGCCCTTAGGAGTCATAAAAACTTCTGGGGAGTTATAGTGATGTCTCTGTAGAGTCTTGTGGAAAGGTCATATATGTTAAACATGAAAAAGAAAAGGCTTTGGTCCTCTGAAATCTGTAGTTTTGTCAAATGAAGTGACCTTACTGCGAGGTGAGAATTAGAAGTTTCAGGTTTGGCATAATTGGATAATTCTGCACGGATGGGCTTATTGACACTTCCTGCTTGTTTTTAAGAAAAAAGTGCTTAATCACATGGGAACTTAATCACTCCCCATTTCAATTTCATCCTACAAAGCATGTATTCACATCCTTGATTTTCACTTGATGTTTAATCCCACATTGAATTCAGTTAGGTTAAGAACTACAGTAAAGCTGATGGAGACTACCTGTTTTAAACATAATTTCATTGAAAACCTTCAATAGATAGAAAAGACCTACTGTTATTTTAGATATGCTAGAAGTGAAAACCTATTTTTTATCCCTTAAAAAATTTAGTTTAATTCAGTTCAACTTAATTGAAGTGACACTAGATTTATTTTAACATGAATAAAAGTAAGTCACCATCAGAGGATTTATTTAAGAGGGTTAAACTGTACAAAAAAGAAGAAAGAGTATTTTTTTTCCTTAGAGGCACCTTCCAGAGCTTCTCTTACTTTTGGAGAATGAGAATGTAAGAAGTCCCTTTTGATGTTTTTGTGAAATATATATTTGAACTCAAATGGCAGTTATCACTTCAAGGGTGGAATTAGCATGAAAATTCCTATTTTTATTGTATACAAGTATAAGAAGGGATAATGAAAAATGCCTGTTTTAGACATTTTTAAATATCTAAATATAATGAGAAGGTAAGAATTTTTCAGCTTAATGAGTTATAATATTAGATTTTTAAAAAAGAAGACAACAAGATAATTATGATGCAAATACTTTGCAAAATAGTCCATACATTGCAATTATTTGAACTATTTTTCCGGCTGTTAATATGTGCACACTGTTAATATGGTGCTGTAAATATATATGAGCTGGATATCTGGCAGTACATAATGTGTAGATGGTGGTTCCTTGTCTGTCACATTGACAACAAAAGTTTATTCCTTGATCAGGTGCCTCTAGTACAGTACTTGCTGAATGAATGGACACAAACAGCCGGATATATGCAAAATTAAACAGGGAAACAATCAACTGTACATATCAGAGCATAAAACAATTTCCTGTTTTCTAGAAACACAAATGGTGAAAGACATGAAAAATAAGAATCACATATTTAGTGCTTTTATAAAATTATTTGATGACATATTGCAATTCCAGCACTTAGCTATCTTTGCAGTTAACCTATCTGAATATAGTAGGTGCTTGAACATCAGGTGAATATTAAGGATATGAATACATTCTTTGCAGAATGAAATTCTTTCAGTAGTTCCTAGATATGCTGAGTAAAGCTATTATGTGCCAAAATCTGCAAGAAGAATTAATGTTTTCACATAAAAGTAAATTCTTGGTCCTATTAGAATATACTGAGCATTTTCATACCACTATAATGAAAACATTACAAGATTATGAACTTTATATAATTTATAATATATTTTCTCTGTTTATAGATGTCTTACGTATTTAAAAACAGGCCAGATTTTGAAGGTCAGATATCCCACATGTATTAGCACTGAACCACTTTGGTAACTTTATTCAAAATAACCCCATGACTATGAAGTACTGAGAAACAATGATAGAATCCAGATAGGATTGAAAGAGCCCAGTGTTCCTACCCAATTATTAGGAAATACACTGTGCAGCCTTATATATATAGTCTTTATTTCTAGATATCAACTGCCATTTTATGCTTTAGAGTAAATCCTGCAGCTGATATGTGATCATGCAGCAATTATATAAATAATGGCTTTTTACTTTTTTTTTAATTGCTATTTTAAACACTCAGTTCTGACATGCTGATAAAAGTACAGTGATGACAAAACATTTTATTTGCTTTGTCTTATTTTTCTCTAATTTTCAGCTTTTGTTTTTGGTACATTTCTTCTTGTTTGGGAACCTGATTTCTACTTGCAATACAATCTTGATTACTTTTTAATTTGCATACTTTAATTCTCTGACATGTAGCAGAATGAGCTGTTACAGGAATGTAGTTTGCTAGTATCTCTTTTTAGAGACTTTTCCTCCTATAGTAAGATTAAAACCTATTAAAAACAGCTGCATTAAGTATCTGATAGTCCAACTGTGGAGAAAACAGATTTAAAGTGTATTGTCATTTTTTCTTTTCTATCCAAAGGGTATTTTAACAAAACACAGGGAAAGATACCAAATTTAGATAAGCACTGAATTTAGATGATTAAATATATGAACCTTTTCCCTCATTTGCATGATAAGAATTTTTTTTCTTCTTGTTTATAGACATCAGAAAATATGTATTTTGAAAAAGAAGAGAGAAATAACTTGAATCTAGATTTAATCTCAATAGGCCTAGATTCCATTTCTGTTTGAATGGGTAGGTGTAACTTCATGAAAGGGTAACTTAACCATTATCTTGTAAGAGTCTCTCACAAGAAAATAGCTGTTGTTTTTGAAGCTATGCATATTATTATTTTGTTTCACTGATTTAACTATATGAAATATCATGAATAAAAATTATCCCAGACCTTTATAGCTTCTATCTTTGATTTTGTGCTGACCTAAACTGAAAGTTTTCCTTTGAGTTTAAATTAAAATCAAATCCACTTAAATATCTGTTTCTCAACATTTTGATGTACAAACTTAGGAACCACTGTGAAGCTTTTGAGTTCAACTGAGCTGCACACACATTTCAGTACAATGTTGAAAACACTTTTATTACTTAACAGTAATTTGAATCAAGAACATTAAATTAAAGTCTTCTTAGAAGGTAACTAGTATTATGATTCCAGAGTCTTCTGAAATAAATGTATTCTCAGTGTTACGTGTTCTTTAGAAAGCTTGGTTTCTCATAAAATCTTGCTTCAAGACATTGGAAATAAACTGCTTTGAAAACCTGTTTACTTAAATCGACAACACTGAAAAGTAAAACTGTAATTCCAGCCTCTCTATTTGCTTCTCTTATTGTATTTTTAAATTTCCTTTTATGACATTTATTCTTGATCTTTAATGAAGTGTTCCATATAATAAATGGACCATGAGCTTTTCTACATGAGTCATTATTAAAAAAACATAAATTAAAAAGAGAATAAGGTATAAAATTCATGGTGGGTATTCATGACTAAGCTCTTCTGACTTTGTCACTAAAACATCATAGAATGGCTGAAAATAAGTGTTTGGTTTAATAGTTATAGAAAAGTTAATTGTAGTAAATTTACTACTGAAAATTAGTTCCACTGAGATTTTGTAAGAAAAGTGTTTACCAAGATTATTATTTCTCAAATGTTTCATATATGCACACAACAACTTCAATACTTTCTGACAGTAAAAGGTACTTTTTCCACTAGATTTTAAGTAAATATTTGTTCTGAAATGTGGTGTAGCAACATGACCTAAAACTGAGGAATAGAGGTTTCCTGAGGAATACTCTAGAAAGAAAATAGTTTACTACAACATATTATTTTACTTTTAAGTTCCTTTTTTTTATCAGAATGTGTATTTTTGTCCATTATACTATGTAATAGTATTTTATTAACAAGGTCCTGAATTCTGTTTAATGAAGCTTTACATATTTTTATCCCCTGCAGATCACTTCAGGGCATGACCTTAAACTAGTTGAAAGGAAACTTCCTTGACTTTAATTTAACTTTCATCCTAATAATTTTTTTAGGCTCCAAAACTTACAGCTGTCTACAGATATGGGATATATTACCTGATATATTTAATGCATCTCTATTCAAATCAGGTCTATAAATCATTACTGAAAAGAAATGTGAACACACATTTTTTTTTCTTTATTTTTCTGAATTTTCTGAGATCTCTGTACCACTTTCACATCACAGTCTCATCCCAACAATATAAATTATTTCTTTTGCATCTTGTTTTCTCAGTATCTGTGTTGAATTCTTCAGAAGTCAAAGTTTCCTAGTGTGATTAACACAGTTTCCAGACCAAAGTCTCAAATTCATCCGTCTTAAAGAATATGTATGATTTTATCAAAGTATTTCTGAATACCTCTGAAGGTGCATTGGCTGACAGATTCTTGGCTTAGGTATTTAATTTTGGTTTAAATCTCTCTACAATCACTTTTCTCTCGGCTTAATTAGTATTTTTTGTCTCTGCTCTAATACTTCAAGGAGTACTTCTTATGACAATAGTTAACATTTTCATTTTTTTTCCTAGTGAGATAAGGAAAATTTGTATCTTCATTAACTTTCATTTATTTTTCAGACTGATTAGGCATATGTGTCCTTCAGTGGTTTCTTACTGTTTTAAGTCCATTCTGGTGTTCTATTTTTCCATTGAGACCCTTTGTTTTGCCCAGTTTTAATGGTTGTTGATGATGCTTTTTGCTTGCCTGTAATTGCAGACATTTCTGTGAAGTGCATTTCCCAGAATGAAGTACTACCTCACATTTCTGGTCACTGATGGTACGTAAAACTGTGCCATTCCTTAATGGAATCAGATCTTCCTACTTAAAAAGGAATTTGCAATTTATGCTTCATTGAAGCCTTCTTCCTGATTCCCACACATCCCTTCAGTCTGTTTCAGATTTTGCTACAAAATGATGAAACAGATGGAACTGGACAGGTTTAAGGATTCTTTGGTGAGAGTCTCCAAGCATTGTGCTGTTGCAATGTTTTCATATGAACCTCTGTTTTTCCTCTGGAAAAACTTTGTTTTTCCCTTGGTAAAACTGCTATGTAACTTAAGTTTCATTTTTCACTGTCTTTTAAGTGTTCATTTAAGTTAAGTGTTTTCTACAGAATTGGCGTAATTTTATTTTTTTATGTATACTTCTTATTTCAATTAGAAAAATGGCATTTATTTTCATAGGAAATATCAGTTTGCAGAGAAAGCGACATAAAAATAATGTGCAGTGAGATTTCTGGTGGTGAAAATCCTGCTGAGGCTATGTGAACGTCAAATGGACAGTACTCTGTTTTACAGTGAATGTTTTTGTCACCCAGTAGGTTTCCTTTCAAGTAAAAAGAAGCAAAGATCAGAGAATCTGTATTTAGACCCTAAAACCTGGGCAAAAGAAAAAAATTCACCTAGAAAAAAGAATCACATAGCAAGGCAACCTGTACAAGGGCAAGGCAGATGGGGAATAGCCCTTCTAGGAATCTTGGGGGTAAGGGGGGCTGCCTGCTGCTGCTGTAGAAGGGAAGATATCACAGGCTTTTACTTCTCAAAAATTCTAGTTTTGAATGACAACTTTCAGCTACTCCTGAAAAAAAGGGTGCTTCAAACTTTTGCTTCCAGCTGATGCCTGATAGTGTTAGGGAGCTGGTGGTAGGGAGCAAGTTAGATGGGTGCAGGGCTGGAGAACAGGTGCCTGGAGAGGGTTGGAAACCCTGAGGAAGGCAGTGTGCTCAACCATGGCAGTGGTATGGCACAGGGCAGGGCTCCTGGCCCTGACCACAGCAGGTACAGACAAAAATTATTATTTACTGTTTGAAATCCAGCATGTTCTCAGCTCTATAAAATCCAAAAGAGTGGGCTATGACCATGTGTGTCTTTGTGCAACTGCTTTTCTCTGCTGTGGTGTCCCCGTCTCCTCCAGGTGAGGCTTCAGGTGTGCTGGTGACTGACAGCCATTCTGGGCTGTACTGGAGGCTCCAGGGTTTGGGGTGTAGGCCACATCCCACTTTTCACAGAACTTGCACTGCCTTCCCTCATCACCCCTCACTCTCACTTCTATTGTTTTGGGCTAGGAATCATTTTCTGCAGCCACTCACACCTGGGAAACAAACAGGAAGAACTAGAGGTCTGCATGTGGTCACAGCACTGAAACATCTCTAATATTGACACAGACTGACCCCTGACTGGCAGGGGAGCATCTCTGCTGAGAAGAAGCTAGGGTTGCCGGTAGATGGCAAGCTGGGCATAACACAGCATCTTGCCCTGGCAGCAAAGCAGGCCAAGAACCTCCTGATGAGTAATAACAGGAGCACATGTAGGAGGTCCAGAGAAATGAATGTTCCTTGCCTTCAGTAAAACTTCATCTAGTGACATGGATCTATTTTGGGTCCTCTGACAGATGAAAAATTCTTATGAACTACAGCAAGTTCAGGCAAGGCACTTCACAGTGGTAAATGTTGTCAGGGTGAAACACAACAGGTCTAAACTGAAGCAAGAAGTCAACAAGAGGAGTAATACTGATCTAAGGAAACAGTGCTTGAGCTGAATGAAGTGATGCTCAGCATGGGATATTTGGGAGAGTGAAACTTGCATGAGATCTGAGCTGCCTTTCTGTCAGACAAAACACAATCACCCTGACACTGAATGTTAGACTATCGAAAAATGTTGTGCATTTCTGATTTTGGCACTTTTATCATATATGTTATTATAAAGAGCAATTCAGTACTTCAGTTTTGCAGTAGTTTTAGAACCACTTTTCCAACCGAGTTAAGAAGGAAAAAATATAACAAGGCATTTCAAAAGAAAAATACAACCTTAAAGATTAAAACTGGGCCTGCTCAGTCTCAGGAAGGTATGACAGAGAGAGAACTTCATCAATGTCTGTCAGTATCTGAAGGGAAGGTGTCAAGAGGATAGAGCCAGACTCTGCTCAGTGGAGCCAAAGCAGCAGGGTAAGAGGCAACGGGCAGAAACTGAAGTGCTACCCAAATGTGCAGGTGACCAAGCACTGGAACAGGCTGCCCAGAGAGGCTGAGGAGTCTCCCTCACTGGAGGTGTTCAGGAACCATCTGGACACAATCCTGTGCCGTGTGCTCTGGGATGACCCTGCTTGAGCAGGGAGCCTGGGCTAGATGACCCACTGTGGTCTCTTCCAACCTGACTCCTTCTGTGGTTCTGTGATATTTATCAGGTCCCTTTGCTACTATGAGTATTAATGGGAATATGTAAGATTTGATGAGAGTTTTTTAATTAGAGAGGTTCTAAAGGATCTGATAAATTAAATTGTTTGTTTCAAAGGCAATCGAAAGTTTTCAGCATCTAGATGGTGTTGTTAACTTTAGGGTGGTTTATCTTAATTATCTTTCTCTTTGTGCATATTACTGTTATTTAAATAGATTGAGGGAAGAAGTTGTCTAAGTTAACAACAAAGGCTGAGTTCATTTCTTTTTGTGAAATATCTGCAATAATGCAAATAAACTAGGCTGCTCCTTAGAGACTAGCTGTACCATAATTTGGCTTTTTTCTTAAATAGTAGTTGAATATTAATTAGAAGTATTTTTGTTTCTTTTTCTTCATTTTTATATTTTAACATCACTTCATTAGAAAATAAACTTTCAAAATATTTAAAGACTAATGTGAAACATTTAGCCACTCATCCAACTTTAATAATAATTCAAAATATTACTTTAACCTTCAAAATGAGTTTGGAAGTGTGACAAGACAGTCCCCAAAGCAATGTAGAAGAAATACTTTTTTTGAAGTTATTTAAAACAGTAGTAAGCATCATTTAACTAAACATGGCATAACTAGGTGAACTTCAGTGAATTATGATTTTTTGGAAGATTCTGTATGTTTTTGATCAAAAAATTCCAAAATTAATTTCAAATGAGAAACAAAAAGCAGTAATAAGTATGGTGCAAGATTCATCACAAAATTTTTGTGTCTATGGAGAATTAATCTTTCCATTATTGTGACATTCGCATTAAAAGCAGAAATGTGATGATGAATCAGTTGATGCAAAAATGTGCTGCATCCTACAATCATGCAAGAATAATATATAGAAATAAGTGAAAGCAAATATTATTAGTATAAGAAATAAAATATTACATTATAACAAAAATAATATAAATGTCTGCTCTGAATCAGGTGATGATTTGGAAAGAAAATATTTTGATCAGCACGTGGCTGAGACACCATTATAACTCATCACTAATGGCATTCTAGTTCATAATTTTTAAAAGACAATTTCAGTTAATATCTTTGCAAAAATTACTATGAAAGACTACATATTTGAGGACTCAAAAGGTAATTTGGCTTAAGAGTTTATAATTTTCACAAAGCATTTTGAAAAAGGATTAGAGTTTCAATTGCAGTGTGGTATAACTCTGGATTTTATGTGACGCTCTGTCAGATAACCAGCTTTAGTAGATATTCCTAGTTCCTAAATATTTTGTGAATAAAATGTAAGGTCTGTGTGAATTTCTTCCTAAGGCTGTTGGAAATCACACAGCTTGATCTGCAGATGTTTCTGTATTTATGCAAGGGCTTTGTAGAGAATGGTGCTGAAAGCTGACCTTTGAAATGCACTAAATTTTTCTGTGCTGCCTTTTATGTGCAATTTATCACTACCCTGTGGATCATGCTGCATAGCACTTTATTTTTGAGCTAGTCATGTGATCTTCAGTAGGACTATTCAGTATTTGAGACATTATCCAATGTAAATTTAGTATCTCATTTCATGCCTCAGTTTGCATTAGCATCCTCTGCTTTTAAGCTGCTTGTTTCTTAAGGAGAGAATTTTTACATGTATCTTAGACTTCTCATCTATTACTTTATATAATTTCTTTTCCCTTTCTTTTCTCTTCAGCTTTTCTGAAGACTCTCATTTTTTTTCACTTTTTCTTTCCTTTGTGATACCAAAATAGGTATTTTTATCTATGACCAGAATATTCTTCTGTATTCACATACATGAATATAGGCCTAAATATCAAAATACTTTTCATCTTCGATACTTCTTGCATTTCATAATTTCCTTTATGTGTTCTATCTACACTGACTAATACTGCATTTAATAACTAAGAAAGATTAAATTGCAAATATGAATAAAAGCAGAATTAATTGTATTATTTCTTTTCTAAATCTGAAGATAAGTTACAGTTGCTCCCTCATTTTATATTGTATTGTTATAGACACAGGCTGCTATTCAGAAATTCTATATGTACCAGAAATAGACCTTAAATATATATTTGAAAAATTGTAATAATGGAAAAAGTTCTTTATCCAGATTGATTTAAAAAGTTAACATGGAACTTTAAAAAAAAAAAAAAAAGTATTGATGTGAAGCATAGAGATGGATTCATAGTAGTGATCTCCCTTTAATTTTTTAACCTATTTTAAAAAGGCTTTAGAAGAAGAATGGGGCAGGGGGGGAGAACCAAAAAGCCAAAACAAAAAGCAACCCTTCTATATGTTCCCAGAGAAGGAGCTATAACTATTGAGAATAGTTCTTCCTATGCAAAAAAAGTAACAGATGGTATCTTTGTAACGTTCTTCTCCATCATTCATCCATTTTTCCTGTGTCAACAATATCCTTTCTTCTTCACACACCTCGTTACTGTCCTGCCCTTGTTGAATTCCTTGTAACTTTTGTATGAGATGCTTGACTTTGTAAAATTTCTGTGAAAAGAAACAACTGGTATTTATGTCCTAATGGCTTAGTCATTCCTGCAGTATAGGATAGGTTCAGTTCCTTTTGTGCTTACTTTTATTTATTTTCTTTAAAATGGAATACTTAAGAAATTCCTTTCTGTGTGGGTTTATACTTACTTGTTAGAGCATGCTGTGGGAAAACAGCAGAGTTTTTGTTCCTTGGAAACCATCTTTTGTACATCACACAAGGTTCCCAAATAGATATGCACATATGAACTGCAGGCTTAACCTGAAGACTCTGCAGAAGCATGGCCTGATGCCACTGAAAGTGACAGTGATGTCTTAATATATATATATATATATGTGATATAAATATACATATATCTATATGTACATAATATATTAATATATAAGAATATATTACTCTCCTCAAACAACTGACATGGAACGACTACATATTTAGTTTATGGATCATGAATATAATATTTCTTAATAGAATTTCTCCTACATTCTTGTTCTCAATATGATGGCAGTTTTTTCAGCGCCTGCTTAGACTCACTACAGAGTAATTTTGATATAAAAACCCCAAAAAGTTCCACCCACTATCCTATTCTATCCTCTATTTCTGAGAAAAATAAGTCAAGAAAATGGTGGTTTTACTGTAAAAAAGTTCAGAAGGCTCAGAAAATCTTGTTTTCAAAGGAAGTAGTTTACCAGAGAAAGTAAAAATACTTTTTTTGTAAAGATTACAGAAGCTGTTTATCATTGCACTTATGAGTAATTCTTACACAGTAATGCATGCAGATAATGTTTTTTTACAGTAATTTTTTTAAATTTTACAAAATTTACAAATTTTTACAAATTTTACAAAACATTTTTTTAAAAAGTGAAATGCAGACAGTTACTCTAATGTACTAGTTGTGGCTGGAGTGGAGTTCATTGTCTTCACAGCAGCCCCATATGGTGCTGTGCTTTGTGTTTATGGCTAAACAGTGTTGATGACACTAATGTGTCATTTTCTGCACCCTACTTTCCGCACTGAGAGTCGACGGGACATAGGAAAGAAGTTTGGAGCTCACACAGCTGGGACAGCTGACTCCAGCTGGATGAAGGAATATACCACACCCTGTAATGTCATGCTCAGCAATAAGAATGGACAGAGGAATAAGGAGAGAGGAGTTTTGGCTTCCAAGGTGGTCCTTTTTCAGAGATTGGCAGGGTACCAATCTCCATGAAGTGGTGAATGCTTGCTTTTGTTTCTCTTGAAACTTGTTTCTCTTTCCTTCACTTATTAATCTGTTTTTGTCTTAACCTTTCTCGTGATTACTCCTCCTGTTTTGTTCCCCATCCCACTGGGGTTGCAGTGGCTGAGTGAGCAGCAGTGTGGGTGCTTAGCTAAGGATTAACTCACAATGCTTCATCTACATTTTTGTAATAAGAAGCTTCAGTTTTGTGAAGTGGTGGAACTTGGTTCTCTCTGCACAAGAATCCAGATGTGCACCTAACTCCAAATCTGATTTTGAGGATGTTATTCCAGGTATGTGATGGGAAATAAAAGTGATTGTTTAGATGTTTAAAGCCAGGGATGTATGAGTATATTCCTGAATTTTGCTGTTACCAAATGTATTTCCAGGACAACACTGAAAGTGGGATGCTTGTTACAGAATCTTTGGTAAACTGCTTTAATGAGTTCCAAAATACACAAGCATACATAAATATGCATGAGGAAAAATAATGTAATTCTTTACAAATGTGCTGCTTATTTGCATGGCCATTAACAAATGAGCTCTAGGCCATGCATTGAAACAGCCACATAAAACAACAGCAGCAATATGATCATTCTTTCCCCTCTTACCTGGTAAAGGTGCACACTTCAAGATCATTAAGCTTCCTGGGTGAATAAGAGACATGGTGATGATACTGATTTCCATATAGCTTAATAGAAGTATCAGATGTCTTTCTCCCATGTATCTGTATATAAATAAACACATATTTTCTATTTATAAAGAAAGGTGGTTTTAGCTGTATAGATGTTGCTAAAATTATTAGTATTTACAGGAAGCAGAAGAAAACCAACATCTCCATATGAGAAAAATTAATTATCTCATAGCATAAAAATAAATTATTAATCTCCTCTACTGCTCCCCAACACCTCACTAAAATTACCTCTTGAGCAAATTTCTTTAACTGATACATCCATCTGTGTTCTGTGATGATTTCAGAGCTTGTGCACAAAAGGCTTAGATAGGTGCATTAGAACAGAAGCAGTAGATATGTAAAAAATAAACCTACATTTTTATAGCTTGTATTGGGAAGAAATAAGAAAAAGATGATGATGTTGTTATCACAAATAAAATAGTCTCTCTTGTATTTTTTAAATGTAAAATTGTTGCCATGAAACATAGAAAATACACAATATATTTTAAATCTACTCACAGATTAATAAATCAAAGTGAAATAAAAACAATAACTTACATTCTGCAGATCTTGACCCTGCCAACATGACTTGAAAAAGCTGGCAAAAAGGTTGTCGTCTTGTTGAATTGTTTGGCTCATGTTTTATGCACAAGCATGCTTTGCTTCCAGATTTGGCATGAATGTCTTCCTGCTTCCCTCAGGGATGGATGCATCCAGGGCAACAAATAAAAAGGACAAAGTCCCACTTTCTGTTACAGTTTGAGATAACCTTCATGATCCAGGCTGCTACCGCAAATCAGAATCTTTCTTTATACCTGTCTGTGTCTTTTTGGTTTCAGATCTTCACCAAAAATCCTTTTGCAATAGTGTGGAAGAGTCAGTTGATTTCAGAAGTGGTTAACTATGATATGCTCTGTGTTTGGGAACTAATTATAGATTATTTTTCCTGGCCCTTTTCTGCATAGCTGATGTTTGGCTCTGTGTTCTGGCATGTGGCTTTTGGATGCACAGTGACTTGCTGGAAATGGCTTTCTCAATGTGCTTCTTCCTGAGTAAACTTAATCTGCTTTCTGCATTTGTCCATTACTTTCCCTAGGGAAACACTGCTTCCTTGTCACAAACCCTAAACTTTTTTTGATTTTAATGGAGATTTTGAACAACTTCACTGCAGGCATACTTCAATCCTCTTCTACAATGTACTATACTGTAAGTTTGCTCTTGACAGTGAAGCTCCCATGTTAAGGAAACATTAATCCTAAAGTATTCATTCAGTGGTGTAGATAAAAAACAAAGTATGTATGCTTTTTATATGTGTTTTCAGGCTGATTCTTGATAAATGGATAATTAAAAAAAAAACAAAACAGCCCAAACAAACAAATAAAAAAAAAATAAAATAAAAATAAATAAAAAACACCACAAAAAAATCAGATGTGAATGCTGGACAGTTCTGTCAGAGGGAAACTGCAGGAGAAGCATTGGTTTGTTTCCAGATAGATCAATACGTTTTTGTTCACTGAAGCAGAATAGAATAATTAATACTGCTGTACACTGCCATATTGCTACAGATAAAATGTTCCTCTTTTTAATACAACAAAGCCCATGGACCTAAACTCTAAACTCTAATCTTCTTCATATGTATTATAAATGTATGAAGAGCTTTAAGGGTTTGGGTATGAATCAGTAAAAGCCATTTAAAATATAAGCCATATACTTAATCCATGGTTTGAATAATTAAAAAAAAATAACAAAAGATCTATTCTACAACATAAGTTATACATGCAGAATAGCTCAATCTTTAATTTTTCGAGTGTGAGATAGAATTTTTATGTTACTTAAATACAATTCTTCCAAATCTCCTTTCACAGGAAATTTTAAATCTTCAGTGGAATGCTTCAAGATGTATGCAATATACCTGAGATGTTGGAACAACTTTTTTAGTGTTATTCAAATCTCTTTGGGAAATATGTATCAACACACTTTATTAAATGAATATTAAATTACAAATGCCAAAGACCTGTTGTCATCCACATTAAAAAACCCGAAAACCAATAAAACCAAAAACTTATCAAGTTGCAGCTTTCACCCTGAAGGGACCAAAAATGTTTTTTTACAATTATCTATGCCAATGTGTAAGCCAGTTTGAAATGCAGCTTTTTGCTGCTAGACACCCATGTAAACACACAAAATGGAGACAATAGGATAAACTTCTAGGAAGAACCAACTGTATTAGAAATTTGACTGATGATCTTTTACTAAGTAAAAATTGTGTGAATATTGCTTTTGAAATTCATTCAATAATGTTCCTGAGTATTCAATTATTTTTTTTTTTGTCCATGTAAATCTAAGTTTCATTAATTTGTTAGCAATTTATTAGTGGCTATGACAGTGTATAAAAACCATACACTGATGATAAATAAATTATACATTTTTTTAATAAAAAAAGTCTTACAAGCTACTTGGTCTTCAAAGTGGGCATCCAAAGCTCAAGTAGAATCTGTAAATGACTTCATACCACCACCCTGGTCCAGTCCCATCTTGCAGATTTCAATGGGCCAGTGTGGGGCACAATGACAATAAACAATAAAATAGAAGAAAGCATATATGTGCAAAAGACAGGATTGATCTGCTATTAGCTTATAAATGGAGAGAAAGCCTAAACAAAGAATTTTAGTCCACTTTTAACAAGAGTTTCCATGTTTAGGAAGTCTGAACTTCTGCATTTGGGGTTGTTTATATTATTCCGCAATCTGAGAAGTTGAACGGCATTTCTTTACAGCAAGCTCCCCTACACCATTCTGTTTTAGAATAAGATTTGGATAAGGACTTTTCTCCAAAAATCCTAAATGTTGTTGTTTTCTTTTCCAGAAGAGTAGATTAAATATAAGCCACATTTAAAGTACACAGGGTCTTCTCTAAATGATGTAAAATAAGAAAAAATGATGCCATATCTCATGGCACTAGTCTGGTATTTCATTCTTGCATGTAGAACTCTGCATGTGTGCAGCATACCACTGATGTTAATGGATTACTACTATTTTGCAGAATACAAAGGTCTATTGCAGAAAACTGTATTGCAGAACATTCAGAGTTCACACAATGCATTATCTTGAAGAATTCCCCCAGCAAAAACTCTATTGGGATGTCAGACAAGCAAATTATGTTTAAGATGTTGATCTTGAACTTTGCAAGGAAAAAATAAAATTCTTCTGTGGTGTCTTAGTGACCTGCCCTGCCTTAAAAATATGTTATTTAATTTGCTTTTCTTTTGAATGTGAAGCTTAATGGTATTAACATTATCTGACTGCCTATTTGTTTTGTACACAGGAGGTCTGGTGACAAATACCACTTCAAATCTTTTGTTTTCTACACATCCAATTGCATATCTATAATTACATACACATACACACACACATATATATGTACATACATACGATTAATATATTTTGTATCTCTTGGGAAATATTTATATTCAAAGAATTCTGTGATGTCCACTATCATCTCACTATATACAGAAAAACTTCCTTCAAGTCCACACTACAAAGCAATTGCAAATACATTTTTAACTCACAACTCTGTTTGGAAGTTGGCATCTGTGCAATGTTTGTGTTTGGGGTCCCCTCTTAATATCACTTTTCCCAACTTCCCTCTTTGAAGTCACATCAGGTAGGACAGCTTGCTCAGTTATTTATACACATGGAGAAGATCCTCCTGAACCTTCTCTTGTCTAGATGAAGCAATTCCAGCTCTCTCAGCTTATTCTTGTATCTCTCACCAGTACTGAGTGGAAGGAAGGAACACCTCTCTGGCAGGAACACCTGCTGGCATTATTTTTCCTAATGTAATCTGGAAGGCTGTTGGTCTGCTGTGCCATGAGGCCATATTGCTAAAAGAAGTCACTATAATTAACAAAATCTATAACTGTGAACGAAGACTCTATTTTTTTAACTGTTTGAAAAAAAATAGAAGATAAAGTTACTTTTTAACTAGTTCAATTAAATTAATCTCTAAACATTGCATCCCTGTTTTTCAGTTTGGATTTTCTGTGAATAAGTGATCTACAGAGAATGAGAGTACAAACTTCATTAATTTTGTGATGTGGATCATGGTTTCCAACTGTCTAATTCTCACGTGGTCTTTAAGCCAAAAATTCTGAATGACGTGTCCCTCGCCTTTTGTTCTTTCTCTTAGGTTCAGTTTCTTACAGAAATATTTATAGTTTGATGGGTTTGTCCTGGTAGACTCATTGACATTTGTCCAGCTTAACTCTTCCTACCAAATAGATATTAAAAATGGCTATTAAAAGCTTAAACTGTCAAACATCCTTCAGCATCTCTTCCTTCCTTGAAACATTCATTTGTAAATACTCTGCCCCTTCAAATCCTGTTCCATGTTAGTTCAGTGCTTATATGAAAGTACATAAAGAACTGACATGGCTGCATATAGTTCAGTGTCAATATGATAATAAAACAGGAAAGAAAAAAAACCCAACCAATAATAAAATGGCTAAATTCCAGTGTAATTACTTGCACTGAAAACATTCTGCTTATGACCTTCTTTAAAGTTGGGGTTGTTGCAAATGTCATGTTTGATACAACTGTACTGTGAAAGAAATGTTGACCCTGATGAGCTGTAAAATCTACTGAAAAAGGTGTATAAGGTGTATTCATAAGTACAGAATTGCTATGCTAGCTGTTCCAGTATTTCCATAAGACACAGGTCTAATGGTAGTCATTTAATAGGAGAATTTTCATTTCATATTTCTCACAAGTAATAATAAAATTAGCATAAAGATTTTCTGGTGAAAGACTGACCAATTAAAAAAAAAAAAAAAAAGAAAAAAGAGAAAAGTATTTTCTAAGCCAGCATATTGAAAAGGTAGGATGGAAACTAAAGATAACATTGCTCTTTTTGCCCCACGCACCCTCCCCTCCAGTTTTTCCAATCTGATGATTGTAGAAGTGACACGTATTTTATGTTTGATGGATGAAAAGAGACAGTAAAAGGCAAGATGAGCTAATAACAGTAAAGTCTGTATTGAATCAGAAATGTGTTGAGGTACTGAGAGGAATCAAGATATGTGCTTCAATCATTAGAGTTTGTCACAAGTGAGATTTGTTGGTTGATGTGCTGTCAAAGTACTGAAAGAGAAAGGTTTTATAACAAGCAGCTAGACATGCAGAAAAAGAAGTTTAGGGCCCAAAGGACTCAGTATAAATAGAAGTTATAAAGTGAAAAAGAGTAATAAAGTTGGCATCAAGAGAAGGGCAGTATTGATCCAGACTTTGAAAAAGACAAAACTTTTTCAGACACCTTGAAAAACGATCTTCTTAGTTTTTATTTTCTTAAAAACCATTACTTTTAATAATTAAGCATGTCTTCACATCTCAGAAGAGAAAAATTCAAAAATGGTCAAGTAGCATATAACTGTGAACACTATTCTTATCCCATCTATCTGTTTTTAAAGCTTAAAACATTATCCTAAAGGTATGGATGTAATCCAGTTCTGTGTTGGTCTGAATGTACATTTTCTTAAATATACATCTCATTACACTGAAAAAATTACCTAATTTATAGCTACTGGTAAATATTTTAGCACTTTTGAAAGTATTTTGCTTCATTGCAATATCAGGTTAATGTTAAAGATAGTCCTTTAAAGAAATTATTGATGTTTTCTGAGAAAATTTAACCAAGTGATTTTCTGATTTGAGAGTTTATTCTTCCAGCAGAGTCTTGGATGTGCAGTGTTGTTCACAAATTACTGCATGTTCCTTCCATCCACATAATGTATACTGTTATTTTTTACTTTACAGTTTTACAAAATTCTTTATACTTACGTTTGATTTTGTTTTGTTTGCAAATGCATGTGTGGTTGACATGGCGTACTCTTCTCTACAACTGGAGCTTTATTTCCCATAACCCTGCTCAAGTAATAACCACTGGTGGAGGTTTTAATGGATGTGCCTTGTCCTGATGACTGCAGCCATTTCAGTTGACTCAATCAATGCATTATAAGGGTGTGATGCAGAGATTAAAAATCAGACTCAATAAATGATTACCGCAACAACTAGTCTTAGAGCTCATAAAAAAAGAGGCTATTTGGAATTTTTTACCTGAGAGACACGAAGGACCTGAGGCAAGAAGAATCAGTGGGAGACCTGGTCTCTAATAAAACCACAGTGCAATTATTTTTAAAATTGCAGCGGGAGAGAGATAAATCACACAAATTGATACTTGATTTCAAGAAATGGAACTGTAAAGATTGAGAATTTTTCAAAGACAGAATAAAGTTCAGAATAAAGCTCAAAAAGTCTGCATGCAACATGAAGGCTGCTATTAATACTCTGTTAGAAGACCACTTAGACTGTGTGCCGTAATTCAAAAAAGAAATCAAAGTGGTCCAAAACTTCCTCACACATCTTCCTGGGAAGGTTAAGGAGGCTGTTGCAGCTAATAGTTTGACCTCTAAAAAAGTTGGAGAGCTTGGTCAAATAGGAAAAAGAGAAATACATATAAAAACAACAGGTCAAATGTAAAGAGAAAATTTAAAGGCTTAAACCATAAAGGCCAGAACTAAAACTTTGCAAAGCATCGTCAAATTGACAGCGAAACAGTACTTTAAACACATCAAATGGAGGAAACCACATAGGGAATTGGTGAAGATGCTTGATGCAAAGACTCTATGCCAGTTGATAAGGCCATAACTAAAACTATCAACAATCTCCTTATTTTAGACTTAATCTTGGCTGAAGGTGTGGATCAGGACCAACAACTGACCTTTTATTTCTCTGAAGCAGAGAGGTCAGAGAAGCTGGATCAGATCAAGGTAAATATACAGGAACTACTCTCTCACCTAGATGAGACAGATGTCAAGAAATCAACAAAAACAGATGACATTCAGTCAAGAGCTCTGAAATATTTCAAATATGAAGCAGCTGGTAGGCTGGACAAAGTGTGTGACCTAGCATTGCAAACAACCACCAGCAGAGGACTTTGACACTGACATTAAGTCTACAAAATCTGCCAAGGATGAGATTCTGTAAAGTAGAGATCAGCAAATGACTTTTGTCACTGGTTTGACAGAAGAATCTGTAATAAACTAAACCTTTAAAATCAGTATGGCTTCTGTAGAGTTGTGGAGCCAAAGTTTATGAAGGTGATTCAGTGGGCATTAACAACTTTTAGAAGCATTTCAGAATCCTAGATCAAAAGTTACAAAAGGGAAAAATATCATGGGATTGGAGAAAGATCCTTCAGTGGATTCAAGTTGATTAAAGGATGGGATGCAAAGCGTTAAGACATAATTATCTCTCTCTAGGGTGGCTCCTTCAGGAGAACTGTCAGTATGAGCTTTGGTCAATGACTTCACCAGTAACCTGGAGAACAGTCACAGATGCCCCTTTAGGCTTTTTTAGGTTGTCAGAAGTATCAAAGAACTGCAAATGAACCTCACAAAACTGAGACAGAAGGTAGAAAGGTGGCAGATCACCTTCATGAAAGTGAACATAAGGAATCATTAAGGAAAAACAATGTGACTTCTACCATGCTGAACTTGGAAATGGCAGATATGAAGCAGATCTAGAAATCCTCATTCCCAGCTCTCTGAAATCACTGACCTGATGTGTCCGTTTGGTAAGAAAAAGGCTGACAGGATGTGCCTGCTTTTGTAAAACCATGCAGTCAGAGGATTACCTGAAGACAGATCCTTCACTAAAGGTTCACTAAATACTAGTATCAAAACCAGGGGCATGCAATGAAGCTTACAGGAGAATAGCTCAAAACAGCCTCAATGATGTACTCAGCAGGTATTGATCTTCTGAAATGTGCTGCCACAGCAGGCTGTGGAGACAGAAAATACTAGCAGGCTCAGAAAGAGATTAGACACATTCTGGGACAACAGGTTCAGAGATGGGAACTAAAGGGATGGCTGGGGATGTACCCTCATGAGCACTAATTTTAGTTGCTGTGAAAACAAGAATACGAATAACTGGTGGCAGAAGAGAACAAGAAAAGTAGAACTAGCAGCACTAACATTATACATAAAAGCACAAAGATTATTAATTATTCTCCAAGATTTGGTCTGAAATTCTCTACTGGAATGATGGACTAAAAGGATTCTCAGCAGGTCACCTAGTCTATTTTCTTTAACTAATACAGGGAAATACACCTTTACCTGTACTGGCAATTATTTCTTTGATGCTTCATGTACTACTTTCTCTTCCAATTTAGTCTCATGATTAATCATCTTAACAGTTGCAATTCTGTTTTCATGTTATTTAGCAAAGAGTGCCCTTCCCGATCGGTTCGCTCTGTTTGGACATAGGAATAATTTAGTTTCCATTAATTTTTCTTTAAGTATTTAATTGATGAATGTATTAATGAGAATATTCCAAACATCATTTGGTGCAAATGGAAATGTATTAAATGATAAGGGTTCTTTGCATGTGACTGATCAATTAGTCTTATATTATCTTGCAAGATCATGATCATGTTTTTGTGCATCACATGGTAAACTCAAAAGAAGCCCATTTTATTGTCTCATAGTCAAGATCTACCTTTTGGCTGCTTCTTCTAATCCTAAATATGCTGTTATACATGAGGTTAGTTTGACACTTCAGTGATTCCAAGGACAATGATAACTGTCCAGATTTTTATCATACATGTGCGTATAAATTTATTTTTCTATTTTTCAGCTAAAAATGAATGTAGTTAAGGTTGTAATTTCAGGGATCTTGGCCTTAATACAAAGCTTTGGGGGCTTGCAAGAAATTTTAATTTTGTTATTTTCCAATGCTTTTCAGTGGAATATCACACAGTTTATTGAAGTCTTTCATTAATTTTGTATGTTTATTATGTTGTCTATCTTACATACTTTTTTAGAATTATTTAAAATAAACTCATGTTCTTACAAACTTTAAAACATTTTTTTTTAGTGATATTACTTCTAAGTTTCTTTAAAATAAAATCTATAAGACTGGAGCTGGAAAACATCTATCCAAGATTCAGTTATTACTTGCCAAAGGTAAACTTTTGTTACTTGTGAGATGTCAAGTATTTTATTATAGCTGCACATTCAAGCAGATGAGAGAAGTGGGCTAATTGATAAGTACCTGAAATTAAACCATCCTTACTATCAAATATATAGATCACCTTCTTTATTGAGAGATCATCGTATTTTCAATAACTGATTGAAATACAGCAAATACGTCTGTATTTAAAGTGACTAAATTTATGGGAAAAATACTCATTTATAATACATAAATATTTAATAATTTTTTGAGGAAAAATATCCAGTCCAGCACATAGCACAATATTTATATGATTTTAAAAACGTTATAAATAGAACATTATTATCAAGATAAATATTTTTATTATACTTCTTCACAGTTAGATAATTACAGTTGAGACCTGTGCAGAAACAGGTCCAAGCCTTAAAGAATATATCATATATTTGCAATCAATAAATTAAGGGCTTTGATAGGGCATGACCTTGTTTCTGTTTAGGTTTTGCACTCATGTTTTCTTTCCAAAGAGGATAGAGTTTGGTGTGTGTTCTGTACCCTGCTCTTAGTCGGATATTGAGGTAGGATAAACTAGGGCACATTTTCTACATAAAAGAACCTATAAAGTTGTCTTCATTATCTATTTCAGACCAAGAAATTGTAGCTTCTGTTAACAGGAAGAGACATGAAAGTACAGAGGTAAACCAAGATTAAAAAGGAGTAAAAGTATTCAGGGAGACAAATTAAAAAAAAAAAAAAAAAGTTAATGTTATATGGTGTCTAAGGGTCAATAAAACTTAGGATAAAATGCATTCTTGATGGCAAACTAGGTTAGAGTACAACTACTCTGTGTCTATTTGCAGGGTCATTTCCGGGGCTGAAACAGACAACTATTTCTAATCCTATTGCTTCATAGATTTAACTGAGAGTTCTTGTTAGTAGTCATATAATGTAGTCTATAATTTACTAAAATTAGGCTGAAATTTCCAACTTTTTTAAAACAAGACACTAAACAATATCCTCCAGTTGTTGTGTTCTGTTAAAATGGATCCAGATTGTAATTCAAATGAGTTTGTCTGATCCATCTGTCACCAGAAACATCTGCTTTTGTGTTAAAGATATTTAACACATATTTAAATATAAATATTTTCAGATATTTTGATAAATCTAACAAAACATTTATACTTCAGAAGAAAGAACTTATGTTGTTTTAGTTATACAGTAGTTACACAACTCACAAATTTAGAACTGGTCATACAGTTCAATACTTTTGTAAAAAGGTTTATCAAAATCTTCATTAAGGAAAATTTTGTTGTAGAAAGAAATTGGATAGAACTCTCTTTATCTATTTAGTTCTGTGATGATTATATATCTGCAATGGCTAATAAATTTGAAACATCATGCAGCAATATAAGAATAAATATTCCATACATATTTTGGTGCACTTAAAATAATTGATGCAATCAGACATGGTGACTTTCAGTTTGTGTCCTGTTAGGGAAAAAAAAAAAAACCAACAAAAAAATATCTTTCAACAGACTGGAGTGTTACACAGAAACAGATTTTTGTCTTTTATTTGGAATAAACCTGAATTAAAAGTTATCTTCAAATACAAATTTTGTTAGTAGAACTCCAGAATTTTCTTTCACTGCAGAATTATTCAATGATCGAGTTTTAAGGTTGGGGGCAAACAGAAGATTTATCTTGATAATAGTTTTATTTAATCTTTTTCAACAGAATTTGGAATCTAAAATGTCAGAGATTCAATCAATTTTTTTATACATTGCAGCTGATATCAATTCAGATGCTGACTTGTTTTGTGTCACTCCACTTGGTTACATTCTGAAACAATTATTTTATGAAGATGTTAATTTCATTGCAGAAAAACATCTTCATCGGTCACTGAAGTCAAGGGAGTGAAATCTAAACAAAATCTAAGTATCAGAAAGTAGCTACAAAAGCAGTGTCCAAAACTGTCTTTCCATAAGTGGCCTAATTTGTGCAATCACTATTGTATATGATATATTCCCATATTTTCTCTTTGGGAGGGAGAAGAGAGATGTGTTGCTTCTACATAGCTAATTGCTGATATTGTTATAAAAGTACTTTTTCAAATTTTGCTTTAGGGCATGATTTTTAGAAATTTAACCAATATTAAGAAGCAAAGTATTTAGGGAGTGTTTTCAACAAACTGCAACTATTTTGGGTGGAACTAAAAAATCTTTTAGAATAGGGTTTTAGTCTATTTTTTAATATTAAAAAGATTGTGAGAAAAAGTCAGAAATTAAGCAAAATCTTATTCCCATTAACATTTCTGCAAGAAGATTCTCAGAATGTACTTCTATGCTACAGTGGGAGGAGAGTAACATATGGATCAGGTAGAAGAAACAGAATTATGAGTCTGGAGACTATATTTTGAACTTCCCTGTTCCCAACCCTAACTCCACCTCTGTGGCCGATTACTTTTATCTGAATAAGTTTTTGATCCAAAATAGTCTCAATTTTCCCAGAGCCTGTGATAATGTCCCAAATGTATCTTTCCACTAATGTGTTCTTTAAAAAATACTAATTTGGGTGGAGGAAAAGGCAGTTAATGGCTTGGAAAGATGGGGAAGACACATTTTCTGAAAGATAGGGAAACTCATTGAGTTGAATTTAATATCTGCATTGCTACTCTGTAGGACAATAAAAACCCTATGTTGTTTATATTTGGATGACAGATCAGGAGAACCAATTTCAAGTCATATTTTTAGATTAAATTACCTCATTTTGTTTCTTTACCTCTTTACAATGTTTCATTATATCAAAACAGTCATATAGACTTCAAGAGTGGGAGATGTAGGTGTTCACAGTTCATTGGATCAGACTTCCAGAGCTATTGTTTTATTAATGTTTTCTACCCCATTTTCTTCTTTCATATCAATATCAAAAATCCAAATAATTCCTCAGTGAGCTTTATCTGTGAAATAACAGTAAAAATGAGAAACAGGATCCTCGTATGTTTATGATATATCCAGCCCTAGGTATAGTTGTAGAGATTGTTTTGTCTTATGAACTACCAAGAATAAAAAACACAGTGACAATCACCTTAAAAACTTCTTCAGGGAAAGAAAAAGTTTTCATAGTCTACCATTTCATAAAGAATCTTCCTGCTTTGCAGATTCTATACATTGTTATCATGGGAAAAATGCCTATGCAATGATGGTCAGGGCTGAAAAAGGTCAGGGATGGAACATCCCAGAAGAAAGACATTTGTGGCTATTTTTTTAAACTTCTTTTATTTGCAAAAATGATGCCAGTCTAATTCACTTACAGTTTCCCCCCTCTCAACTCTCCTCACAAAATTTTCCCCACCTTACTTATCTCTCATAAAGGAGGGATTTCTCCCTTTCTGCTTTGAAAAAATAATGTCAACTCATTTACTTGTGAAGAATTAGTTTGGGCATACACTACCCGTTTGGAATCTCTATATAATCAGTGTTTACAGGAGTTCTGAGCCCCCTTCAGAGAAATACTTTAAGGGCTGCTGTGAATGTAGATGTCAGTATGTGCAGAGCTATTTCTTTTTCACATCAAGTAATTGTCAGAGACACTCCACCCATCATTATTCTACTAGGTTTATTTAGTTCCTACATTTATGGTATTCATGAATACTTTGCATTCATCATCGTTTTTCACAACTCCTCCTTTTTCTCACTGCCTTGCTGGCTGAATTTACAATTTCAACTCATCTCAGATCAGCTGAGCTCCTTTTCCTGCCATGTCTGACACATTTCATTACTTGCCCAGTGGATCTTTCTTCTCTTGTCCCAGGTCATTACTTCTTTTGCCTCACTGCTACATCATTGTGTTCCTGGTGATCTCTTCCTATTCTTGCTGGACCTTTGTATAGTTTCATTACTTCTCCAGGGACTCTGAGACATCATTTCACTTCATCCTACCACTGCAAATGTATCACTCCCTCAGCTGTCTTTTACTGCAAACATGGAGATCCAAGGATTACAGTACCCTATTAGTACATGTATAATCATACTTATCCTAGTGAATCAAGCAAATTGAATGGTTTCCTCAGAAATTATGAAAAGTGGGGACTACTGACTTAGCTTAAAACATTCCTGCTTCAATTTTGCCTTTTTGTCTGTGAAAGAACTACATAAACAGTGGGGGAGAGGAAATTGGATTGCATGACAGAAACCAGAGAAACAAACTCCAGCAGGGTGCTGCCTGATGAATGGCAAAAGAAAGCTGAAAAACATAGTATTTTTTTTTTCCTTATTTGTAGTAATCTGTGCTTTTGTACCTGAGAATGTTAGGTAACAAATGGAAAAAAATATGATTTGAAAGCAGATGATTTTAATTCTTTTGTGTCAACTGTATGACTTCAACTGTGGGTAGACTTGCTTTTATAACAAAATGAATGGTGCACTGAAGACTAGGAGTCCATGCTTCTCATTAATGCTTTTCTTACTATTTTTTATTTAAATTGAGTGTTATTATTGAAATACATGCCCTTATTTTTACCACATATTTAAACTCCTATGAACAACTGGTGCTTAAAAATCCCATATTTTTGTTCATTCTGAAACCTGAAGACAGAAAAAACACCCCAGATACAAACTAAACTCTTCTGCTTGTCTCTCTGAAGTACTTTGATAGACTTTTAGCTGCTGTAGTGCAGTACTCACTATCCTCTAGTGTCTGTGCTCATCTTGTCCTTTAAGAGAAGCCCATATATAATGGCTTTAATAGGATAACACAATAGAGTGTACTAGAGAAGCTGATAAAATTTTTCAAGGATTATGACATTCCAGCTTTTGTTTTCAAAATGATTTGCTCAGAGGGGACCTGAAAATATATATTTTCATATAAGAAAACCCTTTCACAAACATGTTTTTCACATATGTGTATCAATAATTAAAAGCTAGAACCCACATAATTCCTATTAATACACAAGAGAGGATAGTTGACAAATTAATTATAAATCATGACAATTAAAATGCACATCTCCATATTTTCATTAATTTTATCCCTTAGACTATTCAAACACATTGTCAAATTTAGTTTGTATTCATGTTTCTACTGTATTTTATTAGCTTCATGAGGAAAAGAGCTTAACCTCTTTGATTTATAAATAAATGTTCACTGAATGCACAAGAATCTTTAAAAGTTCTATGAGTAACGCTTTAGTGGCACAGAAACAGTAGTGATGCATTTAATTATGATTGTAGGCTGTCCATTTCCGAAGCTGGGAGTGCATCAGCAGGAGGTAATAGCAGATCTGATAATCCAGAGGAAAAATCTCAAGAATCCAGACATGTATTTTAGCTTTTATATAAAAGCTGAAGTAAGGGAAAATAGATAAACCCATTATAGGGCTTTTTTTTTTTCTTCTTTTTTTGTGTGTGTGAACGTAGTGAGGAAATTTAAATGAAACATATTTACTCTCTCTTACAAAAGTTTTTGTATCCTATATGAGGCCAGATAAGAGGAAAATGTATTTTTCAGAAGATACTCACTTATTTGGGAATTGATTTTAATATACGTTTTTCCCCTTACAACTAAGATTCCTCTTGTATAAATCACAACTTTTTTTTTTTTTATATAATTTGCATGTAAGGTGCTGTTATCTTCCTTTTGGAAAATATTTTTAATTTTTTGTCATTCTCTTTCCTCTACTCTTATCTGTGTTCTAAAGCAATTTTTCTCAGTCTTCTGACGCTTATCAGAGAGTCTCCATGATGGTGGTCAATGTATTCCAAAATGTTACCTTCAAAAATGGTGAACAGTGGATATTTAATAACAAAGAAACTTTTAAGTTCTGCTGCCTCTTCTCCAAAGCATGCTCCAGAAAAGGTCATAGTTCCTCATAGATTCCTGAAAAAAATGTTTTTGAAGCCTGAAGTGTGAGATTTTTAACCAGGCTGTAATTCATTTTTGTACTGATTACATAAATACCCTACAGCAAAGAATACCTGCATAACACAGTGGTAATAACTTATACTGTCCAGCTAGCTGAGAGAAAACAATCTATGTAATGCTATTTTAATATTTTCTTTTTAATGAAACAGAAGGGAGTAGTGCAAAAAACTGATGGAAGTTTGGAGTATTTTTTAATTATGTGTCATCTCAACAGATGCCTTTACCAGGATGGTTCAGCTCCTGTGCTGAAGAGCTGGAGTTCTGTGAGTCTTCAGATTGTATATATCCAGTTCTTTAAGGCAGAATAGTCACAGGTACATATGATTCACCCTAGTGCACAGTGTGGGGTATCTTCACTGCCAGTCTCATCCATAAAGGCAAGAAAGAACATATGATGCATAGTACATATAGTAAACTAGAATTTTTCTCAAATTTTCTGTAAGAAAAGAGAACCTGGTAGAAAAGTGGGTAAAAAATTACATGATAAATATACTCAAAAAAGAATTTCAACAAAGTTAATTACATAAGATAAAGAATTAAACAAAAGTTTGTGAATGGAGAATTCAAGGTTTGTCAATTCAAGGACAGATAAACACGATTTACATTCAAGGTTCACACTGAATGTAAATTGTGTTTATCTGTCTTTAGTAGAAAGACAAATACATGATGTGTGTTTTTTAAAAATCGAGATTTCCATGCTTGTATCGAGTATTCCTTTCAAAGCTGCTGTGCTGAAAACTTGAACACTAAAACAACCTCTAGATTTTAATCAAAGCCAGAATACTGTATGTTAACTCCAAAAACAGATCTGCAAAACTAGCAGCCAAAAACAAACTAAAGTAAGCTATTTTCTTTTTAAAATTGTAAGCTTAAAAAGTCTTTGTTTCTCTTTTTAACTTGTGCTACATCTTAACATCTGGGAAATTATGCAAACCTGTAAATTACATTTTTCCCCTCTGAGTTAATTGGCATAAAATTATAATGAAAAGAATTCAAAACCTTAGTGCAAAATTGTAGACTCATAAAATGAAATTGTAAACATACTGATTAGCATGTAAAATTTTAATGAGACTGTGTTTTGATAGAAAAATCTTCAAACTGAGAGAGGTGTGCATCAACTTTCAGCAAATATTTTGCTTAATTAATGAATTTCAATAATTGATAGCTTTACCCCAGATTTAAGTACCATTACTGAAACCACCTCTCTTTTTTTCTTTTTTTAATGAGACTGCTGTAAATAAATGTGAAGGTGTTTAAAAAATAATCCCTTTCTTCTGAAAAATTTGTTACAAAAAAGTTGCTCCAAGTGAAAAATGGAAGTGTTATTAGTGTTTTGTATGTTTATTCTAAGGCCTACCATTCTGATACTGGGGGTGGGGGGATCTCAAATGCATGTTCGCTGAAAAATCCAGAGAAATTGCAACTTTGCTTGGCCCTAGCAGAACTTCCACATTATAGTGGGGCTGCTGTCCACTTCCATAGCATTATAGGTAAATGTCCTTGCCTATGCTCAGAGAAAATAATTCTGCTCTTACAGATGTCCTAAAAATTATAAATAGAGGAAAATTCTGATGGCTTTCCTCTCACATGCAGAAAATGCCTAAACCACTTGTTATTAGGGACATGTGTAAAGAATTGGTTTAAAACAAGCAGAAAATTAACCTCACAAATTTTGTTCTCAATGTGAATTGAATGTTGAAGGTTTTAAAACCTCAGTGAATCAAGTTTTTTCTCTTTCATTACAGCAGTTGTCATTTCCACTACCACCAAAGTTATCAGGGCTATGAGAGAGCCCCTTCTGGGATGTGTATCCCATGTCATGGACTCATAGGGCAGCTGAGGTTGGAGGGACCTGTGGAGACTCTCTAGGCCAGGCCCCCTGCAGAAGATGGTTGTTCAACATTGTGGCCATCTTTTGAAAAATCTCCACAGATGAAAAATCTCTGATGGTCTAAGCAACCTGTTCCACTGTTGTTGAAAAAGAAAAAAAAAAAAAAAATTCTTATGTTTAATACTCATACTTGCATGGTGTCCATTGAAGTTAAGAAAAACATTTTCAGAAAGACTGTCATAATACTTTTGGCATGAAGAAAGTGGGAATAATGATCACTTCTTTAAGAAAAGCTTTTTGTTCTGAAAGTCTTGGTAAATTTCATAGGCCAGAAGAGTAGAAATAGAAACCTTACTTAAAGACTGAATTAGTAAACTTGATCTTCATCATTCAATTTACAGGTATCACATTTGCTCCCTCAAAATTCAGCCATGGAAGTTATGCATTGCATACTTCAATCATTCAGGGGTTTGTTTGGTTTTTTTCTGCAACATTAGTGTGTAAATACATATATATATATCTGTGTGTATATATATATAAGTGTGTGTGTGTTAGTATATATATATGTATATAAACTTGGAAACTTTTAAGTGGAAACTGATGCAAATTTGGAAAGAACTCAATAAAATCAGAATCACCACACTTAATCATAAATTGGAATGAATAGATAGTGTCAATTTTTTTTTTTATTGCATTTAAATGAAAACATTTTAAAACATTGAAAATTATATTGCATATCCATTTGGAATACATTTAGTTACTGCATTAATCTAAATATAAATCCTTGAATGTGTCTAGTACCCCTTAACTGAAAAAAAAATTAGGTTGGTTTAGTAAATGCAGGTCCATAAAGCCATGTTTAAATTCAATCAATACGTACTGTGTATCACTCCCAGCTACCATATCCTACTCTCAAAAGGCAGTGTGAGGCATAGACCACCTAGCAGAAACTGAGTGACCCAGGAGAAGCTGGAATACATGATGATGTGCACCTCTTCTGAATTGAAGCAAACAGAAAAATGCCTGAAAGAGATTTTAGTTAATTCAAATTCATTTCTGTAAGAGATGCTTCGGGGTGTGGACGGTCCGGAACATGGCACAGACCTCTATAGTCAAGTTAGATGTTAGTAGTTTATTTCAGGGCGTGGGAGAGAGAGAGAACCCTGCTATGAGCCAGCAGATAGAGCTCAAAGCAGGCTCAGAGGGAACAATACAAAAGGGGGTAAAATATGAATACATGAATTTAAGACTTAAGATTGCTAAGAAAGAGAGTAACAGAACAGAAGTGAGAGAGCCGGGAAAAAGAGGCAGAAGAAGAGAGAAGAGCAGCAAGAGGGTGGCAAGAAGAAGCAAGAGTGTAAAAAGAGCGAGGCAAGAGTGTAGAAAAGACAAGGCAAGAGACCGAGCTCTCCTTGACAATTGCTTATATAACCTATACATTTGAATATTCTATTCCTTCACTAACCAATCTTTCTAAGTATACTAATACAGTAACATTTGTGTGAGACCTATAGAAATCGCTGTTTTTGCATATTTTTAGTTATCTCAGGGTCCTTCAGAGCTTTCCTTATAAGGCTGGGGAGAGGGGTCTCAGCTTCGTTTTATTGGGGGAAAGAATGTGTTCTGTCATACCAGCCCAGGTTCTTTGAATTATTCAAACCATGCTTTCATTTGTATTTCTTCCTTAGCCTTTCTGGCTAAGGAGTCATATTTATAATTCCTTTCTAATTCTACCTTCCCACCACATTTCTACCCCAGGAAAGGTACATACAGAGATATTTTCTGCTCTAGTGCAGTGCATCTTTCCATTCACACCATTACAGGCTCTTGGTAACAGAGATGTGTAAGTAGTTTGGTTTGGGTTTTTGAATTATGTTTATAGGTAGGGTTCACTCGACTGAAACACTTTCCTGTTAGCTCCCTCCTGCTTCACAGTATCACACTAATATTTATGTGAAAAGGAAAGAGTAAAAATACACTTATGCAGCTGCGTGAGTTGCACATCCTAAACTTGAACAGGTTGTGGCATTTTGTGCCATATGGTATGCATGTCAGTGAAGTGAAGGGCATGCCTTGTCACATCGTATCCCATAATGACTTTTTGGGAGTGAAATATCATTTCCAGCTGAGGTGAGCCTTTCACTTCACTGATCTGCAAGTTACATGTCTCAAGTAGCACAGCTGTTTTTGGAAACTAACCTCCTGTTAAGGGAAAGTGTGACTTGACAGAAAGCCTTTGATTTGAGACCTGGGAACTTAACAAGATATAGAACATCCTAATAGAAATTGTTCATAATGAAAAATAATTTTATAATGGTCCAGTTATCCTGATATTATGTAAGTTACAATAGCTTCCCTTCAGAAGAGTGATTTCATATGGCTAAGATGAGTTTATTATTACAGGAAAAATTAGGCTAGGCTTTTGTCTGACCATCCAGAGCTTACCATGAGTTTACCAAAGTAAGAAGAAATCATCTGTTTGTTGTTTGTGACTCATTCCAGAAAATAAATTTTCATTTTCAGAAAAAATAAAAAAATCTGGTTATTTGTAAGCTTTGGAAAGATACTAGCTCATGAATTTCAAACATCATCCAGATCTTCCACATTTTCACATGTATTATCTAGGTCACTGGCTAAGGACTAGGTAGACCAAACTAGGGAGCCATCAAAACAACATTTTTGGGTTCTAGTGCCCAGCCAGTCTCTGGGTGAAGAACTGTTGTCTAATATCTAACCTAAACTTTCCCTGACACAGCTTCAGGTCATTGCCTTGGGTTCTGTCACTCATCATTACAGAGAAGAGATCAGTGTCTGCCTGTCCTCCTGCCTATATGAACAGTATATATGTACTGTCATGTGGGTTATTCCTCTTTGTAAAGGATTTCTTGCATGGGAATGGAGTGCTATGAAAATTTTAGTAGAATTGTTACCATTTATTGAAAAAAGGTTTTGTTTCCCTTGCTAAGGGAACAACTTCTCCCCTTCTAAGAGGAACTGGAAGATATATTTCTTCTGTACTGACTCCATGGTTTTCAGAATTTCCAAGTCTGTTAAACAGAATAACTTTACTTGAATTAGTGTAGAATGACTTTAAAAAGAAAAACAGAAACTGATTGTAACTAAGGGATCCCTGATGTGAAGATAGATGTACAGTTTTCTTCAGAGGTATGGACAGGATGCCCTGAGATGCTCTGGTGGTGTCCCTCTGAGACCCAGCATGGAACAGCAATGAGTGCAGAAGCCCTCTTCAGATTCTGATGAGGATGTTTTTATAACTAATGCACCATGAGAGGTGAACATATTGAAACTTTGAAAAGTGATGGCATGTTTTTGAGGAAGTAGTACCAATACACTAAACTGATATTCAGAAGAAAATCCAATTGCCTGTCTGAGAGCAAATAAAGGCAGATAAAAATTTTTCATCATTCAAATAGGAGTCAGTCAAGGGTACTGCAAGTAGAACTAAGCAGTCTTCACTGCTGCTCTCAGTTTTACTATAGAAGCTGTAGATTTGGTGCACAACCAAAGGGAAATTCAAATTTTTACCTTCTGAATAGAGATAAATAATATAAGCTATGATTGAAGGCAATGATTTAAATGGACTGGAGGGTTTTATTAAAAAAAAGTGTGTACAAGACGAATTAAATACTATGCCAAATCTGATTAGTTTCCCTGTTTATATTCTTGGCAAAAAGTGAAATGTATCGTTATATGGCCATATAAGGAACAAAAGTGTCACGGGTGTTTAACTGCATACAGATAGTGCTCATCATTTTTCAGCTCGAAATGAAGTATACCCAGTTTTCAAGGTCTAATGAGATCTGACATATTAATTACAGGGTTGTTTTTGTTTTCCTGTTTTAATTTCAGGGCAAGTGTAGTTCAAGCATAGATTTCACTATCAGCACTCTTTTGGCAGATACTATTACTCCTGGCACGTCAATATAATAAAACTAGATCTTAATGAAACTGGAGACAACTTGAGCAGCAACTCTGCACTTGATTTAGAGATGGTTTGAAAGTGAATGTAACAAAAACTGTTTTACTATAGAAATAGGAACTTACCCATTTCTATTATCTTATGCTTTTAACTCTCTGTGACACTAAGGTGTTCCTTGATGTGGTGCTATGATGAAGATTATGCCCAATTATACCCTCCATGCCAAGAAAAATGGAGCACTTCTTACTGAAACTTGAAGGTATATGACATTGGTTCACAGTGACAATCACATGGTTTAAAGCAGAGCAGACCATTGTGTGTCCCAAAGGGAAAGCTCACTGCAGCATAATTCAAGGTGAGTCTTTGGTACTTCCATCAGTGTCAAAGTTGTATCTACTGTTGTCTAAGGTTCATACTTTAAAAAAAAATAAAATTAAACTCCTGAACATAGTGAAACCCACGTACCAGTAGTATATCCCTAGAACTAGATTTACATCCATCTCAATGAATCTTTTTTTTCAAAGTAACTGAAAATTTATTTTTACTAAAAACAAACAAAAATGCAGATTTTGACAAACTACATCTTTGTAGTAGAATGCAGCTTCAGTATGAAAATTGTTTCAGTCCTACAATCAGCCTAAAGTAAAGCAACTGCTACTAAGTTTTGAAATTGTACTAGGTTGCAGTGACTTTCATGAAGAAATGAAGATAAACAGAAAATTTGTTGCTCAACACTCTGGGAATAACTCACTTGGTTCTGCTACGATTAAAAACCCCACAACTAAGAATTCCACATGGCCTAGTTATTTCCTACAGGTATGAGGGTTTTGTTTAGTGATTTATTCAAATGTCCAATGGAATGTTTAGGGGTGTATTGAATACTAGAACTTCTGTGAAATTTATGTGCCAGTAATGCACTTTTGAATTTAAACCCACCTGCAAGTACATGTTGTGTGCATCCTGTAATTCTGGTTATCAGACTGAAGGACACACTGTTACACTTTTACTCTTATCAAAAACATTTTTTGGTTTTCTTTCTGGTCAAAAACCTAAAAGAGAGTGGTCTGTGGTCAGATCAGGGGTTCAAAGAGAAACTGAAGCTTATTGAAACCATCAACTAGACCTGGAAATAAGGATTTAAATCTAATTTAGAATTTCTTCCTGTCCTTTGCAAGATAAATCTCATGATATGCATATGCAGTCCTGACATGACAAAGATAAAAGTGGTATTCATCAAGAGAGCTAGCAAAGGAAGATGATATTTCTTCTCTGTGGACCAGAGACAAAATATGACATAAGGGAATAATTTTGGAAGATCTGCTGGGCTTTGTACTCACAGCCTTTGGAACTAAGAAAGTTTTAATGAAATAATTGTAAGAAAATGTCAGTAACAATACATCTGAAATAATAACAAATTCTAGAGGAACCTTTATTTGCTGAAAGCTTTGAGACTCGTAAGTATGAATTTTTTCTCATGTTGATCATTTGTCATTGAAAATGTGTGAAAGAGACCTTAAAAATATAACATGCAACTTCTTATCTCAGTTCTGTACTGAGCATAGAAAGACAGAGCAATTAAAAAACATGTTCCGTCACTGAAAATTCATGGCTGGAATTTAAATTGGATTTCAAGATCAGGGGAAATAATTTCATAATGAGTGTTAGTATGCAAAAAGTCACAGAAAGTTAATGGACTTTAAAAACTGACACATTGCACTAGAAGACTCATTAACACGTTCCTTGGCTTCGTAAGGGAAATTACTAATGATAGATGCATTGAATTAATTAAAAGAAGAAGCTCCCAGCACAGAGATGTATATGAAGGGAATGACAGTGATAAACTATGAATTAAAGGAAGAAAATAGAGTTAATGTAAAAAAAAAATAAAAATTCTTGAATTAAATGTACCTTGATAAAACTCTTCTGTTTAGGTTCAGAAGATTTTGATAGTAATTTTTTAACTCCTTTGCAACTTTTGCTTCTGAAATTGAATGAGACAGTATTGAAGCTTTAAAAGTTTTTCAGTTATCTCTGAAACTCAATTTGAAGGAAAATGTAGCACCATAGTAACGTATCTGCATATTTAATGACAGTGCTGCCCAAACTCAAGAGATTACAGTATTATACCTGAAAGAGAAAATTACTTAGCTGTAATTTTGCTCTTTAAAGGATGTCATTATACAGGTTCTCATTATCCAAGCTCAAAACTCTACCATGGGAGCTGGAAGGATTATACCTGTTCTATTAATTTACAGGAATAAATGGGCACTGAATATCAAAGGTGTCAATACCACCCTGATAATCTTCTTGACTCAGGAGAATTAATAAAAAAAATTAGGATTCACAAGGCAACAATAAACAGAATATACAACATTTTGGAATGTGGTATCAATATATATGTATCAATAAACTATCAATATATAGCAAACATACTTTAAATACTCCTTTCTAAAGATTGTGTTCATTCTCCTAATAATAATAGGCCAGAAGAGAGAAATAAAAGCATATTTTTGTCAGTAATCCTGCAAGTAACCTGGTTGATGATCTCACAGTCTATAAGCAATCAAATTATGTTATTTATATGGAATTCTCTTCTAATAACAATCAAATTATGTCACACATACAGAATTCTCTATCACCAACAAGTGCTATTTTCATAATGAATTCTGAAACCTGGTAAGAGCATGAAATGCAACTCTGAATCAGAAAGAATAACACAAAAATGAAACCATAAAAAACATCTACAAAATCTATTCATATAAGGTTTGAATATGAATATAAAAATTGAAAAAAAATTATATATTTCTTGTGGTGCATTTTATTTAAATCAGGGGAAGCTTATTTCAGAAATCAAATGTCCAAACTTACCAGAGTGCTCCTACAAAGTGCAGCTCTGGTAAACAGAATGTGAACTGATCTAAGCAACGGAGTACAGGAGGACAATACTGCAGAATATTTTTATGTGAAATAGTTAAAATTCATTAAATGAACGCAGTTTAATTATACCTGAAAAAACTTTAGGGAAGGTTAGATCTTTCCTCCAGCTCTTCTACAATTCCTTTCTAATTCTGACTTTAAGCTCCATGCAATTACAGTAAAACTGCCAACACTAGAGAGCCGTTTCAATTCCATTCTACAGCTCATAGCCAAATTGAGAGGCAACCAGGCCCCTTAATTCTATGCAGGGGTGTAAATGTCATGTGCATGAAACATGGGCACACTCATGTTATCAGAAAAAAAAATAATATGTAAAAGGAAGTATGAAACAGAGAGAAATGGATACTTGTATTGAATTTTATTGGTGACTTAATGATAGAATATGGGATAATTCAGATAAGAACCTACTTGAAATTTGACATATTTTAGAACAAGGTGAAGATAAAAAAGTAAAAGGAATACAGACACATGGTTTAAAACTGGAAAGGTCATGAAATAAAGATCCATAATTAGATGAAAAGAGACAAGTCAGCTAAATAATCATGTCATTATTTACATTTAAATCTCCATTCTGTATGTCAAAATTACCTCCCACAAATTATGTTTCAGATATATGTCATGGGAATTCAGTTTAAAATCAGATTAATCAGTGAAAATCTTGCTCACCAAATCCTGGTGCTGAATAATGGCAACAGAGCACTGATGTGAAATATAATAAAAAATGAAGGAATATGTCTAAGATCAGAAATATACATATTGTCCCAGACTGTGACACCATCCTGTAATATTTAAAATACAGAGGTAGTGTGAGAATGTCTCTTATTTAGAGGTTTTAAAAGCAGATTTAGATCTGCATATTGACCCCTTAAACAGCTAAGTTGCTGATCATGCACCCTGCTTTCCTGGAAAACAGTTAACACTCTGCATTCATGAGGGATGCATATAGTCACACAAACAGAGGTGTGTTTATTACTTCATAAAATTATGCTGATATTTCTTATTCTTTACAAATTTGTTTTTTAGTTATCTGTCTTATTTCTAGAGAAGGATTATATTTCTCATTTTAACTGAGGAATTATATATCTCTAAGATGCATTTTTCCACTGTAAACAAAAGAAAAATGTGTGAATGAAAAAAAACAAACAACCAAACCAAATAAAAATTCTTGGTTTTACCACGTATACAATTGTATGTTATAGGTTTGCAAAGTGTGTATAATTTGCCAAATTTAGTAATTCTCAAGTTACCAGCATTTTGCACCAACAATGAGGAGTTCAGATGCACATAATTGAGAATATAGTTTTCCATGCAGGAACACTCTGCAAGTGTAAGCTGTCACCATCATTTACACTGCCAAGGAAGAAGCTGGAAAGTATTGCTCCATTCTGTACAACCATCAACATTAAGGTCTTCCAGAAATAGAACTACGGTCTCTAGAGACTATACCACAGGAAGCATCAATGGAGGCATGAGTGTTAATTCTTATTCAAATTCTTATTCAAATTGGTGGCTATTTTTGGAGGGTTATCCGTAATAAAATTTACCAAAAAGAAATTTTTGTCACCATGTCATAGAGAAAGAACTGGCCAGGTGTGTAAATTTCCTATGATGGATTCCAAGCAAATGTGTTTGTAATACAGCATTCTCATTGTCAGCTGTATATTTCACAGGAAAAAAAAAAAAAAAGAAAAAAGAAACAAACAAAAAAAAACTAGAAGGAAATAATTTGTGCAATGACTATATATGGATTTTTGTCTAAAATGCATAAAACCCTTCCCATAAATAGATTTTTCCTATTAAAGTTATTTGATGTCTACAATAATAGAAATTAGCTTGGAAACCAAGTAACCAGTTGTAGGTTTTTTGAAATGGTGTGGTAATTTTAAAACAGACTATGTAATTCAGTATTGCTGCCCATAATTGCAAAAGCTTGGCTACTATATCCATTGCTTAGAGTTCTGCTGGCAGTCTATTTGCAATGGCCACATTCACATCTCACAGCAGGATCCCACTAGAAGGTCAGTCATGCATAAAGAGGTGAAGTATTTTCACAACGGGAGCACAATCTTTTGGAACAACTGGCAGATCAGCAGATTCTACTTGTTCAACCTTAATAAAGACTCACAGCAGTAACTCTGTTTAACCAGCAGAGTTCAAAATCTGAAACGTTGTCCTCGACAGAAATTGTCCACAGATTGCTTCTGAAACTGGCCCCATAACACAATAACCAATCAGTTCCTGCCATGCTGCACTATTACTTTGATGACACATTTAATAGCTGGATATTATAAGGTCCTTTTTGGTGTTGTCACAGTCAAAAACGTCAAATGGGAGAGTAATTTCTACCCTTAAAATTTTGGAAACCCATCACTGGCATTTGTAAATGCATGATATTTTTATGTAAATATAGTTATAACAGTAACTAAAGGGAACTAAAACTAGAAAAAAAGTGATGTTGGCAAGATTGAAAAGATTTGAAACTACTTTATTTGACATTACTCTGTTTAAATATTAGAAGTGAATTAGCACTTTAAAAATAATTTGATGAGGATGTCCCTGATTTTTTGTTTGTTTGTTTGTTTTTTAAATGTGCATCTAGCTTAAATGAAGCAGCAAGATGCTGTTTTTCTTTTCTCTTCTGTTTATTTCAGGTTTGTGCAATCTGAAAACTTTGATTTGAACCAGGTTCCATTCATAGCTGGCCAGATACAGAAAGAAAAATTTAGATCTCTGAAGTCCATTATCACTACCCAAAAGTGACTTACAGCAGCATAAATAATTCATTACAATCCCTTTTAATTTCTAACAGAAAACTGCCTGTGTGACATAAAATTACCCTTCAGAGACTGTTAAATACAGAAATGCAAACATTTGTTCATGGCTTTCATTACCAATATTTACAATGGCTTCAGCAGATGAAATAATATCTAAATGACTCTCATTTTACTATGGTGAATAACATATTCAGTAGGTTGTATACGCCCTCAGAACATGATCAACAACCTAAAGAGAAATGGAAATGGCTTCTTAGCTGTGGCAGAGATGTAAAGTCTGGTACTCTAAAGGACTAGTGACTGAAGGAGAGAATGCAGAAGGGGAGTGCGCAGTTTCTGTTAGGAGAGTGTTGGAATACATGGTGAGGCAAACTGGAAAAACAAGGCAAGTTGAAGGCATTGAGAAGAATAAAATTTGCTGCCTACGACACTGTCTTTTTCAGTGGTCTTTGAAAAAAAATTTAAAAGAGAGAATACACCAGAACCTAGATGAAGAAGCTTTGCACAAAATAAAATTATTCATTTCATGTTAAAATGCATAGAAGGTAGGACCCACCTTGCTAATACTTCTTGGCACATGTTAGAAGTGGTGGGTCTTTTTCCTTAATGACAGTGCAGTGAACTCTTATTGCTTGAGGAGTGACAGGTATTCACCATGAAAGATCTGCCTTATTAAATATGTCTGTGGGAATGCTACAGAGGAGCTCAGTAATGCTACTGTTGATTAAGGATTCAGTCATGGGCATTCCATCCACAGCTCGCTGGGATATTACTGCATACAGGAGCTACATTAAGTTATCAGAATCAATGCTGAGCAAAGATTTTGCAAATGCAGCACTCTGCAGCAATATTAACTGCTGTCCTGAAAGCAGCACATCCAAGTCTGCAGCCAGGCTGTTACCATTTGTGCTTGTTTGAGCCCAGCACTGTATTAATGGAAGCTTTTTAATGCTGGTGGTCTTCACTAGTTTTTGCTCTCTGCTTAATGCTCCATTGTGCATTGTGTGTAGGACTCGTTGATCCAGGATGAAGATGACTAGTTAATGAAGTTGGGCAGAATTCACAAATTTGAAGATTCTTTGATTTTTTTTCTCTGACTATGTTATTGCAAAGTGCTTGATTCTGCTTTCAAGATTATTCTGCATTAGAACACAGCAACTGATAGGGATAAAATTAATACTGATAAAAACATTATGTAAATATTTAAATTTTTAGGTAAGCATTTAAGTAAATATTTATATGTTGACTAAGATGAAAACAAAGAGAATATTTGGAACCAACATGTAATATGTGCATAGCACTTCAAAGTCTGTTGTTTCTATTTTCCTCTTTTGACTGCAAAAACCAAAACAAAAAAACCCAAGCAAATAAAACTGAAGATATAGTTGTGTTAATGAACAAAAATATATAATCAGTAGTCATGTTTAAGCATCCTAATTATACAAAATGATTGAAGATCAAATATAAAGTCATAAAGTAATTAGAACCATCAATAGGTATTTGAGGAAAAGAACATGAACAATTGTTCTGATCCTTTACATGGCTTGTATGTTCCCATATTTAGGTAATTTCTGCATCTCTATAATCAGTTTTTACTAAACCCAAAGAATTCATGTATTTCTTGACACACATTAACCCGAATTTCTCATTAGCTCTCTAGACCAGAACACTGTACATTACAGTAAAACTCAATATGCCTCACTTGTAGCTTGCAAGTCTAGTCTTGCACTAAAACAAAATATTAAGGAAGCTTAAATAATATTGTCTAAATTTATATTCAGAAAGATTTAGCTGCATGTGAAGCAGATTGTTCTGAATCATGTCATGAATATCAAGTAAAAACTTATAGCGACTCTTTTGTTGAAAAACCTTGCACGGAAATTTAATTCAAGGTCTGGAACTTACAGAAATCAGCTAATGTTGATGATAATTATAACAGTACACCATGCATGAAACATATGACGGGATTTATGCCATACAGAAATTACATTTTAGTGATTTTTAGATGGGAATACTTGTTTTTATTTAGACTATTTTTAAAGTACTTATAATCTTTGACATCCTTCTGTTATGAAACGAACATCAATTTAAAATAACTAAAAGTGAATAGCCAATTATAAAGAAAATAATTCTCTGGTTTTCTATAACCAATAAATTTATGGAACTCAAGGTATAACTTATAGCAATGTTCAATTATAACAGTGGGAATTGATCAGACTTTGGATTGCTGCAAGATGCTTCTGAATTAACATTACAAAGTGATAGATAATTTCTCTTTTTGGTGGTAATGCTTGTTTACAAACATTGTTTACAAAGCAACAGAGTTGCTTATCTTACACTTGTGTAAATCAAGAATTATTTTACTGAAAAAAAAATCTAGCACTGCATACATTCAAATTGAAGAAAATAGAAATAGTATCTCTCAAGTGGGCTATTGGAAAGGTTTACAATAAAGAAAAGAAGACACGAGGATCTCTATCTGTAGATAGGAAAAGATGCAAAATAATCTTCTTGCTCAGCACCTCAACATTCCAATATGTCTTAGAATTAGAGAGTATAGATGAAAAATGCAGCTGTTATTTTGCTTTCAGAAACAGAAAATTGTAGGCAGGAAGAGTTCCAGGGGGTAAATCTCCTCAGGAAAAAAAAATAAAAATAAAAAAACTATAAATAAATATCCCAATCAATAGATTGCTAACTGATTGCTAGGAGTAGCAAGAAATAACTAGGAAAACTCGGTGTCTTATTGGTCATACAGAATCTTTCTCAGAAACCGAAGTGCATCAGAAGGGGTTTCTCAGTAAGTACTGAGAAACATTAAGAGACAACAAAATTGCTGTTTTTCTGAATTAAGAAAGATTGAAGGTATTTTCAAGAAAAGGAGACTTCATTAGACCAAATATTCTGGTCTGGGGCATTTCTCCAGCATGTAGACAATACCCTAGAATTTGAAATTTTCTATCCCTGTTTTTGTGATTTAGACTTGAATTTGGTCTCAAACACCCAAGGAGAACACACAGACAGAGTGTTGGAAAGTATGAGAGCTTTTATCTTTGCAACTTTTTTGACCCACTGAATGCTCTGCACAGTTTGGTAATGGCACACAACCGAGCTAGTAAAATGCAGATTAATTTCCAGTATCCAATACATAGTTACTACCTAAATTGTAAAAGGTTTTGCAGAACCCTGGCCTGCAGTAGCCTATTTTCTGACCCAGATACCCAGATGGTGAGAACTGTGTTATCAAAGCCAGAATCTGAACTGACCTCAAACAAGGGCCTTCTGCATGACTTTTGAATGATGTCTGAGCTACTTCTATTGTCATTGAAGTAGCTCAGATTTCATATTGTCAAAATTTCATATTGTCAAAATTTCATATTGTCATGAAATTCTATTCCCATTGTCTAGACTGACAGACATTCTATTGTCAAGCTGAAGAAAAAAAGGTTTCACAGGTAAGTTTTCTCAAGGCTCCTACACTAAAGTAGACTGACAAAAACCTAATTGTTTTTAACATCCTCATGTTTAACAGAAACTAAGGCTAGAGTTGGCTCCATTATTTCTTCAAGAGAGTAGTTAAGATTGATATAGAGCTAAACAAGACCTGGAAGATGTCTAGACTAGAGACAAGCTTTCTGTTGTAGGCCTATATGAGTCAAACAAATACAAATACTCATATTAAGAACCATGACAGTGTAGGTCTCTAGTTTAGTATAAGTAACTCCTTCATTATTTAACTTGGTCAGATGTAATTAATTAAAACATATCCAGACAAAGTAATAAAAGTATTATATATATATATATAAAAATATTATATTATAAGTATTAAATATTATAATATTTCTGAATATTAATTTCCTCTTAGCATTGCAGGTCTAGCAACAAATTTATTTTGAAGGCTACTAAGTCCTTTTGCAAGCTTTGCAAATAAAATTTTATATATGATGTAACATATCCTCAACATATCCTTGTTACAACAGACATCAGGGGTTTTCTGATATGTCTATAGATTGTAAGTATAAAGTTTATTCATTAGATTGGAGTGAATGAAATAATTACTAATTCAAGAGATCTCTCAATCAAATTGTGATACTACATATAAGCCCTTACTTGTAGCTATGAAACCTGTCCTGGAGTGACAAAACCAAACAGCACAACCTCTCAGACACTTTATTTCTTCCTCCAGGACTTAAATATGTGAAGAAATGTTTTCAATTTCCTACTTATCCTTTAGGACGTGTCAGTGTCAACTACATTTGGCTATTGCTTTGCTTTAAAGTTAGCAAGCATTTTGAAAATGCAAAGTCTTTCCCTCTGGGAGAGGAAGGTCTGGGCATGTTCAGATATCTCTCAAATGTATGGCTTGTAGGTATTTCACTTTGCCTTTTGTATAGTTTTCAATGTTAGGACAAACGTGTTCAATGTTCTATCCCACTGTACCTCTTGCTTCATGTAAAGGTTTTGAGGACCTCTATATGTGTTACAGAAATGTGTTCATCATTAGAGGAGACTTGAGCTTTTCTACACTGTGTAACAGAGCATGCAGTAGAAATGTTCTCCACTGTAAAGTGTGCTGTAATGTTATTACTGTGCCAAACAGCTGCTGGAAGCAATACTCATCAGATTGGATGTAGTATTACTTTACTGCACATGTCCTGTACACCTGAGCTGGCTGTATATTACCTTTCTTGGATGTAGAGCAAGGACCTAACCTGTAAGGGTCAGATCTGCCAGATTATGTGCTGTATGCTAATTCTGCAAATATACTATTCTCTTTTGAGTCAAGGTGTGAGTATTCTCAATCATGAATAATAGTGTATACATAAGTATGCAAAAGTCTAGCATACTGGGCTAAGGCTATGGGTTTGGTTTGGTTTGGATTTTTTCACTGTTTCAGTCTATCTAAAAATTGTGAAGAGGAAAAAAGGTTATTCTGGGAAAAAAATTCATTGTTTTGTTGATACTGAAACTTGTAAAACCATATATTAGATTTTATACTAGACGCAAATTTAGATAATACCAACAACACTAACTTGCTAGTATCTGCTCTGAAATATGACTGACTCCTGTCTTGCCATCACTTCTATGTGAATAGAAAACTATGGCAGTTCCTGCATTTTATACAGAACATACATTGTTCATCAAACTCTGAAAATATGTACCTTTGACATGGGTAGAACTGATGGAGTGGTGTCACTACTTAATACAAAGATTTTTCTGAAAAAAATAATCTTCTCCCCTCCTCTTCTCCAAGGATATTCAGAACCAGCTGTTAGTATGAAGTTCAATCCTTAGCATTAGAGGAAAGTCAATAAGTGACCCTTAAGTTTATCTATTGTCCAAATTAAGTTATACAGCTCCAGGAATCTTGGACAGTGAACTACTTTGGACATGGTCTTTGGTGAGCCTGAAATTCTGACTGGGAATATAAAATCACCAATGTAGATTCAGGAGTCCCTTCTGGCTATCTGCATCTCACCTTTGCTGTTTCTGATGCTAGTGCCATCATCCTTCAGCCAATGTTAAGAAAAAGCAATCACAGGGTTGTTAAATGTAACAGAGAGATTTTACAAAAATTTCTCATTTGAGAAAATGTGAGAGGCAAACATTGTGTATGTGACGGCAGAATAAAACTCTCAGCAAAGCTGCAAAAGTGCAGACTGTAACTGGTATAAACTCTGGAACGAATCGTGCAAAGGAAAGGTCAAAATGTTTTCCCAACAGAACAGTGAGGATGAAACATAGATGAATCATTTGAGAAAGATGTGTTTATCTCTTCTGTCATTGTAAGGCGACAGAGACTGTGAGAGTCTCTCTGTGAGACTCACTGAGATCAGTCTCAAGCACTAATAGTGTTACTGTTGCATACTGGTCTTGGCAAATTATCTGAAAATGAAAGAGTCCTGAAGTGTTTTCCTTTAATGGAAAAATATTGCTATACTCTCACTCTTGAGTTTCATTTTATTCACTTTCAGACAAATTTGTAACAAATTCTCATTTCCCTCTTTTCCACTTCTGCTTTCGAAGGGTTTTAAGGTCATGTTGTTTCAGCTACCCATAATGACTATGTATGCCTGTTGTGTGTCACTGCTTTTTAAATATCAGCTGGCTTTTATGGCTTCCTTTTTTGTGTGTTCTAAATTGCAATAATATTAACTTACAGGGAAATTCAATTTTCTTTCTTTAAAGATGGGACTTTTTCAAATTCTCAAATAGTTGATATTGTCTCTCTTGATTACTTTTTCATTATGTTCTCTACCAATAATTAGGGGTTTTCTGCCTTCTTACTATGACCTTTAACCTTGGAAGTTTCTGCTCATATGTGAACCTTTATCCTGACTGCAGGATCCCAGAGTCTGCACCATGCTAAAAGCATCTTGAAGCTTGGATGTTCATTATATTACTTTGAAATTATAAGAACTTCAAACCAACATCTCTGCAGTTGTATCAAAGGAAACTTGTTTCACATTTCAGAATATTTCCTTTTTTCTCTTAGGTATCTGTGGAGACAGTTGATACATGAAGGCAGGAATTTAAGAACTGCAGATCTTGATTAGGATAATGAGTGTTGGTATGGCTGCTGAAGGAGAAACTCATAGAAATTTTATAATGCAATGTATTTTCAAAAAAATGTATTAATAAATTAACACCCCTGTTTTTTTACTTTAAGATATTAAAATGTCTAGCACATTTATGTGACTTCAAGAACACAGCTCTTGCTTCATATGGACTGAGGCAAGAACAAAAAAACTACCACTGAGAAATGTATTTCATAATACATTGTTCTCATGTTCACTGAAATAACTTTGAACACCAATGCCCCTCCCTTCTCTGAGATTTTATTTTTTTTTTTTGAATACTCCCTCTGGTTTGTGCAAAGGATGTACGTGGGCTGTATGGGATTCCCCCAAGGGTACTGTGGGGGCTGTCAGAAGAGCTCACTAAGCAGCTCTTCATCATTTGTTATCAGCCCTGGCTGATCAGGGAGGTCCCAGATGAGTCAACTTGAGGTTGACTAATGTGTTGTCCATCCACAAGAAAGGATGGAAGGAGGGCCTGGAGAACTGCAGGCCTGTCAGCCTGACCGTGGTCCCAAGAGAAGGCTGTGGAGAAAACCAACTTGAGTGCACTTACACAGGACACACCGGACAACCAGGGGATTAGGCACGTACAGTGGGTTTGGGAAAGGCAGATCCTGCCTGCACAACCTGATCTCTTTTCACAAGCAGGTGACCCACCTAGTGGATGAGTCTACTTGGATTTCAGCAAAGCCTTTGACACCATCTCTGTGGCAGCACATGGCTTGGACAGGTGCACTCTTTATAAACCTGTGATTTGCATGTGTGGTTGCACATGGCAATAGAATCTTGAATGCTGTCTCTCTTCATCAGCATGCATCTGAGCTTCTTAAGAAATTTATTCCCATTTCTAGAAATATTCTACAAATTGTGTTGTAGAGATTTTTACTTGGATCAGTGTCACTGTACCAAGCTGATTTAGTTTTTAATAATTATGGGAATAATGTTGTGTGTGAGGAAAAAAAGAACACTCCTGTATTCATGTATCTCTTGTTCTCACAGTAACTAAAGTGGACTGTATGGAATTGAGTCATGAAAGGAATCTAGAAGCTGACTGGTAAATAATAGTGCTAACAGCATGCATTACATATTTTTGGGTTTAGTGTCTTCTGTGTTAATTCTTTTCATGTTATGGCTCTAATGATAACAGTAATGATAAGGTAAGCTAGAAAGATTATTAATTATCTCTCATCAAAAAGACCAGAACTCACAGCAAATTTTTTAAGAAAGCTGATTTTTTCCTCTTTTATTTTGATGGCAGATTTGTATATACTTTCTTTTCATGCATGTGTATACCTGCATATACTGTAAGCATTATTATTATCACACTGTTCTGTTTATAATCTTGTAATTTTCTGTCTGGTCAAAAACTTAAAGCACATCCATCAGATTCTGAAATACAGACAGGAAGGGAGAATATACTGTGAAAGCAAAATCGCTTTTTTGAGAACTGCTGGCTGGCTGAAATTTCTGATCCTTTGCTGGTCTTCAAGATGTGAAGCATGCTATGTTCAGCAGTTAAAGTCTTTTCAGTTTAGGATGATGAATTTCTGAACAATCTGACAAAAGTTAATGTAACTTTTCCAACTTACATTGTAGGACTGTTGATTTAAGTCATGGATATACCACCTGGAACATTTATTTCCTATACAAAGGGACTTATTTGCAGGCAAAACCGGTGCACAGGTGGGCATTCAAAGAGATATATGAAAGTTCAAACATTCTGTTTACAGCTTAGCATGGCATAAATCTGAGCTGCTGTAGTTTCGCTCCAGTCCTGACAGCCCTGTGTAATCTGTGCAGTGTAAAGGATGTGTGGATTAATGCTGGAGAATTAGATGCTATCCTTACCTCAGAGCAGCTGTAATTCCACTGCTGCTGGAAGATAATAGTTTTTAGATCAATTGCTTAGACTCTAGGCTACAGGTATGGTGATTTTAAACTCATATTTTATGGTGGCTAGGAGACTTATCTTTAGTTTAAAAATGTCACATAATATGTCAGTGTTTTCTGTCATTAGATTGGTAAAAGACAAAACTATAAGGATTTAAAATAGCATAAAAGGGTGTTGGATGATATTTTTAATTTAGGTTTGAGGAAATTGTACACTGCTTGTACTCAAGTCACTTTATTTGGTCATTTTCCAGTCTATTTCAAAAGACTCAGTATTTCTCAGTGGATCCTGTATTTTTGACTAATGTTTGACATAATTTTAACTTGTGTATCTAAGAGTATACTTGACATGCATTCATGCACTGATGCCAGTCAAATCTGAATTAAGTAATTAGACAAGTGCAGAGGGAAAAAAATTATAAGAATAACTGATCTTGATCATGTTACAATTTGTAATAATATATAGTGATAATTCCCATGGAATTGTTACAACCAACTGCTAGAAACAGTGATAAGTTTCCTCAAAACATTGGAGGTACACTCAAGCTTAACTGGTTCACTTGGATCTTTCATGGAAGCAGAAAATTTGAAGAGCACTTCTTCCCTGGTGTTGCTACTTGAAATTATGATCAGCCTTAGATCTCCTATGGTTTCCACTGCACTGGAGCTGCTATGAAAAGAAATATGCCCTCTGGATGGATTTTTAGTATGCAGGGGAAATATCTGCATACTGACAACCACTCTGGTGTCTATCTACCTTAAGAGGCCATCTTCTGTTCTACAGAGATGTTAGAGTTCTTTGAGTCTAACATAGCACACTTTTATCAGCCTTCTTTGCAGTTTACTGGAAGTTTATTTTAATGTGCTGTTTGAAATGTGTTAAATTAATTCTTTATCCACTTATGTAAGTAGTGTTAGCAATGAACCTCTGGGAGAACTGCAAAATGTTGTCTGACTTGAGGTGACTGGTGACTTTTGTGTCCTGGTAGATCTCTGACATTCTGATTTTTATTAATCAAGCTGTTAATGTCGTGAATTCTTTAAATTTTATATTTAATTCTATTTACATAATGTTACACTCCTGCACATCCAGCTGGTAATTACACCTAACAGTGTTCAAGTTTACACAGAGATTTGCTGACTAGAAAATATACTGTCACAGAATACCATGACTGATATTGAAATTACCCACTGCACAACTAAGGCCTCTTGATATCTTCTAAAAAGAAAATTAATCTTTTCTGGACAAGACAAAGTGTATTGTTTATTTTCTTTGCAGTAGTTCGTTATCAGCTGATGGAGAAACAGTATTTTGAATTGGTAGCAATATGCTACTTAGACCTAATGTCAGGATAATATAGTTTCCCCTTTGTTTGTATTCCTTCTGAACACTGGCACAATATTGAAGAAAAGTGACTCAACCCTTAATATTGCTATGATGTAGCTGGGTTGGCTTGTTTGATACAAAGAATTGGCCTTTGCAGGTATTGCTAGGGTCAGGAGCAGAACTGAAAATATATACTTTTCTATACCCTTATCTTTTAATCCTTTGTCCTCTCCCTTTTCTTTGCATACATTTCCTTGCAATTTCTGTAACACTCAATAATTCCATAATTTCATTGCCATCTTTATTGTACTAAAAATTGACTCCCATGAGTTTAGCATTCAAATAAATTCGCATACTCTAACACAGGTTTAAGTTGTGAAAGTCTGCTATAGGAAACAGCATTCCCTTTACAGTGCTTAATGTCTTATCTGTATGGTTTAGAAAAGGTAACAGCAATGTGACAAAAATAAAAACATGTCTTGTAAACCTTTTCTTCTATTAGTATGAATAATTTTAATATCTGTTTTTTAAGAGCTATATTTAGATTTTTTTTCATATGCATAAACTCCTTTGAGGAGTTCTAATGCTGCCAGACTTTTTTTTTTTTATTATTTCCAAATTTATCTTTTCCTTCCCCAAAAGTTTCATACTTAGGAACTTCCATTTTTTGTTTGGTACTACCCACGTCCTTTCTTGTCTGTTAAAAATAGTTATTGTTGCTACAATTTAATTTATTCTTCAGACTGAGCTTTTACTTACAGTTTTCTTTTTTTTTGTAATAAAAACATTAAGACTACCACATCTATTCACATTCATATTTACTTTCCAACAAATTCATTAGTGATTTTCTTTATTCTCCAAAAATCTTTTTGAAATAACAGCACTGAGTGGGACCATCTTCTCTTTATGCACACTTAATGAAATAAGGAGAGGATTTTTGATTCTTGGGCAAATCTCTCTTCTACTTTATTCCTTAAAGAGAGACCACTATATTACGTGGTTAATAGGCCAAAAGAAAACTAAATAGGGAAATGTGATTAATTGATTAGAGTCCCTTATCAACTAATCTGGAGTCATAAAGTCAAAGACATTTTAAGATACATTTGGAGAATCAGGTAAAAAGAATCTAATCCCTGAACCATTCAGAGTTTTTTGTACACTGTGGGAAAACATTGTCCTGACCATAGTGATTCTGATGACAGAAAACACAGCCTGGAACATTGTTTTCAATCACTACCCCTGACCACTGATGATACTTTTTCTATATTATATATAGCAGAACATGCTCCCCATGCTTGTTTTCCCTTTCTATTTACAAACTCACATGTACACATATGCATATGCAATGTGGACCTCAGTACCTGGCATGAGAGTTTACAGAAGACATATTAATGTCCTATTAATGAAGCAAGCAGAGGTGGAAAATGCCACTCTTTTTCATCTTTTATGGATCACCATGGCTTGGCCTGATTGGCTGGAATTTTTGAAACAAAATCCATTAAGCTAATTTAGGCAATGTTACCTAGAAGTAATACAGGTAAAGAAAAATTGCAATTATCTCAACAAGAGAAAAAGGTTGTTAAAATCATAGAATCATTAAAGTTGGAAAAGATCTGCAGGGTCATCAAGTCCAAACTTTGATCTCTAGCATGTCAACAAAAACAGAGCACTAATTGCCAGTTCCAGTTGTTCCTTGAACTCTTCCAGAAATGGTGACTCCACTGCCTCTCTGAGCAGCTCATTCCAAAGTTTGACAACTCTTTCAGTGATGAAATTCTTCCTGATATCCATCCTGAACCTCCCCTGGCACAGCTTGAGGCCATTTCCTCTTGTTCTCTCACTGGTTGCCTAAGACAGGAGGCCAATCCCCATCTGGCTACAATCTCCTTTCAGGAAGTTTGAAGAGACTTATAGGGTCCCCCCTCAGACTCCTTTATTCTACAACAACCCCAGCTCCCACAACCACTCCTCGTATGACTTTCTAGACCCTTCCCCACCTCTGTTCTTCTCTGGACTCATTCCATCATGTCAACGTCTTTCCTGATTTGAGGGGCCCAGAACTTGACACAGTACTTGAGGTAAGGCCTCAAGTAAGTAAATAAGGCCAATGCTGAGTCTGGGGCAGCAATCACTGCCCTATTCAATTTTTTTTGAATTTGTATCACACTAGTTTATATTCACAGAATCACAAAATCACAGAATATGCTAAGCTGGAAGGGACCCGCAAGGAGTCCAGCTCCTGACCCTGCACAGCACCATCCTGAAGAAGCACCATATGCCTGAGGGCATTGTCCAAACATTTCCAGAACTCTGTCAGACTTGGTGATGTGACCACTTTTCTAGAGAGCCAATTCCAGCATGCAACCACCCTCAGATGAAGAGTCTTTTTCTAATGTCCAACCTAAACCTTTCCTGACAATTTCAGGCCTTTCCCTTGCATCCTGTTACTGGTTACCAGAGTCTGCCCCTCCTCTTCTCTTCATGATGAAGTTGTAGACTGTAAGAGGTCTCCCCTCAGTCTCCTCCAGGCTGAAGAAACCAAGTGATCTCACCTGCTTCTCATATGGCTGTCCCTCATGACCCTTCACCATCTTTGTTGCCCTGCTTTGGATGCTCTCTAACAGATTTACAGTGGTATCTGAAACTGCACATAATATTCACCTCAAGGTGGGTCCATGCCAGTACAGAGAAGAGAGGGATACTCCCCTCCTTTGACTGGCTGTCAAGGCACACTGTTGACTTATATTCAACTTTCCATTGATCCAGATCCCCAGATCCTTTTCCATGACAGTGTTTTTCCTGAAGCATATTTCTTAAATCCATCGTCTCTTAAAACTATGACCATGAGTGATAGAACTTTTGAATTTCATCTTGATTAGGGATGCTGATAAGCACTCTCTGTAAGTATTGACCCATGGTTGCAAGACCAGCAGTAGTCATGGTGGGTTACTTACCAGTTTGTGTTTATCCCAGAAATTCCTTCAGTACTGCAGAAACTTTATGGGATATTTTTTAACATCTGGGAGCAGACATGAACACTGAAGATAATGTGTGGAGAAGAAAAATTGTCAGAAAGGAAAGAATGATGTTTCTTTATTGCATGACTCTTATAATGAATTTTCATACTAGTGAAAATGCTTGCCCTCTTAGAACACCCTAGTGAATGTCCCTGCCAGCAGAAAGGTCAGGTTATAAGATGTGACTAATATTATTGTCAAAGAGCTCATATATTTCAATGCCATTTTTATTGTGCCTTTGTTTGGCACATATTGGGTGAGAGCAACATGATCTTTCATCCTTTTTAAAGACTAGATAATGGATAACACCCATTTAGAGGCACAATACTTTCATTAAAAGCATTCTGTGCTAGATGGATCATACCTATCTGTTTCCTTTTTTTTTTTTTTTTCACTGTGACAAGTTGCTTAGGGACACTATGCTCCTGACAAAGAAAGATTTCCCAAACAAGGTAATGTACAGAAGCCTGTGGGTAAGTCAAGTACTTCTTCCCTATTCATTCTGCTTTTTAGACAGTATATGTATTGCTTACTATCTTGACAGGCATCCTTACCCTGAAGGCAGTACATCAGCAGATGTCAGGTCGTGGGTATCCCCTTCAGTGTGCTAACTGAAGGGGGCTGCTGCATAATGGTAATGTCACCATGATTGATATAAAGACATCTTCTGTGTGAAGGCAAGTACTTGGAAGATGCCTATAGGTATCTACTGTAGATAAATCACAACCTTATTTCAAGCCATTTTTATGGAAGAAGAACAGAGCAGAGAACAATTCACTATCTAGTCCACCTAGATGGAAGTGAATTGGGTGATATCTGCATTCAATTACAGAAGACCTAAAAGTGAGAAGATTAACTATTCTGTCATAAAGAACATGAAACTTTTTGAGCTTAAAGATGCCACAAAGAGTATTGGATACTCTTACGCCATACCAGCTAAAGAGAGAAACATGAAAATCTGGAATCCAGCCTGAAGAACAAAGTTTAATTTGCAAACAACCTTGCTTATACACACAAACATAATCTTTCTAAGCAAAAGTTTATTCTTCTTTCCGGGAGAAACAAACTTTTATCTATTCTTTTGTGTTTTTTTTTAAGGAGGCAGGAAATCTAGATGTACTAAACTGAAAAAAATTTCTCTGCTACTTCCATCTTAGCAAAAATTTTCTATCAGAGATGCATGTTCCTCATGTGCAATGTTTCCCTTCACTATTTTTTCTGCCAGTATGTATTACCTAAAGCAATGCATGGCAGAGTATGAAGGGTAGAAAGTATTGTAACATTTTGTAACCATGGTGCTTGCAAACGTTGTAGCTATCTACTATAATCTACTGGAAATTTTACTGCAGTATGCTAATCCTTGAACTGCAGTACATATTGTAGCTATAGTACAACTGTAGCAGCAAAGTATCCCTTGACTTTGTAAAGACAATTGTTTCTATTTCTACTCAGGATTCAGTTTGTTAGTCCAGTGGAGCAGGCATTCAGGTACTTTTTGACTTAATTTCTCCCATTATTTTTTCCCCTCTTTTGATGGCTACAGATATTCAAACACTTATCTCTGAAAGGCAGAGAGGTGGCAAAGTAATCACAATCCATACATAGGATTATCTTTTTATTTTTGAAGTATTTTGACAACAGAGAATTTTGTGATGCAAGGGCTGCTCTGCCCTGAGGAGACCTTGACATTGCTACAATAAAGTGGTCCAAACTATAGGAATTATATGAACAATTATTTCCCTCAAACCCAGTATATTCAGTTAACTAGGAGTAATAAATATAAAAATTACTTTCTTAATCTACTTACAAAATTGAAAATTCCATATTACCCTTCTGTTAACTCAGTAAATATTTAACCTTATATATTTAACTGATTTAAGAATTGTAGAAATGGTCAGTACATGAAAGTAATATAGGGGACTGGATTTCTATTTGAAACTAAACAAGAGCAATCATCTTTTATGCATTTCTCAAACTAGGAACACAGTCATCCATGAACCTGGTCTTGGTCTGTTGAGACAAATTTGCACTACAGTCTAATCTATTTTAAGCTCATAGACCTTTTGGTAAATCAGGTAAGAGAAAAAGGACTGCAACATGTGTGAGTTCAGGGCACAGGGGAAAAAATAATAAAAAATAAGAAAAGAAAAGGATACTCTGGGGAAAGCTTGTAATTCAGACACAGCACTTCTGGGAGACAGGATTTGTGGCCGGAAAAACATTGATCACTTTGAGAAGACAGAACTCAAGTGCACATCTCAAAGTGCTTATTTGACTGAGGAGCCAGGCTTACCTGGGCAAAACCCAAGAAATCAAAACCAAAGTATATTGTGCATTTGGCAGCAGCTGAGAAGGGGTTTTAGCGTAGACGGTAAAAGAAATCTGGTTTGAAAATGGGAAGGGAATCTGCCCATGGTCAAAAAAGACAATGTAGAGCAAATTCAGATAAATCCTTTCACTTTCTTATAATATCTTCTGGATTTATGTTGGGGCTGTCCAGACAGATTGTGAGTCCCTTCTGGAAAGAAGCCACAAAGTCAGCATGGATCATTTCAGCACAGAAAATTTCTGAATAGGTTTAAACCCTTCTGTAATGAATCCTAAGGATGGCTGGAGGGAGGTGTTAATGAGTGTGAAATGGAGCCTGGGGTAACAGAAACTCTCTTGATAATGTGTTGAAGTGGCAGCTACTACAGAGATGGAAGTGGCTGTTATGCAATGTCAGCCTTGAGATGTGAACTAGTACTTAACTCTTCTCATTCATTCTAATCTTCTTTCTTGTCATTTATTCCTTGCTGGGGAACATTGTATACTTTATGTCCATTGTATACTTTGGATCCATTGTATACTTTTGGTATTTTTTTGACCATCTTTTCCAAAAGTTGTCCTGCAAATCAAGATTATAGGTGGCTACAAATAAAAAATACATTAAAAACTTTTATTTTATGGAATTTGGAACTTTTTACTGAATAAAACTGTTCTAATTAAATATGATGTGCTGTGGATCACTGTAAAAAAAAAAAAAAGAGACTTCTGGAAAAGAATCGTTTCATCTAAATCTAAATTGTTCAAAGGGAAAATCGGATTCCATAAAAATAAAGCTGAAAACAGAAATGTAAGGTCTGCATTCCTTGTTAAGATAAAAAAGACTCTCCTCTCATAAATGTGGAAGCCAGGCCATCATGGTCATTTATCTTCTGTTGAAAGCGGCAGTTTATCAGCTCTGCTTTGCCCTCTCTGCTTTTTTTCATTCTATGCAACCAGTTGACTTCCCTAAGGTTTTGCCCAGCCAGTGAAAAAAATAGCTTTCCTTCTGCTATTTATCTTTAGGCAAGCATTTTTCCATATCAACTTTACTCAGTTCTTATCCTGTACTGCTCATTTCTGGGCATTTTATTTTGCTGTTACAGCACAAAGCACTGAAAAATTTGAACAGTTCATTCCATAAGAGTTTGTGGGGACAGTTCTGTGGCTTTCATGAGAGTGACTGTCCTTCAGCCACCTTCAGTTACATTTAGTTTGAACATATTTGCAGTGTCAGAACAAAACAGATATAAAGAAATATTTTGATACTATTATTTTTCAATTTCAATGAAAAAATTATTTTCCAATTTCAAGGAAAAATAAATACAGATTAATACAAATATCAATTGGTCTAAGCCTATCTAGATATTCTTGGCTAGAGTTGGATTCAAACTGCAAATATTTGCAAAGGGGATCTGTGATTTTAAAAAGTGTTCTGCAAAGCTAAGATTCTAAGGAAAAAAAAAATCCAATATTGTGGAATGTAAATCACTTAGAAAATAGGAATCTTCAGAGAGAGGATACCAGAGAGACAAAAAAGTATAAAGTTGTCCCAGACATATTATATCTGCATATTTAAGTCCAGATTAAAGTTTCTGCTGACATCTCAAAGGTCCAATTACAGTTTTTTTACAACATCCCAAAAGGATTCAATTACCTTTGAGTGGCAGGGCTACTTTAACATGATGCTGGTGTTGAAATTAGTTTTCCCAGGTAAAACAATGAATTGATGGAATTTGATTACTTGTGGAGGGTAAAAATGTGATGCTCAGCAATGTCACTGGAAAGGTAGGTCCCAAGACCTGAAGAAGAAATCCTGCCTAGAATTTATTTGAAATTGTGCTTTTCTATGTCTTTCAAACAACATTTTTGGGAATTATTTCAACTGCATACCAGAATGTTATCCTTTGAATAATATGCAATTGTCATTTGCAAGGCAGTTTCACTGGAGTTGTTAAATATAGGTACACATCATGCATTTTTTTCTTTCTTAGACTGGAGTATGCAGCAATAACTTAATCATTCAGCTAATAATTGAATCACGTTCACAGCATTCTCCTCCTTCTATCCACCTTCATCTAGAAACTAAGAGTACTTTGACTGGAAATCTTCAATGCAACATCTGGTATGTTGAGCTTGATGAATGCCCCTCTTAAAGTCACTACTAACCCAGTCTGCAATTCCATTCATGATCATCTGCTTAGGGACAGTCATAATGGTCAGAAAAAACGCTGGCAATGCAAGAAGAGGGAACAGGGATATAGTCAGTACAGAAATAAAAATTCCTTCCAATATTGCCCATCCTAGTGCATGAAACATTTCAGCTATATAGTCTCTGAAAATGTTTCTCCCTATGTCATCTTTTAAGGCAAAAAAGATATTACTCCAGAAGTATTTTTACTAATTTCCTATCAACAATAATTAAAAAATAATTTTAAAATAAAGACAGAATATTTTCTAAGAAGAAAAATATATCCCAGATACAAAACCAGCCATATACCACTGCTGGAATTTAGTAACAATAGAAAATTTTTCTGTTCACCATTCTCACCCCTGAAATACACGGGCATAGCTGCATCACTCAAAACTGACAATCAGACATATTTAACCATGGAATGGCTTTTCACTTCATAAACATGATTTTTTTTCCCTGCTTCTGAGGCCATTACTTCTGTCTTTTAAGTTAATTTATAATTTAACTTTTTTTTTTTTACTTCACTATAGAAGTTTGTGGGCTTTTGCAGTGAGCATTCTTTGTATCTAAGTCTCTTCCATTATGTTTTGCTGTATCACAAGGTTCTTATCTCAGCTTCTCTGTTATTCAATAGTGGTATAATGTATTATGCCATTTAGAAAGATCATTCAGTCTTTTTATGACTTTTATGAATATGATAAATCACTCTGGATGGCAGTTTTTCCCAGTTCAGAGCAGTGCTCTCTTCCATCTCTGCCTAGTTTATTGATAACTATCACTGGGTGAAGAGCTGGCAGAATCTCCATCTGGCTCAAACTGAAATAGTACAAATGAATACTTCAAAATACAAACTCAGCACTGAAAATTTTTTTTTAATCTGATTTTCTGTTGAATAACTGAAGAAACATTTAGATCTTTCAAGGAATACACAATCTAGACTACAATATTATTTCATTTCACTACTATTTTGAAGCAACAATTTTAAGATGATAAAGCTTGCAGAGCTCCCACTAGATGGCTTTGCAGTAATGGTATTTTAAATATTTAAAGGGATAAGATTTAAATGTATGTTGGGTAAAACAGGCTTTTACTGTTGTGAGAAGGTGATCATTCTCCCAAAGCGGGAAGAAAAAAAAAACGCAGGGTTTTTTTCATGTAAAACATTTAAAAAACAATCTCAAAAGGATAGATGGTCATTTCTGCAGTGACTAGAGGAAAAGTGAGCCATAAAATATTTGTGTAACTTTGCTACATGTGAAGTTATTTGTACTTGTTTTCTTTATTGCTACCAAGTGTTATTAAAATATCACCACAAAATTTCCATATTATATAAAAATATCCTTTAGTTTCAGCTGGGTAGAAGTTTAAAAAATACATCAGGTGGTGAGAAACATTGAATGAAATAACAATTTCATAATCTTCAGAATTTTAAAAATACTTTCATCTGATAGAGGCAAAAGTATGTTTTATTTACACTTTTCCTCCCGTTCTGTGGCATATTTGTTTAATGTGCAAAAACAATAAGAAATGTGAGAAGGATGAACTGGAGAGCATTAAATTAAAAGTATTTAAGATTGTCTTTTTGGTTTTTCCTCTTTTTTTCACCTAGTTCAAATACAAGGAAAATATGCCTCTTTTTAGTTTACTTCAGCTAATACCTAAGAATTTTCCCTTCTCTCATACACCAGAATCAGGCAGTGACACCAAAAATACAATTACTAATCCAACCAGTGAGATGTTCTTTCCCTTTCCCCTTTCCCCTTTCCCCTTTCCCTTTCCCTTTCCCTTTCCCTTTCCCTTTCCCTTTCCCTTTCCCTTTCCCTTTCCCTTTCCCTTTCCCTTTCCCTTTCCCTTTCCCTTTCCCTTTCCCTTTCCCTTTCCCTTTCCCTTTCCCTTTCCCTTTCCCTTTCCCTTTCTCTTTCCCTTTCCCTTTCCCTTTCCCCATCCCCATCTGTTGCCTCCCCCGTGTTTGTAACCATGACTTTGTTGAATGTCTGAGCTGGAGGAGGTCGTACTGCACTTAGGGAGGTTACTGGCTGGGCATGGTAATTGCCACTCTGCCTCCTGTCCAGACACCAACACCCCCTTCCCTGCACAGGCACCAGAGAGGAATCTAATACTGGAGAACCAAATTGTTCTAGATTTAGTCAAGAAGTGGTTAAGCAGACCTGCTTGTAAGCCAAAAGAGTAACCAAAATTTTACTGCTTTTAATCAGTGGCAGCAATAAGTCCCAATCATATTTATCATGAAACAGGGATGTGTTCTCACAAAGGTTAAAATAATTTCTGCTACAGTGTCCACTGTATTCATATGCTTACAGTCAGAAGGGAAATTGCTGGTGTGTCACAGACAAGTCAGAAATACAAGACCATCAACCAAAAAAAAAAAAAAAAAAAGTCTTGTGAAAAAGCAGTGGAAGATGGTGGCATTTGTTGGAAGGTCAGTTTTCCAGAAAACAAAAAATGATGATGTGACAAGAGTGTTGTGGTCATTCATAGATTTACTGTAACCTGTGGGTTTATCAGCCACTAGATAATTGCATGTACTATGGTTAATGTCTTCTCAAAGGCTCCAGTTAAGCTGTTGGGATGCACATCCTTATCCAAAGGTTGCATTTCAACTTGGGCCACAGGAGTCTACTTCTTTCTTTTGACGCCAAAGGCCTTGGAATCTGATTATAACCTAATGTTTTGATCTAAGGAAACTGTCTTCCTGGGAAGTGCAAGTGCTAGCTAAACTGAGCCACATGGAGTGTAGGTCAGCTTTTAGTGTAAGCGAGGCTAGAGAAGGAGTAGCTACTCCCCTGGGAATGGTGATGCTGATCAGGCAACAAGGCATGCTTGTGTAAGCCATTAAATCTATTCCCTCTCAAGTCAAGAGGGCATTCATTAGGTTAAGAAACTAATCAAAAATACTTGACCATGATTATATGATGTATAGATAAAGTAGGCAATTACTTGGGTGAGCCACAGAGCTTTCACTGTTTTCTTGTCCTAAGTTTCCCAAAGCCATTTCCCACTTGTTATCAGATTTCTGGTTTGTGCAAATGTGAAGAGGAAGAGTAATAGCTGGGCAGGGGTTGCACATCAATCTTATTATAATCCTTGTTTAATACTGTATTTTAACCTATCCTTCTGGTTTCAGAAAATCCAGACCTATCAACAAAGCTTTAGCATAGCAGTTTATCCCAGTTAACATGCTTGAGGTTACCTGTCTCTTTTAGAAACTGTAGTCAAAATGCTTTTAGTTTGAACACCAAACCCAGAAGTTTCTATATTCCATTTTAAACATTTATAGCATTTCAATCATTTCTAACATTATTATTAAACTAATAAATGTTTTAGCAGCTTGAAATATCTCCAGACATAAAACACGGTGTTAGGTACATATATTACAAACAACAACAACAACAAAGGAGTTGACAAGTAGTGAGTTAAATAGAATTAATTTCCTTTCAGTTTCCCAGTGAAATCATAAACCAATCAGACTTTTGTTCTTGTGTTATATGATACTACCAACCCAAAGTCCCTCAGTGAAATTATTTCCTTGTAAATCATTGCAGTCTACCCATTATGTTCAAGAAATATGATTTTTTTTTTAAGTGGGTAATATAAAGTAGAAAAAAGATATGGTGCTTCCAATCTCCTGATATCTGCAGGAACCCCAGGGCTGATCTAAGCCGAACAGCTTCTAAATACTTGATTACTTTTAAAGGTGATGCATATTTAGTAAAACAGAGTATGAAAAACTAACCAGAAAAAAAAAGAGAACAAAGCAGAGAGATATGAGATTCTTTTTATCTAGATATATGCTTACAAATTTTATCATTAATTAAAGCACACATATATTTATGAGTAATCACTAAATAGAAAGATATTCATTTGTCTCAATGAATATTATAATGTAGGTGTTCCTGTTCCTAATCAGAAACATCCAAATTAAGTATGGTAAGAAACATCCTGATCTATTCAATCTGGCAAATGGACCTGCAGAGATTGCTACACTTAGATATTTCCTTTATGGATGTACTCAATGGCCAGTAAAATATATTTCTGTCCCCTGACTGAAAACAGGAAAATTATTATAATTGATATTTTGATTTAACTTTTTTTTATTTTATAAAGTCAAAGAAAACATTGGAATAGGAGATACAGGAAGGAAGGAAGGAAGAATGAAAGTTAACTTTCAGTGTACCTGAAAGTTGATTCAGCTACATTTCCTTCAACAAACTTTGAAAAATTTTACTGTAAGTGACAATTATCTCTGCACATCCTGACGGTCAACTGGACTCAGGGAACCACTAAGTCATTGTGTCAGAACTTCTTTCTGTTTTAAGGTTGAAGATGTGACAGGGATGTAGCAGATGTAGCAGATTATAGTTCTTTTTTTCTGAAGAAATTTTTGTGAAATTTTTCTCTCCCAACATGGTTCAGACTCGCCAGAATGAAAAGTCTGTCATTTTTATATCCATGTATAACATCTGTGAGTTCTTTGATTTGATTGATACATGCAGCTGTACTTTTTAAATAAGAGGCTAGGGATTTTTAACTGGAAAAGTAAGGTGGATGTTGTCCAATCAGAAAAGCTTCCTGATTGTAAACAATAAGTTTTGCTTGGTGCAATGACATATAAACAGCACTTTGAAAAAGAATTTAATATTCTTTGAAGGCTTGATAAGAATTATAGGAAGGTAAAGGTTCTCTATCTTCTTTAGATGTTTTATTAAATTCATGAGAGATAACACTGTCTTCTTGATAACCTATGTTTAGGTTTGTTCTAAAGTTTAATTTCCTAATAATTTGTGAGAACATGTAGAAAAGTCTGAACAAGAATCATTTTCCTTCCTTCCATTGTCACCTCATTGTCATTATTTCACTTGGAGCTACGCTTTGACAATTTTGCTGTTGCCCTCTGGGTAGGGCAACATAGAGGTGTCTTTTCCCACAGGGGAATACTACTATAATTGTGCCTGTGAAAGAGATGGTCTTTCTGGAGATGTTATGTAGAGCAAGATCCACAGGGTGAAAAAAATCTTCAACTATTCAGCTGGAATTGAGCTTTTTCTGATGAACTGTCTCTTCAATCTGAATTGATGGAAAGGTATTTCCTGAACAACTGACTCATACGTGTATATTAAATCCTTTTTCCCAGGTACTACAGAAAATGATTTTCTAAACAGTTAGGGTACTAAAAGAAAGACTTCTGGTTTGTATGCTGGACATTTTATTTTAATTTTAAAAGGGTTTTGTGTATTCCACTCAGGCTTTTTTGGTATTTCAGAATTTTGGAAATTGAGTATTGTGGTTCTCTCAGGGATTTAAAGTTTCTGTTCACCAAAGTCTAAAGAAATGCTTCTGGATTTCTAATGCAGAATACAAAAAAAGAAAAAATAATATTTCCAAGTTATCTGTGGACCATCATACTTGTCTAGCTGTGATATCAAGTGGTAAGATAAAGATTAATTTGGCTTAGTGAAGCCAAAAATTTTCATATTACAAAATATTATCAAACATCACTGAAAACATGCTGCTTCATTGCTGAGTGAGGAATTTGGACATAATTTTTACACCCTAATAGAATGGAAATACATTTACTAAGATTTCTTTTCCTAGGAGTCTGCCTTGTGAATTTCCATTCTTTTTTGATTGTCAAACTTCTCTCTACTTCATAAATTATTTGCAAGGTGCCTGGAGGTGCAGTTAAAGAGGGCAAACTTGTGTTTCTACTAATGAATTGGTTTCCCTGTAGGGTACAGGAGACAGTACTTCTGTCTAATGAATGGAAAGAATTAAAATTCAAGAATCTTTTTACTAAGAATGACACCACTTTATACACAAGAAGAATAAGAAAGCTGGTGAAAGGTTTCTGTCCCTGTATTGCTGTCCTTGCTTGAGCAACCCCCTCCTTGAAAATGAAACAAAATGTGCACATTTTTAGCCTGTGAATGTAAATGGGAATAGGCACAGTTTGTTTTATATATGGAAGCACTGACATGTCAGTGATATCTATTGTTCTGATCCTGAGGTCCTCTGGCTGTTGATTTCATTTCAAGCTGTGCTGCTACTGTGGCTGCTGGTAGCTGAAAGGGGAACTGCTAGCGGAAAAAAAAAAACAAAAAACACAAAACCAAAAAACAAAAGAAAAGAAAAAAATGCACAATAAAGTCATAGGGGAGGTTATGAAAAGAATTCTCAGAATTTTATGCAGGATTTCTTTCAATTGGTAGGTTGTGCTAATTAAGGATAAATTTTCCATGTTGGGATTTAGAGGTAAGACTAGCATCTAGTTTCATACTCCCAAATGAAAAGCAGTATCATTGATAAATGCCTGCTGCTATGATATAGCATTCATAACGATTTCACACACAGTTTTCCACAGAGGATTCAGTAGCTTTGATATTTATGTCCCAACTGGCTCTTATTCAAGCTTTTTTTTTTTCTCCAATGAGTGACTAACTATCCCTGCTTTGGTAATTCTGCTTTATGAATACTTTGAAGAAGTCAATCCCTTAGAATTCACATGTTTGTCTAAGTCAGTTGAGGTATTTTGTTTGAACAACATTCTTGGTGTGACACATGTGGTAAATAACTGAATTCATACAGAGACATCACATTAAAAAAAACCACAAAAACCAACAAACAAAAAAACCCCAATATCAGATTTCTGACTCATTCTTCCCCATCTCTTTCCCCAGACATAAACACGTCAAAGAAACTTGGCCATGCTCAAACTACTATATTTTTTTCTTTTTTTTCCCCCTTGGATTCATCAGCCAATAAATCTTAGTTTTCTCTTCTTGTTTAGCAGTTTTTCTTATACAACTTAGTTTTATGTTCTTCCATTTGTTTGAATATTTTCTGAGAAACAGCTTGATGCAGAAGATTGTGCTACTAGACAAAACTTTGATACTGGTGCAAAGCAAAATGACTACATTTATTAGAGAACGAGTAGGCATGGAGCACATTTAAAAAGGTTTGCTAAGCAGAATGTGCATACAACCACAGAAAATACTTTGTTTTAGAGGGAGAAATCTTGGTGAGTAGCTCTCTTGTTGGGAAGAAAACTCAAAGTCAGAAAGCAGTCTTCATCAAAATGGCTAGTAAAGAGTGTAGGAAAAGGAAAGCATAAAGGAGCAGTTGTCATGGGGTATGCAGAATTCATTCCTCATTAGTTAGTTAATGAGACAGTTTATTCTGCATATGTAATGCCATTTCTTTTTTTTGCTTATGTGTCAGAAAAACTGTGATTTCTTTTAATAACTCCATGAACCTAATATGAGAGTATGTGATAAGTCACTGTCGTGTGTGATATCATTATCTATTCAGTGATAGAAGAGATAGATAGAAAGTGATAGAAACCTACTGAATAATAATTCTATGATTATGAGTCAGTCTCAGATTATCTCTTTATTCAAATTTTTAGATTACTCAAATTTCCTCCCCTCTTTTGTGAACTGGGTGGGCTAGATACAAGCTAAAAGACTTCATGAATATCTCTCGTCTTCACAAAGAGAAAGGATACAAACTAAGGGAAGAAGAACATGATGTAAATTCATAATATTGCTTCAGAAAATCTTTGAAATGTAATATTTAATTACAGGATATTACTGTCAGATATAATGCGGATAATAGGTTTAATAAATTTATTTATTTTTAAATAGATATTATAATGTGAAAACTTCTAACTCAGATTTTCAATGCCAGCAAGACAAACACGTTAGACATCACTTCATTATGACCATGTGCTACTTCTTTTTCTTTTTGGTCATCTTCTCTTTGAGGAAGAGGAACAACAGAATGCTTTTTGTTCCCTGCAGGAAGTTTAGAGGCAGAAATCCTAAAGCAGTGGAAAGGTACCAGGCAATAGCTATAGAACAAGCTTCCAAAAGATAACAAACAGTATGAACACAGAAGAGTAGTTTAACAGGAAATATTAATAGAATGTTTTCACCTGACTTAAAATAATGAAGGCTCTACAGCTGTTTTATGAGCTCAGTAAAACCCTGGATCATCAGATATTCCAAAAATAGTTACAGCTCTTCTTCTTCAAGCAGTTTCCCACCCTAGTCTTCCTTCCTTCCTTCCTTCCTTCCTTCCTTCCTTCCTTCCTTCCTTCCTTCCTTCCTTCCTTCCTTCCTTCCTTCCTTCCTTCCTTCCTTCCTTCCTTCCTTCCTTCCTTCCTTCCTTCCTTCCTTCCTTCCTTCCTTCCTTCCTTCCTTCCTTCCTTCCTTCCTTCCTTCCTTCCTTCCTTCCTTCCTTCCTTCCTTCCTTCCTTCCTTCCTTCCTTCCTTCCTTCCTTCCTTCCTTCCTTCCTCCCTTCCTCCCTCCCTTCCTCCCTTCCTCCCTTCCTCCCTTCCTCCCTTCCTCCCTTCCTCCCTTCCTCCCTTCCTCCCTTCCTCCCTTCCTCCCTTCCTCCCTTCCTCCCTTCCTCCCTTCCTCCCTTCCTCCCTTCCTCCCTTCCTCCCTTCCTCCCTTCCTCCCTTCCTCTACAGACATCCTGAGAATTTTGTCCCTAACAAGCAAGATTTTATTTTTCCTGCAGCTGCTGCTCACACTGGATGCACCTCTAGTCGGTAATAGTGTATGGCACAGAGATAATTGGGCTAGCCAAGACCTAAGTAAATGGCATACAGCAATTTTTCAGCGTACCATAAGACATAATTTGTCTTTCTAGGTTGTTTTTAGACAGACTTAAATACCTTTCATTTCACTTACAAGATTAGACTGAGTTTAAACTGTGATGGCAACCTCTGCATGCATCTGGCTGGATTTACTGTTTCAGATTTTGACTAGTTTAAGAATTTATGTAATACTGTTTCAGTGATACTTTCAGTGTGTGATCTATGGCTACAAGAAACAGCAAATAAATTTTGAGGATAACTTGTTTTAAGGCATCTGAGAAGTGAGATTCCATTAACTCCATCAATCACCTCCTGAATCATTTTTCCCTTAGGAATGGTGAAATAACTTGGTGTCCTGGTAGATGCTTAGGGCCAACACAGAAATAAACAGAAGGGAAAACCCAGAACAAAACATTCTGTGTTCATTATTATTAGAGGAAAAATGACTCATTAGCTTTCTTAGGCACACATTTTTTTCTCACATTTCTATTGAGATCTGAGGTAATTTTGGCAGATACCTCATGTCAGTTAGAATTCATAATCCAGGATTTTTCCATCCAATTTTTCTTCTTCATTATTGTTCCCTGTAGGGAAAGGCTATTCATAACCTATTTAAAATCTACCTGATCACAGGTAGCTGCCATTGCATGGAAAGAGGAGGGATGAAGAAACAAGAATGGTTAGAATGTTTGGAAAATACTGGCTATCCATAATGAATAGGCTGCTTCTGTTTCTGCATGACAAAGATTTTTTTAAAAGTACTGGATTGGATTGGAAAAAGTGATACATAGAGATGATCTCAACTTCAGCTGAGGACAGAAGCAACAAAAATGAGTGAAAGAAAAATAAAAGAAGCATATCTTCATAATTTTATTTGTTCAGATAGTATCTTATATTGAAAGAGATTACCAAGGAAGAAATAGTATCAATAGATATAAATATTTCTAATAATGAAAATTTATAGTAGTTACAGTCTCAAAGGGCTGGAGAGATTATGCTGACAAGTTTTCTTCTACTGAATTTCATATTTTTCACTTCTGAGTTCAATTTTCTCCTGCGTGTCTTTCTTTCATCAGCCATGATTAAAGTTTTCAAAGGCAAATTTACAGTAATTGCAAACATTTATCCAGTAGTACAGATAAGATGACACTATCTCGCTGCACTGACAAAACACTCACAAAAACTTATTCTTTAAAATATAGTGCAAAGTTTCATGCTATCACTTGATAAACAGGTGAACACCAGAATTTTTACTAGGACAAATTTGACATTTTTATTTTAATCAAAGAATTGGAGAGAATGGAAAGCTAAAACATGGGAATGGTCAATGAGGCATCAATTATAACAGAACTTAAGCTTTTATGGATTATATAATTTTACTTATACTCCAAGAAAAACATGTAATAAGTGATAAATCAAGCTATGTGAAATTAACACCCTTCACCAGAGATTCATGGAGAGACCAGTAAAAAATTGGTTAGAAAAAAGGGAATAATATACATATATTTTATAATAACCAATTGCCTACTATAGAAAGGGATTTTTTTGAGGGGAGTGAGCCAGTTTATATAACTAGATAAAAATATACCTAGGGAAAAAATACTAATAAAAAATGGGAAAACCCTATTGTACAGGTATGGAGATACTGAAATAGGAGACTGAAACATTTTATTTGGTAGGATTATTGAACAACTAAATTTTAATATGTCTGTGAACCAGTAATTTGCAGATACCATAAAACAAAAGCTTCAAGCCAAAGAAATTAACAATAAACTACTGAGCTAATTTCTGTGACTGTAAAGACAAATGGACAAAAATACTATAAAAACTCCCACCACTGCAATTACTCCATGCCAATTTTGCGGTAAACCATACTTCTTCACTTTAATTTCTTTGTCTTTCTCTTATGACTTCATCTTCTTTTTTGCCTAGTTTCTGAGTTCTTCATATACAACCACAAGAGTACCCTTTTGTTAGAATTACTGCTTCTGAAGCAGCCCTTCCTGCTCACAGTTAATATTACCTACAGGTCTTCCTTCTAAGCCATTTGCCCTTGATCTTGCCTGCCCCTGCTCCTTAACTCAGCTGAGGACAATGACCACATCTGACATGTGTTACTAGTCACACAAATGGATTCAGCAAGAGGTGGAGCCTGGATTTTATCTGTTGTTTGCTGGTAAGATTGTCAGACCAGCTTTATAGGGGTTGGTCTCTAGAAGCCTTACTCTAAAGGAGTGAAGATGTGTGAGGAAGAAATGGTGAACAATATCTGTCTCTATCAAACCTTCTGGGTATCCTAACCAGGATGCTGATATGAAAGGCAAAATGATCATACACAGTGTAAAGCATGTGTGATTGGTGAAAGAAAAGGTATTTTGCCAATAGTGTGAATCACAGAAAAGTTCTTTTGAAAGATCAAAAGAGCTCTAAAATGGTACCTGTCAGAAGAATGTAGAGGATTCAGAGAGAGAGCAGTGGGTTGCAGATATGTACAGTACTGATGTTTGCAGAATTGGCACAGTGGCTATCTAAGCACATGGATATTTTCACAGAATGAATTTAACTAAACCCTCACTGGGTCCTACCTTTGCATCAGTAGAACTGTGTAAGGCATATGTCAGATGCTGACTTTGCATGTGTTTAATGGCTTATTAAATCTTTTATGATAGAGGGAAAGAACGAGATGGCACATATCATGAATTAACTAAGGCTTTGTCACAATCACAGTTCTATCCTCATTAGCAATCCAGAGAAACATGGTAACTGTTAAGAGAATGTAAAGCTGATTGGATGCCAACAGTCATTGTCTAGTTACTGGGGGTTGCTGTCAAAGCAGAAAACTGTATTGAGTAACACTTGATCCTTGCCTTTGACAAAAGTATGATGTAGAAGGTGTGCAGAGTGTTTAGACACCTAGATGCAGCAGTGATGACAATGAAAAAAGCAGCAAGGGCAAAATAGCATAAGCTGGCTATCATAATATTCCCTCTGCAGATTTACTGTATGTTTTATTCTTCCTCACAAGAGAAGCTGACAGAGACATTTAGCTACTAGCTCACCAGCTGAAGGGGAAATATTAAGACCCAGCATTTAATGAGTCTGTCTTCAGTATCTCTCTAGCGTACCATTAGGACATTTTGATGTTCTTTTAACTAGGTGAAAATTTTGTTCTTTATTGCAAAATTAGAGTTGAAATTATAAAAATGGAAGCATCAACGAATAGTTATTAGATTACCTAAAGTAACAAAATATACTCTTTATTTTATGGAGTCTGAAGGAAATTAAAAATTAGACTGAAGAGTTGGAATTTTTTTCCCCTGATGTAAATATTGAACAAGTTTGAAGCTCTGAAATGTTGTTAGTTTGGGGTTTTTTTTACCAGTTCTGAAACATATGCACAAAACATGGTGAAATTCTGTTGTAGGTCCTGGACTTCCCACAACTTAATAGACTTCCTATGGTCATCTTAAAATGCAGCTAGAGTCAGTTCCCAAATGTTTAATTTTATTATTCCAGATGTATGAAAATTATTTATTAATTGTTTATAGTTTGTAAAATATGATGATACTCCCTGTTCCCAGTTATCAGGAAGGCAGGTAAGAGGAGGTATCACAAAAAAACCCTGGGTTTTGTCATGTGAATCAATTATGAAAATGGTTTTGACTACTGGATAATAAATAATGATTTAAATGAAAGTAGAGCTTGATAAGAGAGTGAAAAAAAAGACTTGGTTAAACTCGATCTATATATAGATGATTTTTGAGCATGGAGAAATTAACTGCCAAATTGGAATAGCAAAATAATTCATTAAAAAAAGATTAAAACCACTTTTCTGATTTTGCAAGTATGACCAATGGATTATGAGATATCATAATGTTATTACTAGAATAGAAGTATGCGAAGAAAGATTTACCTGGATTACAGTAGAAAAAGGCTGAATTATATAAAATGCAATAGTTCTATAGCACTTAAATATTTTTTAATATATACTTCCCACTGTTTTGGCACAGGTTGGTTAAAAATATGCATGCTATCATAGGTGTTTAAGTGTATATTACTACCTTAAACTGAGTTCATAAGGCTTGGGATAATGTCTCAAATTTTTCAGAGCTCTGCAAAAAATAACCAGATGAAATTGTCTCTTGTTAAATGGAATAGTATTGAATAAAGCACACAAAATATCTGTACAGGCAGAATATTGCAATAAATCTTACAGAATCTAGAAGGAATCTACTGGAAATCCTAGTTTCACTTAAAAATCTGTGTTTATTTTTCATGTAGTACTAAGAAAAACCTATGTATGTTTTTTATCCAAAATTAATTAATATCTTCTTCATCAGAATTTTGTTTGTGCACAGGAATATTTTGAAAGAGACATTATTTTTCAACAAGCCATTAGACAAGGCTTAGATGTATCTTAGTAGAGATGAGAGATGAAATAGCTTCTGTTTTTGTCTCTGGGTGCATCTTGGGAGGTACCCTTAACTAAGTTGTTTTATGTTCTTTTACTACAGAGTGAGGAATCCCAAATCTTTCATTAAGGAAAACAGGTGACAGAGAGGAGTGGTGAGGAAAGATATAGTCTGAAACAGTCAGAAAGAAATGAGAGATGATCTGATGGTCATATGATTTCACAGGCAGCTAGAAAGTAAGTGGTGTTTTTGTTTAGTTTGGTTTTTTTGTCTCCCTTCAGCAGATAGGCAAGAAAAGCTGCAAGTGCAGCTCATTTTACTCAGAATTTGTGCTATATATTGTATTACTTCATCAGTTTTGCTATTTGAACTCCTCAGTTAGGGGTTTAAAACAGTTCTGTCTCAGAGAGAACATTAGTTCTGTTCATTAGTTTAATACTGGATAATTAATGTCTGAATGTGCCGTTTAGTGCCAAGGCTAAGTGGAGCAAAGGCACCATCAATTTTGTTTCTCCCCACCCCTCTTTCAGTCTGCACAGTATCATCCCCAAGGATCACCATGTGCTCGAGAGCATTGCCCAAATGCTTCTTGAACTCTGTCAGTCTTGGTGCTGTGACCATTTCTCTGGGAGCCTGTTCCAGTGGCCAACCACCCTCAGATGGATGAAACTTTTTTCAATATTCAACCCAAACCTCCCCTGACACAACTTCAGGCCATACCCTCAGGCTCTGTGTCTAGGCACCACAGAGAAGACATCAGTATCTGCCTGTCCTCCTCACAAGGAAGCTGCAGACTGCAATGAGGTCTCCCCTCAGTCTCCTTCAGGCTGAAGAGGCCAAGTGACCTCAGCCACTCAGCACATGGCTTCCTCTCAAGGCCCTTCACCATCTTTGTTGCCCTTCTTTGGAGCCTTTCTAATATCTTGATTTCCTTCTTATACTGTCATGACCAAAACTGTCCCCAGCACTCGAGGTGAGGCTGCCCCAGCTCAGGGCAGAGCAGGACAATCCCCTCCCTTGCCTGGCTGGCCATGCTGGGCCTGATGCCCCCCAGGACACTCTTGGCCCTCCTGGCTGCCAAGGCACAATGACTCGTGTTCAACTTGCCATCTTCTCGGACCGACCACCTGGTCCTTTTCCATGGTGCTGCTTTCCAGCTTCTCATTCCCCAGTTTGTACCATAACCAGGGTTGCTCTGTCCCAGGTGCAGAATCCAGCACTTTCTCTTTTTGAGCTTCATATATTTGGTGATTACATAGATGGAATCATTGATTCACTGTATTATTATAATTGTGTCCTAATGCTTTTACTACTTTCGCTTTTCACTTTCTTAACTTTCACTATGAAGTAATGCAGCCTTTCCACAGTCAAAGAACCACAGAATGGTCCGGGTTGGAAGGGGCATTAAAGATTATCCAATCCCAATGTCCCTCCCCTGGACAGGGATACTTTTAACTAAACCAGGTTGCTCATAGCTCCATCCAACCTGGCCTGCACACTTTGAGGGATGGGGCATATGCAACACTTCTGGGCAGCCTTCACTTCACCCTGAAAGTAAAGAATTTTTTCCTAGCATCTAATCTAAACCTACTCTTCCAGATTAAAGTCATTCCCCTTTGTCCTGTCATTATATGCCCTTGTAAAAAGTGTCAGTCCTCTCTATTAGCTGTGCAGAAGAGCTTCCTTTCTGACAATCATAATGAGCAGCTCATCTTCCTGATCCCTTGTGGCAACAGTGTTCACAACATGGCTTTGTGTAAAAGATTACTTATTTTCATAAGTTGTAATTGGTATCTTGTAAAATTTTCTGCCTATATTCATTAGAGGAAAAAAGTAAACAGGATTATATGTTAAAACTCCTCAAAAAATATATTAGTTATTTATTAATACGAATTTATTGCCTCCTAATAATACAAATTTAACAAGTGCCATTTTTGTTTCTGCGCTGTGTTCTAGAGCTTCTAGTATTCCATGCTTGTAAGAATCTTCTTGCTTGTCCCCCGAAATTACGTATTTCTGTGGTTTATTATTTTGGTTTCTTCATTTGGTAGCTATCAGCACACAGATAAATGTGAATTTAACAAAGATAAACAAAAAACTAAAGAACATAATATTTTTCATGTTTAGCTTAATATTTTCAATATTTAGTTTTCAATTATTTGTCTTTATGTAGACTGCTATTATATAATATATATATTATATATATATAAAATATATATATGTATAATATATATATATATATAAAAAATACTAATGTATTTTCAGTGTATTTTTTAAAGTTTTTGTCAACAGTTTCTATAGGGATTTTTTGTCCTGAATGGCACAACTTCAGAAAGATATGTTTTGAAGGGCAAAATCTTCCAAGTGTGTTTTGCAATGCTGTTGTCTACATTAAATTAAATCTGTCACCTCATTCTCCAGTTACCTATTCTTATAACCACTGGTTGGAATTTCTCATTGTGCAGACTAAAAATTATTATGTATTACTTTACAATTTTGCCATGTCACTTTTCCCTATATTTAGTGTTTCCCTAATGTTAAATCTTTTTGAAAGGTTGAAAACTATCTCTTCTTTTCCTCTTCCCTCTGTGAAATGTGCATTGTTAACCCAACTGGTAAACAAAAGCGGCTTCATTTTGAATTGAAGATAATTTTAAGGAATCTAATCCTTCTTGTTTTATTGACAAGAATTACAAAAAAAAAGTTGGAATTGCCTTTTAAAAAATTTCTTCTATCTAATTATATAGTTTATATATAGGAAGCATTCAGTAATGCAGTTATTGGACCCATAAATTCAGTAATATCCCAAGGCTCAGTACTGGGTCCTGTTTAATATCTTTATAAATGATCTGGACAAGGGGATTGGGTGCACCCTCAGTAAATTCACAGATGACACTGAGTTGGAGTGCTGGTCTTCTGGAGGACATGAAGTCTCTGCAGAAGGACCTGAACAGGACAGGACTGGTGGGCCAAGGCCAATGCTATGAGGTTCAACAAGGCCCCCTGCAAGGTCCTGCGCTTGGTTACAACAAGCCCAGGCAGTGCTACAGGTTGGGGCAGAGTGGTTGGAAAGCTGCCCAGCAGAGAAGGATCCGAGAGTACTGGCTGAGAGCTGCTGATCATGAGCCAGCTGTGCCCAGCTGGCCAAGAAGGACAATGATCCTGGCCTGTGTCAGCAATTGTGTGGCCAGCAGGACCAGGGCAGTGATTCCCCTGAACTTAGCACTGGTGAGGCCACAACTCAAATCTGGTGTTCAGTTTTGGCCCTTCACTAAAAGAAAGATATTGAGACAGTTTTCTTCAGCACAAAAGCTTGGAAATGTTTTGAAGGTGTATACTTTAGCATTAATATTTAAGATGCTAATACTCAGTAAGAGTACAGAATATGGTATGCTGCCTCTGAGAACAGGTCCAAGGAATGCCAAAGGGGAGGCTAAATTCAGTGTTACATGAAAGTGTTTCTATCATAAGTTTTGACAACTCCTACAAAACTAGTTTTCCATAGATATTAGCACACAATAGTGTGAAATTGCAAAATAGGAAGACCATTTTTAGCATGATTCACATGGCAGTAGGAGCACAGATATAGATTAACTTTAATGATGCTTTTAAAAATATTACAAAGCACTTACATAGTTTTTTACATGTGCATTAGGGAATTAGATTTATTTGGTCTGACAAGTAGGTAGGTGCCAAATATAGCGAATAGTAGGTGTATAATATGTACAAAATTGAGTACTTTTCCCCTTGGAATCCATTTTCCAAATATCTTGGAAACTAGTAAACAAAAAAATCCCCTTAGATCATAATTTAAGTACTTACATGTACTATTTGAAGGCAGCTTGAAAGTTTTAAATTTTTATGGAAGCTGGGATCAAACCAGTCACAGAATAATCATGCAGTTCTCCATTTTACTTGATTCTACGACTATTTGTTAAACCATCCTGTTTCCAAGGCTAATAGTGATTAACTGATTAAATGCACTGATGTAGCAACAAGTAGCTACAGTTAAACCAGATGATAATTATCTTAAAAAGTGCCTAAAGAATCTCAACAACTCCTAAAAAACACATTTGATTTCATTACTTCTACCTGCAGTAGAAGATCCTTTTTTAAATCCTGAAATCTCCAGAGGTTCTGGTCTGGCAGTGATGATGTAATGAAGGGGAAAGGTACATACAATTTCCCTTTTTCTTTATCTTCTTTGTGAGCAATGTGAAGGCAAATCTGAAACAGAAATACTTAGGTAAATGCATCAGCTCAACTACAAATATTTGTCAGTTCTATTGCGCTGTGGCTCCAGATGACATCAAGACCTTGCTGTTCTCAGTGTAAATACACAAGAGGTGAGGTAAGAAATGGTCTTGTCCCCAGATAATTGACATTTTACAGATAGGTTTGCAAACAAACACCAGTTTCAGTGTTGTTCTAATAGCAAGATGCTCTACTGAACCAGGAGTTCCATTGGTGCACTGGCTTCATGTTGTGCCTTCTGGAATAACCCTCACCGAGATCATACCTGTGGACTCCTCTGCATTTTACCCTAAGAAAAAGATGAGAGAAAACACTCCCCAGACAAGAGTTGCCCTGTATTCTGGAGCAGCAGTAACAACCCATATGGATCCTAGGATGGAGCACCTCTTGGATGAGGAAAACATGAGAGACTTGGGGCTGTAGCCTGGAGGAGGGAATACTCTGGGGATACCCTACTGTGGCTGTTCAGTGCTTTAAGAGGGTTTATAAGAAAGATGGGAACAGGATTTTTTTCAGGGCCTGTTGTGATAAGACAAGGGGTAATGGTTTTAATCAAAAAGAAGGTCAATTTAGGTAATGGTGTTTTTTGGGATATTGGTGTTTCTGGGGGGTTTTGTTTTTTTTTTACAATTAGTGTGGTAAGAGACTGGAACAGGTTGTCTACAGAGGTTGTGGATGTCCTATCCACATCCAATGGAAGCATCCAAGATCAGCTTGAGCTTTGTTAAATGTGTCCCTGCTTATCACAGAGGGTTTGGACTAGATAACCTTTAAAAGGCCCTTTCAATTCTAACTAGTCTATTATCTTAGGACCCAACAATTTGTTATAGAAGCTTTTTATTTTTAAGTGGCACATCAAACAGGTTCTTTTCATCCAAAGATGAATCCTGCATCACATAATCCTTGTTTATATTTGTCATGAATACACTTTTCTATTTCCAGAGAAGAGAGGCAATGGAGCATCTATTATTTTACAATACCACTTGCCAAAAAAATTATTGAAAGTTTTATGTGTGATATATATATAGAGAGGTAAAAACAGTGAATGGCTCATCAATAAGTTTGTAAACATCATCCTACAATCAGGAGCATAGATCATTAGGTGTATAAAGACTAAGCACTTAGTAAAAGGTAACGTATCATTCCTTAATTTTTACAGATGATAATGTATATTAAAAAAAAATCTTTTTAAATAAACATGATAAAATCACATGTCACCTTATTAATTTTGTTTCTAGGTCTATAGTTTGCAGAATAAGGGAATTCGAGCTATATATAGTCTGTAGATAAGACTTAATTTTTAAATGCTTTTAGCCTATTTATCTTCATAAGCATAAAACAACCCAGGGTAATTATGAATTAAAATATACATCAAATAATATTTATGTACCTAATGCAAAATATTTTTCAAAACCAACACAGTTTAAAACTTGCTTCCTAGTAAATTATGTCATCATGTGTTCATACCAGTAATTTTTATAAGGCAGACAGTTTGCAAACTTGCACTTCAGTATTCATGCTAGAATTCTAAAGGACAAGATGAAACATGATTTGAGTCCTGCTGACCAGAAAAAAATACATGGGAATGGATTATTTCCAAGGTACACAAAACAATTTAAAATCTGTGGGACAAGAACAAGGTTCACTTATTCCTTTTACAGCGATAGCACTTAGTTCAGAAAAGTGAACATAAAATGTGATTTGTTAAATCTGCACTAGGATGGCATACCTGCTGTCACCAATTTGTAACCTGCTGTCACCAATTTGTTATCTATTTCTCCTATGTTTAGGATCCTCTGCCAACACATGAAAGATTTCCTTTTTTTTTTTCAAAGCAAATATATTCAATGCAATAGAATTTTTATTCTTCAACTTAAGCATTGGATAAATTACAAGTAAAAATTCTCAAAAGCCAAATTAGCAAAATAGTGTGTTTCTATTCTCAGCTTCATCTCATTCTATCACTTGGGTTTTTTTTTGCACTTTGCCATTATCTTGTGTCTTGCAGGTTGTTTTAAAAGCAGTACCTCCTCTGAGAACCATGCCAGGGAATCCTTTATAGTTTATGAAAAAAATCCCAACCAGCAGCTGAAAATATCTTTACTTCATGCTGTTATTTCATTCTCATGATGTGCAACTTAAGCATTAAAAAAAAAAAAAAGAAAATATTGAGGTACTCAGTCTGTTGGATCAGAATGGGGTTACAGTTAAGATTAATTCCTTATATGTTATCTTGCAATAAATTTCTTTAACCACTTCAGTACTTGAAAGACAGACCCTTAAATGGGAAATGGTTACAACAGCAAATACAGGCTTCATGTTATACACTGGGAGAAAAAAAAGGAAAGGGTTTTGTCCAGGAGAGGAGGTAAAGCAGTACTGAAAGAGGTTAAATGTGCTTAACCCTGCCCTTAACCAGAAAAAAAGAGGTGTGGCTCGTGCCACCTATCAGTATAATGGGAGTGCAATTAAAATGTTTTTCCAGTCACAAAGTTTTCCTGCATGTGTCCTTGCAACTTACATTTTTCTGAACTATGCATTTGTCACTTTCCTTTTTCAGTTTAGTTTTTCTTTTTTTGTTGGTTTGCTTGTTTTATTTTGGTTGTTTTCCCAAAATATGGTACAAATTAAAAAATAAAAAGCTGGGTAATAGTAAAAAAGAAGATGTAATGACATTTTTGTTAAAAATTGTAGCTTTGAGAAAAGACCATAAGTTAACTTATGAATAAGAAAAATCCCAAACAAACAAAAAAAACCCCACAATAAATTAATTAGCTTTATTAATATTGCTTTGAATGCACTTTTCCTAGCTCATATTAATGCTCAGGGCAATACAATTCGTTAGGAAAAGGTAACAGCTCAAATAAGAAATAAAACCTTCCTCTGAATTTGAAAATGGATAGGAATTAAAACCACAAATCTCCTCTTAGCTTATGACAGGTAGCATAGAGATTTCATATGTACAGTTTATAGCATGAGTAAATTCATTAGATGATGCAGTTGCTTCAGTGGAAAACCTTCCCTCACACAAGCTGGTAAAGTCAGGACAAGCTGCTAAAAGTGTTTCTTTCCAATATGTTGTAGCAATGATGCATCACATCATCAGCCACCCTGAGAAAGATTTTTGCCTCTGTGCAAAGAACTTTATTTTGTTGCTGCCAGATTATAAAAAATAAAAATTCCTCTGTTGTCTATGTGCCCAGTTTACCTCCTAAAAGACAGTTTATTTCACTGATGTCAAAGATTTCCTTGCTGTCCCAATGGATAATGCCTTTATTTGCCTGGGGAGAACAGAGGAAAGCGTAAGGGAAGGACATATGATGGTAATTTTCCAAACCAGGGCATATAATAAGGAAGACCTCCTTAATTGGTATGCTAATATTTTTATTGTGGAAAAACATTTGTCAGATGTCTGTGGTGACAGAGTAGAAGAAAGGACCTCTGAAGCTGACATGCAGCAAGAAAGAAGTATCAAGTGGAACAGAAACTGGCAATAACAGCTGAAGATATGGAGCACCCAAAACCTATAGAACACAAAATAAAGGACAAGAATTATATATTTATTTCAATTATATATTTATTTCAATAATAAATTATATATTTATTTCAAATAAGAATTATATGTTTATTTCAGACTACAGGAGAATATCACCAGCAGGTAAGAAAAAGCATTTCATACTTTATCCACCTTGTACTCCGTGTTTTGCTATCAGTTATATGATTGCATCAGCATGTCTGTCACCATTCCATACATTCAAAAAGCCATTTCTACCTTAAAACTGATGAAGTCAGATTAGATTTTCCCACTACTGAATCAGTTCATTCATTGGGTTAAATAGGCAATCTCTCTCTTGCACACACTTATTATAGTCAGTTATAGTAGCAAAATGCTACAAAATATATATATACGTATTTTAAATTAAAGATGGCTGTAATTTTGACAGAACAGTTTTTTAAATATGTATTTTCATTATCGGAATTTCATATAGTCATACAATCTTTTCATAATGCAAAATGATATGTCGCTGAAAGTTTTTGAATTCTTTCGGCATAAAAGTAGCTGGCCATGGTCTTGGCATATATACTTACCACAAATTATACAGTGGTTTATTGGCTAGCAAGAATGTAGGATGATCTGAAATGCTGGGTTCTACCTTCTTATATAGAAAGGTTATAGAAAAAAAATCTAAAGCTGTTAGTAGGAACATTTGTATGTAGATCAAGAGTTCTAAAAACTATTTGATACAATGAATGGGATGGTAGCTTTTCAGTAAAGGAAGATAAGGGATGTCACAGTCATCTCACAAACTAAGTGGCCACTTACTGCAGTTCCCCAAGCACTCACTGGTATTGGGGGGAGCTGTACTAGCTTTCAAAGCAAGTATATTATCCAAATTGTAGGTCCTGAAAGACATACTGCTACTATTAAGCATTTTGTTTTGCATATTCCCATGTTATTATGGGGCCATAACATGCTCTCACAGATGGGAGTCAGAACTGGGTCTGATTTTTCGTAGGGATCACTGATTTGTGCACTACCCTGAAAGTGACATGGAGAACTAGTGAACCAGTATGGGTAGATCAGTGGCCCCTGCTGAAAAATTGTGCACCTTACAAAACCTGGTTAATGAACAGCTGTAAGCTGCACATATTGTCCCCTCAACAAGCCTGTGAAACTTTCCTGTATTTGCCACTCAGAAAAGAAGTGGCAAGTGGCATTTGCTTCATGATGTCAGAAAAGTAAATGTAGTCATGGAAGGCATGTGAGCCCTGCAGCCAGGACTCTCATTGCCAACCGTGATTCCTCAAAACTGGCACTTGAACACTCATTGATTTCACGGTTCTTCTGCACCCAGAGGACACACCAAAATTTGCCTTTTCAGTGCCCAGTTTAAATATGTAAGAACCTTTGCAAAGATTCCATTGGCTGGTTTTATCCCTCAAGCCTGCATATGTAAATTTCTGAAGGAAAATATATCACATCGGTAATATGGAAATGTACTTAATTAACATGAAAATTGTACAACTCATCTTTATTTTTATTTTTTTTGTATGTGCATATGTATATAATAAAAGCACCTTTTGTTTAAAGTTGGGGGTTTATTTTGTTTGTTTTTTCTTTTTTTTAGAAAACAATCTTCAACACAACACCTTTTTTATTTTTAAATATAATTTTCCACTGGAGAAGACAGAACTATTTGCATACTTATTCAATATAGTTTACCCAGAAAATTCATAGCTGATCCTGCATCTCCTTGCAAGTCTATTTCTTCTACAAGCAGATGAGGTCATTATGTAGAAAATTCTATGCAAAGTTATAATATGTATTGGCTACATTTAGTATAAAATATAACAGTAGTTGGTAGAGATTTTGAGCCTTAGGCCATAAAATTCAACAAATGCAATCATTTTTCTGGTAACACATTAACTTAGTTTTGGAAAGTTGAGTAACTGGGCACACTGGTCAACTCTTAAAATTCAGTATATTTTGACAGTCACCACATAATTGAATCTGAAATGTTTCATTTATTCTTTATTCTGCATGGATGAAATGTCAAATCAGAATGGCTTAACTGTGCATAAATTCTGACATTTTAGGGAGAATGACTATGGAGAAATCTCATTAAACTATATAGCATTTTTCAAGTTTAGTAGTAGCCTCTTCCAGGTTTGACTACAGACCTCTGGATGGAATAATGCCACAGCAGCAGATCAGTTGGTGAAAAAGGTGAGGAGACAGGGCATCACAATAAATTCACTGGAAATATTCTCCAAAAGGCACAGGTGATTCTCTCAGATGAACTTACCTCCTTTTCATACAGTCAGCCACAGAAGAAGGCCACAAATTGACAGAGAAATTTGACTAGATTCCCTTTACTGCTACCATGGCATTTTGAGTCAGTTGTTTAAAATGTGAATGTCTGGACATGAAGATGCACACCTGCTCGGATGTGTACAAGAGCACACTCTCTGTGAAGGGTTCATAGGCAGAACTGCCTGCCTCCCAGTTCTTTACTGGTGACTTCAATTCCCACACTTGGATCACGTATGGGTGTCAAATGAGGGAACTGATAGGACAAAAGATTTGCAAAGAGAGATTAAAGAGCAGAGCTGGGAAAAATGCATATTCTTACCACCTCCTTCTTACTTGACAGAAAATCTGCTAAACAGAATTGCATGAGATGAAAAGAGAGTAGACAGAAGAAAAATACCTCTGGACACAGCAGAGAGATTATTGTCAGGGACGTGTCTATTCCCAAATGAGGATTAAAATGTGACCACAAAGGGGGCATAAGCCACTGCAATAAGGCAAATATATTTACGCATTTCCAAACATATGACCAGATAACTGGAAAACATCTAAATACTTAAAAATAATCAAATGGCTAATTAAGGAATAAAAAGTGGAGAGTAAAAAAATAAACATGTCCTTTTTACAAAATGGTTTCTATTACAGTACCATTCACTAGGCTGTGAGGTCTCTGAAATACAGCAGTGTGAGTTAGATCAGAACCTGCCTGGGCTATGTTAGGTGAAACTTGTGTTTTGGCAGTATCCAGCAGGTAAACAAAGAGAAGGCACCAGCACTGTATGACCTGGCTGTACCCTTGGCAGCTGGTTGTACAGAGATGGGCCCAGCAGCACCAACCCTCCCCTGCCCCAGACACAGCTTGCTGTGATTCAGTGCACTTACTGCAGTCATCCCTGTATCTCAGAATGCATTAGCTGGAAGAATAGGATTTGACTCTATGACTAAGATATTTACAATCCTGTCAAAACCCTGACTTTCTTTTGTACTATTAGGAAGAAGTATGTATCCTTTGGGAGGGTAGAGTGCTCTATATGAAAATGGTTAACTCAACAGAAAGATGCAGCAATGAAAAATTGGCAGTGAAGAGGAATTATACGCATGAATCATAGTTTTTAGTGGTGGAAACTGATAGCTGTCAGCTTGGTCAGTGATGATTACAATGGCCACAGGTCTATGTAAAGAAGTCTCAGAGTTTGCATCACTCTCAGTATCTCAGTGGCTTTACAGGTATGTGGTCTTTGATACATCCTCATGTATGATTCTGGAGGTAGATGAACAACTTATTTAAAATATCAGTCTTTGGTGAGCAGTGGGAATTATTCCAGCAGCCCAGAGAAAGAGAAGTTTTAATTTTTCAGGTTCTTGACATAGCACATCAAAGTTACCCTAATAAAAATATTTTTAACTTTCAATATATTAGATGTTCTATTTCACTCCTATTCCTATACATAAATGAAAAGCTACAAATACTTTAATTACTCAAGAAAATACGCAAGTCAGCATATATTGTACCTTTCTTCCTTCAACAGTATCATATTCCCATAGATCACTTTTCTATCTATTTTTTCTCATCTTAATAATAAGACAACAATTAACTTGCATAGGTAAGAAAAATGCTGTTGGGGCCTCATTTCCACTACGGAGCTTTCAGCTGATCAGCCTCACCTGACATTCCCATCTGCACCCCTGGACACCCAGTCCCTTCCTGAGCTCTGCCACAGGCATTCTAGTCCTTCACTCTCCAGAAAGCCTCCAGTCTTTCTCTACTCCTCTCCTGTCCTCAGAGCTCTGGTGTAGTCCTGTCTCCTACTGGACTGGAGTCCCTAGAAGGATCCAGAGCCCAACTCTATCTTGCCTGGGAGAGTCTGTGCCTGTCAGCAGACCTTGCTGATGGCACTGTGTTCTGCCCACTCTGCTCATGCCCACACTGAGGAGCTGTGTGCTGGCCTGCAGGAGCACTGCCTCTGCTGCCCTGACTTCACCTCCAGGCTTGTATTCCCTCATGGAACAGCCCCACGCCTGCTGCACCTTGATTTTAGGCATGACAAAATAAAAGTAGTCTGCTGTTCTGCTATGTTGTGCTGTTGAATTGATCTCATTTCAGTGCAAGTTAACTAGGGGTTACTTTAAATATTAGAAAAGACTAAATGAAATACCTATTATACTCCCATCTTTCACTTTTAAGTATCTGGAATTAAGCACAGTAGTAGCTTAGGGAATTCCTTGGATTTTGTGACACAACATCCTTTTTAGAGATGGAATTAGTTTTGAATGAAGTGTACCAAATACAAATTTATACAAAATGCAGAAGTCCAAGAAAGTCTCCGAGTAATGGTTGAAAAAAATATGCTGATTTGTGCAATAGAACTGTAATAATTATTTAGCAGGGCAAGTAAAATCTTCTTCGGATTGTCTTCAGGAGTCACAGAATATTGTCTGAGTTTATGCTGTGATATTTTAATATATGTCAGGAATTCTTGCTGCAAAACTCTGGTGTAGGAAAGACACAAGACCTGAGACTCCTTTCAAGAAAGAACACGCAAAATAAAAATAGAAGTGGAGACATTTCTCGAGAAATCAGGGTCCAGCTGAACTCCTAGGGATTCTGGAAATACGGCACCGCATCCTGGTGCTTCCAATGCAGGTGCAGTGCTCACTGAAGTGAATTCAGCAGAGGACCCCAAGCTGGCCAGGAGCTGGAGAAATGGTCCTACCAGCAGTGGCTGAAGCAGCTGGGCCTGCAAGAGAATTTCAGGATGACCTAAAAGTAGCCTTTCAGCATCTGCTTGTGGTGATCAAGAAAACAGAATGAGATACTATGAAGAAAGTTAACTCTACTCCAGAAAAAAACAGCACAGCACTGCATGCAGAAGTTTCCTTTCTGTAGGTGCTGAAAGCTGGAGAAGTCTTCTAGTGACAAATACAGCAAGGAATAGGGGAAGGCTGAAAGTCAAAGGCAAAAATTGTAGAGAGAGATACTCAGGTCAGTTGCAAGGAACCTTCCTGGGGACAGCCAAGCTGCGTAACAGACTGCCCAGAGAGATTGGCAGCATTTGAGATTGCCCTGAGCAATCTGGTCTGACCTCAGAGCTGGACATGCTGTGAGAAGGAGATTGGCCTGGAGACTTCCTGGGGTCCCATCCAACCTGGACACTGCTCTGATCACTTCTCATTTAATACAGTAATAATGGTAGAGCTGGAAACAAAATGGCTCATAATATACAGATAACAGGACAAATTCATAATTATATGGCTCAAATAAATCAATAAAATGGATGTAAGCGTCAGAGAAATATTTCATTTCAAGCAGAGTTCTTTTTGAACTTCTTTCTTCTGTTGCTTTGAGCCTATTAGTCTAGGGGACAGAGAATATGCAGGAAGGAGATCAAAACTAACACATGAAACACTAAGGAAGTACACACTCAAAATCATGTGATAAAAAAAAAATTCTATCTTGGTTTTTCTGCTGAAGAAAAAAAAAATTAAAGAACCCTAAAAATATAAAATTTGAAGTCTAAGGAATATACTTTTCATGACAGATAAAATATGCCTTTGAATTTTCAAAAGTCATATCATAGATTTAAAGTGAAGTGTCTGCAGTGTCATTTTGGATTTAAATAACTAGAGAAATTTTTATTTTTTTTTGAGAAATAGAATGGTTTACATATACTTAAAAACAGAGTGTGACAGTCTAACACTTGAAATTTCTAAGAAAACATTTCCTGAGAGTTATGCCAGGGATAGCATTCGAACAATATTACTCTCCCTATAAACATCTAATATATATTTAATATATTTACAGATGTCATGATCTCTAAAACAGGTTTTGGGTATTAAAAAAATTTGGAACAGTTTGTTCATTCACAACTTCTAAAGGATTGAAAGTTTTTCCTTTCCTCAGTGCCCCCAAAAAGCATTAACGTGCTGCTCTGGGTGACTTTCTATAGCCTATAATTGGCCCATTCCCAGGAGCTGATCAGCAATCACAGAATCCACGCCGAGGGAGGTCAGGGAGACAAGCCCACGTCTCAAAAGCACACGTTGGAGAAACCCAGTTCCCTTTTTAAAATAACAAACCGGCAATTAAAGCCATGCGAGCAGTTCGCCGCCGCGCTCCCGGCAAGGCCTCAGCCCCCGCTCAGCCCCCTCTGTGGCCGGGCGGGAGGCGCCAGGGGGCGCTGCAGCCCCGCGCATGAGGCGCGGCCGAGCTCGGGACGGCTCCCTCACAGCCACCGGCACGGACACACGGACACACGGGCACACGGACACACGGGCACACGGACACACGGGCACACGGACACACGGACACACGGACACACGGGCACACGGACACACGGACAGACGCACGGACAGACACACGGACACACGGACAGACAAACACAGCTACCTGGACACGGCCACACGGCCACAGACACACCGACACACGGACACACAGGGAGCCCGCGGACTCCTCACACAGCCAGCAATGGATGGGGGCAGGGTGGGGAGGGAGAAGAAAAAGCACTCTGAAATCTTTCTCTTCGCAGAATCAGCCCTCGAGCTTATTGCAGCTTCCTTGTCCTCCCAGCGCTCGTGGCTGATGCAATTTAAGAGGCAGAATTAAATTCAAGGCTTTTACTGTAGCTACCGCCATTAAATGGTGCAAGCTTTTCTGGAACCACAGGACAAAGACAAAAATTGACTTTGTCTCTTGATTTATTTATATCTTGATTTTAAAAAATAATGTCATATTTCATTTTGTTGATGGAGTGCTTTCTTTGAGAGCACAAAGTAATATCTTTTTTTATAGTGCCATTTGAGTGAGTTTATCATTTGGGTTGCTTTCTATCTGAAGACTTTGTTAATGTAAAAAGCAAATTCTGTGCAGAAGCTGAATTAGTAGGATTGACAAAGAAGCTGCTATACTACAACCTTTAAAAAAAACAAAAACAAAAACAAAAACAAAAAAACTCAACCTTTTTGCAAGTACACTGCCTCCCAAAGAGGCATTGCACTTGCAAACCACTTGCAATTGCACCTCTGAAAATAAATTGCCATCCAGATACTCAGTTTCTTCAAACAACAGTGTATTTATTCAGTTCACAAATAGTGTCACAAATTTCCTGGTAACCATAAAACAGTAGGAGATTATAAGGATACAGAATTTGTGGCAATATTCTTTTTTCTTTAATTATTTCAATTTCTTTCATCTTCATGCCAGGAGTCTTAATTTTCTTCCAAGTTTGTCTCACTGATGTAAGATGCAACATAAGCAGCGGACATACAGTGTGGCATATTCCAGTCTGAATTTAATATGATTCAGATTTTCACGGTTTGTTCAAACACACTGCTGTCACAAGGAATGGGCACTAAACACCCATGGCTCAAACAGCTCTCAGCAAATTTCTTTATTCAGATCAGTAAAATAAATCAGGATCAGAATTTATGAGATTGCTGATATGTAAAAATACAGATTAAAATTAAAAAAATCAAGATTTCATCCAACCTGCCTTCCCTTTACTTGTCTTCAGCTACCCAAATGCAGTGTCAGTGCATCTGCTTGTGGACTGTCTAATTTAATTTTGCAGCTTCACTGCCTGGCGTAGGCTAATTATCCACTTGAAACTCTGTACCCCACTGAGGTGGTGCCATGAAAGCAGAGATCTATGACACTGATTCCATAGCCATACCATGTTGCCATGCACAAATCAAAAAGTCAATTTTAGAGTACCTGCTGCTATCACCCATGCTCAGAGCAGAGAACACGAATGCTTGCTGGATGCTAGGTAGTAACAAATGGAGGTGAGTGGTGTCTCTGATCCCAGAGTAATTACAGTACTCTGACTTTTTTTGATTTAACATCGGAATTGAAAACTGATTGATTAAAACACGTATTCCCTTAGCATTTAAACAGTCATTTCCTGTGTGCTAGCGCTGGTAATAAGTGTTAGGAATTCAATGTAGTCTTTCAGAAAGGAGATGTAACTACCATCCTTGACTTACAGTAGTTATGAGAAATTATTCAAGTTTATTTGACAGACTACTTAGATGAAAAAATACAAGCTTCACCTTCTGTGTTCAACTGAACATTCATGGGCTAATGAATGTGTATTCCTTCATTTATATGAAGCTTTGAATGCAGACCTGTATGCCTGGGAAAGCCAAATGCCTAAGAGAGGAAACATGATATCCAGTAATGTAAAGGAGAATGGCACTGAGAGTTGTAAAATCACAGAAATTAGACCCAGAAAGGATGTTATTTATCCTTTTCCACCTGATAAATGTTTACATCTAAGAAAGAAAATTTGCTCTGGGTGCCAGCTTGAAAGATTTTTGGTGGAACGATCAAGGAAACTGTTGTTTGCTTTCTGCGGTGGTTCAGAAGCTTGCTCGTTTTTTGAAAGTAAACAGATGACATCAAAGGCTTCTGACTCCATCACCACCTTCCTCCTCACAGAATCAATACACAGTGCCCTGAGCATTGACCAAGGACTCTGGTCAAAGACAGTAAATTTACTCTGTGAAACTTCATCTTTACCTTGATTCCACCAGATGACAACTTCACTATTTTTCTGCCAGACAAAGGTGACTAGTCATCTTCACATCTCAGGAGAGATGTCATGGATGAATAAAAACTACAGGGTAGTGATAATTCCTGGCATTAACTAGATGCTGGCTTTTGAACAAGATCCTTCAGCTCTATCTGTCTCCCACCATCAACAGCTTAGAACTGAACTATGTTTTGTAATGTGATATGCAAAGGTTTTCACTGATGCTACTGCTTTTGGATTAGGTGACTTCTATATGTGTAAAGAGTATGCCTCCACTCATTCATCATTCATATTATAAGGATGAATTCTGGAAATGTGTGAGGCTAGTATTCCACATGTGTTAAAAGCAGATGGGAAAACTTCTGTCATGATTTTAATAAAAACTAGTGGGGTTATTTCTGCCCTGTTTAACAAAAAAAAAAAAAAAAAGAAAAACTGCTCTTTGTATCATGCCTTTTCTTGATTCCATAAAACTGCTTTAAAATTAATTATTAATTTGACAACAATCTCCTGTTTCTGTGTACATTTCTTTTTCACCAATGCATCCACTTGTACCAGTAATGTGCTAACCTGGTGCAGGTGGCTCAGCTTTTCATCTCTGTATTGCTTGTATAACTTATTTCTCCTGACAGAGCTGCAGTTTTCAAAATACTGGTATTCCTTCATTAACTCTCCACCTCTTTTGAATATGACAGTTCCACAAGGTATCCTCATGCTCTTACAGCTGTTATACTCCTTTGACTGCTGCTTTCACAGATTCATGCTCTTAAATATAGCCTACAGTAAGGTGTTGTTCCTATACCCCACAACTGCATGTGTGATATAGGAGCCCGGCAATACCTTCTGCCATATGAAGCACTGCAAGCTGTTCATGAGCAGCAGAGCTGTCCATGAAAAATTGTTTCAAAGATTCATTCTTTTGGACATATATTAAATGTTCTAGGATAGAAAAAGCTTCAGATTAGAATTCCAAATTATGAAGTTGAACTGATTTACCCCAGTGGGCCATCAAATGCTGTGGGCTTTTCTTTTGTTTGTTTTTAACTTATATATATTCCCAATTACCTAGCAACCAAGATAAACTTACCAGAGTGTTCAGTGTCTAATAAAACTTGCAACTTCCATTACTGTCAGGAAGAAAAGTGGTTCTCAGCTACAGTAGATCATGGTAGAAGCCACACAGAAAATTCCTCCTTTATATTTTTTCTAATCTGCAAAGTCTTGCATCCGCAAAAAGTGATATTATGATTTCAAACATAAAAGTAAAAAATCAGCAAGCAAGTTCTAAAATAATACTGGTCTTAGTCTGCTATACTTTGTGTCATAATCAAAAGCATGGTGTTGAGGGAAAAACGGTGGGAGAGCATTCTGTAACATTTAAGTCTATTAATTATTAATATGATTTAAATAATGGTGACTCATGTTCTAAACTCATGTTAAAATTGTCAGATTTTAGCTTGAGGGGAGCTATTGTTTCATCTTTATTATGGGCTGCCTTTCTTTTTCTTTGCTGCTATAGTATATCTTATTTCCTTTCCTGTCTTGTTTCATTTTTATGTGTGAAGCAAAATCAGTGTAGAGGATCCAGAGATAATTATAACTTCATTAATATTAAAAAAAACTATCTCAGTAATAAACAGAAAAATCAGGAGAATTAAATAAGAGGAAAGATAAAAAGACAATCAAATGTGTGTTTTTCTAAGAAAAAATGCATGCCCAGAGGAAAAATCAATAATTATATAGAGTTTAATCTTTATGGTTTTATGCAAATTAGGGGGGAAAGTCTTAAGCAATATAAATTAACAAGAAAGACCAGGTGTTGAGCAGTAAATAGCTAATTCCAAAGGAACTGTGCTGATACATACTGCAAATATCGCTGAAATTTATTTTCACAGATGTATATAATTTAAGTTGGTAATTAGGAAGGGCATTTGCATTGATCTGTTGGTTGCCATTGGCAAAGACAGATTTTGTGATGCAGAGGGCTAAAGTTACCTTTATTGTTGATTCTGGAAATGTGGTCTGTGTGCTAGTGAGTAGTTAGCAAGGTCATAGTAAGTGGTCTGTATTTATTCTGTGCGTGCTACTCTTCAAGAAATTTTAAAGCTGCAATTGATGCCTGTAATTTTTCAGAAAGCTTTACTGATATAGCCTGGGTTTTTTTTGCATTTCCTGGGCTATGATGTTTCACTGACATTCATTACTTGACACATTGTGTTTAAGGCATACCCTTTAAAAAGACAACAACTTCGGTTTTGAAAACTTAAACTGAAGGGCAACCATCGTATCCCAAAGTCATTTGATTCAGTGTTTAATTATCCCCATAAGTAGGACCAAATCACCAAGGAAATTAACTTATGTTATGCAGGAAGTCTGTTGTGTATGTGATGGAAATGCATTACTCCCTGAGGAAATAAACTGATCTAAGGAGTAAGAAATGGAAGATGAAATCTGCTTTACACAAAGTTCTTGTTCATTGGTACTTACTGATCCATGAAATATTTACTACTACTACTACTACTACTACTACTACTACTACTACTACTACTACTACTACTATTTTTATTATTATTAATATTGATATTAACATTATTGTATTGGAAAAAATACTGTCAATGATTGATTGTGGACATTTTAAGTAACAGCTGTCTGCAAGTTCTTATAAAAATTAGGTTACTGATTTTTTTTTCCCACAGAACCTTAATATTTTACTATAAAAGTGCAATGTATATATTGTAGCATTATATGTATATATTTTATTTATAATGCATAGAGGTCTTAAGAAGGGGAAAGGAGAGAGAGAGGGAAAGGATGCTGTATAAGTTGAAGGATAACAGAGAATTCAAAGTAAAGAACAAAAGTGTTATTATGGTGTTATTAATTTCTGAATTTTTAGCACAATTGCCTGAATGTAACATATATCTTTGTTTTATATATATATATATATATATATATATATTACATATTTGGAAATTAAATAAAGGATTTAATTTGTATTTTGTTATTGAGCTTGGAGGCTCATCTCACTAATAAGACTCTTGCCATTTATTGCTAAATGGGAAAAATAAGGTTTTTTAGCTGTTCTTAGCCAGCTAAAATGACTCTATATTTATAATAATTATGCCATTTACCACAACAGATTCTGGAAAAACACATCTTTTAAAATATGCACTTCATTATTAAAGTAGGTTAAAAATCACCAAATATATGTTAGTATTTATTCCATGAGTGGGATCATCACTGTTTTTTCATTTGTTTATTGTCTTATAATAAATTCCTTTGGATATCCTTCATACTTTTACAGCTGGTTTGTGTTTAGATGTTAGTGGATAAGGAAGTCCAAGGGCACCATCACAAAATAGTACAAATCTGCAATACAGATATTATGTGGTGATAAAACCAACTTGATAGAAATCACAGTTGAGTATTAATTGTGTCACATGATTTGAGAATTATTTAAAACTTTGTACCTTATTCTTGTGGGGTGTTGATACTCTATGCTCTGGCAAATATAAACAAGCAGAAAAACCTAGATGATAAATAATATTTCATTCTACAAATGCATTTCATCTTGCAAAATTTCACAAACTTTTCTAAGTATCTATTTTTAAAATATTTCTTACTAGGAATGATTGCAATAAAACTAATTGAGACAACACTGTGTACAGTCTGTGTTCGTATTTTAAAAGAAATTACTGAAATCATTGAAGTATGCTATTTCTCACATATGTTTAATTAAAGCTTTTAAATATGCCAATCTAACTCATCCTTTCTTGCTGACCATTATTAAGGATATAGTTTTGTTTTTTTCTGAAACCCTATAAACTTATAGGAAAGAATGCACTCAGTACCTCATAAGCAATACAAATTGTCTAAAAGTATGAAACAGTTTTTTCATGGTTTATCATCTGGAGAAACAGACATTTTTTCCAAGTTTTTGAAATATTATAAAAACAAGTTATTGTGGTTAAAAGGATGCTGCACAGCAGCTGGGCCATGAAAATACGGATTTGCTAATGTGCGATGGTAAGTGCAAGTAATTCAGGTTTCTTTTAATCTTTCACAGTTACTTCCAGTTACTTTGGGGTGGTTTTTTTTTGTGCTGGATCACTACTACATAGCTTAAAATTTACCATTTTTAAACTGGTATGTGATAAATTGTTCATGTAGCTAAGCCATGAACTGTGTTCTAGGTCAGGTTAGATGGGGCTTTTAGCAACATCATCTAGTGAAAGATGTCCCTGCCCACAGCAGAGGGATTGGACAAGATACCTTCCCCTAAAGATTGCTATCAACCCAAATAATTCTATGATTCTGTATAAGGACTCTTGCTTTTGTTATATAGAAAGTTTTCATCACATAACTAGGCATTGTTATAGTCTTCTCCTAGTGTCTCTTAGGAAAAATGGAATTAATAGAAGTGGTATAGGAACCTTTGTTATGAACTAGTATCTGTGGATTTTTTTGTTAGGATATTTTTAAGGAAATCACAGTACAGGTTTATAAAACACATATCTATTTAGATTGCCAGCAGTATAAATGTTCTCAGATATCTCTGATTCTGCACAGAAAAGATTGTTGTGTCTATAGTTTTAATGTTAATTTCAATAACAGTTACAAAGAGTCTTTTCAAATTAGCCCATCCTGGTGCATAAGCTAGAGCAGTATTTGAATTGTGGTTACATTTGTGCTGTTAAGCCAAGTTGCCATATATATATCTCCATTAGCTTTATTAATGTTCTATTGGAAAATAACCTGTATATTTTCTTTTGTATAAATACTGATTGTGAATGAATATCTTACTACAGAATGCTGATAGGACTGGCCAAGTAAAACATTGGCAATGTAATTCTAAGTGCATCAACCTGAGCTGCGTGTTAGGATCTTAAAATAACTTATATATAAATTGTTGCATTGGCAAACTATATGTTAATTGAAGTCCTGGTTTGGGTGCAAATAAGGAGACTGAAATTATTTTATATTTGTTGACTTAGGCTGCAGTAAAATTAACTGGACTACTTTCCAGTCATGCAATCTCACAAGTCATATTAAAAAATACTGCAAAGCACACTGTCATCATTAGCTGTAGTTTAAAGCAAAAAATTAACGTGGGGTGATGGAGGAGGGAAATATCTTGACCATAAAAGTCAAGCTGAAAACAAAATTGGAAATGACCCTAATCTTACTGCCCTCAGCATCTGTATACAAAATGAAGACAAGAAAATTTATATTTTGCTATTAAAATATTTTATATTTTAATTAATTTGATTAGAAATGGAGTTTGATTGACATGTTTCATGACATGGTACCTCATCTTGTTGTCTAGAGAACTCACACACATTTTTGTTCAGAAGTTTTAAAATAGGAGAAGATGGTTTTCCTGGAAATGAAATTTTCATTTTAATCTCATTAGCGTTTTAGTGTTTATTAAGCAGAACTAAGTATTCCTCTATATGTCTGACTACATCATCCCTCCAAAATATGTGTATTTTTTTAAAAAACTTGAGCAATGTTCTTCCCTGTGGCTTCCTGTAGGATTCAAGACAGACAATTTTCTTTCTAAGTATTGTAGCCAACAATTTGTTCCCTCAGATATAGCAGAAAATTACTGTACACCAATCAATTCCCATACACAAATGCATGGGGCATGGGGAACAAACAGGGCCATGATCTTTTTATTAAAAAGATTAATAAATCTTTTATGGGGTTTATGGTTATTGGTTAAATAAATCTTTTATTGGGTTATGGGTGAGATTGCTCAAATGAGTGGGCTGTGTGAGATAATGGATATAAGCTCATTAGGAAGGATTGGGCAGAATGGTGAGGAGAGGGATCTTCTTAACATGAGAGACCAGTGGGGTTGCCTGGGGTTCTGTCTATGGATGGATGATGAATCATCTGGGAGATTACAGTTCAAGATTAGTTATTTGGAATATATTATAGAATATAGTCTTTGAAAAAAAGAAAGATCCAGAGGAGTTGGATGATTTTCAAGGATCACCTCCTGCAAGCTCACCTAAACAGGGAGTTTTTGTCTAAACACAGACATGACAAGGAAGCATAAAAGGGCTGGAGGCAGGAACAAATGACACAGGAAAAACCCCAAAGATATTGCCAAAGCATGGAGGGGTGGAATGAGGAAAGTTAAAGCCCATCTGGAGTTGATGCTTATGTGAAAGACAACAACTAAACTACAGGCATATCAACAGCAAGAAAAGATATGAAAAATCTAAGTCTGCTGTTCAATGGGACAGGGGATCTGATGACAAAGGAGGTGTAATAGGACAGGGTTTGTAATGTCACCTTTTCCTTAGTCTTTATCAATATGTCTGGTTTTCAGACTGCTGAAACTGGAGGTGAAGTCTGGAGCAAGGAAGGTTTACCCTCAGTGGAAGAGTTTGCTGATGATACAAACTGGGAGAAGTGGTTGATGCACCAGATGGCTGCCCAAAGGTGTGTTGTCTCCACCCTTGAAGATATTCAAAAGCCATCTGTGCACTGCCCTGGGCAACCTGCTGTTAATGGCTCTGCTGAGCAGGGGAGTTGGACTAGATGATCTCAAGAGATCCCTTCCAACTTCCACTGCTGTGTGTCTCTTTTTCAGTTAAGTTGTTTTCTTATTTAGCTCTTCTACTAAGGGCTAATGCTGACCATTACAGGCCTGAATTGCCATTTGAGCATCTTGTTCTTAAATCTTGTTGTCACACAAGGTTGGTTATCTAGTTTTACAGAGATTTTGCAATAATAAAAAAACAAGCTGAATAAGATTTGATTGTGCAAAAAGACACTGTATTCCAAAAACCTGCCTGTAAAAATTTGAGTCTGAACAGAAATTCATCCTAGGCTTATCTTAGTGTGTGATGCTACCACTCATTGTGGTAACAGGCAGAGAGATGGGTTCACATGAAGAAAGAAATCTGCCTAAACCTCCAAGGAAGAAACCCTAGTGTTTGAATAAAAATGTATTCCATGCTACCTTAGGTTTGCAAAACCTAAGAGCACGTATATCTCAAAAGGCTGTGTCATGGAAACATAAATACATCTTTTAATATATCCAGTATACATGTGTAGTAGAACATTTATTTTAAGGAAACTCCAGTTTGAACTATATTGTACTACAAGTGAATTCAGGCTCTTCTCTGGCAGGCTGATACTCTTTATGACTAGACAATGCATTTAGGGCACTTTCTCTACTGTCATATGACCCAGCATAATGGAGAGGCTTGAAAGAAATGGTACTAAGGATTATTTCAGAAATGAAACATCATCTGCCACTCACTACCCAAAGTTTAATTCAACTTGAATGGCTACAAAACCCCTTTTTTCCAGGGAAGAAACAGAAACTACTGAAAGTACGAGAAGCATATAGTGAGGCTACAGAAAACAGTTACTTTTCATCATGGTTGTGATCCTTACTTTCCCATTAAAATGAATTCTGCTTAGTTCAGACTTTTTTTATGTCATTGTTCCAACTGTTTCTTAGACTGTATATTCTCTGGTGATACAATTACTGTTTTCATAGCTGGTCAGACTGAACATTCATATTGGACTTGTGTCATTTCAGCTAATACCTATACTAGAGTAAAATTACATTGACCATGGGTTCATACCTTTTCTGGTGATAAGCACACAAAACACCAGAATGTTCAGTGCCACTGATTTTTATTCTCTAAGCAGCTTGGACCTATGAAAAAGCCATTTGGAAAACTGCAAAAAGTAACGTGGGTCAGCAGCAGCCTCAGATAGGAATAGAGAGGGGGAAAATAGCATACTGTGATGGTCCTCTTTCTAAGCTACTGCAGCTGAGTGATTTTTTGAGGTTACTTGATATTTATAGGCATGATTTCTTACAGTGTTATTTGATGCATGTGATACTGTTGCAATTTTATTGGAACCTGATCTGTGTTTTGTTTGTTTCGCAGTTTAATATTACAGCAGTTTTTGTTCTCATGAGAAACACAGAATGCAGGAATAGGACAATTCCAAATTGTAATTAGATTTTTGGCAAAAGAAAAACATCTGCTTGTTTTTTTTTTTTGTGGGATGAGAAAAAATTACCTTAATTTTCTAGAATGTCACAATTCTCATTCATTATGAAAAGCATCAGGAGTAAAGGTTTTGGTTATCGTAACCAAATTTGTTTCTGCCTTTGGGGAAAAAAATTTAACACATTTCACATGAAATCCCAGAGCATATGCTCCAGCTTAGCTGGCAAATGGAGTTTCCATAGGTCACAGCATTATCCTTTGGGATATAACTCAATACTGACTCAGATCCCTTATGATTTTAGACTTCTGTTTCAGATCAGGTTATATCCCTTTCATATTGCCATGGTAAGGGGGAAAGTCTTTTTATACCCCTTGCAGTAAATTTAGACTTCACTAAACCCATCGTAACTGAGTAATCCAGTGACTTGTGCCTAATTCACTAAAAAAAATATTCTATGCAGTTAGACTTGTAATATTTTCATACAGTTAAGAAAAAAAAGATAGAAATACAGGGAAAAAGAATTGTATTGTGTCAATTGACACAGAACATCAATATAATAATAGCCTGAAGCTATTAAGCAACTTTAAGAACTGGAGATATTTGAGAAGAGCATCAGGGTAGGCTTTGGTATAGACAGTCCTGCTCTGTCCTTCCATTGTAGGTATGGATAGACAATGTCACATGCAAAATCCCTATACCAAGACATTCAGGTCCCATTCCCAAATGCCCAGAAGTAACAGTCTTGACTCATCTTTGCAGTGTTTGTAGTAGTCTTGTTTATTTTGATTGTAAACCTTTGGCAGCAATAACTATTTGTGGAGGCATGATTTTAGTCTCACTGGGGCCTAGAGGTACCATCTGTGATATAAGCAACCAATAACACACTCCATTCAGAACCAGTGACTACAGGGAGATGGAAAATGAGTATATTTTGACATGGTAATCTTCCCTGATGTATTGATATCTTATGTGTGTACTACTTTGTGCAGTTTGGTAAAATAGTTTTCTTTTCAAATAGACCTTATTTTCAGAAGGCTGAAAGAATGAATATGAATAAATGAATGTTAATTTGCTTTGAGCTTATGGAGCACTCTACTTCTATGCTTACTTGTTTGCCTAGCTTTGTCCAACTGTGTTCCAAAATCAAGGTGTAAATTATTTTAAATACTTAGTGAGAGACAAAAAAAAAAAATTCTGGGCTGGTGATGATCACATCATATCACATAATTTTGTGATGGCAGATCCCTATTTATTTATTAATAATTCATATTCCTTTGGATTGAGACTGGCTACCTCTAGACAAATGAATTAGATGAATAACAATTTTTTCCTAGGATTTAACTTAATTCCCTTTCACTTAGTAAAATACCCTCACCAATAACTATGCTATGCTAAAATATACAATGCTGCTTCTACTTTTCCAGTGAATTAGCCTAACTAGCCTATTATGTTAATACAGGAGTTATTGAGTTACTCATTAATTCTGTCTGCAAGTATGACACCCAAGGAAGCAATCTACGTTTGTTGTAATTGCCATCAATTGAAAAGCCAGTTTTATAAAGTAAATTATTAACACATTCGCTTCCTTATAATCAATCTTGTAACTGATATAATTTTCTACCTGCTCAGCCACCTCTCCCAGTTTGAAGATTAAATCATGCTAAGGCATCACCCAGCTCCTTTCCTTGTGCTATACCTTGCCTTCTGATATTAATTCAGCCTGTAAGATACTATACCTTTTGCAAATCCTTTCCAGGCTAGATAGCATCACAATCTTAATGTTATAAAACCATAAGATCATTCAGCATCAATTAGAGTTGCAGAGGTGCTGTAAGGTATCTCTGACTGATCAATAAAGACTTTCTATCTGGAGTTCCCCAATGAAAGAAATATCTTGTCTCTTGACCTTGCACTTCACACTTCATTCTGTGATATATTACTATGTCAAGCTATAGCAGATGGTGAGGGATGTAATGGGAGGTGAGTACATTACACTGTATTCTCGACTGCCTTTGACTGTAACTGCAGCATTTATATTACTCTGCCTTTGCCTCATCAGCTTGAGAACTGAAATGTTGTGACTGGCTCTTTATCACCTCTGACCATCTTTTTTTTTTTTTCTGTGAGACTAATTTCCTTTTCTGTCTTTATCCACCTTTTTTTTTTTTTTTTTTTCTCAACAAATCATTTCCCCACTGCTTTCTTTCTTTTGCTAAAACATACTGCAGCTTCATCTCCCTCAAGGGGATTTTTTACTCTTGTGAAATTTGGTTCTTTTTTGGGAATCAGTTTGCTGCTTCTTCAGAGAAGAGGTTCTTAGGATGGTGAAGGGGCAAGTCACATATTAGAGCTAGGTGTATAATTCAACAAGAGAACCAACAGTGAAAATTAAAACAAAAAAACTGTAAAAGTCTAAAATGTGGGTTTCCAGTATGCTTTGTCCCCTGCAGTTGAAAAAAAGGAACTGCAGACCAATTTTTCACAGTCTTAACTTCAAGTTAAATGAAGGATACAAAGTAAAGATATTTTTTTCAAGAGCATATGGACTGAGCACCGATACCCTTTTTATTTATAGTTAAAACTAAATGAAGCTGCAGTTGTTAATGAGACTGAGATACTGCTATTATAGTAAAAGTGCCTGACAAGCTTGACTTGCATTAGGGGCATTTTCACAGATTACGTTATTGTCACACTTCTGTTTTCTAAAAATTAATTTTGTCTCTCTTCCCATTCATCATGACTAGTTAAGTAACCAAGTGAAATTTATTCAATCTGCTGCAGGATAAGGGTTTTCAAAACTAAGTCCCAGAATTAGGCTCTACTACCTCCAGTAATATCCTCCACATGGTTAAATCCTCAATTATAACTTTGAAAACGTATTTTCTGGTGTCACACTTATGAGCATGATTATACATGAGGTGCTGAAAAGGGAAGGTGCACCATTGCATAATTGTTTTTCTCTGATATGGATGGCAGTGAGTTTCAAGTTGCACTTTAAGCAAATACCTAATGTATCCCTTTTTAAAGGGAAAGTAAAGCTTCATCAGGTTGATAGTCATATTGGGGCACAGTTTTTAGAAGAACTAAGAATATAGTTCTTACACCAATGGTAAACACAGATTAGGTCTCAATATCTTAAAAGAACAAAAAAGAGAAAAATCCTGCTGTAAAATGATACTTTGGCAACCAAGCCTAGACAATTCTTAAAATGCCCTCAACAAAAAAGAAGTGGAATATGATAATACTGTGAAATGATGCAATCTGTAGGGAGAGGGCAGAAAAAAGACTAATGAAACAGATCCCTATTTAACTAAGTGTTAAGAATTTGGTTACATCTGTGCAGACAAAACAGATATCAGGCTTCAACACATGAAGGAGGACATCAGTCCTGATTACATAGTTTAGAAACCACCCACTGTCCAAAATTCTGGCAAATGCATATTTTCATCTACTTTTATTCATAAAGAATTAAATAGCTCATTTATCATAAATGTCCTTGAAAGTATCACAGATATCTGTGAAAACATGCATTTATCCCCAAAAATCTGAGTTGAATACATGAAAATTAGATGCAGAATTTTGAGAATAAGTATCTGAGACTTTATAATCTTTAAAGAAGAAATCTCATGCGTCCCATCAGAAACAGGTGCAGTTCTGTATTGTTAAGTTAATGTAGGAGAAAAAAAAAAAAAAATGGAAGCATTAAAGGTAAAATCCTGCCCCTTGGATGTCAAGAATAACACTCTTTTTTGGCTGTATTGGAACCAATACTACCCAGTGATTATATGAAAGCCACATTACGAAAACTAAGCAACATTTATATATTGAAGGAGAGACATAATTTGCTGACAACATTAGCTACAAGTAGTCACGGCTGAATCACAGACAAGAAATATCTATTAGAAAAGAAAGAACAAGGAGACAAAACTTGTCTATTATCCAGACAATTTCTTATATTCATAAAAAATGCTCCCTGGAACAAGGTCTGTCAGTACATAAAAGGATACACATTTTGAAGCCACAAAATCATGGACAAAGGACTCTAACTATTTCAAGTTAGATAGGGTAAGTTTATTACAGCTGGGCGACACGATGGAGTTATCTTCCAAAGACATGCCCACCCCTCACTGCCCCTCATTCCGTATTTATTCCCCAAAGTATTACATATGCATAGATTACACAATATAGCTATACATATTCATTGCCTGACTCTTCCTGCTCTCATCTCCTATGGTAATGAGCTCCACCCCCCTCTGGGCATGCTCAGTTCTTCTTCTGAAATGGTCTGGGGTCTTTTTAATGAAATCTTTCTTTTCCTCTGGCTTGGACTTTTCAACTGTGTCCTGTTGGCAGCTCTCCTGGTTCTCTTGGACACAGGTCAGATCCCTTGCTTGCAGGTGTAGACATGATTCATTTCTTTTCCACAATAGTCCATCCTTGTCTCCTACAAATACAACTTAGGACAAGCAGAATGATAAATACCCTTGGGCTATTCATTTCATTTTGGCAATTGTTGGCTGCATGGTATTCCCTTTGCAAGTGGGACCTGCATAGGCCTGCTTTTAACCAAGCACACACAGTCTTACACTGCCTCTGTCCAAATTCTCTTTTATTGCCTCTACCCACTCCAAATTTGCCCCTATTTTAGTTAAAATCTTAATTCTCTAATTTTCTTAACTCAATTTCTCACTTAAAAATATGTTTCTATTATGAAACATTCTGGTAAACAAGAATTTATGTTCATTGAATGCAGAACTTATTCCACTTATATCCATGGAATATTCTGTTTTCAAAAGAAAATTATCTTTTAAGTATGTTAATTATGTATTTGAATCTCTTACTGACTTTTTTCCTAGTAACATCTTAATTGTCTGGACATTCAATATTTTCTTTGAATATAGTAAATACATTTATTGTAATGTTTTAAAAGACGAGAACAATATGTAGATGGATAATGATGTATTTTGACCTAGAGCGCTGATAATATTTTCACAAGAGAATTAATGATTTGTTCTACACACTTATTTGTTTTTCTGCTTTGTATTTGACCATACCTAATTAACCCTTGAAGAATATACAATCCCCAGGGCTTCTTTTAAGATGTACTTTGAACTTGTGAAGTCTAGCTAACCTTAGCAAATTATCAGAATATTCATGACATTTGCTAACAAGCAAAATCAGAACTGCAACAGGGATGTATGTGATTCCACACACTTCACCTTCAAGAAGTACATCACCTTGGAATGAAAGTTGACTTTTAAGTGAACCTAAGCAGCACTTGATCTTGTTTTGACAGCTTGTCTTTGATGGCATGCACGTATATATCCTTCAGGAAGCTAATGTAGGGTACTTACTTTCAGGTAAGCAGTGAATTTAATATATTAGAATTATCCTTCCTTAAGGAGCTTGCTTGCAGAATTAATCTCCAGTCACTTATAAATGCTTTTGCTTCAGGAACTAAAATCAAGTGACCTAACAACCAATTCAGACTTTTAAAAAAATAATTACGCATAGAAAATGTAGCACTTCTGATTGCAGTGAGTGCAGAAGGAGATTTCTTATAGATTTCATTAGAAGTAACATTAGATGCTTTGTGCTCACAACATGTCAAAGGGAATAAATTTCAAACTCAAATGGGAGTTATTATTTCTATACATGTTTGAAGACTAAGTTATTTAGCTTGAGGTGACTCTGCTTATGACCTTACATACATTGTTTAGAGTCTGCTTGAGCAAACTATGCAAAAAGTCTTTGTAACGTGTTTTCTTTTTGAATGAAAATATACTGAAGAGCTAAAGTTACTCTGATTCATGTTACAGAAAAGTAAATAATTGCAGATTTAACAAGACTACTGGACCTGTTAAAGGGTTTTCAGAGAATATATTGATGTCTTCTAAAAGTAAAGCTCTGTAAGAGTCAAGTTTCTTCTCTTCTTTAGCACCGGTTTTAGTGCTAGTATTAAAAAAAAATTTAAAAAATCATGGCATCAGTTTTTTGCTGATACTTATTAGTTAGCTTTCTGCTTTAAGATGACCACTTCTGCACATGATGCCTTATTGTACATGGCTCAAGCTTTTCAAATAATCATTGCAGACATCTAGAAGGAGAAAAAAAAAAAAAAATAAAAAAAATCTCATGCTTGAAATAGTGAGCCTTTCAGGGATTGGCATGCATTACTTTAAAACACTTCTACTTATGAAATGCAGTCCAGGGCCAAAACCAGGGTGTAATAAATTGTTAGCTGTGCAAAGTAGCCTTGGTTTCCCTTTCACTGCTCTAAACTGTTAGAGTGGGATCAATCTCTGCCCTGTTTTGCTAGTAATTTATTTATAATACTATAAGAAATGCTACTTAAAATCTCTGATGTAGACTTTCTGAAGTCAGGGAAGAAAGTTGATTTGAACACATCTGCAGCATCAAATATAATTGCTTAATAATCTAACATACTTGCATGCTGATTCAGTGCATCATTCTGTCATTCCATTTATGTGAAATAGATGGTGGTGTACTATGCAACAGCAAGCCACGGGAATGTGCATTTGCACCAGGGGAACATTCAGAAAGATTTATAAGTAATTACAAAGATTGATAGATAACAAACACATTTATCATAAAACAAACAGAAGTGTTTAAAATAAATAAAATTGAATTATGATCACAAAACTAAAAGCTCAGTGAAAGTTGATTCAAGAAATGTCAGCTCCTGTAAGCATACATTTCTAAGATTTCTTTTTGCTTCTAAATGTTTGGGCGTAATATTTCAGCTGAAGGTCAGATAGGGCCTAGCTTGAGAGAAAATGTAGATACCAGAAAATAGTTTTTTTCCTTTGAATTCCTTATTGTTCCTTGCCTCCCTGAATATATATGATGATTTGCTGACCCTGAAGGGACAGGGTAATTTTCTCCTGTATGCTCCTGACATGTACTATGGCATACAACTGGAGGGATGCAGCAGAGAATTTATCATGATTCAACTTCTGTATAGGAAAATCCTTGCTAGGGATTCATTTGATATAAATTCCCAGAGAAAATAAATAAGGTACACACATAAATACAACTTCTTCTTGTCTTTTACTATGTTGTGGATATTTTCTTTAGATACTAATTTTTACATTGTACACTCCGCATGCATTTTCCAGGCATGGCAGAATAACACTATTTTTCTTGAAATCATGAACTGACCTTTAATAACAGAAGATTATTGTTTCCATTAGAAATAATGACAACAAATGGTGCTTGGTTGCTGCACTGCTATAGAAATGTCCTTTAGAAGTGAAAGTCCTGCCTGGCACCTCTGTAAATGGCACCATGATTCCCTGTTGGTTAAATGAGTCTGACAAGGATTGCTCTTCATAATTTGAACCGTTTTAAGTGCAGATGGAACAAACTGGTTCAGTGAGCATGAGTTACCTGTAACTATGTAAGCTGCTGGAAACCTATGCCTGGCTTGGTAAGTCATAAAACTATGAGTTAGGGTATCAGTCCACCCAGAGAGGTCTGTACTGATAAATGGATGCAGGGGAGTTTGACTTGCCCCTCAGTAAATGACTTGTTTTGACTGTGCTGCTTTGTAGAAGGCAAGATACATTTTCTAAAACATAAACTTCCAGCTGGGTCCACCTATTTGAACAACAGATGTTTTTATGACTCATGTAGCCAGTTGGGGTTTACCAATATTTTACAGGGTTATAGGTAACTAAAGATCACTGAGCCATCTGTGCTTAGCACTTTTTAATGGTATCTGCTGGTTCAGAGAACCTGTATGCTCTATTTAAAAAGCCTCTAGCTAGTTACCTAACTAAAGGCATGACAAAAGAAATACAGAAAGGCATATACATGGAATTTCTACCCTGTGATTTGGTTGAATATCTGAAGCTCCAGTTTCCTGATTAGCTTAAATGTCAGACTAAATTTCTGAGCCATGAACTAGGTACAGAACAACAACACAAAAGAAACGTATGAAACCTTCCTCACAAAAGCAACTCAAAATAGTAGATGGAAAAAAATGCATCATAAAATCTCAATATTCAGCAATTTAGTAAATGTATATATAACACCTAATTTGGCATATTTTAACACCTTTTATACAAGAAAATATTTTCTAGTGAAACAGAATTCTGAAAGATTTTTCCTAGGGAACACATATGTCTTTAGAAAGACCATAGTGAAGAACTTTTCAACAATGTAGGTTTTCCCTAAATATCACAGTTGTGGGTCTTGCGGTAGCAACAATCTTCATAGGCTATGAATGATTTCTAGTTCGCTGAGGAGTGTGGGTGAAACCAATGTGCAATGCTAGTGTCAGCTTCTAGCAAGTGGCAAAATACCGGGGGCACGAAGGCCTCTTTAGAAGTACAAGAAATCTGATACTGTCGTGTTGTGGTTTAACCCCAGCTGGGCACTAAGTACCATGCAGCCCCTCCCTCACTCACACTCCCTCACTGCCCACTTTCCTCCCCTGAGGGGATGAGAATCAGAAAAAATAAGTAAACTTTAGTTTTGTGGGTTGAAATAAAAACAGTTTAGTAATTACAGGAAAATAAAACATAATGATAATATGCTACTATTACTAATTGTAATGATAATGGAAAGGAGAGAGAGGAGTAAAACGCAAGATAAAAAAGTGATGCACAATTCAGTTGCTCAGCACATGCTGACTTCTGCATCTCCCGAGCAAGAACTGGTGGCTCCTGGACAATCTCTTCCCCAGTTTCTATACTGACCATTTGATGGTATGGAACATCCCTTTAGCCAGTTTGGGTCAGCTGTCTTGACCATGCACCCTCCTGGCTTCCTGTACATGTGCTCGGTGGCAGAGCACAGGAATTTGGGAAATCCTTGGCTTAAGTAAGCACTGCCCAGCAACATCAGTGTGTTATCAACATCATTCTCGTTCTAAACCCAAAAACCACAGCACTGTACCAGCTAGTAGGAAGAAAATTATCTCTTTCCCAGGTAAAACTTGGATTCCAAAGCATGAAAAGAACCAGTAAATTACATTCAGCTGCCATAAAAAAACTGACAGGTATTAGAGAGTCCGCCAAAGGAAACTCATTAAGTCATTGGGCAAATTCATTGCAGAATCCTTATTTTCTACATGGAAGAATTGAACTCCCTAAGAACAAAGAGGAGAATAGAGATGATTGAAGGTGATTTTTTTTTATCACCTAATCTTTCTTTCACCTGATTTTGCATACAAATATTCAGTACAATCAAAATCCTTGCTTTTACCTTTCACTAAATTTCTGGTGTCTTGTGATGCTGTATTACTTGAAAATATATATCTATATATATATGTGTGTGTATTTATATAATAAATTTTCACAGCCAGTGAATTATATTGTGAATCATATAATACATTTTCATAACCACAGTACAATGCTATACAGTGGCACTGTAACAATTAGTATTGAGAAATACAGTCTGGAAACCTAAGCACTTACTATCCACACAAATTGAAAAGTAACAGGAAAGTTATGTAATTTAGGAAAAGCAGATTCCTTTCATCCATACTTATTCCTTTGAATTACAGATGAGCTCTGTAAACGAAACACAGGAGGCTGAAGAAGGTGGATTATGCAATAATTCCTTGTCCTTATAATTGAGTTCATTCATGTCAAAAAACCACAGTATGGATAATGATACCTTTTTCTGGATTGCTTTTTCTGATATCGAATTGTCCTTGTGTTCTCTAGGTGTAGAGTTCCACAAGCTAGCACCAGCACTCACCACTGCCACTGTAACCATGTAATTTGAACCTTGAATGTCTTCTCTGCAGAAGTGCAGACAAGCAGAGTGCATTCCACACTGCACACATTTTTTGTGTCACAGCCATTCAGTCATTTTTGTTTCCATCTTTCTTTGACAGAAACATGAACATTTTTTTGTTTGTCTGAATTTTTATTTGAAATTAAGCCTATAAAGATGGTAAAGGAAAAAAAAATTATAATGAATCATAGTAGAGGGAAAAGACTCTGACAGCAATACTTCCGATATTCTGCACTTGGATATCATGCCCTAGCACTCAGATTTAATTCACTGTAACTAAATTTGTGTTCTCCTGGTTTACACTGGAGGAAAAATCAAGACCTTGGAGACAATCTAAAGCATAACAATCAATATTTGCAACTCTAAAAGTGCTCAAATGGATTCTGTGAACTTAATTTTCTTCTATAAAGCTACTGTTGGCACAATTTTCAGCATAGCTTTCTAGCTACTGATACATTATATTGCTGGCATGGTTCTGTAATTTTTCATTAGCTAGTGATTCAATATTCTCACTTTTCTTTATACTAAAATAGAAGGGATGTTCTTCAGTTATTGCACTGAAAAATACTCTTGGGTATATTGTACCTAAAGGGAACAAATTCATTATATAGCAGCACATTATAAAACTGCAGTTACTCCAAGCTGACAACTATATTTTGAAAGATTAAAGTTTGCTAAGGTTTTTTTTGATAGCCCTATTTTGAACAGATAGATCAACATGAACAATTTCATAATAGTATGCAAGATATTCAATTTACATTCTTCCTTTGCTGACTTTACTGAGTCTTCAAAAAAAAAAAAAAGATAAAATATAATAAAAACATGTTAAATAATATTAAAGTTCATACAGATTTTGGATATTTGCTAAGTGTAATTCCACATGCTAATATTTTCAATAGAAAAATGTGTTTCATTTAAGATATAATCTTACACAAAAGTGTCCCAGATTTAAGCTTGGATCATCACGTGTATTACTACACAGAGGGATTGAGGGAGGAAAATGTTATTAGAAAGCAGGAAAAAAAATACAGCAGGTTGAATGAATCAGAGCAGATTATAAAATAGCTACAGGTTAATGTATATGTAGATAAATATGTATATATATATACACTCTCGCAGGTATGTGTTTGTAGGCAGACACGGGTGTGCTGGGAGGGTTGAGGAGCGCTGCCAGTGGGTCACACTTTCAGTACTCTTCTATTCAGGTTGTACAGGTGTTGCACTGCTCGAGTTTGCTGCAGATCAGTTTATTGTAACAGAAAGTCCATTTGCAGCTAAGTAGAAGCTAAGTACTGGCCTAATGTAAACTGATTAGTGTCCTCTAATGGATTGTTGAGCACTAAAAGATAACAGGGGAAAAAAATGCTTTTCTTAAAATGTGTCTGTTTTCTTTGCTTAACTCCTTTTCATCACCTTACATAAAAATACTTCCTATCATGCAGATTTTACAGAGAAAGGAAATACTGTCTCATGCATTTCAGCAAGATCAAGAGACAATACAGTGAGAAAATGTAATGCAGTTTGTTTAAAATGTTCATCTCTTTTCTATGAATGACATTCAAACCCAATTGTATTCCAGTCTTCTATTTTCTACTGGTTGAACTTCCATGCATGATCTTCCCATGTATTTACATGCATTTAAACAAAACATGGGAATGGCAAGGATTACAATATTTCTAACCAGAATTTTGTTTTTCAATTTAGTAAATCTAGATTCAAAATGGCCAAACTACATCTTTAATTTAAAAAGTTTCTTTCCCCCAGTTTCAAACATTACAGGGGAAAGCATTTAACTTATGTATTTAACAATTTAAGGTGTATAAAAATGAATTAATTGCACTGTTTTTAACATCAAGCTATATCAGAAAATGCCATTTTCTCAACTGTAATTTTTTGCTTTAGTATCATTACTTAGAACTGAAAGTTTGTAATGTGAAAGCAATGTCTCCCAATGAGGTTTTATTGCAAGCATTTGAGTGATGATATTTCTAGTAGTTATATAAATGATTGATTTTCTTGAAGTGATTATCTTTCTCATACAATCTTCAAGTTCATCAGATAGAAATACATTAATTTCACAAGGCAAGCTCAGCTGAGCAAAAGAACTGTGGTTTTTAACACTTGAAATGTAAGCTTCAACTCATTAGAACGTTGAAAATTTGGGTTTTTTTACTGCAACTCAAATCACCTTGCGATTTCTTTAATACTCAAACATATATCAGACATCGGAGTTTATATGTGAAATTGCTTCCTTTCAGAAATATTTAATTTTCATGCAATATGCTGGGAAAAAAAAGTCTTATTTTTCATGGTTGAAGAATATAGGCATAAAATTGTGCTCCTCAATGTACAATAATCTTAGGATTTTTTTTTTCAAATATTGACATTTGCCTACCTCAGTTACTTCAATTATCAGTTTGGAACAGAATATTTATGTTTAGTTTTTATCTCACCAATGGTCACTCTGGCACACGAAAGCACCAGCAAGTTTTGCTATATGGATAAGAGGATATCCTGGTGCTCTAGGTATGGTTGGGATGTTATTTTTGTCCATAACAGTCTGTATGGTTCTATAGTCTAAATTTGTGACCAAAAACATATTAGTAACTCATCAGTTAACTCATCAGTGTTTTAATTGTTGGTGAGCAGTGCTTACACACTATGAAAGGCTTTTCTGTTTTTCACATTGCCCCCTCAGTGAGTAGCCATGGGGGTGGGAAAGAGGCTGCAGGTGACACAGGCAGGACAGAGGGACCAAACTGACCAAAGGGATATTTCATGCTGTAGGATGTCATGCTAAACCATAAACCAGGTGGGAGAAATGTTTCCAAAATAACCTTTGTTTGAAGCACAGCTGGAGGAGGATGTTTTTGCAGCACAGGAAGTCAACATCACAAGTTTCCAATGAGGTTTTAGGGGGTGTCTCTGTGTAGTCAAACTGTACAAAAAGCATTTTCACTTCAGTGTATTATTTGCTTTCCCATATTGTGGGCATCATCTGTGACAGTCTGAAGTTCTCAGTCTTGGTGAATCTCTTCTGCATCATCTGAAATGTGTGAATTTAGTGGGACTGACCTTTAAAGTTTTCTTTCTTCATTTGAACAAAACAAAAAACAACTTTTTTGACCCTTTCTAATTTGTCTAGTAACTGTTTGTTCTTTGACCAATCTTTAAAGCGGCTCAGTTGTGCCAGAGGTTGTTTCTCAGTCTGAGCAACATAGATCACTAAGGTGCAACAGTATTTGTGTTTTTATTGAACCCTTTATGCCAGTTCTGGCCTCTATATTCTGTAGCTTTTCTGCTAAGTAAAATTTATGAAACTGATTTTTTGAATAGTATTAAATTAATTCAAATAAATTTATCATTTTAAAAGTGACATAGATATTTCAATATCTAGTGACATTTCAATTCAAAAGCCTAAATATGATTATGAACTGTGAAGTAGTGTTCTTTTAAATAGAATACTGCACTCAATTTTGATACAGTCTTGATATATACACACCCAAAAATAAAGATAAACTCATTTATTTGATCATAATTGATATCTTGTGAGGAAAAAAGAGTAGTAAAAAAATCTGGAACTTCAGAAAAGTATGGACTGTATAATAAAAAAGATTAACTGGCTTAGAAATAAAGAAAAATGGGGAAGGAAATACAAAAGAAATATCTAAGAGACTTGATTGTTGAAGTTTTCTGTAATGCATCAATAGTAGTGATTTTCTTCAAAAAGGTATGCAAGTGATTTCTGCAGTCTAAACTTCCCTTATACAGAGTAATATTAAAAAGATAAAGTGCTGTTCATAGCATGATTTACATATTAATACATGTAAATTATGAAACTCAGTGTATAGTGTTTACAGTTCATTGTGTGTGTCATGCTAAAGCAACTTGACAATGGAGATGATTAAGTTTATGTCAATTTCTATGGTCACCTGGATTATGCTACTGAACTTTCTGAGATTAATTAACCTGAGTAGCCTAATTACTGTCAGATGAAGATCTTATAAGGACATATTTAAGAGGAAGAAGGAAAAAAGTTTGAATTAGAAACTGTCAGAATTTCTCTAAGTACTCAGAGTATCTTCAGCAACATTTGTCTCTTGATCATTAATCCAGTGTAAGCCTTTTCTGTGCTGCAGCTTTTAACTATATAACCACTCAATAATGAGAACTATAGCTTGGTCTGCAAAATGTCATTCTGTAGCTAAAATATTCTATTACCATCTCATACTTTCTAAATGTATTTATATCAGAGCATTACTCATCCATAACATTGCCTGAAAAAAACTGACAAATTGCTTTGTTAACAGCAGGCCCATTGAGACTCAGAAGTTATGTTCTGCACTGAAGAAAGAGAAGAAAGCCTCATTTACCCATTAGTGAGACTTGGGCTCCAATAATTGGTCCAAAGAAAATTTAAGTACTACATAGAAAAAACAGCTCAAAAGAAAAGACTGAGGACAGCAAAATAACATATATTTTTGTAATGAAAGTGTGACTGGGGAGGATGGATCTTATTTGGTCAAGTGTCTCCATGCAAAACTGTATACTGAGAAGCTGTAGCACAATCACTGCGCTACTGGGGTCCTGCTGCCACTTCTTTCCCTGTTACACCAGTTAAAGTAAAAAGGCTGGTTATTGCACTGTGTTTGAGAAAAGATTTTGATAGTGATTCTTCGATGGAAAAGGTATCTTCCTGACCTCTGGAGTTAATGTTAAAGCCACAGGTAAATGAGTGGTCCATTAACTATACCCTGGCTTGAGGCTAAGCTAACTGTGGATATTACTAAATATGATATGAGAAATTTCTGACAAAAGTTACAGATAACTCAAGGAAAGGTGACTGGATCTCAAAGGAATTACATGAGAAACCCTAAATTCCATGGACTCTTTGAGGGTAGCACTGAGAACCTTGAGGGAAGCATAACATTGTAAGACCAACAGCACTATGTATCTATAACATTAATACCATATATGGCTGATACTATATCATAAATGCTATGTGTGGATATGGATATCTAAATCCAGGACCAGCAGGAACAAGTAATTAGAGATAGGTTATTTATCTGGGAGAAGACTGGAGCTGAGAGCTAAAGATACAAGAATGTGAAGAACAACACACAGATGATCCACATGTTGTGGCCAGGGTTGTCATAGGTTACTAGTCAGCCAACCTTGTGCATAGTTTTTGTAGCTGAAAGAGGTCAATAAACCACAAGAAATAAACCTCCTTTTTTTTTAGTCAGGACCACTGGGGTGGAAGTGGAGGGAGAGTTGCTGCCCCTTAATACCAAGTTTACATCCAGATAGAAGGAGCATCTTGGTGTCACCATGCCAGTGCCTGCTGCATACTATCAGCTACCCTCTAGTTCATAAAAGTTAAATGTATTTCTGTGAAATGGGTGTTATGTGGTATGCTTTACTCAGTATATCCTGCTGCATCGTTTAGGCATCTCCCAGCGTAAATACTGCAACTAGACAATCCCTCCTTCTCCTCTGGTTCTGGCTTTCAGGCATTTATTAAGCCATGACTTTATTCCATGTGTTATAAGAAGAATCCAGCCATCTGATCTGTGCTTATGGACTCCTGCAGTACAATCAGGACTTCAGGCAAATATTATATGCCTGTAAGAAATATGCTGTAGAATATTCACTTTCTGGGCAATCAAAACAAAAGATGCCCATGGCATTGAGTCCTTCCCAGGACCTCCAGTAAAAAATGACTAGGTGTACCCCCTGACCTGCAGTATGCATTGCTCCTGTCTTGCGTACCTGTCCTTTCCACTTTGCCACATTTGAATCTTTATTACAGTTTCACCCTATCAGTTTACTTTTTACTTCTACTTACTTTTACTCAGTGAGTCTGTCAGTACAGTGATAGAACAAGGGGGAATATCTTTACACTAAAAAAAGTAGATTTTAATTAGATATTAGGAAAAAAAAAATAATACTGTGTGGGTGGCTGGACTCAGCTCAAGCTTTTTGCTTTCTTTGAAATGAAACTGAAACACTTTGCCCAGAGAAGTTGTGGATGTCTCAGCCCTGGTAGTGTTCAAGGTCAGGCTGGATGGGGCTTTGAGCAACCTATTCTGTGGTTGGTGTCCCTGCCCATGGCAGTGGGAAGAGAACTACATGATCTTTGATGTCCAAAGCCATTCTATGATTGGGCACAACAGCCTTTACTGCAGCCTCTTTTACCAGCTCTGGCTAAAGCTTATGGTGTGCCAACAGCTTTGTCTAAACAACAGACAATTTAGCAGGGATTTCCAAGGTCACAACCTGAAATTCTTACCCTTCCTTCAACTCCACCTATGGCAGATTTATTTTTTTTATCCAACTATACTCTCTGACTACTAATGATAATTAAGATGTGAAATAAGGGCTATATCACAATATGTAAAAATAATAATAATAGTAATAATAATAATCATCATCATCAATAATGACAATTTCATAAATAAAATTATGTTTCTAGGTTAAGCTTATGTTCTGCAAAATTATTTGGAAATAAGTAAAGTGGTACTCAGTTCTCAAATGTACTACATGCATCTTCTGTAGAACAGCATAAAGTACTGTAAGAGGATTCTGTAAGTAAAGTGGATGTAGTACAGTGCTGTTATTTTTGCACATGCAATCCTAAATTTTTTTTTACAGAGGTGCAGTCTTAAAAGGAATTATATATATGGCTATCTTCATCTAAGAAGGCAAAAAAATGGGTCTACTTGCTTTTCTGTGAAAATGAAAACAAAATATCTCCTCAAAAAATACATCAGAAAAGCTTGTTACTCCTTATTATTGAAAGACCTAATCCAGTAGAAAACAAGAATAAAATTCTAAATACCAGTCAATTATCCAGGGGTCAACATACACGTAGGTTGAATGTCTACCCAAAATTAAGGCAAATATGTGCACTTGGTTTGCTGCTCCTATTTTACTTTATTTGTAGAATTGCTACACACTTCAGTTCTGTACCAAATCAAACCCATTGGCTAAATACACTATAAAACCTCAACAAAAATCATTGAATGAAAAGAAATGATTTTGCACATTCCTTAAAGCAGACTGGTTTTGTAAGGTGGCTGTTGTTAGCTAGTGTTGTTTTGTGAGGTAATGAATGTAAAGAAATCTGGCTCTTATATTGAGGTTTTCAGAATAGACATCCTTCCACAGGATTCATTTTCATATCATTAAACTTTTAATATAGCTGTAAAAGGATAGGTATAATTTATTTTTGTACAGATTAGACAGCATGTTTTTCTTCTTTTGTTATGGACAGTGTAAATCTCATTGTTAACTCTATGGATTTTTTTTTTCTGATTATTTAACCAGACTCAGAATTTATTTTTTAGGCAAATGAAGTAAAAATATTGTCTTAAAATAATTTATATTTATTTTAATACATTTGCAGTACACATATATTTGGACATGGGCTTTGTGTCCAACCAATGGTGCTGTCTGCTGATATGCCCTTCTAAGATCTTTAATACATTATATACATTTAATACATTATAGTATATATTGTATATGTTATATATATGTATCTATTAATATATTATACTATAGCTACTAAGATAATTAACAAGATTGAAGGAAAATATCTTCTGCATATTCTTGGTTATTTTCCCTTATATAGAATATATTTAGAAAATTTTTTTTAGGAAAGTTCATTATAATAAATTTTTATTACCAAAGTATCCACCCCTGATATAACTTTGGTTGTGATATTATATTCTTGTGGTCACCAGATGATGGTTAGCCCCTCAAAATAAGCTAAAATTAGAAACTGTAGGATAGTGTGCTTCCATGAAATGAACAATAAAATGTACAGCTTTCTTTAAAGACTATAGTTGAGTAATTTTTCTACTGCAAAATGCAGAAGTGAGGTTAGCAAGTTAAGGGCACTGCATCAAGAGCTGATTAATAGACTCTGAGAGAGTGAATAAGTGTCTGCCATGCCAGAGCAAAGACCATATGTTACACTATCACTTTCATTCCAACTGCATCTTAGCCAAGTGACAAGAATAATTTCTGACAAGCAAGGAATTCGTTTAATACAAGAGATATCATAATTTGCAACAGCAGAATTGCTGAATGACCTGTGGCCCTAAGACTTACTCTTAGGCAACATACTAAGGCTTCATCTAATAGTGACAGTGTTTGTCACTATGTTTGTCAGTGTTTGTCATCTCTGAAAGGAGCTGAAGAAAATGTCATTCAAAGTCAGTACTTCAGAGTGCTGAGTGCAAGACAGAAATTAATGTAGCTTCTTTTATATGTTCATGGTAGCTATCTAAGGGGCACAGTAAACAATGAAAATTCCTTTCACTGCAGACATCATGTTGGAGAAAGTGTTAGAAACATATTACTTTTGGAATTAAATTACACATTTTAAGATGTCAATATGCTGTTTAAAGCAAGTAAGGTCTATTTACCCTATTTTGCATACAAACTCTTTGCTTCACTTTTGAATTATACCACTTAAAATAATCAATTTCATTTATGAATGTGCAGTTCTTCAGATAAGTTACTTTGTTGCCATAATGATTTATTTTCCTATTGACATAATATTCAATTTAACAAATCAAATTCAATTAGAAATTCTAAGTTTTTTAAAACATTAAAAACTGAAGATTCAGTTCTCCTCATTGCAGTGAAGGCAATCACTACACTGTTTCAATATTTGAAACTGAAAGACACAGAAAATATACGATGTTTGTCTAAATTCAGAAACTATTAAGTGAGTCCTTAATGCATTTGCATTAAATCAATAGTTTGATTCTGATTATTTTGTAATATTAATCTGTACCTTATGCTTCACACAACTTAGTCTATTTAAAAGGAAAAAAAATCACTCAAGATCTATGGCCTCTCTCAGACTTATCTGGAAACACTGACATTAAAAATATGAAGAAGTAACTAGACTTTTCATAGCCTCCTAACCCATATGATAAGTGTTTATTTTACATAGACTATATGATTCTAAAATTCGCAAGAATGCCATGGTTGGAACAGGACCTTTGGATCGGAATAAGAAATATCTATTTATTACGTATTTTTGTACTCATTTTGGCTATTAGATATCTTTATAAATATGCACAGGAAGTCAAATATCTCTGAAAAGGCATGTGCTAACTCAAATATTAAAAGCTTTTGAAGATAGAGATGAGCAAGGCCATTGTTTCCCTTTGCCTCCTCTTTCTCCCTTCCCTGAATTTTGTGGGGTAAAAAATAAAGATTGTCTTTGTATCTGCAGAAGAAAAGGTTCAGATCCACGAATCTTTTGTTACTGTTTCTATTACTGAGAACTAAAGGAAGAGTTATGGCAGAAGGGAATGGAAAATGAAATTCTCCATTCTGAGTTGAATGCCTGGGTTCTACATAGTATGTGGAACCTTCCCTTCCACTGAAGGGAAGCATAGCCTTCAGGGTGATAGAAAACTGCCATTTAGCTAAGTATTCCTTTAAAAGAAAAGCATCTGGGAGATTTAAGAGAGTGACTGGAGAGAGGAAGGCATCTGCTCAGGGCTAGTGAGAAGCATCCATCTGTGTGCCATCCTGGTTTTCTGAGTCTGCTCTTGTCTCTACCATGTGTGAAGCCAGAGCAGAGAATAACAGGTGCTATTCCCTGAACAGCTATAATGGCTATGATATATGGGATCCAAAGCCAAGCTCTGCATGATTTGGAGAAGAAACTTTCACTATTTCTTTGTCAATTGCCGTGCAGGGGACGCCCTAACAGACTGCAGTACCATTCCATGTGGCTTGTAATTTAGTGAGTTCTGATCAATTAGCAAAACTTTCAGAGCTGCATGAGACCAAGATGCCTGTGGTTCAAGATATGACAGCCTCTGCTGAAATTCAGTGCATCCATGGTGGATAAATTCCCCCAAGTATGTCTGAAGAGGTGGACTTCTTCAGCTCGTCTGTAAAAGAGAAAGCAACATTTCCCTGCTTAGCTCACAAGACCATACTTAGGATAAATTAAGCATTGTAATTCATGTTGCAATCAAAAGCTAAGTGTTTCAGTGCCAATCAATAAAGGCAGAATGAAAAAGAATCTATAACCTCTGAAATCATTGACAATGCAGTGCTAAGGGAATGTTAAATGCTTAGAAAGTACAGGATTAAAGCTCTGAGCAAGATGCCAATTGTAGTGACTCCTGGAGAAAGTTATAAGTAGAAAGTGTCTTCAATTTGCCTGACCCTGGATTCCTTTGTGCTCTTTCTGAACTATACACAGGACTGAGAGCACCACTTGTCCATGGAGAACTTGCCTTAAAGGTGGGAGACAGAATACTTACAAACCAAGTATCTTACCTGCAAGCCCCATCTTCATCAAATAGGAAACCTGGCTGCTTGAGCTATGGGGTCCAGCCTAACCAGCTGAAAATTTATATGGCTAATCAGCATTGCTGCAAGGCAGAATACATAATAAGCTTTTGGAAATAGAACCTTCCTCTGGAATCTTTGTCTAAGGAAGAATAGGAATCATGCTCGCCATTTTTCTTCAAGATGCCTGTTGACCCTTTCATATCTGTTATTACTTAGTCTTCTTCAGAAAACATGTTGTTTTCCAGGTCACATTTACACTTTATATGTTTAATAATCTAAATTAAATTGACAATAATGCTGTCATATTTATACTCTGTACAAGAAATATTCTTCAAAAATGCTTTCCTTATTTAAATACCTGTCATTAAATTTCATGAATGCAGAATGCATAGAAAAAAAAAACTTAGAGGAGATGGGAAAAGGGGGTCTTTATATTTAACTTTCTATTATAAATATGTTCAGTGAAGCAGCATGAAGGATCTTATTTCTATACCAAAATGAAGAATTTCCTAAGAGAGTTTTCTAATTTCATATTAGCTTATTCCCCCTCCAAAACAAGGTGATTACTACACTGAGTGATATATAAAAATGGGAAAAACAGCAGGCTTCATTGGTTTTAAAGGTGTCAGCATTACAGCTGTTTCAAGCTGAGAAAATAATTGTCAGCAATGACAGTGAGTAGGATAGGAAGTTTATATGCTTCATGTTCACCTAGTATTTATGTACTGCACTACTTCTTTTCAGATGATTTGTATTTTCCTCAAATAAAAATAATTTAGTTTTGTATTTTGTCTCCAAAAACCAACCCGTAGTTAGTTTTCATCTCATCTGTAATTCTGAGTTTCTGTGCCATCAGCTAAAGTAATAAACATTTCTGCCTGGAAGTGTGTTTTAAAAAGATCCTTCTCAAAATTCATACCTTTAATTTAGCAAAGTATTGTTTGGGGTTTAAATAAATCTTCCCCAGATTTGAGAGGCAGTCTTGTGGATGAATTCACAAACAATTCTTTGAAATTACAGAAACCAGAAGCTTTGCGGACAAAAACAAAGAAAAGAAAAGAAAAATATGTAAAGCAGATGCTTTACTTGAAACAGAAAACGCACATATTCCCCAAGGCATGGCAAACATTACTTTAAAGCTCATTTGTTCAATCTTTTCCAAAACCTAGCATAAACAAAATGGTTGTTTTTAAGGTAGTTCATCTGAGTCTGTTCTTATGAATGAAACATCTGCAAGAAAAAAATTGCAGTCAGCTGGGATAAAGTTAATTTAGAAGATCTAAGTAGAAATCAAAATTTCTGTGTGACTTTATTTTTGGTTTTGTTTCAAATTAAGAGAAAATTTAGAACTATAAGAAGGTGATAAAACTAAAACACTGAAAATTCTCACTTTATTTATGGCTACTGTGTTGCATTATAATTCTTAGCCATAAATCTTTAGTTCATATGAAATACAGTTTTTCTTGACAGCAGATAATGGGACATTTGATATCCATGTGGTCTTGCTTAGGTGATATCTGTGAAAAAAAAATAATTTACTGTGGAGAAGAGGAAAACAAACAAAATCTGCAATGGAACTATATAACTTGGAGAATGCTTATTTCCATTCAGCTACATATATCATGGATATGCCTGTGTTGTACTATAGTAAATCAAAGAAGGATGTCTTCAAATGGGTATTTTTCATTTTATTTTATTTGGTTAAGCCACCTATTTTATGGGGAGGTTTTTGCATTCTATGCTAAGGTATATGTTTCCTAATAAAAGAATGTTATTTTTCTATTTTTGTGATGGATAAAGTACCCTTCCTTAAGTCATGACAACTTTAAAGGAACCTATTCTTTTTCACATATAAAGAAATTAGAAGAATTACACACATTTTCCACAAGCAGCTGACAGTTGGCAAAATCCAGTTTGAGACCAGCAACATAGCTGCAAACATCTTGAACTGCTCTGAATTTCTTAAATTGCTCCAGCTACAAAATGAGTATCTGCATAGGAGTTTTGATCATGTCAAATAAAGAAATTTAATTTAATAATTGAAATATATATATATCTGTGTGCAGAAAAATAAAAGATTGTGAATAAGCACAGGCATATCTTTGAGACCTTAGGTGAAAAGCAATAGAAATTTATTGTGATGTTCCTCACAGACAGAGTAAATTTTTATTTTCAGCAATTTTAATGATTTTAGTGCTATTACATACTTGTTATAGAGATATGCTGGCCTTCCTCGAAGTTGTCAACTTGAAATATGCTGAGTACAAAGAGGAAGTCCATCACTGGAACTGTGGAAGTAACCACACAGAGATTGCCTGCTTTAATTGTTCTGCCTAACTCTTCCATCTTAACTGTTTACTACTAAAAGTATATATAAAATTATGGGTTTGATGGAAATGAAGAAATTTGATGAAAATTGAACACAATTTTGTTGTTACTTCCCTAATCATGGTATCATGATGAATCAAATGCCTCAGAGCAGCAATTATATGCATTTCCTTTGACCTTAAGCAACCTAACCAAATAGGAAAAGCTGCCATTCTTATTTGTACCAGTTTTAGGAAAGTGCAAATGGTGACCTATAAAAAGTGCCTGGTATTACCGAATCAGATCGAGCTCATCATCATTAATGGACAGATTTATTGATTTCAGTTAGCTTTGCATCAGCATTACAGAATGCTTCCTCTCACCTTGTATGAGGTGTAGCCTCACCACTCAGCATAACACAGTGCAATTACAACTAGATTTTTAAAGGGTCTTAAATATTGTATTAGCATATAAAAGTTAGTTTGTATCTTTGCTGCCTGTCTAAAAAGATAAAAAGGGTCTTCAGTGACAGGTGTAAATAGCCAAGGTAATTGGAAATTAAACTACATTGCTGACTATTAAAGTTTAGCTTTGTTACAAAAAAAAATACTCTAATTTTTTATCTAATACTTCTCTTCTGATTTACATTTCCTGGCCATGCCATTAATCATGGCTGTTGAAAGTGTTATTTTAATAACATTTATTTCAGTTCTGTAAATTTATAGATCCATTAGTTGTAAAGATTCCACACTGAGAAGATCTATTAAGAAATTCAACTGTTCTTTTAGTAGAATATGGATGAAAATTCTGTTGCACATGTCTACTTGTAGTGCCATATATTGATCAGAAGTTCATTACAAATCAAGGTTTGATCTAGGAAGAGTAGTTCTGAAGGTATTTAGTGCACTATATGCATTATTTTGAGTCACACACAGCATGACACCAGATAATTAAAATTTAATTGTTAGTTTATCACTCTCCAGAGCCAAGTAAACACCTACATGTGTTCATACTAGTTTGTGTAATCAAGGTCAGTTTTGTGGTATTGCGTTGAAAGCAGCTACTGTGGCTTGCAAAAAGAAGTAGCTTTTAGTATGCAGCATTGCAAAATTATAGCAGCAAAATTGTATTCTGAGACATCACATCAAATCAGAAAAATTACCTGTGAGATTTGCTGGATAATGATGTCCCAGCATTTTACTGTGCCATAGGAAACCATTAAGTCCTTCACAGTGAAGGAAATGTGTTTGTGATGTCTTCACAGAAATCCACCTTCATGATCACAACTTTCTGATTTTTTTATTTCCTTATGGACTGAACTCTAAAAAAATGGGATTTTTTTTGGTGTTACATAAGATTTCTGATCAGAATAATACTGATCTATGTATTTATACAAGATCAGGTTCATTTTCTTACCCACATTGCTGTTTTTTGGATGGTCAACTGCAGAGCTTATGGCTGCAAGAAGTTTTTGTACAGACTTCTGAATTATAAAGGGAGAAGATCAGTTTTTATCCTAACTTTTGCAGACACCATACATACAAAAATCTGTAGTAAACCAAATCCAGAATCATCTTGCCATCTTGGAACAAAATAATGTCAAACTAATTTCTTCTAATTTAGAATGCCACTGAACTTTTCTAGAAGATACATACTCTTTTTGTGGATGTAAAATATGTGAGTGTTATTCTAGTTTATGCCAGTCATGTTGGCATGGAATAATTGCCTAGAGCAAAGAGTAGGTGGTCAGGGTGGAAACACTCTTTCTGACTAAAAGTTTTCAAGATATGGAAATAATTTCTCAAATAAAGTCTATATAAATAGTGAATTGAGAGTAATAAAACCCCAGTCTCTGAGGTGTTCCTTCAGGTATTAAAAGTTTTGCTTCACACTTAGTTATTTACTTTCAATTGTTAAAATGTAATCAGTTTAAATCTTCAAATACAAAGCTGTTTTTACCGTAAAACTGTGTGTTTTGTTTCAAAAAGAACAAAATTAAAGTTGTTTACTTGAAAAATAGCAGCCTCCTATCCTGACAAGCTCTTATTTATTATTGATCCAGGCAGACCCCTTTGAAGGATGCTTAGTCACTGATAAAATGCACAAAATTCTTTCATGATTTTTTGAGAAGTGAGAATTATGTTAAAAATAATTTTGGTACCTGTTTGAGAAGAATGACTTTTTTCCTGAAGTAACACCAGCGTGGAAATGGTGAATGTTAGACTTATATCTCTTTGTTAGAGAAGGGTGTAACAATGTATTATCTGTATCTAATTTGCCATGGTGCTGTAATGATTCATTATCACTTAGTCCTCCCTTTAAAGTTTAGATGACATCTTTGAAAAATGTCAAAAACTGTAATTGGTCAGCTTTCCTTAGTGTTACAGTTAGTCTGGTAAGGTTTTATGTGAGTCAAACAATTACTGTAGGTGCTAAGTGAACAAATTTAATTCTGCTTCCTGCAAAGCAGAGTTAAAAGCTTTCCCTTTTCCTGCTTGCAACTTTGCAATATTAATAAAAGGAGTGAGAAAAGTAATTTAAGTAAATTGCTTTTTATTAAGATGTAATGTCCAAAGAGACCAATGGCCACACACATTAATGTCCTGAGAAGAAACAACTTTCAACATTTATCACAATGTACTTGAATCCTCAAGAGTCACAACTCAATAAAAAGCTGCTTGTAATTCAGAAAACTGGCTGATGGGGCAGAAATAAACTGTTCTGTTTATGCTTTAGACTAAGGTCAGAAAGACCATGTAACATATAAACACCACAAAATATTTTTCAAAACAGTTTTATGTATCTTAGAGATACATCAACAAAGAAAAAAAAGAAAAAAATTAAATTTGAAGTCCATAGAGAAAATGTTACAGGCAATGTGAATTTTTGTATATTAACTAAACCTTACTCTGAGGTATAAAGCCATTGAATGTCTTTTATTAGGGAAAAGAGCTTTATTTCTTCCCATGTAAAACTCCCTAAATTTCTTCAATATTTCTCAATTGAATGTAAAAATTTACCTTTAGGTATGGTCCAGTTCGGCTATTTTTCATCCATTTTTTTTCCTTTTCAGTACCATAAACCACTATTCTATTCAGCTCCCAATTAAAATTTTAATGATTTTTTAAATCATCTTTTTACATATATAATTCTTAAATTTTCTTTATCTAAATTGGAAAGAAAGAAAGCGTATCTTTTTACGACATGGAGAAATTTAGGACATTCTTGTGAAAAACTATTGATCTTATTCCGAACTGGAAGACAAAAATGAGAATTTGTTTACATACAGTCCAGAAATAAAATTCTAAAATCACACTGGTAAAATTTAGTACCACAGGAAGGAATATGAACTTAATTTCTTAACTTTATCATTGCAGAAATATTCTTGAAAAATTAATTAGAAATAGAAAGAAATTCTATTTCAGTTTTAATTAAGATAAAGAGAAGTAAATTACTCTGATGAAATGGTCCACGGGGCATAGAAGTGTTTATTATTTGCCCCTTTGAAATAGTGAGTAGAAAGTAAATACAAAATGCTAGAAAATCCAAAGATAAGATTGAAGTCTTAAATTAACAACCTTCATGTAAGCATCAACAACCAAGGATGCAACTGCCATGACTTTTCTCCATTTGTTTAAGAACTTCTAAGCAACTTAAAGCTTCTACATCCTTTAGTGTTTTGTATCTCAAAGATCTGTTTCAGCTGGCTAACTACTTTGGCTTTGGTTACTTGTAATCAAGTTCCATTAAACTAACTGCTTTTCTTAGAAATTCTCTAACATATTTGATTTGTAGGGGTGAACACACCTTAGACAACCTGGGGTTTTACAGAAAACACTGAAATCCACCTCTCCATGTTCCAGAAAAAGACCTGTAGTTGGATGCTGCCTCTCCCTTCAGAGATGAATTTTAGACAGTAGAGCAAACTACTTTAGACTATTTTATTTTATTTTATTTTATTTTATTTTATTTTATTTTATTTTATTTTATTTTATTTTATTTTATTTTATTTTATTTTATTTTATTTTATTATTTTATTTTACTTTATTTTACTTTATTTTATTTTATTTTATTTTATTTTATTTTATTTTATTTTTTATGTTATTTTTTATTTTATTTTATTTTATACTATTTTATACTATTTTAGACTGTGGTCATGCATTTCATGGTTCCTTACATATTAAGGAAAGGACTATATATGAAATTTTTTGTATATATAAATTTTGTTATGATGCTTTCTCAAAATGAGCTGTAATTCTATAGTATGGATTATAAATCTATAATGTGTAATAGATGATGAACTATGTCAAACAAGTAATCTAACACTACAAATATGTAGCATTATATGTACAAATACATGTTATGAAATGTCATCACCTCTATTAACTTTGTCTGCTTCATTTAAAATTAAATAAAAATTATTTATTTGATTCAAAATGTAGGATTTGGTTCTGTTACCCTTATAGGATCCAAGGTTATTGGTAGGATTTCTTGGATGAGTGAAATGACGTTTTCAGGCATGTATTACAAAAGATTTTTGGTTTTTTTTCATAGCACAGTGCATCTCTAAATTACTCTCACCTTAGCACCTCTCCTGAAAATTTGGATGTGGTAATTATGAATTATAATTTATTTAAATTCTTAATGTCAAGGGGATCAAAGGCCACGCAGCTTCCTACAAAGAAAGTTCCTCACTGGTTTATAGCACAAGACCTGTGTGAGACCCGTGCTTTAGTAGAATAGCTCCTTGTGCCTGCCTGTCACTGTTAATGATGTGTAATTTATGGAAATAGTAGACAGTAATTTCCAATCAGCAAAGCTGCAGCTAATAATGCTGGAATATATCATATAGGATTGATGTTAGATTGATAAAAAATGAAACTGACAAGTGAATTTACTCCTATCAACAGCTGTAAGACTTGACTTTAGAAAATCATTTAGTCTATGCAGTAACTCACTTAAAATATTTGTTTAAATCCTATTCTGTTTAATAAGTATTAATAAAAGTAGATCTAATAATTCTAGAATGACAGAGCGTTCAGTAAGTAAATTCCTTACATTATATTTCAATACATAAAACTTTCTACTTTAGTATTTTAATTTTCAATATATGAACTATGAGCCAACTTAGAGTGGTAACTTTTATCTAGCAATTGGACAGGAAAGGTGTCTGGATTTTTATTTTTTTACATGGCTTTTCTGTGATGATTGTATGGAAGGAAGCTAATTTTTGAAATCACAAGGATAGGTGTCTGCATTGCCACTGATATTATTACTTAAGCTGTAAAATTATTTTATAAAAACAAGACTGTGAACATAACTATGTAGTGTTACCTGCTCTTCTATGTTATCTGAATAAGTTATTTGATGGCTGCTTTTTTACAAGTCAGAATATTTGGGAGACATTATCTTTGGACATGAAAATCTTGCTTCAGCTGCTCTTACTCCTTCAGAGCAAAAAGTTTCTTACTAACTAGGTTGCTAATTAAATTTCTAATCTTTATTTCTTTACTATTCCTTCACCAACTTTATAAAAATAATCTGACTATCATAGGGGCAGGATGTGTGCAAGAATTTACTCCTCTCAACAGTGTATGTTGGACAGAGATAGACAATACCTTAAATAATCTCTGGTTCTGAATTTGACCACACTACAGAAATGTCTAGGAATATAAAGAATTCATTGGACTTTTTTGCTGTGTTTGCTAAATGTTTTCTATTTGGAAATATCCATATATGTTTGTATGTAATTTGAAATTGGTTGTATGAATCTGCATGGAAAATGACTGAAGTAAAACTACCTTATAGCTTATAAACTCTTCATATAGATGACATCTATCATATTACTACATATTCAGGATCAACATATGCACTCAAACTGCAAAATATGGTAAGTATTTTTAAAATTAATCATGATAGTCATTATCATTTTGGGCTACACTGAGAAGGCAACAAATGTCTTCACTGCTGACAGTGGAATAGACAAAATATGGCACTGATGGAGTGGAACAGATTGTTCAAGCAGCTTGCCTGATTGACTGTATCAGATATCACTAGTCTGGAATAATCTGCAGAGTCAACACCAGCTGAAAGGAATTCCTGGTTTCTGTAGAACTCAGCTGCTTCATGGCAGAATATGAAGCTTTTGAAAGTTTAAATAGAGAGGGTGATACTCATAATGTGGCATGGCATATACGTGTGTTAAGATGAAATAAACCCCAAGAATCTTCTATGAGTTTTTTTTCTTCCTGTTATTGTTTGCTTGCCTGCTTCTGGGAAATGTAAATTGCCTTTATAACCAATCATTGAGGGAAGGGAGAGTCTCAGGAAGCCAAAGCTGGATACCTATTGAATTATGTGCTTTTGTCACGATATGGGGTAAACTGGATAGAGTTCTATGACTTCTAATATTGCACCTAGCAAGGTAATGTGATATTCCATCTGGTCCTGGAATATCTTAGCATTGTTGTTTTTCTGCTTGGTTACTTGAAGTGCTTACTTAAATCCTTTTATTCTTCATACAGTTCTATCTTCTAATTGTGTGTTTGCATGCTGTCCAAGGGCCATGAATAAGAGTGGCCATAACTTATATTTAAGTTCTCTGAATCCATGAATAAATTTTTGGTATGGTGTTCAACGGGAATAGGAATGTAACCTAATAGAAATGTAACATAAATGTCTTGCATTAGTAGATAATTCTTTTTTTCTCTGCTGCTAATATCATATTCAAAATCTATACCAATACTGCAGATGCACATAGTGAGTTAACATATTATTCTATGGCTGTAACAAAATCAATATAAACTTGCTGACTACAATGAGCAAAGTATCAAGTCTGCAATAAATGTCTCTAAAGTCTTAAAAAGCCCTTGAACTTTAGAATTATAGAAGCTCTTTTTTAAAATATGTACTAAAAGAATAGAGCATGGTACTTTTTATAGACTGATTATCTTCTGTAAGTCTTCAGATGAATAGAAAATTGTACCAATGAAAAGCAATTTGTAAGGGCCAAGTAAGAGGGAAAGGTTTCATAGCACTAACTAGTAATTTTTAGGTCAAGGAATAGCCAGATATCAAATATAGGAATGTGCCCAAGATGTCTTCTTCTAGCATTAGTAGGAGATTACTGTGTCTGAGACACATCAGGTAGCAAACTTCACCTAGAAGGTTAAGAAATGAAGGTAGAGTTAGAAGGTGTAAAGTCTGCAATAATGGTATTCTATTTTACTGAGTGGTGTAGTGACTGGAACAGTCACCTGGAAATGGTAAATCAGCTCCAATTCCAGCAGAAGGAAAATTAAAACATACAAGCCCTGCATCCTTAATAAAAACCCTGACTAATAAACTGATTTAAATAGGACTTCCAGAATTAAATAACATAAGAAAAGGGATTTTTGATCTCAGTTTTGAATTTATGTATCTGTTTTTTTATTGCAACAACAATTTAGGTAATGAATTCCTTTACTGATTCAATTCCTTAGGGACAAATTTCAGATATTCATACAATGTATGCCAGAACTTCTACTTAGAATATTTTGTTCTGAGATAATAATTCCTGGTTTAATATCTGAGCATGTTTTATTTTCCCTGAAGCTGAAGAAGAGTAGGTTTATTCCAGCAGGATGTTGTAATGCTTGGGAATATCTCAAGTTCTGAGCTCTGATTTATATGAGGTTTTATCTGGTGCCCACCTTCAGGGGGATATTTCTATGGTTTTGCTGGTTTTTAATATCTGCCAAAGAGCAAATGACAGATATGTCTTCTGTGTACTAAGCCATCAATCAGAAGTGCGGTGCTGTTGGACCTGTAATAGTCTAGGGATACAAGTGAGGTAAATTTCCAGAGGGAGATAATATCTTTAATAAAATGATGGGGAAATAGATTTTTTGAGGAAAAAAAAGGCCATAAAATACTCTGATCTCAAAGTGAATAACTGCCTGTTTCTACCTCTTTCTCACAATGTCAAGGATTTTATCATCTCTTGCCACTATTCTTCTCCATTAACTATCCTATTTTCTGAAAGTATCTGTTTACTTAATGAAATGGAATTGAAGGCGTTTGTTCCAATGTACTTTATTTGGAATTGAGTATATTTTAGACACCTACTAAGAATTCCTTCCTTTTTTCCAGCTATTTCAATTGGTCCAATAAACTACTTCTCCCTTAGAAATCTCCTTATTAACCAACAAGATTGGTAAGTGATTGTTAGTCTCTTTGGTGGAGGAATTCACACCTCATTGTACTTTTCACTGTACTGAAGCAAAAGCCCTGTCTGAACTTCTGTACTCAGTAAAATGGCCTTCATGCAAAAGAATCAGTTAAACTGCAGATTCTATTTGTTTTTATTTTGTCAGTAGTAGTAAGTTTTTTAAGTTAAAGAAACTTTACCTTTTACACTTAGTTTATGACATAGCTAATAAGAATGGAATAGCAATGTACACAGGGCATTGTTGTTTAGTATGCAAAATCACTATTCCAGCCTTTGAGAACCTTGTTAATATGTAATCTATCTAGAGTAATGCAGATGAGGTAGTGGACTGAGACAGTCCTGTTAACTCTTTTGTAATCTGTAACAGATTTTTATTATAAGAACTATTTAGAAAATATAGTGAAAAACACATTAATATGTGGCTGTAATTGAACTTACATGATGTCAGCAGAAAAGAAGATATGTGTGAGTCATTAAATGACTTGTGCACAAGCTAGAAGGATTATGGCTGTCTTAAAATGCCACCCATTGTTATAACTAATTTTTCATTGAAACATAAAAGAGCATTTACTGGGCACTGATTCTGATGACTTTGAAATATCTTAGTTCAAACAGCTATGTGCAAAGATGCTTGTGGTTTTTATCATTTGTTCCTAAATATTTTGTATACTAGTTAATAATATTCAGAAGAAAATATTCTCTTAGTAAATTATTTTTTTTTTTAGTATAGCTTGTCAGGGAAACTGCTAACAGAAACAAAAGCTAGTGCTTAGACTGGCACGTAGTGATAGAGAAGCCTATGAACAGCCTTTGTGGGCTTAATATGAAACAATACTTTCAGATGTGACAAATTATGGTCAGGAGTTCTCCAGAACTGAAGAGACTGTGACCTGACCTTATAGTGGCATATGAATGAGATTAGAGAAGGAGGAACACTTGATAACTTTTCATTACTCTTTGTATTTTCATTGTGTGACAGCACAACAGGGAGAATAACTTCCACAGTGCCTCTACTTGCACTGCTGAAGGAAAAAAGGGCAAGAAGCCATCGGACCTTTCTGCTCCCAGCCTCTTTCACTGATGTAATTGAAAAGCACATGACCTTCAAAGACAAAGAGGACTGAGGTACAGAGCTGGGTTGAAAATACCATTCACTCAAGGAAGACCATGAGAGTGCAAACATTTAAAAATTGCATTATGTTAGAAAGGTATTTCAAGGGTAGATGTAGCATTAATAGCTGTATAAGCAGTTAAAACAGCAAGGCTATCAAAAAGGGATTAGTTATATTTGAAATGTAGCTGTTTCAGTGACTATCTGAAAGTTATTTTGGAAACAACATGTTTATTCAATAAAACAGTTGCTTTGTTAGGCAGTAACCCAGTTCCTTGGTGAATTAACTTCAAGAAAATTACCTTGTTGTGAAAGTAGTTATCCTATGGAAAAATGTCGTAATGGTCTTCATATTACAGGACAGCGAATATCTGTGCTGCTAACTTTTCCTGCTGCTTTAAGAAGCATTACAAAGATCTAGTTAGAAGTCAAAAATCTTTGCCATTATAAAATCTGAACTGAGAAACCATCTGGGAAGAACACAGCACAGTCTAGGCTGGGGTGACAAAGCAGCTGTTCTGGACTCTGTGCACACTGTGAATGGTTTGAAAACACTACAAGGGAAAAAAAGATACTTTAGAGCTGAGTTTTCTATAGATGTAAGTAAATGTTCATGTAGAAAAAGAAAAATAAGTTGGTTTCTTTAAAGACTGTCATCAACATCCCCTGGAGCACAAATAAAATCATGTTGAAAGTTGGTTTCCATCTTCTTTCTTTACTGTAATGCCCCATGGCCCAAGACTCACATTTTGAAATAAGTGATTGTACAAGCAACAACCTATTTGAAAGTGTTAGGAAAAAAAAGAAAAAAAAAAAAGAAAAATAAATTAAAATATTATCAAAATCTTTATATTTTTGGTAAGAGTAATATCTTTTGCACATTTAGAAAGCATAAAAATGTCAGTGCCAATGTATGAAAATCCAAATTCTTCTCTACCAAGTACAACAACTGTTGCAATTAAAAATTATTTTAGACAGTATATCAGAGATTATCACCTCATTTTATAATGGTCCAGTGACGTTTCAATGCCAGGCATAGATTTCAGACCTTCACAGGTATAGAGTGACCTTCTCACTCCTTCCCTCTCTAGATGTGCAGTCTTTGTACAGTCTGTGTCTTGCCAAGTGCCATCTCATTGTTCTGTCAGGTTTGGCTCTATGTCCAAAGTAAATATCCAACGGAAATATTTCTGGTTGCATCAAGACTTACAGATAGAGATAAGCACATGCTACAGTCCCTATTGAGATCACAAAACAGGAGAAGTACAGCACAGCCCACGTAGATTACTTTGGGACAGTACACTACATGTAGATTATTTTGAGTGGTAGACTATTAGGGGTGAATGATGTGTTCCAGGTTTAACCTCACTAGAATGGTAGAACATACCCTTTCAGCTTCTCCTACATTTCAGAATCACCATTTGCAATAACTTAGATCTTCCCTTAAAATTTTCTGCATTTTGGAATATTATCATTCATTCTGTAAAGAAAACAACCTCTTCTCCTTCAAAAAAATATTCTCCAAATTTTGTTCAGTCAGCCTTAGAGTATTGCTCTCTTTGCCCTTGCTACTTTAATCTTACTGCACTCCCAGGACGAGCACTCATAACTTTGTAGAAAGGGGTTAAATGATGTTTCGCATGCCAGGTTGCAAGTTCACACACTTTATAATCTACTGCTGACAAGTAGTATTTTCCCATATGACAGCAAATGTCCTGTCAAAAGTCTGTGACAGCCAATAGGCTAAGAAATGTTGCTTCCCAGTAAAGCAAAACCAAAATAACGACCGGTTTTGTCACAGTGTTTATTGAATTCATCAGAGAGGAAACTGAATGGAACTAAAGGACCAGGACATTCAGGAGAGATCAGCTTAGGATGCTTATTTTAAATGATCCTTCTTTTACACTTATTTGTTTTAATTTGCAACACTATTGTGAACTGCATAATATCTGCAACTCCTATTAGCATAAAACTGTCTGCATTTTCTTTACTATCTAAGCAGAGTGCCTATAACTCATTGTTATAGAGAGTAACTGACCTTGGCACTCCACACATGCTGTGCAAGAGCATATGCCATTGAAAAACTAGGAATTCCAAAAAATGAAACTACTGACTTCTTTTCTGGAAAATTCTATTTTTATATCCTGTGTGTATGAAACAAACTGCAAACATTCCCTCTTTCCTCTTGACATGACATGAACAAGAGCTGAAGAACATTATTGTCTCTGTTGGACTTGTTCTCTGCTTTGCTGTCAAGAGGATATAATGCCACTGATTGTGGCCTGCATTGTAACCAAAAATGAACTGGACTATATTTTATAAAAGTTTTCTGCAATATAAAAATCTCCCTTTTACACTGAATGATTCAAGTTAAAGAAAATACTTCCTTCAACAATCTATTATTCTTGAATTACTATATTTCATAATTTGTTCTAGGCAGTATTTAAGTTCTGCAATGCACTTACACCTATTACTAATTCCTTCCATAAATGTCACTGAGACTCCCTTTTCAGGCTGGTGTAAATGTCTAGATTTTCATCATAAACTGAGCACAAGCTCAGTCTACAGCACTGGTAAATGAACCAGTTACAGAAGAAAATGTTAACTAATGGAATCTCAGGTGAAATACAGATTTCAAGGAATTACTAGTATAGTAATTAATAAGGCCAAGAGCAAGTTAAACCATGTGGATACAATTTTAACTTGTTTACTAATGAACAAAACATTGCATTTAATCATGGAATATACTCAGTTTGAAGGAACACATCAAAATTGAGACCAAATCCTGGCCCTGCACAGGACACCTCAAGTCACACCATGTGCCTGAGAGTGTTGTGCTATATGTTGTATTGTATCATCAGTTTTCCTATTTGAACTCCTGAGTCAGGGGTTTAAAACAGTTCTGTGTCAGAGAGAAAATCCATTGGTTTAATACTGGTTAATTAAGCAATTTAATACTGGTTTATTAATGTGTGAATGTGTTGTTATTGCCAAGGCCAAAAGTAGCAAAGGCACCATCAATTTTTGTTTTTCCCTAACCCCTGCACCCCTCTTTCCCTCTGCACAGCACCATCCCCAAGGATCATCAAATGATTCTTGAGCTCTGTCAGGCTGGTGCTGTGTCCATTTCCCTGGGAGCCTGTTCCAGTGCCCAACCACCCTCTGGGTGAGGAACCTTTTCCTGATATCCAGCCTAAACTTCTTCTGACTCAGCTTCATGCAGTTTCCTCTATCCCTGTCTGTTTTGTCACTGGTCATGAGAGTGAAGAGATCAATGTCTGCCTGTCCTCTTCTCCTCATGAGGAAGCTGCAGACTGCAATGAGGTCTCCCCTTGGTTTCCTTCAGCCTGAAGAGGCCAAGTGACCTCAGCTACTCCTCCTGGCTTCCCCTCAAGGCCCTTCACCATCTTTGTTGCCCTCCTTTGGACACTCTCTAACAACTTCAGATCCTTCTTACACTGTGGCACCCAAAGCTGCACACAATATTCAAGATGAGGCTGCCCCAGCTCAGGGCAGAGCAGGACAATCCCCTCCCTTGCCTGGCTGGCCATGCTGGGCCTGATGCCCCCCAGGACACGCTTGGCCCTCCTGGCTGCCAGGGCACTGCTGATTCATGTTCAGCTTGTCATGGACCAGAACCCCCAGGTCCCTTTCTGCAGTGCTGCTTTCCAGTCTCTCGTTCCCCAGTCTGTTCATACATCAAGGGTTGCCCATCCCAGGTGCAGAGTCCAGCAGCTGCCTTTGCTAAACTTCATACAGTCAGTGACTGTCCATCTCTCATCTGTCAAGGTCTCTCTGTGGGGCCTCTCTGCCATCAAAGAAGTTGGCAGCTCCTCACAATTTGTTGTCATTTGCAAACTTACTTAATATTCGCGCAAGTCCTGTGTACAAGTCATTAATGTAGATGTTGAAAAGAACTGGGCTGAGGATGGAGCCCTGCTTCCTAGGATAGCATTTAAAGTGAGCTTCAGATAGGAGAATGCCAATTCCAAAATTTATATTCAAAGATATTTTTGTTTACTAATATTTTGAAGATGAGATTGTACTCATAAATATAGAACAGATAAAATAAATCTTTCGAGAACTAATGTGCTTTAGGGTTGATGAATTGGCAACAATTAATACTCAAACACACTGTAATAAAATGTTCATGAAGTTTATTATTTGCCATTCTTATCAACTAATTAAAAATATCTTCAGGGTTGGATGTGTAATAAATGGGTTGGAAAGAAAGACAGAATGGATTTAAACACATTTTTCCCCTTGAATATCACAATAAATGTTGACTCATTGCACAGCAATTCATGCTATAGGAAAGAGCAGTAGGATTAGGAAAAGAGCTATACATTATAGTTTGAACTCTGGGTATATTAGGCACTCTAAATGTAAGTAAAATTTATATGTTGAGATATAATTATACTGTGCTGAATTATACTTCTAAAAAGTGAAGGCCACGTGAAACTACTTGGTGTCACTTGCTAGCATCAAGAAGAAAGCTAATTCTGCTTCTTCTCAGCAAAGCTGAGCCACTACAACCCATTCTCTTTCTCACTTTCGTAAAAGACTAATGAGCTCAGAAGAGATTTCCTACCCATAGAGCTGTAATCATGTCTTTGGGAACTGCTTTCTATGGAGACCCTTGCCAAGTAAAATAACTATTTTCAGGGCAAGCTTTCTGCTGATCCTTAGAGTAAATCAATAGAAATGTGCAAGACAGAGCAAAAGAATAAAATCTAAATGAGTAACAACATATGTTACTTCATCTAATCACTCCGAGTCAATTATACACATATTCATAGAATAGAATTTATCATAGAATGTCCTGGGTTGCAATAGACATTAAAAACCATCTAGTTACAAATCAATCCCCCTGCCACAGCCAGGGACACCTTTCACTACACCAGATTGCTCAAAGCTCCATTCAATATGGCCTTGGACACTTCCAGTGAGGGGGTATCCACAACTTCTCTGGGCAACCTGTTCCAGTGCTACAGCACTGTCACAGTAAAGAATTCCTTCCTAGTATATAGTCCAAACCTACTCAGTTTGAATCTATTCATCCTTGTTCTGCCATTACATACTCTTGTAAATAGTCTCTCTCCATCTTTCTTTTGGGCTACCTTTTGGTACTGGAAATCTGAAATTAGCTTACTCAAAAGCCTTCTCTTTTCCAGGCAGAACAAAACCAATTCTCTCAGCCTTTCCTCATAGGAGTGATATTCCATCCTTTTAATCACTGGGTGGCCTCCTCTGGACTCGCTCCAGCAGGTCCCTGTCCTTCCTGTGCTGGGACCCCAGAGCTGGTGCAGCCCTGCAGGTGGGGTCTCAGCAGAGCAGAGCAGAGGGACAGAATCCCCTCCCTGGCCCTGCTGCCCATGCTGCTCTGGATGCAGCCCAGGACACGTTTGGCTCTCTGGGTTGGGAGTGCCCATGGCTGGGTCATGTCCAACCTCTCTGCCAGCAGCATCACCAAGTCCCCCTCAGCAGGGCTGCTCTGGGTCTGTTCATCCCCCAGCCTGTGTTGATACTGAGAGCTCCCCCAGTAGCCTCCTGATATTGTTTCCATTTCTGAAATGAACCTCTCATGTGAACTTTGATGAACCTAGGTAAGAAATGAGGTTTCAGTACCTCTATTAAGTTGTACCAGCCTATGTGTGCCAGCAGTATTAGTAAAATACTAGTGGAAGTGAAGCTTATGCTAGCAAATTGCCTGTTTGTAGGGAACTATTATTCAAAAAGTTTGCAACTATCTTGCTTATCTGTGAAAAAATATGGTTTTTCTCTTAGTTGAAATATTTGTCAAAAATAATGGTTATTAATGAAATATGTTTAATGTTATGTGACAATGTGCATTAAAGTAATTTTTTAAAATATATTCTGATACAGAAAATAATAAAAAAACCTGAGATACTTAGAAAATATGTAAATGGATGAGATTTAAAGTTCATTTTGTGGAGAATCTCTTAAAAATACTCCCAAAGTATTGTGGGAAACAACTCCCAAAGTTGTTTCTCTCTTGACTCTCTTCCAAAGAAGTGTAGAGCATGCTTTGATTTACAAAAATTCAAAACATTGTATTTACCTTTCAGTGAATGATTAAAGAAACTTGAGGCATTTTGTAATAACTTTAGTGAGATTTGTGAGAAACAGAGCAGAAACTGCTGCTAGTAGAGACTTGTTTTTTCTCAATTTTATAAACAGCATGGTTACAGACAACACTTCTAAATATCACAAACTCCTATTTCCAGAAAGCCATAGAGGCTTTTCTTTTACCTTTGTGTTAGGGAAAACAAGTTTCAAGTAGATCTCTAGTGAACTTGTTACAGTCCATTTTATTCTGTCCTATTTATTCTTGAAATATGAGAGGAATGGAAGATAGGAATATATACAAGATGCATAGTAAATTAGGGATTACTACACATATTCTCACCCTCCAAAAAAAAGTGTGTTGTCATATCCCTAAATGTTTGGTCTGGGCTAGATTATCATACTGCTCATATTTTCCTTCCTAATGAAAAGAGGCAGAGGGTGTAATTAAGTTCAATAACTGGTAAATATAGAAACAGAGGTAATTCAAAAGATACATTGAACAGGTTTGATATATGTATTTTGATGAAGACAAACATAGATGATAATAATTTTGAGATTTATCTTTGATTCTACTTTTTAATAATAATAGAATATCCTTTACCTCAACTAGTCCAGTAGTTTCAAAAAGTATGTGATTATGAAAAGGATTATAAGGTCAAAATACCCTTCTGGAGATATTATCATATTGCTGAAAGGGCCATTAAAAAAAAAAAAGGGATAAAAGGGGAAATGAATCAGAACTCAAAGGTAAAGTCTGTAAGCTTGTTTCATTTCTTAGATTTTTTTTTTAACTCAGAAAGAAATTAAATTATCTTCAAACAGTGGGAAAGGCATTAAACAAGTTAAAAAATTTCAAGGATAAGAAGCTGTATTAGCATACAGGGAGAATATCAACTTTATATCAGCTTAACATAAAAAAAAACAGTGAGGGAGCAGGAATTAACATGATTGAATACTAAGGGTCTCTCTTGAATGCTGGATGAGTAGCACAGTGTGAGGCATTAGAAACTCTGCCCTTATTGAACTACTGTACAAAAATGCTCAAGAGAGAAAAATTCACTAGAATAGAAATGAACACATGCTGAAAAATGGTAACTAGCACTGATGACCCCTGTATCCTTATACTGAGTGGTAATGCTTTTGGTCATGTAATTACATTTACAATGTTAAATATTCTGTTCACCCTGGGGAAAACGATACCGCAAACCACTATAGCTTTGCTTCAGAATGGACAGAGGGATAAATCCTGACATAAATCCTATAAATACATACATACATTTATAATATAAGGTAGATCCTGTGTGTCAGGGCTCTCAATTGTTCATTGCTGGATTACAATACAAAACATAACACTTATTAGAAAAACTGATATGGCAAACTTGAGGGATACAAGAAATTTTACAGATCAGAATGAGAATCAGCAAAACTCACAACATTTACCTAACACAACATTTCAAGTTCCAGTCTACGCTATACAATATATATCATACGTTTGGCATATGTAAAGGCATGATCATTCCATAGCACGTTATGGAACAGACCAGTTGGGTTTTTTTATACTGCCATCATCAACATATGTGCTTGGAATTTCTGGCAAGCTTTCCCAAGCTTTTTAAAGCTGTCTATAAAGTTTGACTCCAACAGGCTGGACGTGTAGCCAGAATAATTCTGTTCACTATAGTTATTAATAAGAAAATTTGCAATAGTTTTCATTATGCAGCTTATACCATGACAGCTGTTTTCAGTGATGAGTAAAAAGCTTTTTCTCCCCTTTAATATTTCTTGCTCCATCTTCCTGATCTTAATGACTCACCCATTCTGTAATTCCCTATTTATTCCCTGTTGTTCCCTGTGGAACAATGAAGCAAGTTAGTTAGCTAGTTAGTTCCCACATTTGCCACCTACTAGGTCAGGAATAAATAAAATCTTCTACTCACCTGTGAGTTTTTTGATGAGCCACTGTATTGATTTGAAGATCGTCAACAACATTGAACAAAATGTAAAAGAGGCTCCATCATGAAATGCTCTTCAAGGGAACATCTCTGAAAATAAAATATCCTTTCTTCAAATTAACATCAAGTTAGGTGTAGATCAAGAAGTAGATATCACTTTGTGTATTTTACTTAAAATGCATCTATAAGACTGTGTCTATGGCAACTAAAGCCACAACTAAAACATGCAATCAGAAATACTCTGCCAATCCCTGCAGAAAATCCTACCATGCTAGTTAGTGTAAGGTCTATAGATAGGAAAGGAAGCCAGAGGACTGTAGACAAACCTTTGGTGAGTCACAATCCCAGAAAGTGAATTTTTTCTACTGTGTGTAGTCCAGTCACTGGCACAGATGTTTGCTCTAGACAGTGGTCTACTTAGAGAAACCTGATGATTTCTACAACCTTCATTCATGACTTCATATCCTTATAGAGGCTTATACTACTGCAAGGTCATTGTGGGATTCTACAACTCTTTGATTCTCTTTCTATGCAACTTTTGAGTAAGAAAGGCTGCTTTTTTAGCAGCCATTTTTTTCAGTGTGTTTCTGACAAAAATTGGCATTGGTTCTTGAATCCATATCATAATGAAAAGTCTCTTCATGCTCTTTATTTTAGATCTAGAAACAAATTCCTCTTCTCTGTTGGAACAACCACAAAATAATGTTAATTAACAAATGGCAATGTTAAAGATTGCAATGTTGATCACAGTATATTGAGTGCATCACTTGAGCAGTTGTTAGTATCAGTGATGATGATATGTGAAAAGGAAAAAGAAACTATCCAATTTAATGGTTCTGCAAGAAAATAATTTTTAAGTAGAACAAGACTAAAATAAGCACTCGAGAGTTTTCTTTTTGTTTGTTTTTTTGGCATTTATAAAAATAACTTTTAACTGGAATAAAATTCACAAATATCTGCTGAACAAGATGAGATGAGAAATTATGAATGCTGTAAATTGGACATTCTGAATGCAACTAATTTAATGAGACCATTAGTGAAACTCCAATTAGATGCAGCATTATTATATTATTCTTTCATAAATATGGTTGATTTAAAAATTCTTTTTCTCATAGACTGGATATAAATGTAAATTAGAGCACTTGTCCTCTGCCACAATAGGATCTGTTAATAATAATACATATTTACATAAGAAATTAAAATATAACATGTAGATTGTTATATACTTTTATTATTAAAGTCAGCATATGACTCAAAAGCCATATTAATATTATATCTGATAACATAATATCCAATGTAGTACCTGTACATGCATTTGAAAGCCAATATTATGTACCATAACCTAACATGATTGTCCTTACTAACTTCACCAGATGGAAATATTGTCTATATATACATATTTTTAAAACCAGTCTTTAACTGTATTTTGACTGAACTCTTCCTTACTAGGGGAAAATTGCATCATCAGATGCCTCACTTTCATTGTTGTATTAAATCAAACCACTGTTGTCTCTACATTTCTGTCACTTGCAGTATCATGCAATATAATACAATTTCAATATCACTAGAATATCAACTCTGGAGTTCACAGTAACACGGTTGTTTAGCAGCAGAAAAAACAGGAAGCGTTAGAAAGTTAGGGACACTTCAATTCTCATGAACTTAAAGCATTCCCTCTTGAACCTATTTAATTTACAATTTAAAAAAAAGCTGTTTTATTTAGATTTTAAGTGTTAAAAGGAATGAAGAAGTATCTCTCTACCTAACATGCATTTACACTTCTCTACTACTTCACTGAAGCAATTCCAGGCTTTTCTGATCTGTTGCCAATCAAACCACTGGGCAGTCCTTCACTCTTTCTTGCATAATTCTCTGAAATTGCTTTTTAACAGCCTAAATAGACTATAAGTTTACTGAAAAAAATTCTATCAAATTTTAAAATATGACTGAGCTGGCCTAAAAATCTACCTACACAGAAAAGGTTTCTGAAGTTACAACCCAAATAATGAAAAGATCATTTTTTAGTTCTTTTTAAGGGCTAGAGGAAATAATTCTACACTTCCAGAAATGTTCTTTCGAACTCAAAAACTAGGAAAAAACTACATGTTCAACAGTTTACCCTTACAGTAAAAGAATGCTTTCTGACACAAACTATACTCAAAAGGTTTTTTTAATCTCTGCCAGTTTCTCAAAGGAAAATACAGTTTTAGTAGTAATTGCTCAAGCTCACTTTTGAAGAAACTTAAAGAAAAAAAAGAAAAAAAAAAAGAAAACCAAAAAGCTCTACAGAAGCTCTATAGAATTTCTTGAAGAAATTTCTATCAGAATTTCTGATAATTCAGGCCTAATACCACTGGAATATCAATGAAGCTAAAAAAGATGGTTAGATAGGTATACAAAAATTTGTCTCCTTCATAAATTTTGCAACATAAACCAACAAAAATTTGTCCCTTTTGACAAGTTGTTGCTGTACCTATGAGATATATGAGCACCAGGAGGTAATGCTGAGTCACAGGTCTAGTCAAACATCCTGTCACCGATACAGCCAGAAGTGTATGTTCAGAGAAGGGTGTATAGAAAGGGGGAAGGATGTTCTCAGGGTTCTCTTCTAGTTACTAGATGAACTTCAGGAAACACATGCACAATCTGTTTGGGCACACTTTGGGTTCAGAACACCTCAATCATTTCCTGTTCATGTTTAATCAGTGTGACTTTTGGAATCTACAGCAGACACTTGCAATGTGGTCTTCTGAGGGAAGGATGTAGTGCAACACTGGCGTCACATAATCTAGTCGTGAGCAATATTGCCTTTAGATGATGATAATAATAACAATACATGTGAAGGCTCTCATCAAATTAGTGCCCACTACCAAAGACAAACACACTGCTTTGGTGTTATTATTTTATGTTTTTTTTGATTCATCATGATCAAAATTTGAAAAAGTAAAGCATTTCCATTGCAATAATTTAAAGCTGTAAACAAGCATTTAGGTAAATGTAGAATACTGCACTTACAAAAGCTTATATTTATACTCATTAATGGTGTCTTCCATTCAACTCATGTCCATGTAATATTAATTACTTCAGTATGAAATGTTTGAGGGTCCCTAATTGTTTTCACAGTAGGCAGCAAAAGTTTTTTTAACAATTTTCTTCTATAATTTCCATTAGGTGCTTTGCCATTAACTTCCTATCAGTCTTTAAGCTAAATTGAAGCAAAAGATTTGACTTTAATGTGCAATACCAGCAAGACCGTAACAGCACATTTGTCTTTATGGGCAAAAGCCCCCTTTTTGCTTTTCATTTTAATTTTCTGTGTAAAGTCTAAGTTAAATATTTTTGTGCTCTAATCTTTCTATGCTACCTAACCTTTAAAACACAGAATATACCTGTAAACCAAGTTTATTTCCATCCTTATTATTTTCTCATTTTTATGGAAGATACTTAGAGGTAGAACATCCTTCCTGCTGATTCCCTGCCCTGCCACCCCTCTGGCTGGGCACAGAGACTTGCTTACTGCGCACTGGGTGATGAATCCCTCTTTAAAGAACAACAGCCTTAGCTGACACTCTTCTATGAATGTTGCTATATTTTACAGAAACCAGATATGATTCTTCCACAAGTAAACTTGACACCTGACATCATAAATTACCTTATGAAATAATCACAGTAGATTCTCCATGTCAATTTATTTATACCATCAGACTTAAATTTTTTTTTTTTTAGTTTTCCAGAAATGCTGTCATAACTCCATACCAGTTACATTGCTCGCTTGGTACAAAAAACATCTACAGTATGTATGTAAATGTCTTGCTAAATACAATCCTCTTTGATTTTTGAAGAAAGACTGTAGGTACCTTTCATCAGGAAAGATTTTAAGTTCTCACTAAAGCACCAAAATGTGAGAAATCTGAGTATCTGAGAAATCTGAATATGTGAGAAATCTGAACAAGGCACATATACAATAATTCTGAACAATGCACCTAAATGCTAAATTATGGCATCATTTAAGACAAAGTACCATTGACTAGCTTTGACAGCTGCCCACTATGGAATACTGACTTGCATCTCCAGGAGTAATACATGTCTTATTGAAAGATCACATACATTGCTGAAAAACTGAATCACTAGGGAGAGCTGGTAAATGATAAAGGAATTAACTCAGTTTCAGTGCTGTAACCTCAAGATGCTGATGAGACCCAGAAATGTACAAAAGAGTCAGTAGTGAATATGAACAGAGTAATTTTACTTCTATACAGGGTTGGAGAGAACAATATCAGGACAGACAACTGAGAAATACAAGGAGGAAAATTATTGGCTGGATATTAATTTTGCAGAAAATAAGTTTGGAACTTTCTGTAAATGAGTGAAGGACTGTGCTGTTGTAAAAATCAAGTATGTTACTATGACAGATAACAAGATTGTAAAGAAATCCTTACATTCTATTTAGCATTAGGAAGGTTTTATTTGAAATATTTTAGCTAGAAGATTTACTTTCTAGTAGTAAAGACAGGAAAGGTTTGGAATAGACTGTGTAGAAAGGTTATAGACTCTCCAGTGGTGGAAGTTTTTAAGACCAAGTCAGATAAACCTGGATCAAGAATATGTACAGGTGATCCTGCCCTGAAGTTGTGGATGAATTGGACAAATCTGCCTAGTATCTTCCCAGCCCTATTTTATATGAATACTATGAATTTTTACAATTATATGAATAAAACATACAGTCCCTGACAAGATGTTGAAATATAGGAGGAAGTATAGAAAAGCTGAAAAATTTATGCTCAAAAAGCCATGATCTAGTATGACATATAAAAGAGCTTAGGTTTCTGTTCCAAAGAAGCTGAAAAGCATCTTGATTATTTGGTTGAGGACAAAAAACACTTGTAGAGAAAATGCTAATTCTGAAACTATCCTTAGTTGGGTAAACATAACAAAAAACAATCCCTCTTTAGAAACTAGACTGGAAATAATACCAAAGTGTCAACAAGCTGTTAACCACTTTGACAAACTAGTGAAAGCCCACAGCAGAACTCAAGGAAGAGACCTTTCTGAAAGATCCATTCTGGGGGAAGTTTACCAGCAAAGACACAATATGTAAATACAGGAAAAGCAGTGGTGTGTTGCCATGGGAGGTTAAATTAGGTTGGATTAGTTTAGAAAACCTAATAGTCCCTTCCAAATTTCTATAGTAATTAACCTGTAATCCTTCTCTGAAATGCCTAGGTGCATTCAAAGCTTGATTTTTTATTTTCTGAAAAGTGTTTAAGATTATAACAATATCAACAGCATCTCAAACTCTAGTTTTTTGCTAGGAACAGAAGGGGAAAAAAAGGATCAGAAGTCTTTTTGCCAGAAATGTAATACAGTTTGTTAGTTTCTATCCTGTAAATGGAATATGTCAATTCTAATTCAGAGAGCATAAAATAAATATTTTCTGTGTATGGAACAATTTTATTTTGTGAAGAAACAAAAAGTCCATATGCTTGTAAGGCAAAGTATGTAACTTGCCTTGAAATTGCTAATATTTTAAAGATTATATTTGAATTTTTATTTTAATGGCTGAGCATGGGCCTTGTTATATGGAAGATGAAATTGAGCTCAGAGGGGTAAAAAAATTGGTAAATCACATGTTATTGACATCGGTTTCACTATAATTCCAATTTTTTTTTGTTTCCCAGGATCAGGACCCTAGGTTTTGTGTTCATCTTCCTGGAAATATTCCTCTAATTAGTCTTTAGCTTGGAAATGACAGCAGGGGATCTATTCTTTCTGAAAAACAGAAAATAAGCTTGCATCTGTTTTCTCTCCAAACTAGCAGAGCTCTCTGCTTAACAGAAATAAAAATAAGTGATGAATCTCTTGCCCTCAAAAAAGAAATAAAAAAATCACAAAAACAACCAACAAACAAACAAACCCATAAAATAAAAAACAACAGAATATCAAAGCTATATCCATATACAAGTTTTTACATTTTCTGCATTTTAGGCATACTTACATTTTTCTTCCCAATTTGTCCATGATGGTGCAATTGGAAACACACACTTCCAGAGAAAGATGATTTTTAAATGAAAGCTTGTCACAAAACCTCCTCACAAACGTATTTATTAAGTCAATATTCCTGTAGATTCTCATACCTTCAAAAAATTCTGAATACTGTTGATTAAGAATTCAATGGTCACTTTTGGAAAGGATTTAATTGTGATTCAAACTCTGTTGGGTAATGCAAGAGAAATAGAAACATCAGACAGAGGATGTGCTTATGAACTGAAAGAAAGTACAAACACATTCAACATTCTATAGCAAAGAGATTGTATGAATGTTTATGGAAAATAATAACACCTGCTGCCATTGCATACAGAAAACTGATATCTAAAAAAAATGTGCAGAATATAAAGGGAATACTGAGATACTTTTTGACTTTTTAAAGTTTTTGACAAGTAATGGCCCTCTACTACCTTCACAGGTCAAAAATTTAGGTCTCAGCCCTAATTAATCTGCACTGAGTTTATCTTTCTTTGCTGTGCATAATTTTTTGTTCCAATAACAATTTCACTGTTTCTATACCTCAATAGAAAATCTTCATAAATTTTCCACCATAGATTAATTACACTGCTATTCCTTTAAAAGCTTGTCAAACAAGCCTGGTGAAATTCCATATGCATATTTGACCCCTGTGCCTCTCTCCATTAGCAGGAAGCAACTGTTTCTGCTAATTTGGAAGCAATACAACCACATCAAACCCAGAATAAATATTTCAATTCCTCTATAGAGCTTATTCTGCTTCTTCAAGCAAGAAAAGGATCCAAGACTGTTGCTCCCCAACCAAGCCGTGCAATGGAAGACTTCTCAGAGGCAATGGGTGAGGGAGATGAGCTGTGAGCTCTGGGGACAATGCAGGCTGATCGCACCTCAGCACAAAGGGCACCTGAAGGTAGCTTTTGTTTTCACTAAACAGCCAATCCATCTGTAGATGGACTGTCAGGAGGTGCAAATATCCTTGAGTTCATTAGGGAGTATGAATATTTCGAGGAATTAGGCCAGTGTGGGGGAGGAAGAGTGGGGATATGTGGCTCCACTTAATATGGAATATAAAAACCTACTTAACAAAAATATTTAAAATCATAGTGTTATAGATACATAGTATTATATTGGCTTTTCACGGGCAATGAATGCTATATATGTAATGCTAAAATGGCTTTGCTGTAATAGTGGATATAGTACATTTGAACTGTCTGCTAGTTAGGATAACCTCCAGAGAACAGATAATGGGGACCCTGCTGATTATCTATACTCACTGTCTAAAGAAAGAGCCAAGGCCCAAATTAAAAGGTGATAAGAAGGGAATTAAAACCACAAGCAAGAAACACACATGCTCTAAAAAGGTGGACCCAGGGTGTGGCCATGCTAAACACTTCCTGGAAAATGTAAACTAATTAATAGAAAAGTTTGAATATGCATAAAGTCTATGAATATGTATCAAGTGATGCAATAGAAATGGTATATAAAGGGTGCTTCCAAAACACTTGGTGTGCTTTTGGCAGAGTGCCAAGCACCCGGCCGTTTGAACCCTTTGCTTTATTATCTTTGTCTCCTATTGTCTTTTTTATTAAACCTTTACAATTTACCCTAACAGTGAACGTAGTTTTTCACAATAGAATGGTTTGGGTTGGGTTATTAAGCATTTTCAAGTTCCATCCCCTTGCCATGACCAGGACACCTTCCACTAAGGTTACTCAGAGCCCCATATGGCCCTGAACACTTTCAGGGATGAGCCATCCAGAACTGGGAAACCTGTTCCAATGTGACAGGGAAGATGTGTGCTAATGTCTTTAGAAGCAATTCGATGGGTGAAGATATGGGTGTTAACGTCTTTGAAATAGGTCTTAATGTCTCTACTAACTTCAGGCAGCAGGTTTGTTACAGAGCTTGGCTCCTGATACAAGGGTCTGCACATGCCTGAGTTTCTGAACTTTGGGGTAAAAGGGCAGCTTCAAGGAGTGGAAGGCAATTCAGGAAGGCTGTACCTTCCTAGTGCCTGATGGGGAAAGGAAGAAGGCGACATGCAGCCAGGAGTTTAGGACAAAAGGAGGCTGCGTCCTCTGAAACCTCAAGAAAGTTCCACAGGCATAATGTCCCAGTGGATTCTCTCCCTTTATTTGAATAAAGTTGCAGGACTCCTCTGTCAAGACACAGACTTGTGTTCACAGTGCAGTAATTAATGTGTAGGGACTGACCACCAGCAGTAATTGTTCTCATTGTGTTGGAATTCCATAAAGCTTACCTTGAAAATTCAAAAGTGTCTTCATCTGTTGCTCCCGTTACATTAATCTCTAATATTTTAACTATATACATCTATACACACACACATATATATGTATATATATACATATTCATTTGCAAGAAGGTTTTACATATTCTGATGGAGATGACCTGCAGAGGTTGTAAGTGTCCTGGTCCTTCAGTGTGCTTCATACCATCAGCTGGTAACTGGTACACAATCTCACTCTCTGTAGCAGGACTGAGCCCCAAACCATGTACCTTGGGCTAGATGATCTGTGGAGGAGAATACAAACAGCAGCGACAAAATGCTTGGAGTACATCCGAGAAGGACAGAAATTCTAGATAAGTAAATTCCACTGTTTTCACTGTTGTTTCAGAGCCTGGTGGTGATTTTTTTTTTCCCCCTCTAGCAGATAGCAGTAAATTTTATAATTGTTTTTATTTTAATCCTTTCTTTTTTGACTCATTCGGGTGACACTTTTTGATGTGCCTATGTTTGTTTTGCCCTTGCTAGTCCATCAATACTTTCCTGCTGCTGCTGACTCAGAGGTAAAAGAGTAGATTTTATTGATCTTCATCAGATACAAAATACTACAAGTCAGCAATTTCTGAATAACTTAGAGTGGGGAAAAAATCCTACCTACTACATGAACTGTTAAAAGTAGAATGCTGTTGCTGGAAAATTAGTTATTTTAATATAGCGATGAAGACCAGAGTCAAGGTTAGCTCTGAAATGTGGGATGAGAGTGACATAAAAAAGGGAACTTATGGATTGGCATGACACTGTCATTAATTTTTGAGAAAAGTAGGACTCATTTTAATGGAGTAATTAGCCCTTCTGTATAGGCATGGCAAAACATCAAGATACTCAATGTCAGCAGATTTTTCAGAACTTGCATTCCTATTTTGTTTCAGCCTGGGAAAAATCTGTACCTGTCCACAGTTTAAGCTCAGTTGTGGTTATTCAGGTAACTTTCAATGGCTAAATCTTGCTTGTCACCTAGAAACACCTAATAGCTCTCTAGAGACACGAACACAAGATAGCAAAGTGAAGGATTTCTGCAAAAGGAAAGCATCATCATGGAGAAGCAGTCACAGTGGTTCAGACAACTCTGCTTCCAGTAGGCAGTGGGGTTGATATGCATCTGGAGCTGAAGGCAGAGAGAGCATAAAAAGGAACAGATCAAGGGCATGCTTACCTTGTTACAGTTCCTGCATACCTTGCCAAAAGAGCTGGGTCTGGGAATATGGTCCAGGTAGATGCATCCAGGCAACTGTTCCAGCATAAGATTTCCATCTGGGACCACTCAGAGCCTGGATGAAAGCTTTTATCTCTAAGGCAGCAAGGAAATAACAGAAATGTCCCTTTTGACTTGTTGCAGTGATAATGATTTGTCTATACTAAGCCTTTAATATTTTGCCATTTCAGTTTTTTCCCAACGTGCACTCACCTGCATTTTTTACAGGACCAGCTCAGAGCTGTAGGGGATGATAATCCAATGAGGGACTTTCTGAACGAATGATAATGATGAGCTGTGAAAGTATCAGGAACCCATGAGATCCTCATTACTTACACATAGTGAAGTAGGTCAGCCTAAGTGCCTACAAGAGGGTTTCTTTCACCTGCCAGATGGGAACTGGAGGACTGATCATACCATGAATTATGCTAAAAAGTGGAAGAAGACTTGCAGAATAAAAGAGAAAGGCTTAAGGCTCAGACATGCCGGCTGCCACCAGTCAGCAAGTAAGGTAACTCAAATCTACAAGCGCTTTGATGAAAACTTAAAAATAATATGATTAATTCTACTTTATCAACTGAAGGAAATAATAGAAAAGAAACTTCTTTTTCCCTAAAATTCCTGTGGAAAACAAAGGATTATTTGTATTTGTTTCAGGCCTACAGGGAAGCTGGAAAGGGACTATTTGTCAGAAAATATCATAGTAGTACGAGGAGTAATGGATACAAAATTGAAAGAAGGGAAAATTAGGTTAGGTAGTAGGAAGAAATTTTTTACTGAGAGGGTAGTTAGACACTGGAACAAGTTTCCCAGTGTTACTGAACTGGTTATATTTCTTTCAAAAGGAGTCTATGCAGCAGTGGAGGAAAAGGTTGGGACCTAATCAGTAAGAGGGGAGATTTAATCTGTGAAACAGATAGTAGCTAGCAAGCAAGATCTAAGTGATGTCCATATGTCAGAAAAATGAATTAAAGTTTAAGGTTTGACATGCCTCAGAGATCTCAGACCTGGGGGGGAGGAAGTTAACGTAGCTTGGGAAGAAGGATGCCCATGGGTAATGGACACAAAGAATGCAGTATTTACAGGCAACAAGGACATTTGGCAGGACTCCCAAGATAAAGAAACTAATAAAACCAACACAGTAATTGTGAATCAGATCTGACTGGGTAAAAGGTGATTCTGGTAGGGGGATATGCGAGCACCATGTACCTCAGTGCTGAATGTCAGCTTTCTAACCTAACAAACTGGTTGGAGAGTTTATTTCCTGGTTTTTGGTGACACCAGGGAGGGGGATGCGTCAGCCCTGGCATTGTTGAAAGCCAGCTTGGATGAGGCCTTCAGCAACCTGGTTGAAAGGGAAGGTGTCCCTGCCTGCTGCAGGGGAGTTGGGACTGGATGATCTCTAAGGTCCATTCAACCCCTTAACATTCTGTAATTCTATGATCAAATTGCAGTTTCAGTTAAGAAGTGCTCAGCACAAAGCATTATGACCTTTTCTGCTTATAAATTTAAGATACAACTAAATCTTCTAAATGAAATCCTGTGCATTAAAGAAATAAATGCATAAATGTTCATTTTTGCCATATCTGTATTCTTAGTGAACATTCATGCTTTTGTTCACTAAATGTCTGTGTCATTTTCTTGCACAAGTGGAAGCTGGAAGCTCAAAAAGACTAAGGACATGTTAGGCAACTTTCACTGGGACTTGATAGTATTCAGAAATAAATACTGAACCTGAGAAGCCTGAAAGAGATGCATCCAAGAGTGCACATGACAGGAAGTGACGGACATGGAAAGTACTGGCTTAAAAATTATATTTGGCCTCTCAAACATACATAACATTACTCTCAGTAAGTCTAGGAACTGGTACCAGGGTTTTAAATGCACCATTCTCTAAAACTGATTTAAAATTTAACACAGACTGAGAAAAGCCTTGTATTTCAGTGTAGATTCATTTGTAGAAAAGCAATGTGTATTCCTCTATGCTAGGATGAAAGAATGCCTCTCCCATGTGCCATTTTGAGGTTTGTAATTTCAACTCCACAGGAAAACATCTGTGCTTACATTGAATTGGTGTAAGAAAAAATATAACCAATGGTATTCTATGATCCATTCTGTAGCATCACAGCAGTGTGAGGGATCAGTGTGGTAATTTCTCAAAGATACATGATCTAACTGTAGGGATTTGAAGTTTTTTTCCAGGTTCAGAGATCCTTTAAAGGCTCTGTGGTGACCTCTGTAAAGATGTCACCTTCTATGAAACTATGTGATTCTTTGAGCACTCAGTGTAACTGGCCACAGTCTGATTTTGAACAAACAAACCAGAAATATTTGCGATAAATAAAGCAAGCAACCATAGTTCAAATACAAGTTGCAGGTAAAGAGCTGAAGGTCTCCTAAGGAACGTGTGATAAGCTGTTCATAATGGGAGCACATAGATCTGTGGAGAACAGGATGCTGAGGGTGGGATAGACAGCAGAAAATGCTGCTGGTGAGGGATCTCATAATAATATGGCCTAATCTGACTCTAGCATGTGGCATGGCTCTTCTAGGAACCCTAGTTCAGTCCACATCTCAAATCCACTACCAGGTCTGGCACCTCAGTAAAGAACATCAAACCAGAAATTATGATGTCATTTTTCCTTAGTCTTTAGAGCAAGAGGCTTTTGGTTTAAATGTAAGAGATGAAAGAGGGAAGATTTTATTAATCTGAGGATTTCAGTACCTAAGAAAAAAGTGGTTCTTACTCATTTGTGCTCATCCTAAGGCATTAACAGACAAGATATTTTTTTGAGGGTGGGACACAAACCTGATGTTTGCAACTCACGTGCTTTTACAGAATAGAAAGTAGAAAGCAATTTGGCTAATAAAAATACCTAAGAGTGGCAAAAAAACCCCCAAACTCAACCTTCAAAACCAAACCCCAAAACCAAACAAAAAACAAGTAAAAACCCAACCAACGATCCAACATCAACAACCCCCTCAAAAAAACCCCCAAAACAAAAAAAACCCCAAAAACAAAAAAAAAAACCCAAATAAAACCTAAAAAATGCCACAAACAAAAGCAAAAAAAAACCCCCAAAAACCCCCCAAACCCACCCCCCTGTCCCCCCCCCAAAAACCAGAACAGTCCCTAATGCAATTGTTAGGAATCCACTTTATGAGGAATTATTCCTGTCTCCTTTAATACATAAGCCTCTTAGGGATGGAAATAGGAGTTTAAATTTGTTTTTACAATGTAGGATAGCTTACCGGCTGAGATGAGAGGTAGGAACTTGAATGATAGAGTTTTGGTCCTGAGTTCAGGTACAGGGTGACCTTGTGCTAATTATTTTGTCTCTCTGTCTTTATGACTCATAGTTTAAAAAAGAAATGTCTTTTTTAACTTAACATTTTCAGTTACAGGGTGCACTAATGTATGCCCAGTTACTACAGTCATTAGAGACAGATGAGTTTAGAGGCTTAAAGAGCAACATTTTCTAAAAGCCTCAATGTCTGTTCTTTGCTTTTTAAAGGAAGATTTAGTAAAACTCTAGGCTTTAGAAGTTCATTCATTTTTTTTAAATGGAATTTGGGTTACTAACTTCCAAAGGCATTTCTGAACCTCCAAGATTTCAGAAGGGATCAGTTCTATAATGGTCTTTCTTTCCTGCCCAGTGCTTCTAGATCTGCATAAGTCTTTGGCATCAGCAGAAGGATTTGCCCCAAAGTGAAGAGCCTTCTACCAGAAATCTTCTCCTAGCTTGTTTAAATAATATCTAGTTGAATAAGGAGTGACTTGAAAATCCTACTTAAATCTAGAGATGTGTAAGTAATAGTTTTGTTATTATGATAAGCATCAGGATGTTCAGACTGAAAAGAATTTTAATTTTATGGAAAACTGGGCAGTTGCAAAGAACTGAGGTGACTGAATATAGACAGCTGCCAAATTCTCAGCTGGACAGTTCAGAGTTTGAAGAGTGTTCAGTGTTTTATTATAAAGAACAATTAGTAAAAAAAAAAAAAAAAGTCCTACTGGTTAAACCTTAAAATATATAAATTTTAAACTACCATCTCATAATCCTATTGATTTGATAGGCTTTCTATAAATTAATTCAGTCCTCAAGAACTAAGGTGATCTGAGTCCAGAGTTGTATTTTTTCGTAAATCAAAGCAACACTGAGGATGAGGGGCAAAAGGGAGACTTCACTCACTGTGCATGAACCCATTTATATTTGAAATGAGTTAGCCTTCAGCTATGGTGTATTCCTGTGTCAGATGGATGACCTGTTGTCTGAGGTGATTCAACAGTTTTCCTAAAGTAAGTTACAGCAGCATCTGAATTCATGTTCTTAGTAGTGTGTGATGATGTTATCAAGTGATCTGCACTAAGTAGGTGTAGATGATGTTATCTGTCTTTGGTCACTCAGATAATATTTAGCTCAGAGTGGGAAAAAAAACCTAACAAAATAAAAGAATTAACATTTCTATCACCTAGATAGTTTTCTGGATATTTCCCTGCTGTCAGTTGCTGGGATAAGGCCAAAACTTTCTTTGACTCCTCTGCAGCAGCCTTTGGAAATTTGAAGGCAAGCATTGAGGGACTGAAAAGGTAATTTCAAACTGGAAATAATCAAAATATGTTAAGAGAAGAGATAACTGTACCCTGAGATCAAGAATGGTTCTTTATCTGTGCCAAGTCCTGTATACTGATACCATGTTTTATGGACTCCAGAGCAGAGGCCAAGAAGGGTGAGTGGGTGTGGAGCTCTAGATATTTCTATATCTGTGTCAGGGAGAATAAACACAACACTGCTTTCCTCCTTATCCGTAGTCACAAGTAGGTATCTTTTAGTAGCCAAGGTTATTATACCCAGTGCTTCTCACCAAAATGCCTGCCTCTGAACTCTCAAAGGTTCATTATTTCTAGAATCATCTCAGCTGGGGAATTTACCTCTCCTAGCAGTCTTTCCTTCTAAAGCCTAGTTTAGCATTGCATGATTCAGAGTATGTGTAGGGCACAATGTCCATCAGGGTAGAGTATTAGATGGAGCATGGAAAAGAAAATAACTTACATTTCACCAGATTTATTTCTGTTTGTAATGCTTAACAAAAACTGGTGTGGAAGGTGTTGCAACTCTTCTAATTTCCATTCTCTGTCAAACAAAAACCCCCTCATGCCAGTAACTCTAGTCTTTGGAAAAGCCCCTCAGCACATGAAAAGAGAATTTTGCATGTGTTAGATAAATGTGCAAAATCTACCATTCTGTCTTTAACTCTGTAAGCAGAAGACAAGGCAAAGATTACCTTCTAATACAGGAAAAAAGGAGCTGATGTGTGAAAGGACTTTGATGTTTCTATCAGCTCGTCAATTGTTAAAAAATAATATTTCCATATATTTTCTGATTGCTTATGTCTTTTTTTTACTTTAATTTATAGCTACCACTTCCTCAGGTGTACATTTTAATGATTTGGCCTTCCATATGTTACTTATCAAATTAGTTTATTCCAGAAAAAGAATCTATGAGGTAGTATTCCTCAATCAGCCCTATTGCTTGAATTACTTCCTTATATATGAAAAGGGAGTAATCACTTTTGATTACTCTTAGATAATTAATGACAAAAGTGCTTAATTATTAAATTAAGTAGCTTTTGCTCATAGTGCTTTTTGATGTATGATCTTAATTTCATTAACAGAGCTTTTGCTTCAAAAGTTGAAATACCCTTTTTTATTTTTGTACTGTGTATTTTGTATTGTGTATAAAAATTTTAGATTAGTAAAGGAGATTTTGTAATCTGCAATTTCAACTTTTTTAATCTGTACTGACATAAATATAGTTGCTATTACAACTGAATTTTCAGTAAAGGGATTCTAACTGTCTTTTTCTTTCATTATATGGGATACAATCTCATGAGATGAGACTGGCCCTTCATGAAGTGTTTGCAAGCCCCCTGTGAGAAAGGAGTACTGGAATTTGATGTCCCTGGCACTGAAGTAGGATGTTAAAGGGTGCTCCCTGCCAACCACTCTCTTGCTTGGCAGGTCCTTGCCTTTCTCTCCCTGCTCATAGCTCTTGCAACTGAACACAAACTGGGAAGTCAGAAGTTCTTTCTTTAATATAGGATATTGCTGATAAGCTTACTGGTTTTCATATGCCCACCTGAATTTCCTAGTATGGTCTTAGTGTTAGAATATTAATTATTGCAGTCTTTTTATTAAAGCTCAGTCTTATTTCATTTGAAGGAGTGAATGCAAAAAAAACGTTTAGTTTCTTTATGGTTTAGGTTTTGGAAAAGAAGTGGAAAGAGGTGAAATAAATATGTGGGGAAAACAAAGACTAAAATTGTGACTCCAGTAAGAAGAGAGAAGGTAATTAAAAAAGGCTACAAAAGAGAAGATAAAGTAAAGAGAAATAATTAGATTGAATTCTCCCCAATATAGATTTTCTTCTAACATTAATGGAAATCTACAAAAATTGGACTGGATGTTCTTATTTACAAGTGATTTTGAATGGCTGTGTGAATAACAGACATTCTTTGCATCAGACTTGAGATGTATGGCCCTTGATGGGTTTCAGTGGAAGAAAAGCTGGTAATGCTGTTTTCCCTTCCTACAAGAATTCTATGTGAATAAATCAGGTACATAAAGGGAAGAAAGGGAGTACTAGCTACCATTTTTATAAAGGAGAAATAAGTTCATGTTTTCTGTCTAATTTGTTTTAAATTACTTCTGAGTAGTCCATGGAGAAATAGAAAACAATGACGTTACTAAATGGCTGAATATTTATTAGGGTAGACAGTGTATACTTATACAAATGTATTGCTGCAGATTACAAATTTTGATTGAAGTCTGTGGAGATACCATACTGTGAAACTAATACACTGATGATGAGGCCCAAAGGATTTCATCTCAGTTTGAATTTTGTTACAAGGAATTCTGTCAAACTTGAGCTTATTAAAACAAAACCACAGAACTGTTTGTACTGTGAGCGTTTTATGGTGATTGTGTTTTTCTGCTGGAAATCTTCTCTTCTGAATCTGTCCAGTTTTTCAGAAACTACCCTGTGTGAACATTTTCAGCATTTGCTAGCATATTTTTAACCTTCTATCACATTTTTCATGATTAGCCTACCTGACTTTTTTCCAATTTCAGCAGTTGTTCTGACTGTGATATAGTGACTTATGACATTCTTTTACTTGCACTGTTTCCTTTACTTTTTTCTTTCCTTCAATAGAAACAGAAGGTTTAAGTTTCTGATACTTGTGAAAAATTCTGTCTATTCCAATAGCTTGTTAAACCCCAAAATCTTACATCAAGACTTTTTTAAACAAAACATGGACAGATTTAAATATTAATAGTTTGCTTAATAACAAAACATTCCATTAAGAAGAGATTTGCAATGTGTGAGTGCAATGAATATGACTACAGATGGCTAACTAGAGTGTAGACCTGCCTTTCTTTAATTTTTCTATATCTAAGCTATCCAGATGCTAAGCACTGATATATCTATCATAGCGTAGAGATAGCAAGGCCTCCTAAATTATTACTAGTACGTAATCTGAATTTTACAAATCTAGTTCAGAAATTCCAGATCTGTCCTACAGTCAAAGTAATACAGAATCACTTGACACTGAAGGCTATGGAATTTCATAAGGAAAAATATAACTGGGTAATGAGAGTTATGCATAGGACAAGGGATGTTAAAGATGTGTAGGTTTCGGTAGCTGTGATGTGCTTGCATTTTTTTTGAGTGCAAGGTTTTAAGTTACTGAACACTTAGTTAAGATATGTGTTTGAAGAGTGTGTGTTAGCTATCTATACTACCAGCAGAAAGTATTCCCTTAATATGAGTACCATATATAAATGAGTGTTCAACTTACTGGACAGATCTGGACTTCTTTACACTCATACTCAGGAAGTAAGAGTTACTCTGCAGCAATATGGATTCAGTTTGGCTGTCAGATGGTTCATAAGTGAAAGTACGTCTCCAAATGATAACATAATTTCCAATAGTTTCTCTGAAATTGCTTTAGATTTGATTAAGTTACTGCCAGAACAAAGTATATTTTCTTTGCATTAGTCTTTTGAAATCAGGTTATATTTTTAATTTATTTCTAATAAGTAATACATACTGTGAATAATTGTTCTTTGTTTATAGATGACTGCTAGAGCAGCTTAAATTTTATAATAATTCATGAGAAATTAATAAGCACTCATAATGAATAAACTTAGGGACAGTTTAATGACTATTCATCAGCAGTTCATGCACAACAAATCCAAATGTTTATCAAAGATGTTCATAAACATAGTGCACAAGCAGCTTTAATGAACTGATAAAGAACATTAATGAACATTCATTATGAATTTCCCTTTGCTGGGAATGACATCCTCAGAGGAGATCTTAACATTTCAGATTCCTTTCCTTTTAAATAAAAGAAATGTGGATATTTCAAAAAATGCTAGTACTTAAGATAGGAGTGAAAACAAAATACAGATTAAATTTTTTATTGAGACAAAATTGTGTTGGCATCTAAGACCACCTCCTCTTGTCATATTTTATATGAGGTAACTTCAGAGACCATTTTGCCAAAAGTCTGCCAGATTTATAGGGAGTTGTCATCTCCCAGTCTGTGGATTGGTATCTTTGGTGTGGATTTCATGACTGTCTGTTTTCCACATGATGTGTTTGTTCTTGCCTGTCACAGAAGAAATGTTAAGCAGAACTTCAGTGCAGCAAATGAAGTCATAAGTACAGGCAACTGTAAACTTTCTCAGTTAATGGTTTGGTTATAAGTACATCTTAAAGAAAAAAAATGAAAAAAAAATATTTGAAGTTGGGAGCTATATATTATTCCTCTTGATTATCATTTCACTGATCACAAAATGATTTCATTTCATTGAAAAATGACCATACACATGTTATATTTTATTCAAATCACATTCATAACCCAAAACAAAAATTTCAGAAATATTTGTTATTTGTCATGGTTCATTTTCATTGATGACAAGATTAGACATATGTAGACTAATCTCTTTTCACAATCATGAAATACAGTGATGGTTCCATGTTATTTCTAGTCCTAGTCTCCCTAGAGCAGAGATGAAGACCTAGATAAATGACAGTGTTGTTATATGCTGGCTCCTTTTCGCAGCAAGTTAAAATGCCATGTGCATGACAGCAATCATAATCCCATTGCAGAAACATTGGAGGTCAGCTGCATAAAATTACATTTATCTGCAGAGAAATTGGAGGAACAAAACTATTCCTTCAACTAGGATATGTTTTCTATCTCAGATTCATAGGTATTGGAATAAGATGAAAGCTGCACTAATCATTGCACTGAATTTGCTTTGCATACAGAATAACTTAGCTCCTTCTGCTTTTACTGCTACTAAGAACTCTATAGATACTCACACAACACATTGTGTTCAAAATCATGTTGGGGAAAAAGGAAACTTACATACATAAAACCTAGAATTTATTATTTGTATAATTGTTCTACTCAAGTGATTATTGTTAGTCCACATTTAATTATTGCAAAAAATAAAGACGTGGAATGGAGAAGTGTCAGTAATGTCAATCCACTTAGGAGACATTGACTTGGTGGGTCCTGGTGTTGTGCTCGTGCTGCTACTGCCTTTCTGGGTCCTAAGGGCACAGATTTCAGTCTGGTGTGTGTGTGTGCATGTTGATGGAGAGGTACAGAGTGCTGCATGTCCTTTGAAGCCCAGAATGTGGAGTTGGCTTTTTTGTTATTCTGCTCCATCTGTCGTCAATTTAATGTTTACTAACTTATTCTTTGTTCTCTTTATTACCCCTAAAACTGTTTTTTTGTCTAGCCACGTGGAATAATCATGATTTTTCTTTGTTTTTTTCTCACTTATTACTTTTCCACTTGATTCTTACACATCTTTTGATGCTTCCTTTAGGCAAAATGACTTTCAAAGCATTACAACTATTTTAAAAGTGGTTTGTATTTGTTAGAAAATCTAAGCAACCAGATATCTTTACTTAGTTCTTTACCAGATTGTTAAATAACTCTGATTTACAGTGCAGTCATCAGATTCTGGCTCGTTTGCCTCTTGATGAGATTAGATTTGTCCAGCAGCACTTCTGCCAGGGTCTTGCACCAGGACTCTGTTAGGGACAGTGCACAGCAGTGAGAAAAGCCTCTGGTACTGGCATTCAATTAGGTATTTAATCCTAACAGGTATACTTTTGTGAATGGAGCTGCCAATGTGAAGATGAATCATATCCCTGAAAAAATATTTTGCTTTTCAGGTGCCACAGAGGATCCTCAGTTGAAATGTGATTTCTTATGCATTTCAACTGACTGGGAGTCTTCAATGAAAACAGGATTGCTGAGAATGTGCAAATAGTCTGTGATAAATTTGAGGCCATATTCTAGAATTCTCCAAAGACAGTGACTGTGTCCAAAATCTCCATAGGATTATAGGTTCACTAAATATGGAAGTCTTAGGAGAGCTGCAGCATGAGCAGGGCCACCTGTGACATCAGACTAGGTAATTTAGGGTTTAATCTACTTGGGTCATGGAAACCTCCAGTGCTGGTTTTTAAGGCAGCCTTTTCCACTACCCAGTTTTCCCCTCTTTCCAGTCTCCACAAAGTTTTTCCTTCTATCCAGTCATGATCTCTCTTGCTTCATTTTCCATGATCTCTCATCCTCTCAGCATGCCCTACTGTGACAAGTCTGCTCTGTCTACTTGATAACTTTCTCCTAATTATTTAAATGTTCTTAAGAAATTGATTTAAAATGCTTTTACACCCATATTGATAGAGGATAAAATATTAATTTAATTTCTATATAGAAATTAATAGTATAAGGATGTATATGATGATGCTTTTTTTTTTTTTCCTTTATTTTTTCTTCCCCCCTCAATCTGAAAATAAATCTTTGATCTTAGGTAGGTTTTCTATTTGTCTGCATGGGAAAAAAAAAAAAAAAAGAAAACAAAAAAAAAAAAAGAAAAAAGGCTCTACCCTGACAGGATCATTGTTATGTTTTTGTCAAGCTAAATTTAACATCTGTGGTTCAGCTTTTTTATCTAATGGACAGACACTAAAAAGACTGGCCTCTCAATAATACCATAATTTAAGAAAACGAAGTCTTTTATGTAGTGTATAATTTGAATTTGGACAGGTCAGATCAATAATATAATAACTGTTCCCTGTTAATTTCACCTAGAAGGTCCTGACTATCTTCCACAAAGTGTCGCCGGCTATACATATTATTTTTTGTCTTGGGCACCATGCCTGCAATCTTGCAATACAACATGTCAAGAAGAATTTTGCCCTGAATTGTGGAACAAATTAGAGGTAGACAGGCATTTAAAAATAGATTTGATTTGCTGTATTTTGCAAGCTTTCTGAGGCAAAGTGATAAACCATAGCAGCTTGAAGTAATGTGATGAGAGCACTCTTATCACTCTGCATATGCTTAACAATATTTCACTGTCATGCTGCCCTTAAAAAGTGTTTACAAAACAGAAAAAAACTATCAGTTTGATACAGATTTGTAATATCAGAAATGCTGAATCATGGATCCAAATAATCTCTGTGTATAAAAGCATTACATGTTGAATGAATTAATTGTATATTACCTGGAAATTTCCACAGGTTGCTATTTTTCCCACTGTTGCTTATATAAAAAGTTTAAAATATATGTATTGAACTGAGGTTTTTTACTCTTTTTTTCAGAGCTAAACTGATTTTTTAAAAAATAATTATTTTCTTTAAACAGTGTATATTGAACTTCCCACTTTCCATCTTGTAGTGTAAGGTTTAAGTTTTGATGGAGAGTTTTGATAGCAAAACCCATAAGAAGGGAAAAAGGATGCAATTTGATGCGTGAAAGGAAAACAATATTTAAACCAGTCTTTATTCTCCAAGACCAAAGTTCTTAACATTGGACATGTTTTAGGAACACTAAATATGTATGAGGCAGAGATGAAAAGACACAATAAAATTACATAGAAAAAAATCTTGAAAAATAATTCAACATACAAAACTTCATAGACACAAAGATTCATACTTCAGCATAACCAACATTAATAATTTATATTAAAAAGAAATTCCACCCAAAGTGGGTTCAAGTCTGCATTTTTGGATGGGGATTAGAAATGAATAACACATCATAACTGAATCTTTTCAAAAGGGAGACTCCATAAATTGAGTACTTTATATTTTTCAGAGCTGAAAAATATGCAATGTAATATAATTGAAATCACAGAAGTCCTCTACATTTTTCAGCATAGGAGTAAATTTATTAATTATGAGCTGGTATCAACAGACAGCTTTCTTTGAGATATGATGAAACAAAGCCTTCAGGTAAAAATGCAATAAAACACAATAAGCTCTTATCTGATCAAAATAAGATTGGCAGCCTTTATTTTTGGAGTGGAAGAAATATAGGATAAGTGCTTCTTAAGAATAAATTCACATACAACTGCCATAGAGCAGGATTGCTGGATTTTTGATAATCTCACAGGGGGATTATTGAAAATCCCAGTAGGCTGAAAAAATTAGGGATTGTAAAAGGGTTTGTGAGAGAAGAAAGAAAAAGTAAAGTAGCTCATTCCAAGGAAAGGAGGGAGGGAGGGAGGAAGGCAGGAAGGAAGGCAGGAAGGAAGGCAGGAAGGAAGGCAGGCAGGAAGGAAGGCAGGAAGGCAGGAAGGCAGGAAGGCAGGAAGGCAGGAAGGCAGGAAGGCAGGAAGGCAGGAAGGCAGGAAGGAAGGCAGGAAGGAAGGAAGGCAGGAAGGAAGGCAGGAAGGAAGGCAGGAAGGAAGGCAGGAAGGCAGGAAGGCAGGAAGGCAGGAAGGCAGGAAGGCAGGCAGGAAGGCAGGCAGGAAGGCAGGAAGGCAGGAAGGCAAGAAGGAAGGCAGGAAGGCAGGAAGGCAGGAAGGCAGGAAGGCAGGAAGGCAGGAAGGCAGGAAGGCAGGAAGGCAGGAAGGAAGGAAGGAAGGAAGGAAGGAAGGAAGGAAGGAAGGAAGGAAGGAAGGAAGGAAAAAAGTGGCGGAAGGAAGGAAGGAAGTGGCGGAAGGAAGGAAGTGGCGGAAGGAAGTGGCGGAAGGAAGTGGCGGAAGGAAGTGGCGGAAGGAAGTGGCGGAAGGAAGGAAGGAAGTGGCGGAAGGAAGGAAGTGGCGGAAGGAAGGAAGTGGCGGAAGGAAGGAAGTGGCGGAAGGAAGTGGCGGAAGGAAGTGGCGGAAGGAAGTGGCGGAAGTGGCGGAAGGAAGTGGCGGAAGGAAGTGGCGGAAGGAAGGAAGGAAGTGGCGGAAGGAAGTGGCGGAAGGAAGTGGCGGAAGGAAGTGGCGGAAGGAAGTGGCGGAAGGAAGGAAGTGGCGGAAGGAAGTGGCGGAAGGAAGTGGCGGAAGGAAGTGGCGGAAGGAAGTGGCGGAAGTGGCGGAAGTGGCGGAAGTGGCGGAAGTGGCGGAAGTGGCGGAAGGAAGGAAGGAAGGAAGGAAGGAAGGAAGGAAGGAAGGAAGGAAGGAAGGAAGGAAGGAAGGAAGGAAGGAAGGAAGGAAGGAAGGAAGGAAGGAAGGAAGGAAGGAAGGAAGGAAGTGGCGGAAGGAAGGAAGGAAGTGGCGGAAGGAAGGAAGTGGCAGAAGGAAGTGGCGGAAGGAAGTGGCGGAAGGAAGTGGCGGAAGGAAGTGGCGAAAGGAAGTGGCGGAAGGAAGGAAGTGGCGGAAGGAAGGAAGTGGCGGAAGGAAGGAAGTGGCGGAAGGAAGGAAGTGGCGGAAGGAAGTGGCGGAAGGAAGGAAGGAAGGAAGGAAGGAAGGAAGGAAGGAAGGAAGGAAGGAAGGAAGGAAGGAAGGAAGGAAGGAAGGAAGGAAGGAAGGAAGGAAGGAAGGAAGGAAGGAAGGAAGGAAGGAAGGAAGGAAGGAAGGAAGGAAGGAAGGAAGGAAGGAAGGAAGGAAGTGGCGGAAGGAAGGAAGGAAGGAAGGAAGGAAGGAAGGAAGGAAGGAAGGAAGGAAGGAAGTGGCGGAAGGAAGGAAGGAAGGAAGGAAGGAAGGAAGGAAGGAAGGAAGGAAGGAAGGAAGGAAGGAAGGAAGGAAGGAAGGAAGGAAGGAAGGAAGGAAGGAAGGAAGGAAGGAAGGAAGGAAGGAAGGAAGGAAGGAAGGAAGGAAGGAAGGAAGGAAGGAAGGAAGGAAGGAAGGAAGGAAGGAAGGAAGGAAGGAAGGAAGGAAGGAAGGAAGGAAGGAAGGAAGGAAGGAAGGAAGGAAGTGGCGGAAGGAAGTGGCGGAAGGAAGGAAGGAAGGAAGGAAGGAAGTGGCGGAAGGAAGGAAGGAAGGAAGGAAGTGGCGGAAGGAAGGAAGTGGCGGAAGGAAGGAAGGAAGGAAGGAAGGAAGGAAGGAAGGAAGGAAGGAAGGAAGGAAGGAAGGAAGGAAGGAAGGAAGGAAGGAAGGAAGGAAGGAAGGAAGGAAGGAAGGAAGGAAGGAAGGAAGGAAGGAAGGAAGGAAGGAAGGAAGGAAGGAAGGAAGGAAGGAAGGAAGGAAGGAAGGAAGGAAGGAAGGAAGGAAGGAAGTGGCGGAAGGAAGGAAGGAAGGAAGGAAGGAAGGAAGGAAGTGGCGGAAGGAAGGAAGTGGCGGAAGGAAGGAAGGAAGGAAGTGGCGGAAGGAAGGAAGGAAGGAAGGAAGTGGCGGAAGGAAGGAAGGAAGGAAGTGGCGGAAGGAAGGAAGTGGCGGAAGGAAGTGGCGGAAGGAAGTGGCGGAAGGAAGTGGCGGAAGGAAGTGGCGGAAGGAAGTGGCGGAAGGAAGTGGCGGAAGGAAGTGGCGGAAGGAAGTGGCGGAAGGAAGGAAGGAAGGAAGGAAGGAAGGAAGGAAGGAAGGAAGGAAGGAAGGAAGGAAGGAAGGAAGGAAGGAAGGAAGGAAGGAAGGAAGGAAGGAAGGAAGGAAGGAAGGAAGGAAGGAAGGAAGGAAGGAAGGAAGGAAGGAAGGAAGGAAGGAAGGAAGGAAGTGGCGGAAGGAAGGAAGGAAGTGGCGGAAGGAAGGAAGGAAGTGGCGGAAGGAAGGAAGGAAGTGGCGGAAGGAAGGAAGGAAGTGGCGGAAGGAAGGAAGTGGCGGAAGGAAGGAAGTGGCGGAAGGAAGGAAGTGGCGGAAGGAAGGAAGGAAGGAAGGAAGGAAGGAAGGAAGGAAGTGGCGGAAGGAAGGAAGTGGCGGAAGGAAGTGGCGGAAGGAAGTGGCGGAAGGAAGTGGCGGAAGGAAGGAAGGCAGGAAGGCAGGAAGGCAGGAAGGCAGGAAGGCAGGAAGGCAGGAAGGAAGGAAGTGGCGGAAGGAAGGAAGGAAGGAAGTGGCGGAAGGAAGGAAGGAAGGAAGTGGCGGAAGGAAGTGGCGGAAGGAAGGAAGTGGCGGAAGGAAGGAAGTGGCGGAAGGAAGGAAGTGGCGGGAAGGAAGGAAGGAAGGAAGGAAGGAAGGAAGGAAGGAAGGAAGGAAGGAAGGAAGGAAGGAAGGAAGGAAGGAAGTGGCGGAAGGAAGGAAGGAAGGGAAGGAAGGAAGGAAGGAAGGAAGGAAGGAAGGAAGGAAGGAAGGAAGGAAGGAAGGAAGGAAGGAAGGAAGGAAGGAAGGAAGGAAGGAAGGAAGGAAGGAAGGAAGGAAGGAAGGAAGGAAGGAAGGAAGGAAGGAAGGAAGGAAGGAAGGAAGGAAGGAAGGAAGGAAGGAAGGAAGTGGCGGAAGGAAGGAAGTGGCGGAAGGAAGGAAGTGGCGGAAGGAAGGAAGTGGCGGAAGGAAGGAAGGCAGGAAGGAAGGAAGGCAGGAAGGAAGGAAGGCAGGAAGGAAGGAAGGCAGGAAGGAAGGAAGGAAGGAAGGAAGGAAGGAAGGAAGGAAGTGGCGGAAGGAAGGAAGGAAGGAAGGAAGGAAGGAAGGAAGGAAGGAAGGAAGGAAGGAAGGAAGGAAGGAAGGAAGGAAGGAAGGAAGGAAGGAAGGAAGGAAGGAAGGAAGGAAGGAAGGAAGGAAGGAAGGAAGGAAGGAAGGAAGGAAGGAAGTGGCGGAAGGAAGTGGCGGAAGGAAGTGGCGGAAGGAAGTGGCGGAAGGAAGTGGCGGAAGGAAGTGGCGGAAGGAAGTGGCGGAAGGAAGTGGCGGAAGGAAGGAAGGAAGGAAGGAAGGAAGGAAGGAAGGAAGGAAGGAAGGAAGGAAGGAAGGAAGGAAGGAAGGAAGGAAGGAAGGAAGGAAGGAAGGAAGGAAGGAAGGAAGGAAGGAAGGAAGGAAGGAAGGAAGGAAGGAAGGAAGGAAGGAAGGAAGGAAGGAAGGAAGGAAGGAAGGAAGGAAGGAAGTGGCGGAAGGAAGGAAGTGGCGGAAGGAAGGAAGTGGCGGAAGGAAGGAAGGAAGGAAGGAAGGAAGGAAGGAAGGAAGGAAGGAAGGAAGGAAGGAAGGAAGGAAGGAAGGAAGGAAGGAAGGAAGGAAGGAAGGAAGGAAGGAAGGAAGGAAGGAAGGAAGGAAGGAAGGAAGGAAGGAAGGAAGGAAGGAAGGAAGGAAGGAAGGAAGGAAGGAAGGAAGGAAGGAAGGAAGGAAGGAAGGAAGGAAGGAAGGAAGGAAGGAAGGAAGGAAGGAAGGAAGGAAGGAAGGAAGTGGCGGAAGGAAGGAAGTGGCGGAAGGAAGGAAGTGGCGGAAGGAAGGAAGTGGCGGAAGGAAGGAAGGAAGGAAGGAAGGAAGGAAGGAAGGAAGGAAGGAAGGAAGGAAGAGGAAGGAAGGAAGGAAGGAAGGAAGGAAGGAAGGAAGGAAGGAAGGAAGGAAGGAAGGAAGGAAGGAAGGAAGGAAGGAAGGAAGGAAGGAAGGAAGGAAGGAAGGAAGGAAGGAAGGAAGGAAGGAAGGAAGGAAGGAAGGAAGGAAGGAAGGAAGGAAGGAAGGAAGGAAGTGGCGGAAGGAAGGAAGTGGCGGAAGGAAGGAAGTGGCGGAAGGAAGGAAGGAAGGAAGGAAGGAAGTGGCGGAAGGAAGGAAGGAAGTGGCGGAAGGAAGGAAGTGGCGGAAGGAAGGAAGGAAGTGGCGGAAGGAAGTGGCGGAAGGAAGGAAGTGGCGGAAGGAAGTGGCGGAAGGAAGTGGCGGAAGGAAGTGGCGGAAGGAAGTGGCGGAAGGAAGTGGCGGAAGGAAGTGGCGGAAGGAAGGAAGGAAGGAAGGAAGGAAGGAAGGAAGGAAGGAAGGAAGGAAGGAAGGAAGGAAGGAAGGAAGGAAGGAAGGAAGGAAGGAAGGAAGGAAGGAAGGAAGGAAGGAAGGAAGGAAGGAAGGAAGGAAGGAAGGAAGGAAGGAAGGAAGGAAGGAAGGAAGGAAGGAAGGAAGGAAGGAAGGAAGGAAGGAAGGAAGGAAGTGGCGGAAGGAAGGAAGGAAGTGGCGGAAGGAAGGAAGGAAGTGGCGGAAGGAAGGAAGGAAGGAAGGAAGGAAGGAAGGAAGGAAGGAAGGAAGGAAGGAAGGAAGGAAGGAAGGAAGGAAGGAAGGAAGGAAGGAAGGAAGGAAGGAAGGAAGGAAGGAAGGAAGGAAGGAAGGAAGGAAGGAAGGAAGGAAGGAAGGAAGGAAGGAAGGAAGGAAGGAAGGAAGGAAGGAGGGAAGGAAGGAAGGAAGGAAGGAAGGAAGGAAGGAAGTGGCGGAAGGAAGGAAGGAAGGAAGTGGCGGAAGGAAGGAAGGAAGGAAGTGGCGGAAGGAAGGAAGGAAGGAAGTGGCGGAAGGAAGGAAGGAAGTGGCGGAAGGAAGTGGTGGAAGGAAGTGCGGAAGGAAGTGGTGGAAGGAAGTGGCGGAAGGAAGGCAGGAAGGAAGGAAGGAAGGAAGTGGCGGAAGGAAGGAAGGAAGTGGCGGAAGGAAGGAAGTGGCGGAAGGAAGGAAGGAAGTGGCGGAAGGAAGGAAGGAAGGAAGTGGCGGAAGGAAGGAAGGAAGGAAGGAAGTGGCGGAAGGAAGGAAGGAAGGAAGGAAGGAAGGAAGGAAGGAAGGAAGGAAGGAAGGAAGGAAGGAAGGAAGGAAGGAAGGAAGGAAGGAAGGAAGGAAGGAAGGAAGGAAGGAAGGAAGGAAGGAAGGAAGGAAGGAAGGAAGTGGCGGAAGGAAGGAAGTGGCGGAAGGAAGGAAGGAAGGAAGGAAGGAAGGAAGGAAGGAAGTGGCGGAAGGAAGTGGCGGAAGGAAGGAAGGAAGGAAGGAAGGAAGGAAGGAAGGAAGGAAGGAAGGAAGGAAGGAAGGAAGGAAGGAAGGAAGGAAGGAAGGAAGGAAGGAAGGAAGGAAGGAAGGAAGGAAGGAAGGAAGGAAGGAAGGAAGGAAGGAAGGAAGGAAGGAAGGAAGGAAGGAAGGAAGGAAGGAAGGAAGGAAGGAAGGAAGGAAGGAAGGAAGGAAGGAAGGAAGGAAGGTGGCGGAAGGAAGGAAGTGGCGGAAGGAAGTGGCGGAAGGAAGTGGCGGAAGTGGCGGAAGTGGCGGAAGTGGCGGAAGTGGCGGAAGGAAGGAAGGAAGGAAGGAAGGAAGGAAGGAAGGAAGGAAGGAAGGAAGGAAGGAAGGAAGGAAGGAAGGAAGGAAGGAAGGAAGGAAGGAAGGAAGGAAGGAAGGAAGGAAGGAAGGAAGGAAGGAAGGAAGGAAGGAAGGAAGGAAGGAAGGAAGGAAGGAAGGAAGGAAGGAAGGAAGGAAGGAAGGAAGGAAGGAAGGAAGGAAGGAAGGAAGTGGCGGAAGGAAGGAAGTGGCGGAAGGAAGGAAGTGGCGGAAGGAAGGAAGTGGCGGAAGGAAGGAAGTGGCGGAAGGAAGGAAGTGGCGGAAGGAAGGAAGGAAGGAAGTGGCGGAAGGAAGGAAGGAAGGAAGTGGCGGAAGGAAGGAAGGAAGGAAGTGGCGGGAAGGAAGGAAGTGGCGGAAGGAAGTGGCGGAAGGAAGTGGCGGAAGGAAGGAAGGAAGGAAGTGGCGGAAGGAAGGAAGGAAGGAAGGAAGGAAGGAAGGAAGGAAGGAAGGAAGGAAGGAAGGAAGGAAGGAAGGAAGGAAGGAAGGAAGTGGCGGAAGGAAGGAAGGAAGGAAGGAAGGAAGGAAGGAAGGAAGGAAGGAAGGAAGGAAGGAAGGAAGGAAGGAAGGAAGGAAGGAAGGAAGGAAGGAAGGAAGGAAGGAAGGAAGGAAGGAAGGAAGGAAGGAAGGAAGGAAGTGGCGGAAGGAAGGAAGGAAGTGGCGGAAGGAAGGAAGGAAGTGGCGGAAGGAAGGAAGTGGCGGAAGGAAGGAAGTGGCGGAAGGAAGGAAGTGGCGGAAGGAAGGAAGGAAGGAAGGAAGGAAGGAAGGAAGGAAGGAAGGAAGGAAGGAAGGAAGGAAGGAAGGAAGGAAGGAAGGAAGGAAGGAAGGAAGGAAGGAAGTGGCGGAAGGAAGGAAGGAAGGAAGGAAGGAAGGAAGGAAGGAAGGAAGGAAGGAAGGAAGGAAGGAAGGAAGGAAGGAAGGAAGGAAGGAAGGAAGGAAGGAAGGAAGGAAGGAAGGAAGGAAGGAAGGAAGGAAGGAAGGAAGGAAGGAAGGAAGGAAGGAAGGAAGGAAGGAAGGAAGGAAGGAAGGAAGGAAGGAAGGAAGGAAGGAAGGAAGGAAGGAAGGAAGGAAGGAAGGAAGGAAGGAAGGAAGGAAGGAAGGAAGGAAGTGGCGGAAGGAAGGAAGGAAGGAAGGAAGGAAGGAAGGAAGGAAGGAAGGAAGGAAGGAAGGAAGGAAGGAAGGAAGGAAGGAAGGAAGGAAGGAAGGAAGGAAGGAAGGAAGGAAGGAAGGAAGGAAGTGGCGGAAGGAAGTGGCGGAAGGAAGGAAGGAAGGAAGGAAGGAAGTGGCGGAAGGAAGTGGCGGAAGGAAGGAAGGAAGGAAGGAAGGAAGGAAGGAAGGAAGGAAGGAAGGAAGGAAGGAAGGAAGGAAGGAAGGAAGGAAGGAAGGAAGGAAGGAAGGAAGGAAGGAAGGAAGGAAGTGGCGGAAGGAAGGAAGGAAGGAAGGAAGGAAGGAAGGAAGGAAGGAAGGAAGGAAGTGGCGGAAGGAAGTAAGGAAGTGGCGGAAGGAAGGAAGGAAGTGGCGGAAGGAAGGAAGGAAGGAAGGAAGGAAGGAAGGAAGGAAGGAAGGAAGGAAGGAAGGAAGGAAGGAAGGAAGGAAGGAAGGAAGGAAGGAAGGAAGGAAGGAAGGAAGGAAGGAAGGAAGGAAGGAAGGAAGGAAGGAAGGAAGGAAGGAAGGAAGGAAGGAAGGAAGGAAGGAAGGAAGGAAGGAAGGAAGGAAGGAAGGAAGTGGTGGAAGGAAGTGGCGGAAGGAAGTGGTGGAAGGAAGTGGCGGAAGGAAGGCAGGAAGGAAGGAAGGAAGGAAGTGGCGGAAGGAAGGAAGGAAGTGGCGGAAGGAAGGAAGTGGCGGAAGGAAGGAAGGAAGTGGCGGAAGGAAGGAAGGAAGGAAGTGGCGGAAGGAAGGAAGGAAGGAAGGAAGTGGCGGAAGGAAGGAAGGAAGTGGCGGAAGGAAGGAAGGAAGTGGCGGAAGGAAGGAAGGAAGGAAGGAAGGAAGGAAGGAAGGAAGGAAGGAAGGAAGGAAGGAAGGAAGGAAGGAAGGAAGGAAGGAAGGAAGGAAGGAAGGAAGGAAGGAAGGAAGGAAGGAAGGAAGGAAGGAAGGAAGGAAGGAAGGAAGGAAGGAAGGAAGGAAGGAAGGAAGGAAGGAAGGAAGGAAGGAAGGAAGGAAGGAAGGAAGGAAGGAAGGAAGGAAGGAAGGAAGGAAGGAAGGAAGGAAGGAAGGAAGGAAGGAAGGAAGGAAGGAAGGAAGGAAGTGGCGGAAGGAAGGAAGGAAGTGGCGGAAGGAAGGAAGTGGCGGAAGGAAGGAAGTGGCGGAAGGAAGTGGCGGAAGGAAGTGGCGGAAGTGGCGGAAGTGGCGGAAGTGGCGGAAGTGGCGGAAGGAAGGAAGGAAGGAAGGAAGGAAGGAAGGAAGGAAGGAAGGAAGGAAGGAAGGAAGGAAGGAAGGAAGGAAGGAAGGAAGGAAGGAAGGAAGGAAGGAAGGAAGGAAGGAAGGAAGGAAGGAAGGAAGGAAGGAAGGAAGGAAGGAAGGAAGGAAGGAAGGAAGGAAGGAAGGAAGGAAGGAAGGAAGGAAGGAAGGAAGGAAGGAAGGAAGGAAGGAAGGAAGGAAGGCAACAAAAGCCTGTTGTTAGAGGATATGCTCTAAAAGGATATTCTTTCAAAGCCTAAAAGAATTTAAAATTAAAGAAAATAAAAATTAAAATCAGATATATGAGTCTCTGGTTCAAAACAGTGTATCCTTATGTCTTCAATTTCGAGTTATTAATGAAAAATTAAATCTTGAGACAGTATCAATTATGTATAAATTTCCTAAATTTCAAGCATGTTTTCATTTTGTGAACTTTTTTTCACTATTCATCTATACTATAAATTAATTTGCTTTTACGAGATATTTTTAGTAGTTAACTTGCCTTCATTATTTCTTAGACTGTTGGGTATTTTTTTCCTGTTACTACCCATTGAAAGCTGGAGTAAACCACACTACATTGTCTGGAATCTGGGTATGCAGAAATGAATGGTGATGGCAAAGGAAACTTTATTTCTTCCACATTTTCCTTCCCCAATAAAAAGGAAAGTTCTAAGTGAATCCTTACTTAGGGAATACCATTGCACAGCTGATGTTCTTTCCAACTTTGTGCTCTAGAGATAATAAGCTCAAGTGAGCCTGTAATGATGGCTAGGTCTATTATTCTATTGATTGCCTCACCCCATGAGTTCATTTTCTCAATCAGAAATGTCCCTATAGCTGCTTTAATGCAAAAGTCTGGGAGTGTCCTCTTGCTTTCTCTTAGCATCCAGTCTGCCACACTTTCTAGTTTAGAGCATGTTGTAACCTCTGATATATACAGAAATTCTCACTTTGTTTGGCTTGAATATTTCTTTGCCATATGCTGTAAATTTAGAAGAAGTTGAAGAAAGTTGGAATGTTCTTTGAGAAGATAGAAGATGCTGGAACGAATGCCCCCAGAGTGATGACCGAGCAATGCACTGGCTGTTGATCAGTTTCTAAAATAATTTAGTCACTTGTTCTGTAACATCTTGTGTAAGCCTTTACCTTCATAAGAGAGTTCAGAGATACTAAATCAATTGATTCCTTCACTAATCACATAATTAAATATGTATATTTTCAATCCTTCTTAATATATTTAAAGTGTGCAAGATAGAAATGTAGAGCAGAAAATGAATGAGTACTAATAACTGTCATTGGTTACTATGCCTCAGTAAACTGAAATGAGCACAGGTTGTGTTGGTGAAGTCCATTTGAAAGAGGACTGTCTTGCACAGATAACACTATGAACTGATCTTCAAATGTTTCTAATTAAGTCCTTTTCTAAACTTAATAAAAGTATTTAATTCTTTAATTACTGTTGGATTTTTTCATTGAGGGCTGTATAAATATGACCTCAGATTTTTGTGAATTCATTTCTGCGTACAATTTTGCTGTTTCTTACAAATAACCTGTGGCTAGCATTTTTTGATCTCCAGGTTATGTATTATCAGGTTGCTAGGGAAAAATAAAAAGGAAAACAACAAAAGCACAATGGTATTGATCTCAGAAACCTGTTATTCATTCTACTTGGACAAGCAATGCCTATATACTTTAAAATCAATGTTTTGGGATTTTTTTTTTCCTTTCTAAAATCATGGAGAAAGGTTGACTGAAAGGTTTTTAAGCTGGCTGAAGGAATTCATCACATTCTCTTCTGGTACTAATAGGCCCTGGAGAAGCAGTAAGCAAATCATGGAATGTTTGATATCAGTGCTTTTGAAATTAGTCAGAACTTTGATCTAAACTTTGAGCCTTTAACAGGGATTACTATTAAAATGACATGCTGTGGGAAAGTTGTACGATTTCTCTAGCCATCATACAATATGGCTGGTATTTAAATTATTAAATTATATGTATTAATGATACTGCAAGCAGTATCTCATTCCAAGGAAATGGAATTAGATAATAATACATCATATAATCATTATATTTATACATCATGTAATAATTATAATTATATTATTATTATTAATGTAATAATATTATTAATGTAATAATCATTACATTAATACATCAGTGAGGTCAAATTATAGCTATGGACTTCCCTAAGACTTGGCCTTACCCTTCAGTATAGAATTCTTCCTGTTGCTGAGGATCGGCTTCTGATTTCTCTTTCCCGCAGTTCCTGACACTGACTGGTTGGGAGCTTTCAGCAGAGTCAAGATGTTCTTTAGACCAAATCACCAAGCAGTATTTCCTACTACAGTCTGTTTGCTTTCCATTTTGTTCACTAAGGAGATGTGAATGTAATCTGTTCTGTAATGGTGTTTTTGAAGTCCTTCTTCTGGAGCTAGCTGTCCAAGATACACAACCATCAGCTAATCTTGTTTTGATTTAGTAGCTCCCATGACTTTACCAAGTTAGTGGGGTAATACTTTTGTTTTGTAGTCTCCGGATGATATCCCCTTCCTCACACTTTGTCTCATCAGACATGAAAAGCTCTGACTTCCTACCCCCTGAAGAATTAACCCCTGAAGAAAACAGCCAGCCTGGCCCTTCAGTCAGTAACAGGAGAAACCTGAGACATTTCCAACCCCCCTACCCTGGAGAACTCCAGTGAGACCAATTCCAGCATGTGAGGAAGGGATTGTTCAACTTTATATTCTGAAAAATAGATCTCTGAATGTAAAAGTAATTTAGTTCTCTAAATTATTAGATGTCTTAATTATAAGTACCAAAGCTTTCCAATATTTCTATTCAAATATGCCTTGGTCCTTTTGTTTGGAAACCAGTTACAAGAATCTACGTTTCCTTTTTTTAATTGTATAATTTAATTTTTCTTCTCATAACTGACCCTAGTAACAAACAAGATAATGAATATTAATTCTAATGTGCTTTCTTAGCTATAGATGCCTGTCCACAAAGAAAGCAGTTGATGCCACCATTATCTCATGCGGATCCCAGAAGAAATCAGATGATGAAGTCTCAGTCTTGCACAAGTCAGTCTTGCTACTGAGTAAGTCAAACATAAAGGTAGTAAAAATATTCATACAAAAATTGCAGTCCTTAACCAGTCATCCTCTGCCTTCTTTTCTAGTCTTTATGGCAAATGACTATAAATGAGGTTTTTCACCATCCTACTTTTCCTGAAATTGCATGTCAACTTTGTGTTTTTGCTACTCAAGAAAGGGGCAAACATTTCTTCCTCACAAGTGAGCAAATCAACCTACTTAGTTGAAACTTTTTCTACAGAAGGCTGTGGAATTTATGCACAGGACTTAGCAACAGCCCTGTTTCCTTAATTTATTTTTTACTACTAGCTGTACTTATTATTGCCTGGGTTTTTTCCAGTGTATATAAAATAACTTGCTTTTTGTCAAGTCATTGTCACTTCTAAAGCACCCAGTGTAGTAAAATGTAAGTGCTGTATTTCTTGTGGATTTACAGAGTTTCAGCCTTTCTACCTTTGGTACAAGTCAGCAAGGACTCCTTGCCTGGGATGTGGTTTTAAAAGAGTGGATTATTCTTTCGAAAAGCTTTGATCACTGCAGTCATATTGTTGAACCTTTTATCTTGCTGGTACATTGATTTTAGCCAAAGATTGCCTTTCATGAAACTCTGAACTTTAAAAGCAGCTCAGTTTCAAGGAAAAATATTCTGTGAAACATCTGAAAGCTCAGGTTTGATCTTTTTATGTGCATGTTACTTCTGACTTATTTTCTGTGGGGCGGTTGTATAATGCTTGTGCTTCTAAAATGTGAATTATTCACTACCAGTATGGAAAAAACGGTGAGAGCTTAAAAGTGTATGTAAATAATTACATAATTCTGACTTTGAGTTGAAAGCTTTTTTTGTTAATTAGTTAATTGGGAAAACCATCTATGTACTGATGTTATTATAGATATTGAAACACATAATTCAAGGGTTGAATATGGGTCATATGTAATCTTAAATTGTTTTTCTTGATGTCTATTATTCTTTGGTATTCTTTAGAAGTTTCTCAACTGGAATACATAAAACTTTATATCATTTTTAAAATGTGTTGAAAGAAGTGAAAGAAAATATATGTTTGCCTGAAAAGCAGGGCAAAGAAAGATTTGGATTGTATTACAAACATTATTACTATCCTATACTATTACTATACTGCATAATTTCTAATTTAAATGGGACATTAACTAAATAGACATAAGATAAGAAAGCATATTTGAATTCTGTGACTCCACTCTACTCTTGTGTGTGTTTCTGAGTTTGAAGCACTAAATTTCATGCCACTGGTACTGTCTAACTATTAGTCTTATTATGTAAATTCTAGCAGAGCATAAAATGGCAGGAGAAAGCCTTCACATTATTTTTTCTCTCCAAACAAAATAAATCTGAACCAAGTTGTTCTGCAAAGGCACTGTAAGATTGCAACTACAAGATGAGGTCTGGCAACCTCATCTGAACAGCCAGCAAGGAAAGAAAATATCTGTGTTTAAGTAGGAAATGCTCTAAGTCAAGGTCAGTCTGTTCTCCCAGAGCGCTCCTGTATTGACATTTATGCTCCCTCTAAAAGCTGTATCTCAGAAGTCTTCATTTTAGGAAATATTCCCAAATGGTAGCTGAATGTGAGAAGTATATACAGCTTTCTGAAGCACTGGAGCTTTACAGCCTGTACCAAAGCATGTACAAATTAATGTCATGATCTAATATTTATGTATAAATTCATATTCTTGAAATTTTATTTTCTAAGAGTGTCTCAAATTTTCATATTTACTGATGTCTAGAATTAAAGGAAAATGATGCTTTATGTTTCCGTTGTCTGAGGTTCCATTAATAATGCTGGACATATACCATTTGAACAAGGGGAAAATAAAACTTTATGCCATATTTAAGTCTTGCTATTACGCTGGGTCAGTTTCTTCCTCAAAATTAATATGTAGGAATTAAGATAAATTTTCCCTATCTTAACTGGATAAGAATCTATAAAAAATTCCAAATGATTCCAAATACAGTTGAGACAAAGTTTTTCTCCATTATCTTTCAGCAGTCTGTGGGACTAAAATTTGGGTTACAATTGAAGAGAGGTAGATCATCTGTATTGTAATTGCAAAAAAAAAGACAAAAAAAATTAAATGCAACCAAAGGCTTAAAAAAACCCCACAGCTGATAGTGTCCCTTTTTTGGTGGAACAGTAAAAATCAGTTTTAATTAATTTATGGAGCCAGTAGTAGCCTTGCTGGAGTGTTATTATTCAAATAGCTCTTTAAAAAGTGGCTCTCAAAATTACTCCTCACAGACAGTAATATTGGTTGTTTTATATGTTCGTTTTGCTATAATTTGGTCTTCCAGTCCCACACTCTGTGCAGTTAAAATTTCAAAAGCCAGTATATTACTAAGTAAAAAAAAGCCAGTACATGCTTCTCTAACTCCTTCTTTATCTTTGAATACATTTGTTTGCTTTCTACATTTAATGTCAGGCTAAATAAGCCAGTTTTTGTCAGGAGGTATTCCAGTGTGCACTAATGTTTTTCCAGGATTTTTGGTATGTCTATGTTCTTCACTCATTTTACATTCATATTTGCAGGTTTGTTTTCTATTCATTGTATTTGTAACAAATTCATTCATTTCTGCAAATGTGAGGTGTAGGTTAGTTTGTCAGATTATATTTTTAGGCATTAGCTGTTTAATAATATAAAGCCTTTTTATCTCTCTCTGTGAAGGCACATGAACATATGAAATCTCTGGCAAGCTCAGTTACGTTATTTTCATGTCATAGAATTTTGCCTGTTAACTGTGCCAGCATTTAATTTCTTCTTAGTTACAGAATCACAGAATACTCTGGGTTGGTACCATCAAGTCCAGCTGTAAAGTGAATGGGCCACAGGAGGATCAAACCCTCCACCTCCACGTGATGAGCACCACTCGCTAACCAACTGAGCTAAATATTGTTTATTCCTAGAGACAACCACGTTTAGCTGAGGTGCACTAAATCTAGGAATCAAGCATACATTTCAAGCCAGTCTTGTAAGCACACTCAGCTATATAAACAGTAGAGATATGAATGATTTTCTATAGAAATTAATCTCATTTCCCTAGAACCGTATCTTCAAATGGGTTGCATAACATTCATGGAGATGCTATCACGGGTGCAGATCTTGTGATAGAAGCTATCTATCAATATCACAATTCTTGTGATACAGCTATTCTGTATTTGGGTTGTGTGGCCTAATCCACATTCAGTTTGTAGAGCCAAATTCCTAATTTCCAGACCTATAAGATAAGTGACTCCTATAGAATTTATTATTTTTCTCTGCTTAGCCTAGGCAAATAGTGTATTCAATAACCATCAGCCTCAATTAAACACAATTAATCTTTCCCTACTATAATTCATAGTCAGGATGCAGATAAGAATGCTAAAAAATGGTTTAAAAGTGTTACAAAAAAGTTGAAAGTTAAAAAAAAGTCTTTACTGCAGATACTATTGAACTGTGCTCAGATTCAAAATGCTGATGCCAGTCTTGGAGAAAGATATGAAGCAGCAGGGTGTAATGAAGTGGAGTCAATGTTTTTCTGCATTTTTGATGCCTATATTTGTCAGTTGTGAAACATGATTCACTCTAGTCGGAGTTTCTCACTCTAATTATCTTAGCAGTAATACCAAATATGTTATATTTTGTTGTTTGGCGACTCCTGAATACACATTATTTCCATTGTTACTGGGCACAAATTTATGGGGCAGGGAGAAGCTAAAAAGGCTATAAAGCATTTTTATTATTACTCAGCACAGTGCATGTGACCAAGTAAAGGCATGAGTGCTGTGCATCCCCACTACCCTCTGCCTCAGCCTGATTCATCCAGACTGTGGCCTTTTCACCTTCATAAAATATTTGTAAGTCTTTTTATTGTGTACTTAAGATTTCTAGGCCAGTTATTTCCAGGAAGGCATATTTTAAGTCAGAACCCAGAAAGCACTGTCAGAACATAAGCTTCCCATACCATAAACCCACCCATTAGATTCTGCTGCTGCTAAAAGTCTGAAGCAGTTGGAAACTGGACATCTATGGACAATGAGGCTAATATCCCCAGCTGCTAAGAGGCCAGCTCCTGAGACAATGCTGAGCTGATCTCCTGGAGATCACAGTGAACAGGACAACCCCCTTGTACATCTGATCTGGGAATGCGCCTGGCCTCCGTGGTGTTTCCCAAAAAGCTGGATGGAGTGGAGGAGACAGAACCATGGGGTAGGGAAGCTTGTACCCACATCTATCCTGTGTCCACTTATCTATTTAACACTAATTGCAAGCATGTCCTTTTTCTTTCTACCATAAGTACAGGGAGGGTTCTTCAAAGGACTCCTTTTCAAGGAAATATGCGTGAATTCCTAAAACGATTTTTGAAATATTATTGGCAGCACACTCCTGGAATATCTTTAAAAATACTGCTGTATTTACTTCATGCATAACTAGAGAATAACTTTTTGAAAAAAAGGATGTTTTGGAGGGAAAATGGAGAATCAAAGAGTTTTCTCCTTAATTTGCTAAAATTGCTAAGGATTTTATGTTTAAAAAATAATTATACAAGTGTCAGTAGCACACCATACTGTTGATGTTTAGGCTTTCTTGAAGGTTTTAAAACTCCTTGATGTGAAGGTTATCTTGTAATTGAATGCGTGTGCACAGTATGTACTTAAAGAAATTCTAACTCTGCCTACAAAGGAATTGCATTTATAAGCATTTTTTGCATGAGTGAGCTAGGAGTGTGATGTTATTCAGAGTCACACTATTTAAACTCAGATACCAAATCAATGAAAACTCCATCACAATTCTAAGCAAATCTTGAATCCAGACAAGTAACAAGACTAAGGTCCAGTAAGAAAATACCCTTAGTGAAAAGTTCTACTGCTGTTGAAATGTTAACAGTAAGGAAGAGTTACAGATCATGAATTTGTTTGTCTTGACAAGCAACTGCTGTCAGTAAAAACAAGACAGAAAAGCAGTGCTTTGACTGACTGAAGCTGGCCTCTGTCAGTTACTTTGCCAGAGAAAAAATGGCAAGAATTCACCGTGATCATGAATAGCCTCATACTCGAATCTCCACCTTGTGTTTTGAAACACTCAGATTTCAAACACACATGAATTACTTTGGTAAAATTGAGTTGTGCTGATTTCTTTGCAGAGGAGTTGATTACTGTATTAGGCAAAACCACTGGAAAAAATGTATGTAAATTTTTCCAGAGTTCCAAAAGGTTAAATGTTATCCTGTGATGACAGCAGCTGGGGAGACAAGCCTCAATTTGTTCACAGTTTACAGTCTCAACTCTGTGCTCAAACTTATGCCACCATAGGGTGCAAGGCACCAGGTCTGCATACATCTACATTGTTGTCTGGCTGTGGGAACGCTTCCCCAGTCTTCTGGTGCTTCAGCAGAGGTCATCAAAGCTGTTATTTCTGTGTATGAGGAAAGGAGGAAAAACAAAGCTGAAAGCAATGGGAAGCCTGTCACTGAGTTTGTCTGCATCACATCATCCGTGTGAACTCAGTGTGCCAAGAGTCCCAGGGAAGAGGGCAAGGAGAAGGAGTCTTTTTACCTCTCCACAGAGGGTGCTACTGCCTGCAGGAGCGGTTTAACTACTGAGGAGAGGATTAACCCTCACAGTGGGAGGGTACTTGGATCAGAATGGCAGCAGGTGAGGCTATTGGATCAGGCACGTGGGGAGTGAATGAGTGCCTTTGCCAGACTACAGAAGAAAAAATTGTTTGGAAGGTTACAAGAATTTTACAGTGTTAAAAGCCTAAAAATGTAACTATTATTCACCAGTAAAGAAACTCTGTTCAGAGTAAAGGTTGTCTTATTTTGAGAGAATTTTGTAACGCACCAGTGAGGTGATTATTGTGCAGTTTTTGGCAGGGTATGAAGGGCTTTGATTTTTAACAATTTACAAAGAAAATCTGATGCGCTAAAATGTTATGAAATAAAAGTCAGTGTAGATGGTCTTTAACAACACAGTATGAGTTTTAGACAATTTTTTTAAAAAATATCACTGCAATACAAGTGGGTCTTAATGGAATTTTTATTCTGAAAACTGCCTACTGACTTATGCAGATGCAGGCATATATGTTTACAAAAAAAAACTCCCAACAGACTAGGCAACTACCTCCTTATACTATGGGAAAAAGAGGAAAAGTATAAGAATATGCTGATAATAAAGAAGAGATTTTTAAGAAGTGTATTTGTTAGGAGCTTTACTGAATTTTTAACCATATGTCGCAAGACTTTCCAAATAAATTTTAATTCTATCAAGCCTCCTAGAAAATTAGTATGGTGTCTGAAATAAATAGAGGTATAATCTGTTTCTGCAGTCAATTTTGCAGTGCTAAAAGTACAAAAAACAAAGGAACAAAAGATCCCCAAGCTTGTTGTTTCTTTTGCTACAAGTACCAAATGGAATAGCAAAAGAATTGCTCAATGGAAGTGTTGAAATACATTGTGACTTTTCTGAAAATCAGGTCCAAAATGTGTTTACATTTGCTAGATGTATGTGAGTCATATACATGCAAATACTTACACATACATACATACATACATACATACATACATACATTACTGTAAATGATAGATGCTATGGTACATTCTTTTCTGAAACTGGGTTGGAACCTTATATTTGGAATAAATGCACACAAAACTAGGAGTCATAGCTGTCATCTTTGAAAAGTAAGGATTAAGTCTTACAGAGATACTTTGCTATATCTTCATCAGTTTCTGTGTTAATTCAGGAAAACTTACTGTGGAGATCATAAGAAGCATGTTCAGGTTATGCATATTCTGGTTTCTGCCTTGATGAATGCAGTGTTGATTGCTTCCTAAAGATGCAGCAATTCATGTGTTATCACTTTCCAGTGTCCAAGGGCACATAAAAAGGAGCCAAGAAAAGTCTGGAAAAACCTGGAACTCATTGATAAGGGTCATCTTTGCAATGAAATTACTTTTCATAAAAAACTGTTCTTATGTGTCTGCCTAGCTGTTATAAGCAGTTAATCTCTTAAGGACAAAGGTTGTTATAATTTAAATTTGAACAAATTAATAATATTTATTGTATTATGTAATCTTATATGCTAAAGAACAACATAGAGTAGCATATTTCTGAGACGTTACCCATCTTTTTACATAAAAATATTGCCTGTGTATTTTTGTATGAGGGACAATGTCAGTGGAAGAGGTGTGTTCCCTGGCAAACCATTGGTAGGCAAAATATATCTTAATTGAATAATTGTAGATGAAAAAGAATGTGTATGGGAAAGACTAAGAGCAAATGCAGAAAGGGTGAAGAGGGAGCACAGTTATCTCTGAGGATGAGAGGAACAGATGTATGGGTATATCACTACTTAAAATCATAAAAAATTACACACATATTCATAAGAAGAAACAAAATATTCACTTTCAGTCTGTATTTCTTCTGCAGAATTTTCTTCTGTTAATTGTTTTTTTTTTTCCAGTCATAATAGCTAAGAAAATGAAGACGGTAAAAAACCCAGTATCAATATTCATTTAGATGTAAGCATTTTGTTTCCATGAAAAATGCAGGAGATGTATCTATCAATAAACATGCTGAAGGTTGTAAAGATTATAAAGAAAATTTTATAAGTAACTTGATTTTGAATGAAGTTTAAGATCTAGAGATCAATGTAACCCCTTGTATCTTCAAAAATAATCAAAATAAGCATACTGGAACTTCTAATATTTGACTGTAAGGCTGATTTTCAGAAATAATAAGTTGAGTTTTTCCAGCTTCCATTGAATTTACCTGACACTCATTACAGAATTGAATTTGATAGAAGAATACAGATGGAAAGAAAGGACAGACAGACAAATCATAAAAATCCTAGAATGGAACCCAAAACGGAATAATAATGGTTTTTTTACAAACTAAATATTATCTTACTTGATGTCCCAGGTCAAGTTCTTTTGTTCCTTCACATATCCATTGATAGTCTAAGATTCCAGCAGGAGGGAGAAGTAATGTATCAGACAAGAAGACAGGGAAGAAGTTTTTGTCAGCTACAGCTGGTTTCATGAAATAGAATCTATGTGTCTGAACAGAAGATTAATTTTATGAGTGACATCTGCCTGGGGCTGTCTTGTCTGACATGACAGAAACTGTAGAAGATGTGTGAAAAGATAGGACCGAGACATCAGTCCATGTAAATGTCATAGCGGTTATGCATTACACATTCCATCATGGGAAATTAAAAGGTTAATGACAATCCCTGTTTTCCAAAACAATACACTTTCCAATTTTTAAATGTTTTGTCATCAATGGGAAAACAATGTCTAGGGGAACATGGGAGAAAACAATAAAACCTTCTAACATCTGTTCTGGTTTTTACCCATGAAATAAGCCCAGGAAGATGAAACAGATTTGAGAATGTTTGCTGGGTGTGCTCAACCTCAAGGGCACAATAAACTTAGAACAAGTGCTTAGAAACAGATCAAAGATCCAATGAATTATTTTGCATTTTTAACCTCTGACCAAAACACCATATCCTGAATACTGTTGCTGTTAATTGGAAAACGTAAAAGATAAGTAGCATACAGGGACAACCACTGCTATAGGAAAGTAAAACTGTGTGATTAATTATGGCATATTCCCTTGTCTATTCAATATGTTTATGTAAAACTGTTTTTTTATTCTTTCAGCAATGATATTAGAACTTTTCCCCTATTGAGTAATATTTAAATTCATGAATATGCAAATTTGAAAGGTGAGAATGTGCATAAATATCTATTAAGTTTATTGCTACCTATGTAAAAAAATTAAGCACAAATGTCAGTGAAAGTTTTTCACTTATATTTTTCCCAGTTTAGTGGCAAAAGTTAAATTTATTTTGAAATCTAGGTCCATTTTGAAGAGATTAATACTTGAGCAACTCCATTTTCAATTTACACACTGGTCTGTAATGCAATGATATTTCTTTAAAGTTCATTGAAAAGTCAATGTGTTCTTTTCAGTCTGTCTTGAATAATAAGATGGCACTGGATCAAGCTGGCTGTCTGTTAATTGTTGATGATAAAATGATTTGTATAAATTGATATAAAATACTTTGAATTATATGTATTCAGTTTGAATTTTTTTGTTATTTTCTCATGCTTGATGACTAATTTCCAAAATCTGTGAAATTTTTCTAATGGTATAGCAAACTTAACAAAACAGGGAACAAAGTGCTATTGAATTTTAATTCCATGAACTGAAATTGAAATTCATGTCAGTTCAGCACATTTCAAAAGCCAAATTCAACTGAATAGTGGATAAATGCTTTTATTTGCATATATAATAATTTCCTTAAACAATAACAGTAATGCTACTTTATACATATGAAAATCCTACTGTGACTGAAGTAAACAGACTTTTGTAATTTAAATTAGTAGTCTTAAATCCTGTATCTTGTATATTGACATATCTGTGTCTGACTAGATTGCTCTTTTTTCTATTGGTTCAGCCATAGACTCAGTGAAGTGGAACTAGGAACTTGAAATTCACTCAAAATTTTAGGATGCATTTATAAGCATTTACCTGGTAGTAAGAAAGTGTTACAATCAACAAAAATCTACATTTTATGCTATTACTGGGTTTAGAGAAAAAAAATATAAATGTAGACGATGATCCCTCTTAAAGCTAATTGTGATCTTTGTTGTTTTTATTAAAAGGAAAGACTCCCGAATGTCACACCTGGGTATAAAATCCATAGTTTTAGATTCAGAAGAAATTCTGGTCATAAATACTTTTAGCATCAAAACATGACTTCTGGGTCCATATTTTTCTTTCCCCAACTTTATGATCTCACTTTTTTACTATATATGGTGATGGACATTTATACCTGCTCGGTCTTTCACGGCAAATATAACAATTTTAGAATTTACAGTCACATTGTGTAACAAAAAAAGACTAATACTCAGAGTCTGATCTTATTAATTACCTGTAATTTGTCAGCTGGCACTTTAGGGCTTGGTTTGTTAGTTTGTCTTTTTATTTTCTTTTTTTTTTTTCTTTTTTTTTTCTTTTTTTTTTTTGTATGAAAAAGTCCTGCTTAACATAATTAGTAGCAATTAAAAGAATTACATATGACATTTTCATTTTTATAGCATAAGGTCAGGAAAAAAAATAGTGATGTCATTTCATTAAAATGTAAATACGTCAACTGAAATTTAGATAACTGAGTATTAATGATTAAATTAACAGGATGAAACCTTCCTAAAAGCAAAGAGAAGATTCAATAATACCAGTCTGAGCACAGTTAATAACTGATTTCAATGGAGAAATACTGTCTTCAGCAAGAAAGTCTTTTCATTAAATCATGATCTTGAATATATAATGGTTTATCTTTACTGAATATATTCATGGGAAAATAAAAGGCTGAATAAAATTGAAAGAAAGCTATCAGCTGTGTCACAATTTCAGGTTAGGCAATTTAGATTTACTTCAACAGTTTTTCTAAATAAAGCTTTGATATATTTCATGAAAGAAAAGTGCAATTTGCTATTAAATTGGTCTATTTACATAAGTTTTGAGAGGAATAAACTGTTCTCGGTAAAAAAGTAAGCACTTGTACTCTATATAGCTCTGAACATTAATGATTATGTGCCAAATACATCTAGCAAATACATTTCTCTTCTGTAATTCCAATAGAGTTGCTGTTGCTGAACTCAGAGATTAATTTAGCTCTGTGTGCTTCAAGATCAATGACTAAAACTACAAGAGATGCTAGTCCTCAAACACCAGTAATAAGCCTATCAATTTAATATGCAGGTCATCAAAACATTGGTCTATTTATCTTCTAATTCCAGAGTCACCCATAGCAGAGAGGCGGAGATTTTAAACTTTGTTGGTAAAGATAACCTGTGTGTTTGAAGACTCTGTCACAGTGCTTAATGGTCAGGTTGTACAACAGCAGTTACCAACAGTTGTTGTTCAGATGTATAAACATTTTTACTCCAGTTTTAGACACATGCAATGGCTTTTAACAGTTTGGATCATTTTCTTAATTTCATTACTTGAACTCATTGAGCAAGGGATGTCAGGATGGCTACGAAGGAGGTTGTGCACAGACTGAATCTGTTGTATCCACTGCAACTTTCCAGGTATCTGAACTAAAACATAAAGCTGTAGCTAAAGCTTTTCATAAAGCTTGTTTGCAGCCAGGAAGCTGCATGTCTACAGCAATATTAGTGGACAGAAGCAAACAGGGCATCTTTAGCATTTAAGTACTTGCGACTCATTTAGGCTTCAAAATCATGAGAGTTGTCTCTATAATGCTATTTAACACATCTGTTGTCTACTAGAATCCCTGGGTTGCTTGGTACAACAGGCAGCTTTCCTCGTGTTCTGACACTGACTTTTTCTACTTTGTGCTATAACACTATTTTTTTTCACATGTTATGATCCACAGTTGAATTCCTCTACTTTGCAGGTTTGATTTATTAGAATAGCAGGCTTCACACATCATCCTAGAAAAAGTACAGTTGTGTTGATCTGGCATCAGACAGGAAGATAGATTACAAGTGTCCTATTGACATTTGTTTCACGTCTATTCTAAAAACATCCTACAGCATTCTCCTGAGAAACCTGCTTCCCATGGCTTGGACAGATACACTTGTAGCTGGGTTAAAAACTGACTGGATGGCCAGGCCCAGAAAGTGGTGGAGGATGGAGTTACATCCAGATGGGATCCAGTCACTAGTGGTGTGCCCCAGGGCAGAGTGTTAGGGCCATCCTGTCAAATATCTTCACTGTCTGGGCAAGAGGACTGAGGGCACTCTCAATAAGTTTCAGATGACAGCAGCTTGGGTGGGAGTGTTGATCTGCTGTGTGGTGGCATGGCTCTGCAGAGGAACCTGGCCAGGCTTAATTGATGCCAGGACAATTGTATGGGGCTCAAAATGACAAAGGGCTGAGTCCCACACTTGGGTTACAATAAGCCCAGGCAGTGCTACAGGTTGGGGCAGAGTGGTTGGAAGCTGTCTGGTGGAAAAGGACCTGGGGTTACTGGCTGGGAGCTGCTGAACATGAGCCAGCTGTGCCCAGGTGGCCAAGAAGGCCAATGGCATCCTGGCCTGTGTCAGCAATTGTGTGGCCAGCAGGACCAGGGCAGGGATTGTCCTCCTGTACTCAGCACTGGTGAGGCCAAACCTCAAATCCTGTGCGCGTCCTGGGCCCCTCACTGGAGGAAAGACACTGAGGAGCTGCAGTGAGTCCAGAGAAGGGCAACAGACCTGGGGAAGGGTCTGGAGCACAAGTCCTTTGCGGGGCAGCTGAGGGAGCTGGGGGTTTCATCTGAGAAAGGAAAGGTCAGGGGGAACCTCATCGCTCTCTGCAATGTTTGAGAGGAGGTTTTGGACAGGAGGAAGTTGGTCTTTTCTCCCTCTTCACAGGTAAGAGAATGACAGGGAGCACTTTATTGTGCCATGGGAGGTTTACATTGGAGACAGGGTTTTGTGGTGAGGATGGCAGTGCTGGACACAGTATTGGAGTAAATGATTTTAGAGGTCTTTTGCAACCTTTAATTATTTTGTGGCTCTCTGTCTATGTTCTATGTACTTAGAACTGCCATGTTAGATTAGACCTCAGGAAAGATGTAGGTGAAGTAGTTGTATTTCATGTAGCACCATGGGTACTCAGTAAGAGAAGGTATGGGAGTTCAAATTATTGATTGCTTGAAAAACCTGTTTCCTCTTACAATATAGAATAATATGTTAAGAATTAATATAATTTATAAAGTATATAATGCATTCTGGACATTTAATTTATCTTGTTGAATAGTAAAGAGATGTTTAAAATTGGGCAGTCATAGTATGCTATTTGCTTTTTGGAATCCATTAATAAAATGAAATGGAAAGAAACAGAATTCTTGGGAATTCTTTTCACTTGCAGGACCACTGGATTAGCAAGGTCCCAAGTAAAGCTATGGATGAAGAGTTTTCATTGGAAATACAGAGATATATTTGGCCTATGGTGGTTTGAGGCTAGGCAGCCCCTGAGTGGCAATTCAAAGGACATTGAGCAGTGAGGTGTGAGAGAAGACTGACAGGGAGCCTTCTGAAGTACCTCTTCAGTTACTTCAGCAATATTAATATCTTGAAAGCTGCTTTATTTAGATGAATCAAAACTCCGGTGGTATAGGAAAAATTACATTTTGTGCATTAGATGTTTATTTCTCTTTCATAATTTTGAAGGATGATCATTGCTAGAGCAATAGAAAAAAAAAGTAATTTATTTACAGCGCCAGTGAAGAAGATCCTAGTCAGTCCTGCGAAAATAAAATTAAACCAGACCAGTGTTCAAACACAGAATATTTTATTTGGTTCATGAGTATTATATTCAAACACACAGAGACTCAGAAAGCACTTTAAAAAAATAATCTTCCAATGGTACAAATGTTCATAAATAAATTACTCTGTCATATTAACTGCTGCACACATACATTATTCTAAGATAAGAATATGTTTTCAGATAGTGTATGGCTACTCCTTATGAAGTTACCACACAGAAGGATTTTTGGCTTATGGCTGTTGCTAGATTCTAGTAGTATCTGTTCATAAATGTTGGTTCTTCTAGTGATAATGTTTTTATAGTAACAATTGAAGTTATGTAAACTTCTTAATCTTCTTTAATCAGCACTGAATAAAAAGATAATTTCAAAATTAACTGTAAAGCATTATTGCATTTATGTTAGGTCATCAAAAGTTGCCATAGTTGTGGAATTTCTAAAGACTGCTCATTTCTAACATAAATGTGTTTTAGAAGAGTGTTATTTCAATTGTTCATCTCTCAATATGCAGAGATTATTAATACATTTCAGTCAAATTGTAGAAAGAGCAAAACTCACTGACACTTCTGAGACTTCTATTCACCAATGTCTTTATTATAACAGTTTCTCAAATGTAATTGCTCTGAAATTCATTTTCTAATCCTACAGTTTCAATTGTTGGCTAAAGATTGAATTGTGAACAAGAGCCTAGATACTCAGAGGATTCTCTGAGGGCTTGGATTTAGGTATTGCTGTTGTGTTAGCAACTGTGCAATAGTTGTGCCTTTGACCTTAGTTTAATTGTGAAAGATGATCTGTAATAAGAATTTGTATGAAATGTAAATAAATGTCAACTGGTGTATTAACAGGCTAATTTATTAATTAGAATTACAATAGCAAAGCAAAAGTAGTATTCATTAATAAAAAACAAGGATATGCTGAAGATTGGAGAGCAGTGTAGCTGTGTGGAGCTGTGTAGCTCCAGTAATATTTTGGCATGCAAAGTTACAACTCTGGCAGAGGAAATGCGAATGAATAGGGGGAAAACCAAACTTGAACACTGTTACTGTGCTGTCTGTATCAAAGTTTCTCAGTGATCAGAATGCAGGCACTATTTAATTTGATTTTTTTTTTAAACTGGCACAGAAGTGAAGTTCTGCTGAAAATTCCAGTGAGCAAAACTGGAGGACACAGTAGATAAAAGAATCAAAATAGCCACATAGTCAGAAGGGAATCATCTTGAGGATGATGATTTTCTCTTTTATAAGAAACCCTCCTTAAGGATTTTCTTAAATTATATAATAATAATATATATTATTATATAATATAATATAATAATATAATATAATAATATAATATAATAATATTTCACTGTTCCTTTCTACTGAGTTAAAGTTATATGTGAAAGTGGTTTTAACTTTTGAATGAGTAAACAAATTTTTCATCAGTTATGATACTGTGTGGTGGGGTTGAGGAAAGATGGCTGGGGTTAAAATCAGAGGAAACTGAGAAGTTATATTCACATCTTAACAGAAGTTATAATGGTATTGAAATCATGGGGTTGCTACTTCCCGGATGGAATGCTGCTGGCATGCTGGAAACCTATTCTCATTCATATCCCATTCCCCATGCACACACAATCCCCACGTTTCCCATACATACACAATCTGCAACCATCAGCACCTGCTAGGGGGGATGGAATGGAGGGTGAAGCAGAGTGGGGACACCACAGCAGGCTCTGTTGGAATCCTTGCAGGGAGGGCAACTCAGTGCAGCTGAGAATCCATGTAACACATGTCAGTCAGGGGAGAGAGGAGAAGATGCCTTGTTGCTGGGCCAAAATTGCTCTCCTTAGAGGAACTTTTTTTTTTTTATAACCTAATTGTAATATTGATGCACGCCTGCATCCCAAAGGTACCTGCCTCCAAGGTGCAACCAACCCTCACTGGGCATGTGCTCTGTACTTTATTGACTGTACACCCATCAGTAACAAAGGTATGTATGACTAGAGTCACTCAAGCTCCACCTAACATAAAGAAATAGTGAAAAAGTAAGTTGAGAATGAGGAAAGTTAGGTATGACTCCATCATAGCTACAGAGATCAGTTGATGGGCTGAACCTGTCTTCTCCCCTGTGAACACACCTATTGGGTAAGAATCATTTTATAATTAGATTATATTAGATTAGAATTTATCTGTGTATTGCTTTGAATACATTTTTGCAGTCAGATACTATCACCATCAATCGTTGAACATAACCTGCCACAATTTTATATTAAAAAAGAGTGTGACTGTGTTGGTGTAAGTCCTTCATGGGTGCTGGCAGTTGCCAGCAGCAGGCAGCCTACACAAATAAAGTGGAAGATCCACTGAGAGGTCCTAAAGTGGGAAGACCTGCTGAGAGGTCTCCTTTATGCTGTTGGTGTGTCCCTGAATAACTCAGGCAAACTGCTCTCCCATCCAGCAGGACTGCTGATCCTGACAGGATGCTGACAGACTGGTCAGGCCCAAGGGTCTCATTTTCTGAGGAACTGACAGACAAATTAGACAGCAAGGACTGAGGCAATCTCCCTTTCCATGTGACAGAGGACTTTGTAGATACTTACTATACTGTTCAAGAACACACATAACTAGAGGATGATACTATCCTATGCTTTTAGGAAACTTATGAATGTAAGAGGTATGGATACATGTTGATTTCAGCTATTAGTGATAAATAAATCCAGAAAAATCTTCTATTAAAAATAAAGAAGGAATAAAAAGGGGAATTCTGTAGAATGGGAATAGCCCATAATTCATAGAAGAGTGAGTGCATTGGTTTTTAGTGTATTTAAAGCTACGGAAAGAACAAACCAATATCTAAAAACTTAGGGGACTAAACATAATTTTCTTGTGTGCAATTTGTGAATACTTTGTTTTCTAGCAAACTAAATTGAAATCAAGACAGCTAATCTCAATTGCCATAAATTCTGTCACTATATTCTGCTCTGCAGAATTAATGAACAAAATAACTAAATAAGGAGGCACTCTAAATTAACCAAGCAGCACAATTATACCAAGACCCTTAAAGGGAGATAATGGTAATCCATCCTGGAAATATTTGCAATGTTTGCAAAATATGTGTGAAAATGAAAGCATATGGCTATTTCTCACCAAGTATTCCTGCTCATAATACTGTAAACAGTCAGGAAAATGTGTAGCAGCAAACATGATATGTTGCAACAGATTTTGATCAAAAATGCATAGAAATTAAACAAGAACTAAATGTTCAATAAGGCAGAACTGAGAAATCAAGGTAAATGGATTAAATATCAGAGGAGGTAAATATTCACAACAATTGGTACTTTATGTAGTCCAATATAACTCTCAAAAAATTATATCATGACCTTTTCCTAGACATCTACATGCACAACACTCTTGAGTTTTTTCAAACATACTGTTCAATCACTGCAGGAAAACAAACTTCAAATTTTAAGAAGCACAAAAGTTATACAGAATGAATAGTAAGGTTGTTTTTTTTTTGTTTTTTTTTCCTAATCTGATTGCTTACATGCTCACTGAAATATAATATATGATATTTGGGATTTAATTGTTTCCACAAAAATACACATCAATATCACTCAGTTTTTCTTGGTTGGTGTTTGTGAGATTTTGTTTGGGGTGTTTTTTTGTGTTTTATTTTTATTTTTGGCTGTTTTTTTCCTTCTTTCCTTTTTTTTTTTTTTTTTTCCCCAGATTATTGGAATAAAAATAGAGCAGAATCAAAAAATGAAAATAGGAACTTCATTGATCATAGATGTGAGGGAGGAAAAGGAATTTTTTTGTGTATAAAAAAAGTATTGTTTCAGTCTGAGCAAAACTGTGAGAAAAACTGTGAGAAAAGAGGCTAAATGCCTAGAGAGAGTATTCTAGGGGCTCATGGTTGATGGCAAGTTGAATCAGCAGTGTGCCCTGGCAGCCAGGAGGGCCAAGCGTGTCCTGGGGTGCATCAGGCCCAGCATGGCCAGCCGGGCAAGGGAGGGGATTGTCCTGCTCTGCCCTGAGCTGGGGCAGCCTCACCTCCAGGGCTGGGGGCAGTTTTGGGCACCACAATTGTAAGAAGGATTTAAAGCAATTGGAGGGCATCCAAAAGAGGGTCATGAAAATAAGTGAAGCATCTAGTGGGGAAGCTGTATGAGGAATGGCTGAGTTCATTTGCTTTGTTCAGCCTGGAGAAGGGAAGACTGAGAGGAGAGCTACAGCAGCCTATAGTGGTCTTTAACTTCCTCATAAAGGGAAGAGGACGGATGGGCACTGATCTCTTCCTTCTAGTGACCAGTGACAGGACTCAAGGAAAGAGCATGAAACATGTTACTGGTTAAACCTAAGTGGGCAGCTGGGAAAATTCCTAATCACCTTTACTTTGCCTTAGTTTGCCCCTGTATAAGTGTCTCATTAAGAAGGACTGCAGGTAAGGTTTTGCTGAATTCCAAGCTTCATCATCTGACTTTATCATGCCTTATATGAATATTACTCAAAAGATAATATAGTTAATAAAAAAATATGAGGAACATATAATTTAAACTGCTTAAACTGGTTAATATTCTCACAAATTGGCTAGACAAATACTGAATCACTAACCAGGAACCAACACAGGTTTTGGTGAAATAGAATTGTTCCTTATTGTCCATGGAAATAACTAAGACATGTAGATATCCAAAATCTAGCAGTCACAAAGAAGAATGAAATGTGGTGAATAAAGGCCCCTTTTTTCAACTGTTAAACTGTTTCTGTCACACATAATGAGTGCTATATAAAAATCCATTTAACAACAATGTCATTGAGGCCTGTTTTACAGATCCTTCCATGATTGATAATGTTTCACAGCTACATAAAGATCCAGGGACAAAAGCAAATTTGAAGCAGTCTAATCACATAAAGAGTTTTGCAATCTATTCAGATTCATTTCCCAGAGTGTTGCTTCTTATGCTGTCTATTTCTCTGTAAGCCTGTGTAAAACGCTAATATACTTAATACATATTTGCAATACCTAAGAAGTAATCTTGTCCATTCAAACTCAACACATACTAATTTCCTCAAGACTCTTGAACACTTTATAGTGCTAATTATGTCTATTACTGTCATTTACTTTGAAATTATATGAGGGCTCCCTTCTGAAACAGAAATCCCCAATTTTGCTTAGTAATGAAGAAAGTTCTATTTCAGTAAGCCTTTCTGATCTAATGGGTCTGATTTCATTTAGAAATAATAGATTTACTTGTACAAAGAATGGTGACACATATGTTTAGTGCAGATAACTGCTTATCAAATTTGTTCTAATTAGACATTTCTGTATTATAGGATTAATGTAGACACTTTGGGGACACTGCACAAGAAGCATATGTAATTCACAACTGAGATGATTTTCTAAAAGCAATTTTTCCTTTTTTTCATGCTGTTTCTCCAATGTACATGAGGTTAAATATAGTACTAAAAATTGTCAATGTCACTGGAATAAAGCTGAGAAATCTTTGATTCCAATGAAGTTTGAGCCTGATACATTACCTATGTCTGTGTCTTTCTTTGTGTACCTATGAATTTGTTCATCTTTTCATGAATATGAATCCCAATTCAATCACGTTTTTTGTTACAAAGCACTAATTTACATAATTGTGAACCATAGTTTCCATTGTGAAGCACCTTTGAAAAAAATGAATTACTTGAAAAACAAGCCTCTTCTTCAGTTGGTCTGAGAACTAGACAAAATGGCTTTTTACTTGATGGAGACACAGCACACTTTATTCACAGTTGTGTCCTCATACCAAAGGCATGGCTTAAGATGAAAGTTCTAGTACTAATCAGGTTGAAACATTTAAATCCTAAGAATCTACATTTAAACCATTATAAGCATCTTTTAGTTTTGTTTTGAGTTTATTTTTGTCAGAGAAAGGTGATTCCTTTTGGCAAGATAAACATGAGAGGAGCAGATTTATGTTACATGATCCCATGATGCTGATGTATTTAAGATCTTTCTTTACACTGAACTGTAAAAGCTGAAGCTGATGTAAAGCCGAATAATCATCCATATCACAATCACTGTAGAGAAGAAAAGGAGGGAAGACTTGATCTTTCAGGAATGCTAAAAATTACACAAACAAGGAAGGGTCACTGGTTTTTCATGTACATTTTGGATAAAGCTGGAAAGCTTTATGAAGAACTAAGGAATTTTATCAGGAAAAAAAATCATTAACCTCTTACTTCTAAGGAGATGAAGAGAACAGGAGTTGAGTGGAAGGAATCCAGTTCTAAAATTCACATCACAGTAAATAGAGACTTAGGAAAGAAGGACAGATGAGTTCAGAATATATTGTATGCCTGATATTTGTTTTATTTTAGGTCAGGGGCTAAAGATACAAAGCTATGACATTATTTTATATGTAAATATACAATAATACAGTTTGAAAGAATTTAAGGAACGGTAATACTGAGGAATTTTTTGTGAGAAACCTAAAGCCCCAACCAATTTGACATTCGTGTTGAAGGAAATGACAGTAATTGGATATCAACTTTTGCTGCAAAGAAGGCATTACTTTAATATTAATTCCATTCTATACAGATATTAAAAATTGAAACAATTGATTTTACTGACAGCAGCTAAATCAGAAATGGAAAAATACATTAGCATAACATATTCTTCAGTCCAATAAAAATCTAAAATAATAGGACATGGAGAAAAAATACAAAGGTTTCTAAATAAAGTGATTAATTAACCATACACAAGAAAAGAAACGTGTAAAAAATAACTTATTGACAGAGAAGTATTTGCTATCTTAATTAAAAAGTACTGGAGTTATTATGTCAAAAAACTTAGATTTCACCTAGCAATTGGAAACCCGGCAGGATTTATAAAGTGCATTTTTCTATTAATAGCAGTCTGTAGAAGTATCAGGGAAAAATGCAGAGAATGCACATTTCAAATACGCGTAATGACATCCATCACATCCCTGTAGGGGTACTAGAAAGAGATGTTTAAGTTGTGTACCAATCTCATTTTGCTGATAACTCTTTTCATCAGAAAAGATGAAACAAATGTGACTTTCAAAATTTAATCATGAAGGACAAGGACACTGGATAACAGTAACCACTTTAAATGTCTCAGCAACTTGCACTGTAAATGTGCATGTTATCAACTTGAAGGCAGACCAACATACGCCAAGGCAAACTACCCAGATTATTTTAGTTCTTGAAGGAGAAAGGACACACAGTACTTTAAAAGTACTCAGGTTATAAGTATAATATAATGTATTGTAATATAAAAATATAATTATATATTTTATATAAATACTAAAATATAATATTATATATAATAGATAAGTATAATAAGTACACAGATTAGAAAAGAAAGGTGTATTCTCAGCATCACATAAATATGAGACAGTCTGAGGTAAAAAACCCCCTGTAACCAGAGGCCATTAGATTGCTTTAGATAGATAAATAACTCCCAACAGCAAAACAAATATGCAACATTTCATCAAAGCTACAACATTGCATTGGTAGTATGCCTGAAAGAAACATTTACTATATAGAATGATGGTATATTGACAACTAACACTGGAAAAAATAAATTAATTTAAAAATACATTCTAAATTACAGAATATTGTCTTACAATTGAAAGATACAAAAATGATGAGTAATGTGAGAGAATAATTACAAACATCTTACTAAGAAAATCAAAAATTATTCACTCAGTCAGAAATCCTGAGTGTAAAAATGACACTGATACAGAGAATAACAAAAATGTCTTATTACTGCTGAAAGATATTACAATGTGCCAACACATAAGAAGGGTCAAAAACCACATTTCCTCTATCTAGTCTTGCAGCTAAATGGAATAAAGAACAAAGACTTACAGCTTTATTCTACTGGGGAAAAAAATCCTTGAATAGAAAATTTTATTGAAGGGTATTTCAATTATTTCAAATATTTCCTTATTATGCACACACCTTTTCCTACACAACTGAAGTCAGGGATGGCTGAGAGGAGTCATAGACAAAGTGTGTTTACATATTAAATTTACATACAGCCATCTCACTATCAGCATGATTTTTGTGCGTGTTTCCTTTACTTTGGCATGTTTTCTTTATGTAGGTATGTTTTTTTATTGCTTAGGCATGCTTTTACAGACAATTGTTCATCTGCTTGGTCAAGAAGGAAGGAGAGGGACGTTTTACAAGAGTATGTAGTGACAGGAATACGGGGAATGAATTCAAACTGAAAGAGATATTAGTTACTAGGAGGAACTGACTTGCTGTGAGGGTGGTGAGGCATTGGAACAGGTTGCCCAAATTGTGGATGCCTCATCCCAGAGGACACTCAAGGCCAGGCTGGATGGAGCCCTGAGCAATTTGGTCTAGGGAAAGGTGTTCCTGTTCATGGTAGAGGGGCTGGAGCTAGGTGGTATTTAAGGTTCTTCTTAAATCAGGTCATTCTATGATCCTATGATCCTCTCCCATCATTGAGACTCCAAAGTGAACAATTAGCTCTAGACTGAAGAACAAATTTACATATTCACATAATTCTCCATCTGATCTTTTACGGAAAGAGTTTTGATATTTTTTTTATAGTTAATTCATACTTAACCACTGTTATTTCTTTCCATTTAATGATACCATTGTACTGGTCAGAGCAAAATATAAGCTGAAAGAGAAATTTGTCAGTCTGAGTGATTTTTACCTTCCTCCTTCTATGTTACTGAAAATAGAACCTGTATCTATGACACTTTGGAATGAATGCAAATTTGGCTGGTTCAGACAAAATTTTCTGATATCTTTCCTCAAGCTTGAACATTTTTGTTTTCATTCCCACTACTATTGAAGATATTGAATACACTGAACAAAACCATCATACTATTCAAAGTTAAATGTTGAAATGACAGAATGAATGTGTAAAAAACATTAAATTACTTGGATAGATGCATCTCATTGATTTTCAGTATGAAAGTAGTAATCCACTTTTATACCTTTAAGAATATCAGACCACGCTCATTCTTTCTATGGAGACAGAAAACTTGGTCTCCTGAATGCATAACTAGAAAACAGGATTTTACTTCAGAGGATCAAGCTTTAATCTATAACATTGCAGTATATTTATTTCCCAGAGCAGCTTACATATAGAGTTATAAAAGAATTTCCATTGAATAGTGCTTCTCGCCTCATTCTTCCATTTGTAACAGAGGTCAGAACAGACAGAGGTATTCAGGAAAAGAAGAACAGAAAGAGAACAAGTACAAAAGTATTTTTTACCTAGTGTGTGCTCTCAACTTCTAGCATTTTATCTGGACTATCATTATGCAATTTGCAAAGAATATATGATAGAAATAGTAAAGAATGAAGCCAGGCTCTTCTCAGTGGTACCTGATGACATGACATGAAGCTCTGGGTACAAATTGGAAGAGTGGAAATTCTAACAGAAAATACCATGAGGGTAGTTGAAGACTGGAACTGATTGCAAAGTGATGTGGATTTTTTGTCTTTTGAGTTGTTCAAAACATAAACCCTAAAACCTGACTGGACACATTCCTAAGCAACCTGTTCTAGCTAATCCTGTTTCAACCAGGATGTTTTTCCAGATGACCTCCAGGGGTGCCTTCCAGTCTCAGCAAATCTCTGATTCTGTGATTCACTTACTCAGGGGTGAGAGTATTTATGATATCCATGGAAAATGCTGCACTTCAGAACTGATAGTGGTGATAGGTGCAATTGGAAAGTGAGGCCTATGCTACTTTTTGGATCTATGCCCAGGGGAAATAGAAGTCTAACCTACACCCCTAAACATGCTTCTCAGGCAGAAGTGTGCTTCCTAGTGCATCGATGATATTAGCAAAGAGAATACAGTTTTTAAAATAAAAAAATAGTAGTTTGAAATTGATATATAATTGTGCTTCACTGAAATCATTATTTCCGTGCTCTCACTTGAATTTAAATGTAAAAAACCCCAGTGCTCTGCTAAAATGATAACTTTCCTTTTCACTCACCTGTAGAAAAATAGTAAAAATGGTGAAAATGAAAAGCTGGTAAAGGTAATCTGTTTAAAGTAAAAAACCCCAACAAGTTATAAGTGAATAAAATGGATTTATAAGATAAAAATTGATTCAAAGTATATGGAAATCTGAATAGCTGAAGAAAGGCTAATGATGCATAAACTCCTTATTAGACACTTCAGGTGGCCCACCTCAGTCAGAATTTTCCTGCTGATATTGTACTTTCCTGGTCATTACTGACTGTAACAGTAATGGAAAATTTAATTAAGAAGTGTTAGATCATGTATATCTTCCATGTATAAACTACTGAAATTTTAAATTCTCCTTTTAACGGGGGAGGTATCTACAGAACAAAAGGGCTTGTAACTGGGGAGTGTACCTGAGGTTTCAACTCCTCTTCCTGGGCTGAAGATCTTCCATATAGCACTCAGATCCTCAAAATATTTACTGAAGTTGCCTTCTTTTGAATTCCTTTGACAGGAATCCTAAAACAGCTCTTGCCTTGAGGCCACTCCAAAAAAGTCAGGGCTATTAGTTGTCCCATAAAAAGAAGAATAAAAAAAAAGAAGAAAAAAAGAATATCAGTGTTTAAATATCAACATATTATGGAAATGCTTAAAAAGTCAAAATCAGAAGGCACATAAAAATGCCATTCAGGAATAATCATATATGGTTTTGCTTATCCTGTAAAGATTGTCAAAATAATATCTGAATTTATAGAATATTCCCAAATTAGGATTCAATTTTTTATATACAGAATAAGAGACCTTTTTTCCTAGTCTTCATGGGCAGACAAGAGAGGATCTGTTTCTATTTTAAAAAGCAATTAAGTGATTTGCTGTTGTATAACTTTTTTGATCATGTACAAATAGGATTCAGATTTTTTGACTTCCTGTTCTATTCTAGATACACTCTTATGTCCCTCTCAACTTTTTCTCAGGATGCCTGGAGGCATATTTACAGGTAAGTAAATAAAGAGCAAAAAATATTTTAGGTTTTTAAACACAACTTTATGACACTTTTCAAATAAAGACTCATAACAACATTAGTGCTTCTAATTTAGGTAACATTTCAGAAAACTATTAGTATTAAGAAACTATTCTTTATTAAGAAGTGCATTTTTAACACAATAGGCACTATAATTAGCTGTCTGTAAAAAATCTCCAGAAATTTTTATAACAGTATAGATAAAAAGATGAGATTATGCATTTAGTCTTATTTGTGGAGCAACAATTAAAATGAAAATAAGTGTCATAAATAAAATTTTAAAAAAGAGTTTGACTGAAACACTTTGGCACCTCCAAGCAGAATAATGATCAATTATATCTCTAGGATCTAACTAGTACAATTATAAGATTCTCAGAATTATCTTTAAATGATATATTTCTTTGTTGTACTTCATAGGAAAAAATAGAAAATGAATCACATTGAGCTAACAGAGATATTTCATACTGAATTATTTTTCCTTTTAAAAGACAATTGAAAATAATGGCAGTCATCCCTCTGGGCAGTTTTAAAACACTGCAGCACTTGAAATAAGTTAGTGAACATCACTAGAGAAGTGCTAAAAAATAAAAGGTGAAGAATTTTGGTAATAAAATTACATGCTGGTTGCTATCAAAATCAAACATCAGTCAAAGAAATAGTCTTGTCAGAATTATCACAAGAATTGGATAAGGACTACTGAAGATAACAACACACTTGGATTAAAGGTGAAAAAAATGCAGATCTCAAAGGACTTTATACAATCAGTTTAAAACAATTCAGTAATAGAAGTATTACATTAAAGGGTGCTAAAAATAACATTTATCCTCTTTATCCTTGAAAACAAAAAAAAATTATTTGAATAGGACAGTTATAGCATGTAGGCATGTAGAAAATATTTGAATTAGTAGTGGAAGGTTGTTGTATTATCAATTTACCTAGTTTTTGAGTATTAGCTAGTACATTTGATGGTATGGAATAAAAGAAAGAAAACAACAGAACATAATAACCTTTGCTTTATCAGGACATATAACAAGAGATTTGATTTAACAAGACATTTTCTTTCTTAGGAAAGCAACGATTTTCAGGGTGGAATCAAAAAGTTTGATTGTAATCATGGTAAATTAGAAGTAATTTCAGCAGATTATGGGCATTTTCTCTTTTATCTACTTTTTATCTGAAAAAAGAATGTATATATGCACATTCTCATTCAATCTAGAAACTATCACTTTGTAATCAACCAAAACTCAGGCTTATCTGAAAAATGGCAAACAGTCATAGTTTCCTAAAGGGAGGTTTCAAACCTCTCTTTGGGAGTGTTTGAGGGCATTCTAATTATTGGTTCATGTCACTTGCTCATTACAAATGAGACTCTGAACTTTATGGATATTAGGAAGATTAGGAAGGATAATTCTGACTTCCCTCTTCAATACAGCTGCAAACAGAGGACAGCAGGGAAACTTTATGGTGGCTCGTGGGAATAACATATCTCAGTATGCCTTTTACATTTTTTAAGTAGTTTTTAAATTATTAAAAGTTTTACACCTTCAATATTTAGAGCAAGATTTTGAAATCTAGCCTGGAGACAAATGTGAGATAAGGCAAATAAAATGCACAAGTTTTTAGTTTTTTTTTTATGAGAGTCTCTTTAGTTTTGGGTGACATGTAGTGTGAATTTAATGTCAGTTATCCTTTTGGTAAAATTCTGATTGCATGTTAAGGTAATGTATGAGGAAGAATATCTGTCAAGACATACTCTGTGAATCATTTGACAATAATTCTAGCTAGTGGCACTAGCTAATTTTTCTCAAATCATTTTAATTTTGTTATCAAATTCCAATTTCTGAAAGCTGAAATGTTGCATCTAAAGGTCTTGAAGACTAATGACTTTTTATGCCAAAACTATTTTCAGATGGTCTGTGTGAGAGTCATTGCTTTTACTCATGAACAGGGATGGGAAAATAATACATTTAAAATAATTGCAAAATAAACTTGTATCAACTTTTTATTATTAATTTTTTTTTAGAAAAGAGGTGTCATTTCCAAGAAAAAAAATGACATGGGAGTAAAACCTCTGGTGGGTTGTAAAGTTCCACCTTTACAAGTCAAGATCTGAAATGATAGCTCTTCATATTAACAGCAGAGAAAATCCCCTGCATATCAGAGAAATCTGTGTTGTGCTAGTATAAAGAGGGTAGCTTACAATTTTTTATATTTGTGTATCTGAGAAAAATTAAAAACCTCATGGACTACCATATTTTAAATATTTAATCTTTATCTGTCAGGGAAAAATGTTTCAGTATTGAATTAACTAAATAATGGATTAACTAAATAGTGAGTGAGCACATAAATGTTGCTTGGTGTTACAATGTGAATAATGATCTCCCATACAATGTCACAAATCCATTTATGGTTAAAATCTAATTTTATTTATCCAGCTGTTTTTCTACTTTCTATCCTCTATATCACCAAATTAGAACCAATATATTCTCGATGGCAACCAGGGAAGAAAGGACTGCAGTTTGGATGGTTTTTTTTATAAAGCAGAAGCCACAAACGACATCTTGGGTAACATGTGATGTTCCCATGCATTATTCCTTTTTCTTCCCAAGTGACCTGCAGCAAGAGGAAAGGATGAAAGAATAAGGAAAAAATCCTTTAACCATACACCTCCCACCTGGAAGATGAGATATTGGAAGAAATGGCATTGTATGCAATGTTACAAAAGCAGCACAAACTTAAAATCAGCTTTTCTTTCCCTGTACATTTTCTTGAAAATTTCTACTCAGCTACATCCAGAGATGATAGAAATAAGAGAATCATAGAGTATCCTGAATTGGAAAGGGCCTATGAGGACCACTGAGTCCAACTTCTGGTGGTGGCGAGGTAAGCATCATATGCTGATCACATCAAGAATCAAAAATCCTTCTGGAGTTTGCATTTGGCACAGTTGTTTTTCAAATTAAAATTTATTAAGAAATGCATAATGGAGAATTTGTATAGTATGGCATTAACACTGACTACTATTTGAGAGTTGCAAAGATGGTAGCAGTATAATTCCACTTGCAAGAATTCTTTCTTCCGGGATTGCTGAAACACTATTGAATTCAGGGTTTTCAGAAGAGAACGTGGCTTTTCAACAGAACATGTCAAATGTCCTACATTTCAGTTAGTTTGTTTTCTGTGGGAAGACCAACCTTTAGAGTTGCACAGTACTAACTGAAAAAGGATATGTACCCTTGACAGAAGCTTGTCATAAAATCCACTAGAATACCAAAACAAAAAAACCCAGCTTTTCTTCCATTTGACAACTGCAGTTTAATGCAAAGATGAAATCAGGTATTTCTGGTGGTTGCCAGTATTGTGTATACAATTGTGTACAGCACTGTGCTTATGGACATATGTCCCTAATTGAGGTCAAGTGGTGTCTACTTCTCATGAAAAATGTTTTGTAACAACCCATGGAGTGTAAGCACTACATGTTGTTTCTAATTTTACTAGAATTATTCTTGGTTTTGTATCCATCTCTTTCTAGCCCTGTTGGCCTGTCCTCATCAGCTACATTTTTGCACAGTATTCTGCCCTGCGTACTCTGAGTTTGCAAAAGTTTTGGCCAAGACTGTGTCACCTCATTACTCATTTGAGATTTTTTTCAGTTTCAAACTGTTTACAAGACCACTGATTCTGCTGTATCTCTGAAACAACACCAGATTGTGCACCAAGTCTGACATTATTCTGTATGCATCAGACCTGCGGAATATGTGCAGATCCATTGGGAACAGGCATCACCTAAAACAACCCCTTCTCACAGAGAGAAATGAGTGCCTTTTGTTTGCTCTGTTACTCTTGAAAATTCCTTTGCATTGAAATCACCTATTACACAAAATATAACTATTATAAAATCCTAATGATCTGGATTCTGTTTTTTTTTCTTTTTTATGCTAGAACAATCAAGCTGCAGTACATCTGTATACTTGACAGACATCTATTGTCAATCACCTGCAAATCTAAGAGAGTTCATTAAAGAGAGCACATTTATCACAAAGATGTCTTTGGCCCAAATGAAAATACTAAAGAAAGACTGCAGACTTCAAGGACATAGAAAAACAAAATCTTGAGGAATAGGCTCTGACAAGTGAGAAACACAGAGTTAGACAACAAAGAGTTCATCCAGTAAACATTCTAAACCAGTGAAATTAGTGGAGACAATTCTTCAAGCACAGATCATGTGGCAGAGCTAATGAGAGGAAAAGCTAATAAAATCCCAGCTCTAAAACCAGCTCTCGGGTATTTTGCATATGAGACAATACTATAGAAATTCCTAGAAAATTGTTTGCAGTATCCATTTGTTTTGTGAATGTAAACCAGATTTTATTTCAAAAGCAATTTCATAATAATGACTTTTCTCATGCAAGAGATTAAGCAAAATTAGAGATGAAATTCAACACTGAAAATACTTCTTTGGTTTTATTCCAGCTGACATATTTGCTTCCTGAATATATGCTTTACTTTTATTTATTTATTTTTTTTTATCACTGGAGCAGACCTCTACCCTATTTGGCTTAAATTTTAAGACCAAAGTTCCTGTACCTTTCATTCCCTGATTGATATTTGCAAGCCAGCAGGTGCTAATGGTGCAGAAAAGAGCATATGAGCTTGAGAGAACATTGTTGAATCACAGCGTGAAGCCAAAGATAATATGGATATATACACTCTAGTTTTACTGACACAGACTTTGAACTGTCATAGATTTGGATAACAGTTGGTCAAATATTTCATTTCAAGGAAATTATTTTTTTTGTGTTTGTGCCAAAAGAAAATATGATGTTAATCCAGTGAGACTTGGGCCCCATGCTGCTTCAAATAAGATTAAAGGGATTGCCTACCAGGGTGAAGTTCTATTAAGTTTATAAATATTCATTGCTATATTGAAAAGTTTAAAGCAGACTGAATTTCAGTTAATTGCTCACAGAAAGTAATCTTCTTATTTAAAAGAATACTGTTAATTAGATTTTCAAGGAAAAAAGACTGGGAACCCAAGATTTTTGTACAAAGAGAGGGCTTTAGGCAGCTGAGTTTTATAAAACACAGAAGTGATCAGATCTCTTATGAGGGTAAAATTAGTTATTAGTTTGGTATGAAGATATTTAGATATTTTCCAGTTACAAGATAGTATCAATATTTTTTAAAGGATTCATTGCAAATGAATTTATTCAACCAGTCAGAAGTTCCTGAGTGTCTTGGTTCAAAAGACAGAGAGTCCCTAGCCATATCAGACAAAAGCAAATTAGTTAAAAACTTGAGCTATGTCATGCAAAAACATAGACTAGAGGTGTCAGAGTAGAAAAATTATCTGTATCAGAGGGGATACAGTAAAAACAAAGCAAAGGAAAGCAAAGCAAAGCAAAGTAAAGCAAAGCAAAACAAAACAAAACAAAACAAAACAAAACACACCTCTGCCCTCCAAAAAACCACCTCCCCAGTATCAGTAGACAGCACAGCTCACACCAGTACTGTAATGAAAACAGTGGCTACAAAATGTTGTCAGTATTGAAGGAACTACTTGATGAGTGTATGAGCAATGTTAACAAAGCAGCATTTTCCTTATAATGTCTTGAAAAGTGTACTACTTTATCTGTATTTCCAGGAACAGCATTAACAAGGCATATTGTTGGAACACAGCAAAACACAGGAAAATACCAGTGGTAATAAAAAGTACTCATAGTTTCTTTCCCAAGAGTTGTATATACTCAGAAGCTCAAGGTTAAAAAGCTACAGTTTGTCTCCTAGTTGGTTTATCACAGGCTGCAATAATTGAACAGTTGTCCGTACACAAAAAAAACCAAAAAAACAAAAAACCCCAAAAAGTCCAAAAAACAACAACAACAAGAAAAACCCAAGCTCTACATAGGGAAATAAATGGGAAATGAATTGAAATGTAAAATGACAGGCCACTATCTAATCTCAATAACTCTCCAAAGGAACACTCCTTTGCTCTAAGAGTGCTGCTGTGAAATGGATTTTATCATGCTTTGGAAACATATTAAGATACAACACATTAAAGTTTTCTTTAGTACATTTTCTTTGCCAAACAATCCTTACACTGTAAGGATGGCAACAGTGAAGTACATAAATTGTTTTCTCTCATTAATTTCCACTTGTAGATGATTTCAAAATAATATTTCATTAAAATTTGTCACACAGTCTATGCTGGTAAAGAGAATCCACTGTGATTATTTACACCAAAGGTTAATCATCCTTTTAAAAAGGATGTGTCTTTTCACACTTTGAGTATATACAACCTTGGCTTTCAGTCCTTAGTTCTTTTTTGTCTTCTTTTTGACTATTCAAATAAGGGGGCCTTTTGTAGTCTATAATGACTATAGTGAAAGAAAAGAATTTTTAAAGTCAGTGGAACAAGCTCTCATTATGTTCAGAGGATTTGAAACTGCTCAAGAAAATCCCAGAAAGTTTTCTTACCTTTTTTTTCATTCCTTCATGAAGTTTGTTTTCCAGTCTGCTGAATAATGAATATTTTGTTCAACATTGAGGGAAAAGGCACAAAATAAAACTGACTTGTTCTGAGGGGTAATGCATAACAACTTCTAGGTTATTATTAAGGTAGGAGTGAGCCCAGGAGATGAATCTCTAATTACATGGATCCAGTTGTTTTGATATTTCTCACAGCTAACAGAGTTCTAGATCTTAAGTAGGACAGATTGCCTCAATATGAAGCTGTGGTTTAACACCAGCCAGCTGCCAATCCCTACACAGCTGTTGGCTCACTCCTCCACTAGCAGAATCAGCAAGAGAATCAAAAGGGTAAAAGCAAGAAAACTCATAGGTTGAGACAAAGACAGTTTAATAGAGAAAGCAAAAGAAATGCAATCAAAGCAAAACAAGGAGTCCATTCACTGCTTCCCATGGGCAGGCAGGTGTTCAGCCATCTCCAGGACATCAGATCCCCATCCCATGTCATGGTCACTCAGGAAGACAAACACCTTCATTTAAACTGTCCCTCCCTTCCTTTTTCTTTGCCCTACTCTGTATTCTGAGCATGATCTCACATGATCTGGAAAATCCCTTTGGTCAGTTTGGGTCACCTGTCCTGACTGTGTCTCCTCCCAGCCTCCCATGTACCCCCAGCTTCCTCACCAGCATGGTAATACAAAAAGCAGGAAAACCTTGTGTCTGTGTAAGCTCTGCTCAGCAATAACACAAATATCTTTATGTTATCAACCCTGTGCTGAACACAAATCCAAAACACAGCCTCATACCAGCCACTGTGAGGAAAATTACCTCAGACAAAACCAGCGCACAAGTTGTCACTGTGTGACATTCTGCTGTGGGAAACTGCAGGGGGTTCTTTTAAAGCAGATGTTCTAGGAAAAAATGAAGACAAACAAGGCAAATATTGTATCTGAGAACCATTTATTGCTAACAAAAAGTGTGTTGCCCTAGTAAAGAAGAACAGAAAAAACAGCAAAGGAGGAAGGAGAAGGAAAAAGAATGGAGAGAGAGAAGGATAGAGAGGGGAGAGAGAGAAAAAAAAGGGTATTACCACCAGAACTTCAGAAAGTGCAATCAATATCCAAGCAGCAGGGCATGTGTGCATGCTGCTCTTGGAGAGCCCAGCTCCACAGGCACAGGTCCCGTGGTGATGGGCTGCTGGACACGCAGTTGAGTGTCCATTGGGCAGGGTGTGCAGGACCCTGGACAGGGTCATGGGATCGCCACAGCGGGCAGGATCGGCCAAGCAGGGCTGGAGGCAGGCAGCAGTGCAGAGAGGCAGGACAGGCAGTGGATGGAGCAGGACAGGCAGTGGATGGAGCAGGACAGGCAGTGGATGGAGCAGGACAGGGGGATGGATTGACAGGGCAGGACACAGGCTGGGCACAAGGCTCAGGGGTGGTCAAAGCAAAGTCAGCAGGTGTCCAGCCAAGGGTCCAGCAGCATCCAGCAAGAGGGAGCGAGAGCAAGCAAGGGCAAGCCCCATAGTTTGAGATGCAGTTACTTTTATACCCCCAGCTCCTCCCAGGGTCTGCTTGCTGGCAGGAGACCATCAGCCAGCCAAATGTTTGACAGCAGTCCATTGGTGGAGACCTTTTGCCACCCAGTTGGGTAATCTTTCTAGAGGACACAGTGTCCTTGGCAGTCTGCTCCCTCTCGTAGATACTGGCTGCCTGTTCCATGTGAGACCTGAAATGGCTGTCAGGCAAAGCCTCCCCAGATGCAGAGCTCTCCTCCATCTTCTCCACGCTGCCTCCTGGACGTGGCTTGTGTCGCCCTCATACCTCTGGTAATCTTCCAACAATGTTGAGAAAAAAATCAAAATGAAGTTTGTTCCTCACACAAGTAAAGACAAATTGTTGTGTTATAGTTTGTTATGCTTGGAGGTCTATTATGTTAGGAACAAGTTTTGCATAGCTCTGAAAGCACTGTTCCCTAAGTTAAGTTCCCTGAAAGGCTGACTTTAGAAGAAGCAAAGAATTCAATTCTCCAGAAAAACAATATGAAAACATATAATTCCAGTAACTGATATTTCCCTAACAATTTTACAAATATCTAATTTGCAATGAGATATGTCCCTGTTCTTTGAACTTTGTTTTAGAAGAGCAGAAATAAAACACTAATTTTAAAGTTTCTCAGCCAAAAAACAAATCCTAAATCAAAAAGGTGAAAAAAAAAAAAAAAACCCCTCTGTATTTTGTTGAGGTAGATATTCTTGTAAAATCAAAGATTTGTATCTCCATATTTCTAACTTTTCCTTTTAAAATGCAAAATAAGCCTTCTCCTTTCCAGTATCATAAATTATACAGAAAAAACACCCTTAAGTGCTGCAATCTTAGTCCTTTTTCAGTCTTATCTGTATCTAGAAAATAAATGTGCTGATTCTGCTGTCATAAAATAAACTATGACTCACACAGGCAGCTTTATATTTTGACCTCTGGCACATAGGATGTTTTCTAAAAATGTAATTTGTTGATCTGAAGTTGTAGAAAAATGCCTGTCTAACAATATCTAGCTCTGTAGAGGTAACAGGAAGTCATGGGACAAATCCAACATTAACACATCTCATGGAAATTTCTGTGGAAGTCTACTAGTGGTTCTGATGAGGACAAGAAAGCAATTTCTGTGTGTATTTAAATTATTTTTTTTATTTCCTCTGGTGAATAGGTGCAATTATTCACAAATATTGCTCCAGAAATATAGTTATTTCCATTTTTTTAGATTTTTATTTCATTCCATCTTGAAATTATGGAAATCTTATGGCCTCCAAATGCACTTTAGACATGCTAGTTTTGTGCTGCTAGATAATCTCACAGGCTTCAAAGCCTCTTCCTGAAGACATCTATGAAATGCTTGTGATATTTGCAAACACTGATAACAATTTAAAACACTTTTAAAACTAATAAATTTTAAAATTACACTTTTATTTTAGAATTTTTTTTCTTTTTCCACAGCTGGTTCTTTTTTTTTTTTTTTCATAAATATTGGAGTTGTTTCAAAGGAGGCCCTTTCTGCATTTATTTTTCTCATATATACAGTTTCCTAGCAAATAGACATTAATCAGGAAAACTTCAGACACCTACACTTTATAGAAGTATTTCAAACAGTTTTGATTTCTTACTTCTCCATGCTAGTTTGGTATCATGCTGATAATGTTCTTGAAGTCAATACTGAATAATAAAGATTCCTTTTTCCCGTAAATAACTTTTCCAGCTTAATGTGGGATTTCAAATCTATTGCAACTGAGGCTTGATTGATGCACGTGCATTCACAAGTCTTTTTGCCATAACATTCTTACATATGAACTTTTAAAAACTCAGCTATTTATATGGTAATATAATCCTATGGCACACAAACCCCAACTCCTTTTACTTAATCTACATAATTATGTATCATTTAAAGGAAAAGCTTGCAGTTGGCTTGAAGTTTGAGAGAAGGGCTTATGAGTCTGAAATATTATCTTTTTTTTCCCCAGTGATACATAACTGAGTTCATAATAGTTCTCATTCATGACAAGGCTTTGAAAAAATATAAATATTTGCAAATAAAATAATGAAATTATTTTCAAATGGGAATAGAAGAGATGGACAGGGATGTTCTTTACAACTAGCACTGCTGGTATAAATGTCTGCCAAGGAATGATCATGCTAACCCCGGAGTACAGATGTGTTAAAAATCATTAACTGCAGAGATATATTATATCTTTAGTAATCAATAAAAATTGAGCATTAAAAATTTTACATTGTGGGAAATTTAAAATTGATTATTTTGGAACATTAAGCATATTTGTTTAAGTATATATAGCTGTCCTTACCTTAAGAAATACAAACTCTTTGTGACCTTCTAGCAAATTTTACACAAACCAACCAATTGTGCCCTTTAAAAAGCTTTTTTTCTGATGAAATACTGTGTAATTATCTCAAACACATTCGTATTAGAGTACTTACTCCTGCCATACTTAGTTTAGGTTGTGTGATATTTCTGCCTTCTATATAAAGTGTAAAAAAATGGCGAACTGATCTTGAAGTTGTATGTGCTCCAATCACTAATTTTAGAGTCTGAAGCAAAAGTCACTGTTTTGCTGGCTCTTGAATTAACACAATACTTTTTATTCAAAGTGATTGTTTTTCACTTGGCAGAAAGAAAAAACACATACCTGGATACTGGCAAAACAACAGACTACTTTTTGGGCCAAATTTCTGACATTAATTTCTTTCAAATGTTGACAATGAGAAATAAACTTCACACCACAGTGAAGCTAAGTGTATGGCTAATTTATTTTAATTAAAGGTTATAGAAACTGAATGTGATTTTCTTTGTAAGGAGAAATTGGGTGGAATTAATACAGGCTTTGAAGAGGAATGGCATCTGAAATAAGACTTTCATGCGGCACATTCTGCATCTTTCAGGTAAGGACATTACATAAGAGAAAAAAAACCACCATCTGTTTGCAGCCTGAAACAATTTCTGACTGTAGATGTCACAAAAACTGGAAAAGTAACTGAACATATCCCTAAGGAGTATCTGAAACAAAAAATAAAATAGGATGCATGCACTTTGCTGAAGTACTAAGTATCGAGAACTTCTTTTGGAGACATTGAGAGATGTAGCTCTCAGAATTCCTGAAAATAAGATTGATTAAAGAATTAATTAAAATTATGATAGATTATCATATAAAAATCACATTTTTATTTAATCCTGAAACTTTTGTGTATTCCTTGTCAGTGGTCAATGATGCACTTTGTTCTTGAATCATTATTTAAATTTTTTATTATACAGTGACAAGGGACTGTATCAATAATCTATGAAAGTCAATAGAAAAAAGTCTGGTCTAAGCGGTAAACACTGAAACAGCATTTATTACACATAGTGAGGAACTGACCTAAAAAATCTGACCTAAAATCCTCTATTTAAAAGGCAAGGAAAAGTTTGTTTCATATAAAAAAATGTAAAGAAGGTAATCTGTTTTTCCAATACATACTTTATTTTTTTCCTTATTTGCTGTATTTTTCATGCTGTGCACAACTGTGTTGAACATGATTATCTAAATATAGAACATCTGCTATAGAAAAATTAAAGTTAAATAAAGTATGAAACAAAATGTTTTGACATCTGATGTCTTAAAAAATAACTGCAACTTAACTTTTACTTTTCCATATTTTTAATCAAAAATTCAGGGATGGATATTTAAGTTTAATGACCTAAAACCACCTTCAGCAAGGTTTTTGACATGAAAATCCTTAGAAAATTGGGAAATGATGCAATGTGATTATATTTTGGTTAAAAGAATAAAATTAGACAGAATACCTTTATATTTATACCTTTATAAATATAAATATATAATTACCTTTATAATATACAGTGAGTACAATTTTAATGGTGTTTTCCATGAATTCGGAAGAAAAATTTTCCTTCTTTATAAAATGTCCAAAGCTCATTAAAATTTTACCTGGATTATAAAAGTGCTGCATGATATTCAGGTGTTACAGTGTTTAACATATTCCTCCATTATCTCATATTTAGTATGATAGAATGATGGAGGGAGAAAAGAGCATCTGTAGAGCAGCATATTTAACTGAACATGGTTTCTTATAAATAATGGTCGACAGAAAAAAGAAAAACCTTATTATAAATGTTCAAGAAAACAAGAGGGAAATGCATTATGCATAAAGGAATGTAAAGACATGTAGGAAACAGATTCAGATTTGATTGGAGATCTACTGATGAACTTGAGTTTTTAATTTGGAAATTCATAATTTCAAAAGATAGGTCCTAAGGTTTTTTTAAACATACAAAAATAAATATTCTGGTGTTTTGAATTTTTTTTTTTTCTCAGTATGACGAGAATAAATTCTTGGGACCCTTACATAGTAAGAGGAAAGAAAAACCCCCACAACTTAAGATATTGAGGCAAAAGTATTTTGGTTGACCAAACCCATTATCATTCATACATTCATTCATTCATTCATTCATTCATTCATTCATTCATGTCATTACATTTTGATGATTTCACATTTTCACATTATATTTTTAGGCCATAATTATGGATTTTTCAAAACTTCTTTAGCAATATTTTAGGGTTTTTTTCACAAGAATGTAGGGACCAGTACATGTCCTTATGTCTTGAAAGAGAATATTATTCTTTTACTTGTGATGGCATTGTAGAAAGCAAATTGATGTTGAAAAAATTTAAACAAAATGTGGTGAGTATATTCCTTTAACCTGAAGCCAAATCATACAGTCAGTGTTGTCATATCAGTGGATCATGTTTTATAGGACTTACACTTCAAAAGTGAAATTGTGTTTTTACATTCTTATTTTAAACTGTGACATTCATAAATTAGTAATTTTTTCTTTAGGGTGAGGAGAATACAAGACAATAACTCTGGATTTTCTAATAGAAATAATGAAAAATATCCCTATGACATTGAGTCATAAAAGCAAAGGACCATTTCTAAACTTTTTTTCCAGTAACATTATTCTTGCAGAGTATAAAGTTCTACTAAAGTTCATGTGGAATAAAGTTCTACTTTACAGCCAGGACAGGTTTCTAGAATATAATTTTGCTTTCTTCATTTAGAAAAAATAAAACTTACCACAAATCACTCTAAGTCTATTGTATCAAACACAAATGCTCAAATCATCATGATTTCCAGATTAGTGACAAAAACATTTTATTCCAGCTGAAGAATGGATTTTCAATCCCTAACAATCCTCTTCAGTACTGCCACTGAGGCAAAGAAGATGATTTTACTCAGCTGAAATCCTTAAGATCCCTTTAAAGTACTAGTAAAGCATTAGTTACAGTATTTACCAGTAAAAAAGTAAGGAAGGAGAAATTAAAAAGAAGATTCTATTCATGCAGGTAAAGAAAATAGGAAAAAAATAAATAAAGGAGAAAAAAAGGCAAGATTAAATCAGCTCTATCAAGGAAAAAATAGATTGCTTATGGAAGAACCAGTCAAAAAAGCTTTTGCATGGGCTTTTCTGAACGACACCTCCTCGCTCATTCTTCAAGATTTTGTTTGCTAAATCTGATAGTGAAAAAGGGAATTATTCTATAATAAAAAGGCCAGGTATTTTTATCAAATGAACATAAAAACTGCTATCAGCTTTGGTCGCTCTATCAGTCTTGCTATAATTTGCAGAAGCGCAGTAGTTTTCGTCAATTGATTACAGCATTCACCCTTGCCTAACACATCCCAGCAAGGGTGCTATGAAAGCCATCATGCTCAGGATGAATAGCTGCAGAGAATTCAGGCCAAGAAAAACCTGTTCCATGGTCTTAATATAACCAAAATCACAAGAAATTCTTAGGTAACTCAACATATTCTATTAGTGCAATATTGGGATACTATTGATAGATATATAGAGAGATAATAACATTTGGGGCCAAGGTATTTTCTTTAGGCTTTTTGCACTGCTGTAAATTCTCTGAAGCTTCTCCAATTTTATCACCACTAATGTTATGTACGCCATTAAATAAAACAAACAAACAAACAAACAAACAAAAACCAACACAAAAAAATGGGGAAAAAGAGGTGATGGATGATTCTGCTTTAATTGCTAAAATTCCTGGAACGGACTAATTTTCAATGTCAGGTCTTTATAATGGGGCTCAAGGACCCTGTATTAGATTTTACCTACTTTCGAAATATTTTAAAAATTTAGTTAATATTTTAAAGGCATTTTATGAGCAAATGTATACATATGTGTCAGTACAGCGTTTTAAATGATAAACCAGGATTTTATGGTAATAGTTGCTAATTTTGAAAAAATACTCAAGGAGGTCACAGTGTTTCAAGTTAACTGTATGTGTGATTGCAGTGCTGTGAACTCTGCCATGTAACATAAATATTCAAGCAATCACTCCAAGATATCTAATGTTACAGTTATTAAGTGAACATACAAGGTTATGGCTATCAATCTAATTATTTAATATTTCTGATAGCGACTGACAGCTATAAACATTAATTCTCAATTATCCTTGTTTACATGATATGAGGATCTGGGCTAAGTAAGCAAAATGTTTTACATGTGGTTTTAAAGCGCTGTGTTTTGTTTAACGGACTTCTGGTATTTAAATCTCTAGAGTATTCCTCTGTTAAGTGCATCACTGGTATTAAAAGGTCAGAAAGCAGGTGAATTTGTAAAATTGCATGAGTTCCCTCAAGTTGGTATTTTGTAGATGTACAAAATAAGTGATGGTGGGCAAGGAAGAAAAGGAATATGTTAAGCAATGTTTTCAAAAAGTAATATTAAGCAGATTTTTCCCACCTTGTCTTTCCTTTGTTCTCTCTTAGCTACTTTGATTTCATACAGTTTAATTAACTTCTAAATATTGGTTTGTTAAAAGTTACGTTAAATAATCTTTTACCATAACCCCACCATATATATAGAGTTAATATTATCAATATTGCATTACTGTAAATGTTTCCCCATTGATGTGATATGATATTACATTATGAAAATTTCAACTATTTATTGTATTTTACTGATTGTTTTTACTTTTAATAGACATATTATTGGGATTGCATAACATCTGCTGGTATAGAATAATACAACTAGAATTCCACCACAATAAATGTATTTTTCACTAAATACATCACCACCCACTTTTAGAATTCTAGTAGCACTTAGAGTAAAAACTCCTTAAAAAAAGGACAGTCATACAAGACTTGCTTTACCCTACTTTATTTTACCACATATTGTAACATCACATGCTGCTTTCAGACAAAGTGTGAGCTTCTTTAAATAACCATGTGCACTGATGAATGAACAGTATTTTAAGTTGATGTGACACTGCTAAACTAGCAGGCATTTCTGTGGCCAAAGACTGTTCTCCAGCCTTTGGGGAGAATCCAGCATCTTTATGAGAATACTCAGCCAATGAGCCAAGAACATGGTGTTCTAGACAAAAAATACTTCTTCAAAAATACTTTAAAAAACTTTAAAAAAAAAACCAAAAAAGCAATGAAATTTGTCATTGGATGGATTGGTTGTTTAGGGATATTTATTTTTCCTGGTATCAGGTTTCCTTATGGCTTGTAGGGAAGGAAATAAGGGATCTAAGTAACTTGGTGAATGTAATGAAAGCACAACTAAAAGTGATTAAATGAAATCTTATTTCATGTAAGTAACAAAAGATTAGAAAGCCGATTTCTCTTTTATAAAAGGTTATGTTAAAGGTTATTCTATTTCTTCAAAAGTCATTCTGAATTCTGCTTGATTTACACTTTATACTCTGTGCTGCACATGATCTTAACCTTAAGATTTCCATTACTTTCCACACTCTAGTGTAGCAAGTTCTCCATAAACAAAGGTCAAATTCCCCTCATTAATGGTGGTATCATTCTGGGAAAATTGTGTTTAAATAAGTGAAATTACTTTGTAAACCAAGCTTTTAGAGAGAATATGAGAATAATTAGAATTAATTTGCATGTAGGCAATTTTTCATAGTACTTCATATGTTTGTATTTGCTTTATTGTCAAAATCAATTTTGCTGGCATTTCACCTCGGGCATCTAATTATTTCTTTTTAGACCATGGTCTTCATTGTAGAATGTGATATGAGCATGTGCCATCTCCAAAGATGAAAATGTTAAAAATATCCTATTTTTTTCTATGTCCAAAACTTGAAGAAGCTGCAGTTTCCTGTAACTGGTCTAATTGGGTTGTTCTAATTGGATTGATAAGGCTTGAAGGGTTCACATATTAAGATTGTGCATTTATGTTAAATCTTCTGTTGTTATTCGTCTTCAGTTAAGGGAAACTACTGCTCTTAAAACTCAGAACAACACTATCTTATTCTGTGGAGAAAACATTTGTAAACAGGGATACTAAACCCAGATAGTGCTACAGAAATTTCAACTGCAGCACCTGCAAACAAGTCTAAATTTTGTGTAGACTTTTTGATCTAATAGCATCATGTACTTCAGAGGAAAATCATTATGTGATAAAAAGGTCTGTGTAAATAAATATAGATGACACAGAGTATGCTGGTTAAATACATAATTTGAAAACTGGTACTTCAGGAACTGAAGCAATCCATAACAACATTTAGTCAACAAAGGGATTATTTCATTAATTTGATTGCCTCCTAATCTTTTTCTAATACCTTCTTTCTATTTTTTTTCACTCTTTTGCTCTTTCTTCTTATGTATAAGTGTTAACTTGTTCTTAAAATGATACTTTGAGAAACTGTGTTTATTTTAATTCAATTTAACCAAAGAAAGCTGGTTTTGTTGTTTTGAAATAAATATGTAACACCTTTAGGGGGATATTTGCATTCCAGGTTTAAAATAAAGTGATGTATTTTTTGCATTATCAGTCCTTTTCTTCTCGTGGTGCTGAAGATTGAATCCAGAAAACCTGTTTATTCTTATTGTTTAGCTCTTTCACCACGCTCAAAGATCTTCAAAGATGACACTTATTGCTTCAAATGTGCACAACACCTTTGCACAGATGAAATAAGATTGCAGGCATTGAGAAAAAAAAATTATTGTGGCAGTGAAGTTTCCCTGAAACTACTCTGAAATTGTGTTTTCATTTTTTAATAGACAGTATCTTTCTTATGAGAAAGGCCAATATACGGTAAACCTTTTGATAAACATACTGACAGTTTCTTAATTTATTTTTGAAGAAAATAAAATTATAGGGGAAAGGTGGAACAAAATGCTACACACAATATATATAGAACATGTGAGGATGAAAACATAACTTAAGTTACTATAAATAACCCATTACAAAATTTATATATTGAGAAGAATTCATTGTACCAGATATTTTGTCAGAAACCTTGAATATTTAAAGACAATAGTCCTGTTTCCTGATTTGTTTATTTATTTATAAGCTATTTCAATATGATATCCACTGCTGGAAAAAGAATTTTAATGTACAGTGGATATAACACCAGGCTTTTACACAGAATTATTTGCATACTTTATTTCCATTCTTTTTTTATGAACGGCATGCTATTGCATTTGTATGGAAGTGTAAGTTCATGCATATTTAAACTAAATTCTCTTGGTAGGATAATATAGAAGTGTCATTAATCTTAGAAATTTCAGCGAACAAATGACTTGTTTCTCACCTAACAATAGCCATTAACATGGCATCAGCATGAAATGTGTTTTACCTTGAATACTGCTGTAAAATTGTCATCTCAATCTTCTGAACTGGTACAGAGTCCTGAAGATTGATGGAGAGAAATACTAGAAAAAAATTAGGAGGTCAGTAGAAGTAGCATTCTGAGTGAACACTGCTCCTGTTCTGCTTGAATGGTGTGTTTGAACTCATGAATTCACTTAAATACTGATTCTCCTAGCTAGGAATTTGTGAGTGGCCAGAATAACCAAGGTCTTGTTTGAGCAACATCTTTTGAAAGCCCCATTGCTATCAAGATGGTAAGCAAACATTTAAAAAAATAGTTAAATTTAAAAGAAAAAGCTCTCGACTTAAGACTTCAATGTCTCCGTTGTTACTTACCCCACTCAGCCCTTAGGGCTGGTGCATCATACAGTTCAGTACTTCTCTGTCTGACTACTGAAGCCAACATGTTACATTATCAAGTGATACTGTCTGAGCAGCTTACCAGCAGTGAGCAGATCTACGAATCTGGACTGATACCAGTGCATCTCATCTTTGTGGGTATCTTTCTCTTGGTGAAACTGGAAGGGGATTTAGGAAACAGAGTCACTCAGTCCTGAGGAAGTACTCAGAGGAAGTTTTCTATGTAAGGCAGAAATTCCTCATGAAGTGTTTTTGTGAATAGGCTGTTAATGAGATAATGCTAGAGAATAGTATTTTTTATACAATATTCTTCGCTAGGTAAACAAGAGCTCTATTTCAGATACCTCAAGGAAGCATCACCATCACCTGTGAACTATACAAAAGTATAAAACTAAATTTGTATGCTGGTATATGCAAGCTTTAACACTCAAGAGAAGATTTTTAGAAGAATCTCAAAGTAAGTAGAACCACTTGTGTAGCTAAGGCTTCTAAATTCCAGGATCAGGTAGGGTTTGTTCTCAGCATCCTCTTACAGTGTGGGTTTTCCTGCTACTGGTGTATGTGTTGTGCATCAGTTTTACAGTGTAACTAACATTTGCCTGTGGCTTCCAGAAAGCCTTAGACAACTTCAGGTTTGTGACTACAACACCATGCCTAGATGCTAAATCCAGCATCTACTAAATAATGCTTTGAAGACTCTCCAAACCATTACTGGATATAGCTACCTCTATCTAAGGCCAGAGACCAGTGCTGGCTTTTTTTGAGTTGTAGTTTAGTATGTCTTCATTTTTCTTATGACACATATAATTCCTTTCTTTTTTCCCTAATGGCAATTTAAATCCAAGCAAACTTCTTGAATATGTATTGTGTGCCACCATCTCCTTCTAAATTTTTTTTCATGACTTTTTTCTTTCTTCATTCACTCTTTGAAAGTCTTTAGTTAATCTAAAATATTAGAACTGAATTGGATAATTCCCTTTCATTTTAACAGGATGTTCAATGTAAGCAGACAGGGACACACTTCTGTCTGCTTATGACTGCTTTGTAAGTTTATAAGGATGTTTATCAGTGTTTTAGAAACATTCTACTCCAATGCTGCTGAAGATGCTGTAGTTCTATATGATACTATGGGCATAGGTTAAATGAGCTAAGAATCTCTTTTCTCTCACCTCTGACTCATAAGATGAAAAGAGATGGAAACTGTAAAGCTTCTGAAAGATTAAGGGGGGGGAAAAAAAAAAGAAAATAATCAATCTACTTCATAAAGTTCCACACTGCTTTGTGGAAATCACTGTTGATATTGCTGCAGATCTTCCTCTGTCCCTGGCCTGCTATATCACTCACCTGCACAATTTGTCCTTTTCAGTGCTTTACCAGCTCCAGAGGTATACCAGGTTTTGGTTAAAAAGCAGAGTTCTGCTCTTGCTGTTTATACATCCGACTTATATAGTAAACATCTCCTGTTTATATAAATGTTTTGACAGTTAGTTTTCTTCATGGTAGCCAGTATGGAGCTGTGTGTTGAGTTTGTGCTGGAAACAGTGTTAATAACACAGCAGTGTTTTGGATGCCTCTGAGCAGCAAGGATACAGAGCCAAGGCCTTTTCTGCTCCTCACCCCACCCCACCAGCGAGTTGGCTGGGGGTGCTCAAGGAGTTGGGAGGGGACACAGCTGGAACAGCTGGCTTGACTGACCAAAGGGGTATTCCATTTGGCAGTGTGCTCAGCCATATAACTGAAGGAAGAAAGAGGGAAGGCAGTGATGTTCAGAATGAAGATGTTTATTTTCCCAACTCACCATCATGGGTGATGCAGCCCTGCTTTCCTGGGAATGGCTAAATCCATGATAAATGGTGAATTAATTCCTCATTTTGCTTTGCTCACATGCACAACTTTTACCTCCCCTGTTAAACTGCCGTTATTTCAACCCAAATATTCTCTCAATTTTACTCTCTAATTTTCTTGCCCATCCTGATAGGGGTGGGGAGGAGAGGGGAGTGTGTGAGAGTCTGTGTGGTGTTTGGTTCTCAGCTGGGGTTAAACCAGAAAACAATCAATAAAATACTTTGATGAAGGAAATTTTCTGACTCGTAGTGCCCTGAAACGAATTTTTATGAAGTGACTATCAGGGATGTGGACACACACAAGCAGCTTTCCTCAAGTTGCTGTTTACCAGAGACTAAAATGACTTCTGCTTAGACAATTTTCTAGTTTGTAGGTATGGTATGGGTTTCATATTTTCTGAAAGTACATCTAAAATGACTGACAAGTGTTTAGTCAACTTGAAAACATAAAAGCAAAACAAAAACTACGGAATGCTTAAATTTAGTTAAGGTATTGTTTCCATCTGGACTGCTCATGCAAAACTGCCTTTGAATTCATCTATAACTTGTTTCCATAAATATTCTGGACTTGTATTTTAAACGGTTGAACTTATATTTAGATACTTTAAAATGTGGGTGTGAAATGTGGTTTTTTTTTTCCAGGTTTTTTTTTTTTTTTCCTGCTATGAGTGTGTAGACTATGTGTCTGGCTAAACTAACTGTTTCATATGTATATCTGTGTTTTTCAAAGAAGCTGACTGTGTCAGATACTCAAAAGTTTAGCTGTTTTGAAGGGCATTTCTATCTTAAAGCCACATCTTGGAACTTCTTAAGTCACTTGTAGTAATTTAACTATGAGTTGATGCTTAATATTCCAGTGAATCTTATAAATCTAGTTGGTTATGGCCAGCCAGTGTTAATTTGGAACTAGTATACTGTTACAAAAGGTATTAGAATCTGCTAAAACAGTAATCTCAGGAGAGTTACTTGTTCTCCCTGAAAATAAATAAATAGTACTTTACTTTTGCATACAAATTGAATTGTGCTTTGTTTTAAAAGTAGAGACAACTTACTTACCCTGAGGATACATTTTATTATCATGTGAGATATGAAATGCTATTTTGCTTCAGGACATAAAAGCAATTTTCCTCTGAATCCCTCTAGAAAATACTGCATCAGCTTACCTAGTTATCTAACATCTGTGAGGTCTATCTTTCAGTGTTATTAATTTGTACAAGACTTGTACAAACAAAATATTTAATAAAAAAGGTGATTTTGTATTTCTTCTAAAGTTAAATAAGACTAAATTGTTGCTGTTATGAACAGATCTTACCTCACCCTAATTAAAGTCATAATATCTTGTGGTGGGTTAACCCTGGGCAAAACCACAGGTGAAGAAATAGGAAGAACCGGAAACAATTTTATGGGACAAAGTAAGACAGGGAAATTGCTTATCAATTACCATTATCATAAGACAGCCTTTACTAGAGGAAAATTAACTGATTGCCAGTCAAAAAAAAAAAAAAATTATTTATTCAGGTATAGGGAAATAAAAGAAGAAACATTAAAGCAACACCATTAGTACCCTTTTTTCCAGACTTCACCCCCAGCTCTTGCATGCCTGCAAGCCCCATCCTCATCCTGTCCCTGCAGCATCCCTGGCAGAGGGAGCTGCAGCCAGCCCCTATTAGCTCATCTCCAGCACTGCTTTTTCCTCACACTTCTCCCTTGATTCAGCACAGATGCTTCAGAGGCTTCAGGGAACACTTTCTCTGGTACCATGGACCTCCTCCTCCTCCTCCTTGTAACATTGGTTTTCCCTCTATTTCTTTCTTACTAGAGGCAGCACCACCTTGGTTGAGGGGCTCAGCCATGCCCTGTTGTCCCTCTGGTATCTGGCTGGACCTGGCCATGTGCAGCATGGGGCAACCTTGGCTTCTCCTCACAGAGGCCACCCTGCAGCCCCCACTTCAAGGACCAGGGCACCTGCATCTAATTTAAAAATAAAATTGATAACAGTATAAGTTGTACAGAAATACAGATGTCTTTTACTATCATGCTTTCCAGCCTTTAAGCGTCTTTTTTCTTAAATGTTTGCTGTCTTCTGTGAAAAGTCCTTCAGACACTTTGAAGGCTCCCCAAAAAATTTCTTCTGATCTCTCGAGTTTCTGTCAGTTTCAATGTCCATGTGGACCTTGAGTAATCAGAGCTCATTGCCTAATGGTGTTAATGGTAATTCATTTCTTCTTTTAATTAAACACAGATGTAGATCTAAAATTTAAGAAAATAGGAAAAGCTGTATTCCCATGCCAAGCTCATAATTTCCTTTTTCTGCCGCACTGCAGGGTCATTGACAGTACCCCAGAGTCTACCACAGATGCACATTAATTACCCGTTCTCTAATTACTAGAGTATCGGGATAACTGTTCAACTGTTCATTAAACTTTCTTCTTTCAAAGCTCCAGAGATTTGCAAGAAACTCACAACTTGGCAATTTTAATTGAACCCTGTTAACTCATAACATTGTACAAAAAACTCTAGTTATCAATAAAGAATCCTTTTTCATTTTGTCCACTAAGCTCGCAACATACAAATGATCATTTGTGGTGCAATCTATTTGGACATCTAACAATGCAGCTGTTCACAGAATGTCAATTATTGGGAATACATCAACAGGATTAGGGAAGAGTCCTGGCTGTTAAATTACCAGTTGAATTCCCCATTGAAGGCATGCATGGAGGCAGTTAGATAAATCAGCAAATCTAAATAGGATGATTATCTAAAAGTTAGAATATTAATAAGAGGAGGCCTGTGCAAATTAATACTGGTGCTAACAACAAGTTAAAAATACATTAAACTGTTCTGTGACATGTATAATTCCAGGAGATAAAGTGAAATTTTACTATCTTAAAGCATTTTTGCCCAATGTCGTTCATTATTTGACTGAAGGAAGGGTTATGACATGAATGAATCAGTCACAAAAAGCGATGCCTTGCTTTTAATGTCAGAATTTTTCTTGTGTCTACCACACCTTTGATTTTTAAGGTTTATTTGTTTTAAAAATGTCCTACTGACCATCTCCTGTTTTTAATATACCTGTGAGATGTCTTGATGATTCTCATTTGCTCTGATTTTGATTTCAAAGGGTATCTTTTCTTCTACCTTATTGGTATAGAACCATTACTATATATTAATAGAGTTAGCATAACCTGATAAATATGAGTTCATTATTTGTGGTTTGTAATCTGCATACTGTTTTCCAGGAGTCACAATTCACTGGTGGATTCTTGGTATTCCTTAGCAAATTCCCTGTCTTACATTAAGTAATCACATCTTTTCAAAGTCCTTCTCATTATATTAAGCAGCATTAATTATCCATCTGAACAACTTTTCAGAACAGAAGCAATTAAGATGTGGTGTCATTATTACAGATATATCCAATAGTCCACAAAAATTTACAGTTACTCCTTTTTGCTATGTTACCTATTCAGAGTAGTCAGTAACTATTTTCCTGTACTTAGCTGATCTGTTAGTACATTTCTTTTCTGTTCTGTTCTGTTATTTAGGATAACTACTCTTGATTCACACAATAAAGTTAAATAGTAAGCACTTTGAAATACAGGTATGTCTTTAAAGTTATAGTAAAATTAACTGCTGAATACTTGTCATTAAAATAGATACTATATCTTTGTCAGGTGACTGTAAGTGGTTGTCTAGAACTTACTTATTTTGTAATAAGTAAGCCATAGTAATAAAGCACTTTACAACAGGTATTAAAGCCAATTCATCATAAATGAACAATTTTGGAAGTCTATAAAAATTAGCTCTATATAGAAATCCTTATCAAATATATGAATTGTCATTTTAAAAAGATATAGAAAATAAAAAGGGAGGTTCTTCTCCTTGCAGTGTATTTCAGGATACAGGACCACCATGTTGTATCAAATGAGATTCATCTGAACAGTTGCTTTGTGTTAATCAATAACCAGATTAACTCCATACAGATGATTCTGCTTAAATAAGCATGTGACACTTACTGCAATTAATCAGAAAAAAAGAGAAGACAACATATGTTGATTGATCCTGTCTAAATGCATCCAGAAGAGCCTCAGCTATCTTTTGCATTTTGAAACAGTTAAAGAAATGTACCAGGAAATTGCTCAATCTTCTCTCTGGTCTGCAACATTGACTGTTTCTTGATCCATGTGTTTTTTGTTTGGTTTTTTTTTCCTTTTTCCCTGATCAGTTAAATCAGGATTACACTTGATTACAGATTACACTTAAGTGTAATCATGCTGCCTTTATTAAACATTTCCCTGACTTGGTTATTTGACTGTTAAGATAACTACAAATCTTTCTCATTGGAATTAATTTCTGTCACCCCTCATGGTAAACAAAAATAAAAAATCAGGAAATTAATTACATACAGTTAATGCCTTAAGTGGGATCTTGGATCACTGAGAGAACAAAACCAGAAGGAAAAAAATATTGCAACAGTCCAAATGCATAGATAACAAAAAAATAGCAAATAAAATTAGACGTATTGCAAGGCACAGTTGCAAAACTGGTGACTAAGCCTGTTAGAGCATGGAGCTCATAACATCAAGGTTTGATCCCCACAGGGGGCGTTCACTTAAGAGATGGAACTGAGGATCCTTTTGGGTCCCTTCCAACTCAGAATATTCTGTGATTTACTCTCCAAACTCCAGGCAATACTTGAGAGTTTCCATGGACGATTACTGCATAGCCAGCAGAGGTGTAGGGTGGATTTTGGGTTCTGTGCTGTCTTTCAGGCTAGGTTTAATCCACCCAAGGCTAGACAAAGCCAGCTGCTTGCTCACCCCGTGTCCCTGCAGCACCTCCAGCCGGTCCTGTCCATGTCCCCCCACAGGGCCTGCTTGCCAGGGTGGCCCTGAGGCACAGCACTCATGAAAGAATGCATCCCTTTCAGGGAAAATGTGGAATCTACATTCTGTGAGAGACAATGTAAAATGAATGTTAAGTTTTTTCACCAGCAATTTGAAGTAAAAAATTAAAATAAGTTTTATAACCTACTGTCCACTCATTTCTTTGTGTAGTCTACCAATGTGATTGACAGGCAGAATCTTAACTCTGTTTTAATAGGAGTACCACTGAGCACAGCAATTTTGAAAGTCGTTTGATCCTAAAATTAGGAGGGAATAGAAAGATGGCAAGAAGGACGCAAAGAACTTATTTAATATCTTATATTTCCAATTAATGATGCAGAGGACTATATCATACCAGAATACTTATTTTAATGTGAAAATCATTTTAATGGGATATTTAGATGAGCTGTTCTTTATTATTCTTATTCAATTATATCTGTATATATCACTACATAACTACATTAGCATCCTGTAGAAGGACTTCATTTACATTTAATTAGTTTCTCTCTAAAATGATTTCTGCTTTTGAAATTATGCATTTGTACATTACAGAACAATCAAATTATCAGCCTCACTGCCAAAGATCAATTTGGAGCATTGAGAAGTGTGATGAAGTATGTTTTCCATCATTAAAATTACCTGCATTATTCAGCATTGTCAAAATGTCTATGGCTGTTATTTAATTTGTTTATGACTAGCAGGAGTAAATGGGATTGTGTAATAAAATGAAATTTTCAAGAAAGTTTATCTTTCTGTGAGTGGAGTGCTCACTGGAAGTCAAAGAAATCACCAGAATAAATGGATTTATATCTTATAGGTCTTTGCTTCCTTAAAATGTGTAAAACAATGACATAAAAATGTTACATGGGTTCCAACTAAACCTGATGCATCACGAACATCAGTGAAATTTGCAATTAGTGCACTGGCATGTGAAACAGAATATTATGAGAAAAGAAAGTCTAAGCTTAATCCTGTTTCCTGATTCTTTATTCTCATGAGAGCAGTCTTGAAGATGGCAATCTGAGAATGACACAGTAAAATAAAAAAGTGGTTCCCTCACATGAGGGACACAAAGGCCTAAGCAGAGCTCAGTGAATTCCTACAGTGACTATTTTCACACACCTAATTCTGTCCAAAGAGCTAAGAAGTAGCTTTTAACTATTAAAAAAATTACCATTGTATCCTCTTCTGTCTGTAGGACAATAGGAGAAGTTCTCTGTTCTACAAAATTTTGTGATATTTTAGAGAGCTAGAATGGAAAAAGGTGATATTAGAAATCTGTTGCCAATACAGCTCTATAAGGTTAAGTAATCTTCCTACTCAAGTGAACAGTTAATGTTGCTTTTAATAGGCATATCCTGAGTTTCTGCAATCTCAGTGCAAAACATGAAGAGTTAATAACTAGCATGTTTATAGTAATTGTAAAATGAAGTAAGTGCAAGTCTCACATTTCCTTGGAAAAGAAAAAAAAAGAGAAAAGCACCTGCCAGTGCTTTTTTTTTTTTTTTTCTGAAAAATAGTTGTTGCTTATAGCTGTGCAAATTTGGATTTTGGAGTATTAGGATATACAGGGCATACTGCTATATTAAAACTGAGATATTACTATGACAGCAACTTATATAATTTATAGTCACTCATGTTTTTTGAGGCCTAGAAATATGTTATGTTTGTGTTCCTATTTGATAAAAAAGTGTGAAAACTGTGGGTTCAGGTAAAGACTGCTTAATAAGTAGAAGAGAGAGGAAAAACACAAGTAATGCAGAGACAGTCACATGCCACCTCCCACAAGCAGACCAGTGCTCAGCTAATCTCCAGACAGCAGTGACCTTGAAAGCCAAAAAGGCCTCACCTTCTTCCTCTCCCCCCAGTTTTTAATGTTGAGCATGATGTTACTGTCTTGGGACATGGCATGGAATATGCTTTTAACTAGTTGGAGTCAGCTGTCCCTTCTGTGTCACCTCCCAGTTTCTTGCCCACTGTCAGTATTCCTGCTGCAGGTCAGGGAGGTTGGGGAAAAGAGAAATCATGATGCTGCTGCAACTTCTGTTCAGTCATAGTGTTATCACCTGTGGCCTAACTACAAATCCAAAATACAACTCCTTTTTGACTGCTATGAAGAGGTACCCTGCCAAATCCCTTATAATTATTTAGGTGTTTTAAATAAGCTGCTGCTGTCAGCAAATGTGATGTCTGAAAAATAAACACAATATTTTTCTTGGGCTGGCCCAACTGCTTTACCAAACAGTAATAAGGTAATAGAGACTGGGGATCTTTACAATGCATGTTCCAGCTTCCAGAGGAAAATTCCAATTCCAACAGTAAGACTTGTCATTTTACCAAACAAAGAAACAAACAAACAAAATAAGAAACAAACAAAAAAAAAAACTCAACAAAATTATTAACTCTTCCTGGCATTAACACCTCTTGAAATTAACACCTCAGTGAAAAAACCTGGTGTTTCTTCTACCGGTCTTTGGCTATTCCAGTTGAGAATGATATGTCTCTCTGCAAGCTCAGACAAGAAGTATCAAGCTTGTAAGATTTCAGTGTGTTTTCTGAAAGAAGATACATTTCAGGATCTTCACCATAGTCGATTATATACTAAATTGAATTTCCTATTAGCAGAGATAAAATGAGCAGTTTAGTTTTCAAGTTGGTATTTTAATTATGTTTGCATTAAATCAGGATAGAAGGTGTTTAAACAGCCTCTGTCTAAAGTTATTTTCAGTAATAGTTTTGAGCCAGGTGGCTGTCAACCACAGTAAGATAAAAATGCCAAATATAAGAACAAAGTTTATTTTTAAATAAATTTCACAGTTTGGTGAAGAGAGTTTACATGTGTGTAGACTTCATGAGAGTTGAATTAGCTGCTAGCAGTTTTCAGGTGGGGGAAGGAAAAGTGAAAAATTTTGTTTTTCTGCTTTTCTATACTTCCACTAAACTGAGACCTCAGTGGGGACTGAATGTCTTTGTCTCATTTAAAAACAAAAGTCTAACTCTGAGAGACAGCTTCTGGCTCTACTGAGATCAGAGGTTTAGGAGTCAGGAGCTCAGTATCTGCCCACAAACCTGCTGATAGAGAAACTTAGATTCTTTTATCTTCTGTGAAAAAAATATTTAATCTCAGGATAACTGTACCAGTAACCAACCACTCAGAGATACAGTGATGCTGGAAACTCTTCTCTTGTATTTAGGTCTTCTTTCAGTGAAGCTGAACTGAGTGGAGGGTATGAAGAAGAAAATACCTGATTTTACAAGGTTTACCTTTTAATTGGTAGACACTGGTGGTCATACATATAGGTCATGTATGTCTTGGGACAGGTAGCATGGCCCCACTTCTTTGCCTTTTTGGTGGTTGGTTCCTGTTTGGAATAGGATTAATTTTCTATAACATTTTACTTCTCAATGTAAATAATACTATCAAAATGGAATAAAAATAATTATTTTGTTAAAAAATTTATATATTTTAGTGAATGAAGATGTCTTTATATTTAATAGCCTGAATTTCTGTGAAAACAAAACAAAAAACCCAATAACAACAAAACAGAACAGGATTTTGTCCATAATTTTGGGTAACAACTTTCTAACTTCTGTTTGAGCTTTATATGTCCTTCAGAAATATATTCAGTCATAATTTGAAGGCTTTTGGGTGATGGAAAATTGAGCACATCACTCACTAGTAGGTTTCTCATGGATAATTATCTTTACTATAAAAAAATCATGCCTTAATTGTGCTGAAATTTATCCAATTTCAGCTGCAGTCACTGGATATTGTTATGCCTTTGTTTAGTAGATGAAAACCCCTTGCCTTTGAAAAGTTAAGTAAATAGAGCTTTTTGAATCTCAAACTGAAGACTTTGAAACAGTTTTATGAGGTTTATCTGAACCTTTTCCAATTTTTTTGAAAACTTTTTGGAGGGTTAGGCAGTCTAATAATCTTTCCAGTGTTGCATTCAGAAGAAATATTATCTTCATATTTCTCATATACATGCATACTGCAAAATATGTCTTCTGGTGGGATTTGTTTGGATTTCTGATAATTTTCATGTGGCTAATGTTTAGACTGTAGGTTTGAGTGTTAAGATGCAGAGTGCTTCAACAACTCTTTGAATTTGAATTACAGTAAACCTAGGCACTAATAAGAAAGTCAAAGTTAACTTGGGCAACATAAGCAAATTCTGGTTAATTAAATATCTACAAACCTATTAGCTCTAGTTTTCTTCTCATCGAGGTCAGGGTCATCATAGCTTCTAAGAGCACAGAGCTGTGGTTTTTACCTCAGTCATGTATATTTTTTCTTCTAGTGCAGACAGATCTTCTAGAACTTATTTCAGTCAGTTTTGGCACAGTAATTATATACATTTCCTTATATATGTTATCTGCACTAATCTGCAGGGTGAAGGAGTGGGGAGAAGGTGGGAAATAGTCTTCCAATAGTTCATTTGATCACTCAAATAAAGGTAGAATAACCTATTTGCAGAGGGAAAATAACATTTTCCCTGCTCTGAATGTTAACAACATAGGAAAATCCCTCTCCTTAGTAATATAACATTGAGTAAAACAGATGGTTGTCTCTGTCTGCTTCCTGTTTCTCACTCAAATCCTCAACAGCCTGCAGAATACGCAGCTTGCTGTGCCAGTGGCTGAATCTCCTAGGTCAGTCAAATGAGGTGTATTCTCATTCTTCCATCTCTAGTACTATTTTCTGTTCTGGCTTTTGTTTGATTGTTTTGGGTTTTTTTTGGTTTCAGTGGGTTTTTATTTTGTTTTTTATTTGTTTTGGGGTTTTTTTATTATTATTATTTGCTTGCAATCAAGTAGTATTCTTCACCTACTCTCAATGATTTATATTCCTTTAATATAATGTGTCCATAGCAGCCAAGTGCAAAGAGGAGTGAATTGAAGCTGCAGTGCATACTTTTGGGAACTGGGAAATAGCATAGAAGAGACAGATGCAGGCAGATGGCCAGCCAGTTTGCTGTCCAGGAGAGTGCTGCACAATTCCAGCTGGGAGTTTCTGCTTCAAGCAGATAGGACCCATCACATGGAGTATGAAGTCTCTCTGAATGTTCATTTTCATTTAAAAGAATATCCTTCAACTGGGGGTTGAATGGGTTTGAATAGCCCTTTTACAATTTCTTTGCTGGGTGGTAGCAATTACAAAATTGAATGTGATTTCTTGAATGTGATATTTTGTCAATGGAATTTCAGCAAAGCTATTGCTGCTTTTACTTTTGAGAAAGAAAATGAGAAAAAAATTATATGCTATATTTTCTGCAAGCAATCTGATGTTGATTAACCCATTTCTCATGATTATGTTTTTCCCTCTTTAATTTAATGTAGAAATGTGTGGGCAGAGGGGGTTACGTTTCCAAACAATGTATACAGCTCTTAACAAAAAACTGCAGCCAAATCACAGGTTTTTTAAAGAGAGATACTGAATTTACTAAGTCTGTGGTTTACAGATGGGAATATAGATGGGAAATTTTTAATTAATCAATTGTTTGCATTTTAGAACACTCCTCTTTCACTTCTCCTTATGAATGTTTTTTTCCATGAGTTCATAGACTTTCTTACCACATCATAAGAAAATCTGTAACATTGTCCCTCCAACAGTTCTCCCACATCTCTGTTGTTTTGAATGTAAATAAAGATTGGTCAACCAAATATGGCTAGGACAGGATGACTTCATTGGGGTATGGCCACAGATTGCCATATATTTGGCTAAAGATACAGCTATATTATAACAAGCAAGTGAAAACTGTATTTGCATTTCTCAAGGAATCTCTCGCTCTAACAAATCACTGGTAAAAACGCTACAGACTCATTGCCTCTTTGGAGGCAATCCATCAGCAAAGCCATGGGTAGCACACACCAGATGCAGTCCAGAGTGTCAGGCTGCAGTCAGCTCTGCTCTTTGGGGACTGGACATTTCTAACAGTGGCGAGCAGGATGGCTTGTGTTACGCCTGAGAGGCTGAGTGCCGCGCTGTGGCAGAAGCGTCAGCAGACTCATCTGCAGTGCAATTAGCAGGCCAGCCTTTCAGCTGCTCTGAAGACTGGAATCAGTCCTCAGATGGTATTCTTTCCATTGCTGGAGGACCTAACATAAAGCAGATTGTTATAAGAACCCAGCCTGCTTCATTCAGTGCACTAATGAATTAGTAATTGAAGAGCTACATAGCATATATAGCATATATTTGCTTTGAAGTGTGATGTGATGCACCTATAAGCCATTTTACTGGTAGAAATCTGAAACTGGTTGAACGGTAAACAAAAAATACCGTAGAAAGTGACCATACAGAAAGTTGCTCATTTTTTCAATAAATTAAAAAATAGCAATCGTTCTATTTTTATTCAGAATCTAAAAGATGGCAGGTGGCTTTCAGGTAATTTACTGCCTGTTCTTTCTCCAGGAACATCTGCTAAAATTATAGCCACATTCAGTGAAATACTTAGCCTGAAAGCAATTAGAACTTCTGGCTTTAATGTGTGGCTTGCTAAACTCTATTTTGTCATTCAAGCTCATGCTGCAGTTCTTTGTGGTTTTAAGTTCTGGAAGCAGTATTTCTTTGTGCTAGGCGGTGCATTTATTATGCTGGACTTCTGTTCACTCAACACTTCTACAGTTTTGGAGACCAAAGTGTAAAAGAAAAAATCAGCTCACTGCTGAAATTGGAATGTTACGTGAGAAATCAGGATTCCTTGGGTGGCTCATCCTCTGTTCTTTCAGAAAGAATTTGAATGGAGGAAAGCATTAATCTTTTAACTACACATTCAAGGTGGCAATTTGAGTATTGCAAAATGAGAGAAAGAAAAGCTTTTTGTGGGAACTAAAGTGTGATGCTTCCCAGCAATCCAAGAGACAGTTACAGATTGATCTGTAGACAAGTAAATGACAGTGGAGATTCTGGGGCATTTAGACTTTGAGTACACGTTGGTGGTGCTGTGTAAGATGCTGGAGCAGTACTATGCAAACATAAAAGTAGAATGTCTGTGATCTGGGGAGTATTTGAGGGTTTGACATTCCTTCCCTCCTCACATGATAGGACATGATTTCCTTATGACAGCTGGAGATCAATAGGAAGCAGGATAGGAGGTACACTTGGACTCACAGGGTCCCTGTGGGGAACATTTGGGCTCAGAGGTGTGTGCAAGCACATATTATGAGGACCAAAACTTCTGATGGCAGTGATGATATATCAGAAGCCAGCTAACCACTGAAATAATTTTTGTGTATGTGACTATTAGTTTGTGGCCCACATGATTAAAAAGCTGATGGCAAATGTTCAGTGAGTCCTGGGCTTGATATGGCTTTTCTGCTTTATTTTTTCCATGTAGAATGCATATTGAAGCTGGATAATGGCAAAGCAGCTACTTTTTTGTGCTTTCAGTTTGAGAGAGAGAAAACCTCCTAGAGCCACAATAATCAAGAGGTAATCCTCATTTTCTTTGAAAAAAGTCAGAACAAATATATACACCTGAATCTGAGAAAGATAGCTGACCCTTCAGTATATGAAGGACTTTCTTCTTTTAGCAGAACATAAAAGGAGGCCCTATTTTTCTTGTTAGAAATATTTTCAGCATGATACATTAATCTGAACACAACAAAGATGGGCATCAATTTTAAAGTACACTTATAGATTTGTTGTGTTGGGATCTGCATAAATAAATAACAAGAATCCTCTGTCTCTGAACTACAAATTTCAAATGACTAAGGAAAATCATATTTGTTTCCGATAATATGTAAGTTTATAAGTTATTTCCTATATAAATAAACCAGCTGTCATGTCTAATGAAATATTAAAAGTACATTGCCAATACTTCTTTTGCATACTTTGACAAGAAATGATGTTGTGACTTTAGCCATTCAGCTGAAGAAATGAGCAAGTCCTTGGTGTTTTTGCTCTAATTCTCATTCAAGGAAGACCATTAATGATTTTCTTTTATCTTTTTTTCTTTCCTTACTCTCCCCCTCCCAGTAATTTGATTAATCATTTCAGTTACATGTTTCTATTTGGCAACCTCTGGATTCAAAGGTTCTATCTCAGCAATATGTCAAAAGGAGTGACACTGCAAAGGCTGGACTAAGCTTTGACATGACACTAAATGAGGAACTTTATCTCTTGAGAGATCTGAGTGGATTACATTAAATGAACTTTAAGAGGAGCTTCAGAGCTATGAGCATAACCCACACAATCCATAAATATTGAATATATCTGCAAATGTACACTGTCTAGCACTACTGCCTGCATTCAATTTTATAGTAGTTCTCAAGGACTGCCCTATGTCTTTATAAATATACACAAATTAAATGAAACAGTAAAGAGTTAAAACATAAAGGATTTCACAAAGTGTGGGAAAATTACAAAGGTACCTTCAAGTTATCTATTCTGCAAATTCCACCAGGGATTTTGAAAATTAGTCATACCAAAAATGGTAAGACTTTTTATGCAGATAAATATTCTTATACAGAGAGAGTAGAAGTTTCAGTTGAAGCTATGGTCTTAAAAATTCCCTTCAGTTTGCACAGGTCATCCATACTTGGCTCAATGTATGGTTGGAGAAATGTTGAACAGGAAGGAAGACTTCGGTTTTCTCTTCTGGTCTTTTTGTGGTTTGTACACAGCGTGGAGCTGAGACACTTTGGTTTGAGGATCCTCCTGAAAATCTCTGTGATAGATCTGCATTTGACTTAGCTATCTGAAATCGTGTGTTACTATATTTTTTCTTGTCAAACATTTTTCTTTTTTCTCTGTAAGTCAAAATTTTTGGTGCAAGGGTGAGGCAGCCTCTTCTGTGACATGCTAGAAGCCAATATGAATGTTGTGTAGGTGTGAATTGTAAATTGTGAAAATGTGTAAATCTAGGTGTGTAGGGATTTTTCTACAGCTCCCTTTTCTTTATAAATCTCTAACTTCTATAGTTTAGTATTCAGAAAAAAATTTGTTTTGTTTCCTTTTTTGGTGTAGTTAACGTTTTGTGTGTGACAGTATTTGGATATTCAACACGGGGAATGAATTCCACATTAATTCACCTCACTAACTTCAGTAACAAAAATACCAGATTTAAGGTCTGGACTCTCCTTATAACTAAGAAATGACAGAACACAAGATTTTTCCCATTTATTTTAAACATGTTTTTTTATGTGTATGGGTGTGTATAGGCTGCTGTAGATACTTAGCTCTCTTCTTACTGCAGAGTAAGACTAGTTGACTGGCTTATACTATAGACTTGCTTTTAAAATTAATTAAGATTAATCCATTTTGGGCAAACCAAAATTCACTAATTAACAGAATTAGTTCCTTAATTTTAAGGTCATATTCCTTCCACATTCATAGAGATCAAATGGTAGAAAATTCAGATATGAAAATTTATAGACTCTGTGGATAGATTAAATTTTTTGTAGGAAACTGGAGACACTGAAAGACACCTAGAAAATTGATACCGTGGGCTACGTAATTTTTTGAATCATGCATTAGCAAAGGCATGTCATAGTCAAGGCTGCATATGTTAAATGTTGCTGTTGTTATTGCACATAATTCATTGACTAGATGCTGACAAAACAAAAATACCAGTTTTTTCTATTTTGAACAACAGTGTACTACAATATACTACAGAAGGTAAAATACCACACAGTACCACTGTATGATGTATCATCCTGAGCTCTGACATCAAAACTTATTGATGACTTTTGCTTTCAGATTGCTGATGAATTTTTGATCCTTTACATACCTGGGACATTTTGCTAATCTCACACAAAATCATTATCCACGAGAAATATTATTTTGGCAGGAGGTATGTTGCACTGTATTTTGTGAAAATAAAAGCATGTAATGACATTTTTGTCCAAGTAGAATATTTCTGGGGTCAAGGTTGTATGCAAATAATTTGTAAAGTTGAAATTGCAGGTAAAATTTTCAAATGATTTTTAGAAGAATGGATTTGTTACTATCCCAGAGAGCTTATTCTTGTAGAATCTTATATATGTTATTTCCAGTTGGTAGATCTGATATCTATGTTGTGATTTTAACAGCAGAAGCTATCACTGAATTTTGTTAAATTAAAATATTTGAAAGGCAATGGAAAAAGAAACAGTCTTTCAGCAAACTTCTTTATGGCTAAAAACATTTTAGAGAGAGATGAGTATCTTCACTAACAGAACTTATATAGATGAGAACTTGATGTCTGAAAAATGGAATTGTAAACTTCTTCCTGAGACACATGATCAGTTGAACTTTCCTCAAGAAGAAATATACATGTTTACTTTGAAATAAAAGAATAAATCTGTCTATTTTAAACTGCATTGTACAGCTTTCTAGGGGTAGGTGATGATCTCAGTGGGATTGCTCAGTGAAAAGGATATTGTTTAATATGTGTAAGAGTCATGTCTCCCACTCTTCAGCATTTTTGTACATTTTCTGATGGAAGAAAGTAATTCTTGTGACATCCCAAAATGTTTTGAAGGTCTGCTTGACTTATGAGTGTAAATTGTGATATTTTGGAGGATCCAATTCTCTTGCCATTTTTAGCCACTATCTTCTGTTTGCATAGCCACCTCTTCCTTTCTTTAATGAAAGAAACACCACTCAATTTTTTTTCCTAAACAATTGAAAGATCAATAATCAATTTTTATTACAAATGTAATAAACTCTCAGTCACTTATGTCAGTTCAAGCATCTGCCATGAAGAGCAATAGCTTCTGCCATGTAGCAGGAGCAGTATTTGCTTAGCTCTTTTTTGTTTCATTCTGTAACAGGCATTGAGGAATCTTTCTTATTGCCGTGAAGGTTTTTAAATTTGTTGTTATATAGCCTAGTCTTTTTTCTTGTGGGAGTCTAAAGCAGCCTCCAATGACATCCAATTATAGACAGATCATATAAAGGAAATATTCATCTAAATATATCCTGATCTTGCTCTGGGGTAGTCTAAGGCAATCCTCAACCACATCCAATTATAGATGTATCATATGAAGAAAGTACTCATTTAAATATAGCTGACAGGTCCATAGATGACTAGAAAATGGTAGATCATCTAATCTTACTCCTGAGATATCACAGGCCATAGGATTTCATCATTGACCCTGTAGTCTACAAAAAAAATGCCTTCTAGGAAGCAATCCAGCCTTGATTTATAGGAATCAAAAATCTGTTACTCCCTTCAGGCATGTTGGAAAACAGTTTAATTTTCTCTGTAATTTGCCTGTACGATATTTTAATTTGTTCACATTTATCAACTTTATATGAAACATATGCCTTCTGGGATAATATTTCTGGTGGATTTTTTTATAAGTAAGACATTACAATTGAAACAAAATTATTGTATGCTATGATGGTTTCTTAAAATAGGCTGCAATATGCCCTGCATGGTAAACAGCAGAATGTTTTCTTTGTATCCTAGCTTCCTACACATGCAAGGCATACACAATTTAATAGTCTAATTAACTCATAAGGTGCTGTCATATATTCTCTGGTGGAGGGATGTTAGCAGTGGTATTTTCAGTTTTGGGTTTTTTTTTACAACTTGCTAGTAAGAACCTCTTTTTCAAGCTCTCTATTATTTATTTGCTTTGTAAAAAATCTCTGATCCTTTGCTTAAGTTTGTGGAAAATAAATTATCATTGTTTGCTAGAAATTCCAAAGACTGAGAGAAGCCATGTATTAGAAAGCAGGACAACATTAGAGAAATTCACGTTTGGCCATACAAGACCAATGATAATCCTGAACATATTTAATCATTCAGATTTGTTGCATTAACATTATTTTTCTGTTTAAGACTGTAATTGCAGACTTAGGCTACAGAGTGATTACATAAGATGGCAGTGAACATGAGAAATGCTAATTTTTTACAGTCTATGATTTGCTCGATCTAATGTTTGGCAAAGATGAAGGTGGTTTTTTGGTTCATTTGCTTTTGTTTCTGTGATAGTAATGGAAAAGCAAATATTTTGGACACTGTAGGCTGTATATCAGTAGAATATTAAGAAATAATCTATTACCTATAGATAAAAAAGCTTAGGGAAGTTGGCTTTGTTTATTCTCCATAGAAGATTTCAGGATGTAATTTAGAATTATTAAGTTGTTTTCAATTTGTTTCTTAAAACAGTGACAACCTGATATGGGAAAACAGAAGAGAGGTCTCTTGAGTTTCAAACTATTATGAAACTGAATTGGGAGCAATTTCAAACTCCCTTGGTAATCTTTCATACAGCCATAAGTATATCTTAAAGGATGCTTTCTGTAATAAATCTACATAATATAGGTCTTATGCCTGTCCCAATATTATAATATCTGTGAGCAAAATATATGTGAGCCTGTAAAGGGATTCACATAAGAGACTCTCTTCAAAAATGAAGCCTGTAGTATGCAAATGTAATGCTTATGGCTGCAGTATTTGATGCAAAGATTATGGGAAATCAAGACTGAACAAACCAAAAAACTGTCCTGATGCTCATAGCATTGGTCAGCATAGGACTTAAGGGATGTTTAACGTATGGCATTAGAAACTAATAAAAAAATTAATATTTTTTATTCTTATTAAATCTTTAATTCACTAGTCATGAAGTTGTTTTACCCTCAGGCTTACTTTCTCCAACTTTAGAACTTCTAGTTTGAGGATTATTAGGTAGGCAAATTTTTAGTAACATCTTAAAAATATAAAAAGCAAAATACAAATGTCAAATACATCTAGAAAAAATTAAGCATACTGGAATCACCAGTCAATTTTATTACATTGTTTTATATATAGGGGTTTTAAATAATGCAACTACTGCTTCAAAATGTTTTTATTCCTGTTTTGCTAAAGTGCCTCAAACCCCATTCTTTCATCTCAAGGATATATCTTCCTAAATGATGAAGTTATGGATTTATGCTATGGATTTATGTTACTTTAAAAAAAAAAAACAAACCTAAAATTTGGACACAAGTGAAAGGAAGCTATTATTATTAAATAGCCATCAATTCTGGTCCCATCACAGTTTACTTTCCTAGGTGTTTAGAACCTTTAGAACTGCTATAAAGCAGTGTGCTGCCCTAGAAACAGCTGCCTGTGCCTAGAACAGTGTCTTAAGGTCACAGAGACATAACTGCTTTATAGCATATTTTGCTTTTTCCCTTCACACTTTTAGTTGAGTAACTTTTCCACCCCTTCAGTATTGAGCTAGATGACAAATCAAATTGAACTATTTAACCAGACATCATTGTATCTGAAACCTGTATTACCTGGAAAAGAGTAGTTATTAGTGGTTGGTTTTAAATGGTATTGCTAAGGCAGCATGCTTCAAATGAAGTCCAGAATATTTTTAGAACTATATGCTCCAAGGTAATGAAGGGCATAAGTTCAAAAGTAAAAGCTTGAGATTTAGTGAAAGATATTAGGATGCTCAGAACTGAGCAACAGTGTTCATACAGAGACTGATTTATGGTGTCAGTAAGCCTGGATAATAAAGTAGGATTTAGTACTTTTAAATTTAAATTAGAATAGTAAGCAATGATACACCATACTTGTCACAAACAAGAATAAAAATAATCAGCCAGTAAGTAAGAGGTTCTGAGTTTGGGCAGGCTTCTTTTCAGACTGATATTTGGGTGGGGAAAGCAGAGGGTGCAGCACCTGTGAGACGAGTACGCTACAGCAGCCATCTGTTTGCTGGTGAGCCCCAAGCTAGAGCAGCCAGTGAGGCTAAGGGGGCCTGGGAACTGCTCAGGGGTGTTGGACAGAGAGCAGGGTCATGCTGGTATTTGAGGGATGCACTAAAGTGCACGTGGGTGTGAGCTGAGAGTGTTGAGTGTGTGCTGTCAGTATGAGCTTCAGACTCTACTGGTGAAGAGTGTCACTGTTGGACACGAAATGAGGCACACAGACACAGCTCGAGGTGTGGTGAAGGGAAGAGTGAACTTTATTTTTTCTTTCACAATTTATAGGTTTCTGACCATGGCCAGGGATTGGATAGTCAGAATAACACCTTTCCAACTGGTACTGGCCATGAGAAATATCCGTCAAAAAAGGTGTATCAGAAAGAATGTACACATATTTATGTTTACAGTTACTGTTCTGGGAAAGTCTTTAGAAACTATGTCTAAACTTGTTTAGAAACAAGATAGAAAAACTGAGTTTTCAGGGCCACAGAAGAGGAGAGAGGACTTAGAGGACTTGATGCCCGTGTGTGTGCTCGTGTCCCACGTGTAGGTGATGCTCAAGGCAGCCCCTTGTCTGTGGCAGCCTGTGTAGCTGTCACTGTTGGTGTCCTCTGTGTGTGTGTGTGCTTGGAACACACGCTCAGCATCACTACTGTCTGACCTGCAAAGGAGAAGGGAGCAGATGCTGTCCCAAGTTTTACTTGGAATTTTTTTTTCCTTCACAAAAAAACAATTACATTGATGAAAAAGCACATTAATCCCCAAAGATTGTTAATTGTTATATTTTTATACTATCATACAGGCATAAATGTAGAGAAAATCTCTAAAGAGTTGTTAAAAAGAAAGTGGTTTTGATAAAAACAAAAATAGTAACTACAGAACACAGCAGAAGAATCTCAGAAAATTTAATATTGTTGTGAAGAAAAATCAAGGTCAAGTTTATCCTGCAGCAAACTGAATTAATACTAATTAAAGATGAAATTTAATTCTGTCTATCAGGGCTTTAGCTTTTCTAACCCGATCCCTGGCTGCTTAGACAATTTCTCTCTATTCCAGAGGTGGAGGTTGGAATAAGATTTCTGACATCCCTTCCAACCCAAACCATTCTGTTACTCTGTGGCTCCTCCCAGGTTACCTATCCTTACTTCCATACTCTCTAGGCTTCCTCTCTGTGTTTCATTTTTTATAGGAGCTGCTTGTTCAGTAGCTGAAATAATCTTGCAATGCTTTTCTCTTATAATGATACCACAATCTACTAAATAACTGCCAGTTCCTATTCTATGTATATAATAAAAACATTGGGGTGCTTTATCCAAATGTAAAATTGTACAGCTTTGTACTAGCTACGCAATGCTCAGAGTTCACATCATGTTCCATTGAAGATTGGAAGACTGCAGGTATTCTTTTTTTTCCCTCACACTGAACAAAGAAATTATATCACAGCAATCTACCTTAGCAAATAATCAGTGATAATTTTCAAATATTCTTTTATTTATGCTGCATAGATTAAATGCTTGTTTTTCTATTCACTCTATTTGGCTCTGTGCAAGATAAAAAGAAAAATTATTTGGTAAGAGCAGGTAATTCACATTATATTAGACATTATTTTAGGAAACTGCTATGAAAGCTAGAAAAATTATATTACAGAAATTGATAATATTTACTTGCACCAGCTTTCATCTTTGACATACCATGCTCTAGCTTTCATAATTGCCAGTAACTTTCTTCTCATATAACAAAAACCACAGAATTGCCTTTCTTTGGTGCACTTACTTCCTTATGTAATTCTGCAGTCAGGCATTTTCTGTAGGTATCACTATTCCTCTAAATCTTGAATAAGTGAATCTCAGAATGGCTGATGTTGGAAAGGATCTCTGGATCCTCTGCTCAAGCTGGGACACCCAGAGTTTGTTGTCCAAGATCATGTCCATCCTCTGTCACTTGCTCTGGGTGACCCTGTCTTGTCAGGGGGTTTGGACTGGATGATCTCCAGAGCTCCCTTCCAACCCTTACTATTCTGTGATTCTGTGATTTGTAAATCTTGAATTTGGTAATTAATAGCTTGCTAGCCATTTCCTTCATAATGGCCACTATGTTATAAACTTTTAGCAGGTACACATCTGATCAAAACCTGCTTAGAGGATGTAGTTATTGTCATGGAGGGAGAAGTTTGACAAAAACTAATATTGAAGTCCTTTTTTCTAAACCATTTAGATACCCTAGTGTGGAGAAGTCAAGTAGTCCCTATAGTCCAATATTCCAGCTATGAACTGATTGATGTGAAAGCTTGATGGTTGCATGCAAGAATATCTGAAGTATTTAGCAATGTAAATATTTAGGGTGAAGCAGCCCTATTAAGGGCCCTCTCCTGAGCTATATGAACTAAATGTTGTTGTCCGTCCTCTTACTTTTCTCCTTTCTAAGATTAAAAAATAAAAGGTGCTAGTCTCCATCTGAGATTTTTTTCATCTCCTTAATCATCACAATTATCTAAGTTCACCCTATGTCTGGTATTTTTCCCACAAAGAGTCTGAAAATTTTCTATCAGCTATTGCAATGAAGCAGAGTTTTATTTGCATCTACACGCCTCAGCAAAAAGGCAACAACAATAATTATGGAAGCTATCTACCATACAAGGTCAATTTTACTGATGCCCTTCTATTTACAATAATCAACTCTGCCTCTATATAAGAATATGAGGGCTAGTGAGCATCCAGAAATGAAGCACAACTATCATGTAAATGGTTTAGGACCTCATCCTGCATAAGTGTCATAAAAATTTATTGTTCATTGAAGTTAATAGGTACTGAGGTCATTCAGTGACACTTTAAAGCATGAGGGCCTTATTTCAAATTAATCTTTATTTTTTGCTTTAACTTTAATATTAAAGCCCTTCAAAAGAAGCCCTAGTAACCATAACAACTACAATTTGCCACATTTCAACAATTTTATTTCTGTAAGCATTTTAACAGCCTTGGCTTTTTAGTGGTTGAGCACATTCGATTCATTGTTCTCTTCACATTCGCCTGTGTAGTGAGAATAAGAACTATTTTTCATCTGATACCCTAAATGTACAACTCCCAAACTCTTTGGTGGAATTTCAGTAGTGACAATTACTGCTAAAATGTTCAAAAGGATGATGAAACACATCGAAGGAGAATTTGAGAAAGTCAAGCAAAAAGACCAAAATAATTACTATCAATATCAGTATAGGTGGACTTCATTCAAATCAAAGTTTTCATTAATACAAGAAGTTACAAGAGTAACTTCAAAATTAGCTGTATGGAATACCCTTTTAGTAATGAAAATGTGGTTTAAAACCACGACAATGTGTTTGAAGCATTTTTTTTTTTTTTAGAGTTAAAAATAGCTAATTTTAAAAAGTCAAAGTGCATACAGAGGGGAAAAAAAACCCCATCCACATCAGAATAAAGGAACAAAGAGAATTAAGGAATAAGGTCAAAATATTTGCAAATGCTACAGGAGCTGTTTACAGACATGCTATAAAATAGGTTTGAATAAATTATAGATAGAAATGCAATCAATATTTAAAGTAGTTTATCATGTATATATGTATGTGTACAGTGTAGTGTATTTAGCGTACATAAAGATAATCTTGATTTACTAAACATTTTATAGCATAGCATAGATATTATGCATGTACTCTGAAATAGCTAAATATGGTAAAAGTAAAAATATAGTGTACAAATAAGAGTGAACATATATTAGTATTATAGAGCACAGTGAAAAACTATTAGCTATAAGAATGTAACTTAAAAAAACCAAGTGATATTTGAATACTGCTATTTATTATACATAAGGCTCTAATAAAGAAGAAAGGATAAACATTAATTCAACTTTTGAAAATACACCAAAACCAGACAGATTTTGAGAAGCCAGATACTAATTTAGTTTGAAAAAGCCATTTAAAATATACAAGCAATATATATTATTATATCTTCTTAAGAGGTGTGAATTTTCTGTAGTGTTCAACAAATAGGATTCAGTTCTCAGCTTATCCTTCAGGTCTATGACTATTAAAAAAACAAATGTTGTACCTGTGTTGCACTTATTTTTGTCAAAACTAGGACAATTTTTAAAATTTGAGATTTTTCACATTATAGCTCATAATGGCTAGAACTAGATGGGTGGGGAGAGAATGGAAAGTAAATAACAGATAGCAAATAGAAAGAATATCTCAGAAAAAAAAAATTAAGGTCTTCCTAAACTGATTACTTACCTTTGTGGGAATCAACTTCCTAGCTCATAAATCAATTCTGAAAAAAAGGAAAATATTTTTATAACTTTGACCAAAGAACTTTAGAACAACAGTTAATTTGTAATCCAGAATTACAGCTTTTTAAGTACTCAAACGAAAGGCAACCTTAGAGTCATGATATGCTTGATTTCCCTGAGAAGGAAGACATATAATACAGTGTCAATTGTCTTCTGGTTTAATGTATTTAATGGCTGATAGAATAACTAGAAGTTAAATAGACAGCAGCATTTGATTTTTTTTTTTACCAATTAATTGACTGTAATAATTACCACACAGCTTTCTTATGTGGTATCTTCTTTATATGTTCTTTAATCACATGGTCATATTCTGCTGGCTATGATTTCCTAAAAAGCAGCTCATAATATTGAACTTCAGTTAATTAGAGAAGGAAGGTAATCAATCTTTCTAAGCTCTGCCTAAGGATATTCTTTGACTTTAAAGGATTTACTTCTTATCTAAATTTGACAATTGGATTATTGAAATTTATATTGACTTTTATCAAACTGTTTAAATGTGTAGCTTATAATTTAACTTGTAGTTTTGCCACCTTGTAAAAACCAATTTTCTAAGATGATGAACAAACCCATTGCATGTTCTAACAATAATGAGCCCTGGCTTAGTTACAAGGAAGATGCAAGAATCTGAGTTGGATATTTAACTTCCTTCTGTGGTCAACTGAGTGGTAATTCCTGAAGCTTCTTGGTTCAAAAGTTTTGCCTCTTCTTTGGTGTTCCTACCTTCTGCCTCATTAGTGAAAACTTGACCTCTTATAATCTCTCACTATGGTTATTTCAACCATCTCTTATTGATTTATCACTTTGCAGATCTAAAAGCTTAAAGAAAAGAAGAATAATGATGCCACAGGAGAACCTCTTCTCTAGCGTAGAAGCTAGAATAAAAGAATTCAGTGATATATAATTTGAAACTGATTAACTATAAAAGACGGATATAGTAGTGGATTGTGACTTCTTTTTCTAAGACTCCTATGGCAGTTTCACAGCAGTCTCATGCAGATCATGTCCTCAGCCCCTCTGGTCCAGCACTGATCAGCAGCATGGACTCAGGAAACAGGACATTTACTCCAGATGCTCAGGATGCCTGGGTCCTGGCTGGTGGCCAGGACTGCTACACGGAGCTCTTGCACCCCTGGCTCAGCTTTCTGCAGGAACTTGGACATGGCCAGAGGGCAGTGTTTTAAACCATATATTACTTTCTAAAGTAGACTGCTGGCAGAAGCTGGCAATGTCTTGGCTGCCTGTGTGTCGCCAGGCTGGTTTCACTGGTTTCTTTGCACTGGAAGTCAGTGAATGATTTTTGTAATGGTTTCTAACATGTTCTGTTTTCCCATTCCAAATGTGACACACAAGTGAGTAGTTAGCAAAAGTTACATAGCAAAATTAATCTAATCTGTAATTGATTTTCTAGCTTGTACTGGATTAGTTTAATGAGTCAGAACTGGTCAAAGAGAGTAGAGGTCACACATACCTGGGGCTTTACTGTGTAATGTGCAACTGTGCTACCTATAATGACAAATAATTAAAAATCTGAAGGGCTTTCCTGTTGTTCCATTCTATAAGGGTTTTAGCTCATCCGTCTGAGCTGCTAATAGCCAGAAGCTCTGTGAAAACCATCTCTGGGGCAGAGATTTAGTGACATAAATGGAAGCAGTCTTATGGGGTTTGACTATCACCTGCTGTTTCAAGTTTGTGATGCAAATGTTGAAAGCCTCATTATGGAAGGGCAAAGACATGACTACACATGTGGGAGGCTAAAATGATTCTTGTGTCCTCCACTGAGAACACTGCACTCAAATATATAATTTATTTCTGTGAACCTCATCATTGCTCACAAGGATGTGCATTCATATTCTACAGAGTGCAGAGTCCATAAAAAAAGAAGAAAAAAAATCTTCTACTGAATAAATGATATATTTTTTGAAAACCAAAATTTTCTTATTTGTTGAGGAATTTACTTATTCCTGAATATTTTCTATAAATTTGGTGGGTTTTTTTTCCTGCAGATGTATTTAACTGGTTAAGTAAACTGCCATAGTATTTAATTAGAAAACTTTGCTACAAATGAAAAAACACCATTTTATCTAAAGAAAAGTAAGATGATGAGGCTACTATACAATGACATGATTAAATAGAATTTTAGTTCAGCTGTTTGACTGTCATGCCAGTTGAACTTTCCTGCCTTTGCTTTTCACATATCTTAGGATTCTAGTGTTTGCCACATCTGTCAGTCAGCCAATTAAATTCACATTGAGAGAAAACATTGTGAGGGAAGAAAGTGTCATTTTTAATGAGCTCCTATTATTGTTTACATTCTTGTGCAATAAGATGAAATTTCAGCTATCAGAACCTGACAGGAGAAGGAAAGAATTCTTGTTAGAAAACTAGAGATCCTGGGAATTATATTAACAGACTCTGAATTTAGAATGTTCTTTATATTCATCCATATTTGCCAGATTTGTGTTTTTTATATTGACATTTTAAATTAATGTAGTCAAATCAGTATGTCTTCATGAAGATGAATTTTAGAAGTAAATGATGTAAACAGGGTATGGGAATTATTGTTTTAGTCTTGATCCAATATTGTATTGGGTTTATGAGGCCATATTTTATCAGCAGGGATGGCTTGTGTGCCATCTGTGAGAAGCTGCCAGAAGCAGCTCCATGTCTGTCAGAGCCAATCCCTGGCAGCTCCAAAGATGCACACGCCACTGGCCAAGGCTGGGCCAATCAGAAGCCGTGGTAATGACAGTGATAATGTATTTAGGAAGAAGCAGGAAAAGGATATTGTGCAGATGTTATTGTGGCCAGAGAAGAGAGGAAAGAGAACGTCTGAGAGGAGCAACTCTGCAGACAGCCAGGTCAGTGGAAAAGAAGGGGCAGGAGGTGCTCCAGGCACTGGAGCCGAGATTCCCCTGCAGCTCTGAGGTGAGGCAGCTGTGCCCCTGCAGCCCATGGAGGACCATGGGGATGCTGAGATCCACTTACATCACGTGCAGGAGACCCAGACTGGAGCAGGTGGATGCCTGAGACTAAGCTGTGACCTCATGGGAGAGCTGTCCTGGAGCAGGGTCCTGGCAGGGATCTGCAGACCCATGGAGAAAGGAGCCCCCATTGGATCAGGTTTTCTGGTAGGGTTTGTGACCCCTTGGGGAGCCACGCTGGAACAGCCTGTCCTTGAAGGACTGCAGCCACCAAACGTGACCAACACTGCAGCAGTTTGAGGACAGCTGTCCCCCGTGGGATGGACTCACACTGAAGTCCATGGAGAACTGTCCCTTGTGGGAGGGCCCCACACTGGAACAAAGGGCTTCTCTCCATGAGTAGCAGGAGAAATGTATAATGAATTGACCATAACCCCTATTCCCTATCTCCCTGCACTGCTGGGGGAAGGGGTAGAGCTGGGAAGGTGCTTTTAAGGTCTTATTTTACTTCTCATTATCCTGCTCCGATTTTGTTAGTAATAAATTCAAATAATATCTCTAATTCTAACCTGTTTTTCCTGTGACAGTATTTGGAGAGTGATTTCTATTTTATTTAAATATTTTTTTAAAAATATTTATAGATATTTATTTAAAGTGAAAATATTTCTTTCTAAACACAAACAAAAATAAATTGTTGACATTTAAAAATTATTGCTCCAGTTACAAATTAGCAATTAATGCCTTTATATGAGAAACAGTGTGGCCAGATGGACCAGGGAAGTGATTCTTCCCCTGTACTTGGCCACACCTCAAATTCTGTCCAGTTCTGAGTCCCTCAGTTCAGGAAAGACATTGAGTGTATACAGTAAGTCCAGAGGAGGGCAAGAGAAGGGTGAAGGGTGGAGGGTCTGGAGAACAAATCCTGTGAGGAGCAGCTGGGGGTGTTTAGCCTGGAGGAAAGGAGGCTTTTCACCTTATCACTCTCTGCATCTCCCTGAAAGGAGGGTGCAGCCAGGTGGGTGTGGCACTGGTCTGGTTGACAAGGTTGTGTTTGGTCACAGGTTGAACTCAATGATCCAAGAGGTCTTTTCCAACCTAATTGAATCTGTGATTCTGTCATGTTCTATAAATAATGCTGTTGGCTGAGAAGATGGACATTAGACTAGCTTCAGACAGAAGAAACTGCTGGTGCTTTTAATAAAAACCACATGCTTCTATGACAAGTACTTCAGCAATTCATGTCTCTTCTGAATATCAGTCTCTAACAGAGCCCTGGGTAAAAATATTTTCTTGACCTATTTAAACTTTGAAGATTTCAATTTTTATTTTTGCTTTTGTACTGAAGCAAACCCAAACATATTCAAAGTATAAAGTAATAAGATTTAGAAAAGGAAGAAGATAAAAAAAATCCAAAGTCGTCTGATGGAAACATGCCTTACTTGATGTTCCTGTTCCTTGAACTGTCACAAATAATGTGAAAATGCTCTAAGCAACAGCAGAAGGCCCTTCTTGAATAGGTGTTTCTATTGGAGAGACATTCATATAAACACTTTGATGTCTATGTGATCGCCTTGGAATCCCTTTTCCAAATTCACAGTGAAATGTCAGAAATGAACAGAAGACAGCTGGCTGTTGGGAAATGGTCTCCTGTAACAGAAGCTGCACTGTTCCACTGAGCCGTGTTTTTCTACATTTTGGTGCTTGTTATATCAGGAAGCAGTATAGCCTACATTTGTGTTTGCATATATATATATATCAAATCAGTAGTACATTAGCTATTAAAATAGTTTATTCCATAAATCAGGAAAACAAGGTATTTTGCATACAAACAAGCTTATTACTACAAGCAGCTTTTTCTTGCTTTTAAAAATGACATTTTTCTTTTTAAAGCAGAGTAAACTTTAAAACTAAGGAATCATATAGTGTTCACAAATGCAAATGCTTCCTGTTTTCATTTTACAATATTTATTTTCACAACAATTCTTAGACTTTCAAACTGTGCATACCTTTGTCTCAAATAATTTAAGAATAGTAGTCAACTCATTGCACTTACACAGACTCCAAGATTACAGTTCCAGACAGTGAAAGGAATCATATGGTAACAGTGATATACTCTAGATAATCCACATGTATTCAGCCTCAATCAGAAAAAAAAAAAAAAAAAAAATAGGGTTTTTTGTAAAGCATATGAAATCAGAGGATTTTTTTTTTTTTTCAAAAGCTGTACCTGAGATCCACCTGTAGCCTCTGAGTAGGACCCCATGTTGGAACAGGCAGACACTCAAAGGAGGCTGTGGACCTGAGGAAAGCCCTCACTGGAACAGGCTCCTGACAGGAGCTGTCCCCGTGGACAGACAAGCCCATGCTGGAGCAGGTTTGCTGGTGGGACAGGTGACCCCATGGTGGACCATGGCAGAGCAGCCTGTTCCTGAAGGATTGCACCCCCTGTGAGGGACCCACACTGGAGCAGTTCATCTACAACTGCAGCCTGTGGGGAGTGCTCATGTTAGAGAAGTTCATGGAGGATGGTCTCCTGTAGAAGGACTCCATGATGTAGCAGGAGAAGGGTGTGAGGTGTCCTCCCTCTGAGGAGGAAGGAGCGTAAGAAACAGCATGTGATGAACTGAATGCAGCTACTTTTCCCCCTGCGCCACTGATGGGAGAAGGTAGAGAATAACAGGAGTGAAATTATATCTAGGAGAAAGAGAGGGGCAACGGGAATTTTAAGAATTAGGTTTTATTTCTCATTATCCTAATCTGATATGATTGGTTATAGATTAAATTAATTTTCCTCAAGCTGCATCAGTGTTAGCCATTATGGCAATTGCTGAATCCCTCTCTCTTGTCCATATCTTAACCCATGAGCCTTTTGTAATACTTCCCCTCCCCTGTCCAGCTGAGGAGGGCAGTGATAGAATAGCTTTGGTGGGCATCTGGCATTTGGCCAGGGTCAACCCACCCCAACAGACTATAAATGAGTTTGTTTGCCACATGACCTTGATAAATGCAGCATGACAGCAGATTAGCCTTCCAGACCCATAAAGTATTGTTTAAAAGAACTTACAGTGTCAGGAAGAACAATTTCCATGTATAGTTTCCCTAAATGCTAACTTTTTATTTAATATGTAGATTAACAGCAATTCTATGTTTAAAAGAGCCAGTTCCCACCACGTGTTTCAATTAACTTATCCATAAGAAAATGCTGAAAGGGATGCATTTTTTGAATAAATGAAGGTTTATATGCTTCTATGAATTTATATTTTCCTCCTAACTGTTACAACAGAAATAAAATCTTCAAGTTTACTGAATGTTCATGAAATACACAATACAAGTATCAGATATGCTGTTCTTTGCTTTGCTGGATTTATTAAGGAATTATATTTTCATTTATATAAAGCCACAGAGATAAAAATGTTACACATCTGAAAGCAGGCAAAAGCTTTTCAAATGGATCTGTGAAGAAGCATGTGTGAGCAATATAAAGAATCTGATCAATAGAAAACAGAAGACAAGCAGGAAAAGAAAATTAAAATTAGGGATGAGGAAGCTAGCCTGGGAGCAGGGAAACACAGTCAAGGTTGGCTTCACCGTGCTTCAGAAGAAGAGAATCAATAAGGCCCTCGCTTAAATCTAAAGATGAAATTACTTGTGTAAATGTTCTTTATTATTCTGGATCTCTGTTGTTATGTGGTTTCAAGACTTTTCTGCTGTTCATTTCTGCATTGCTTATTTTTCTCTTCTGGAACTCATCAGTCTTGTTTTGTTGTCTTTTTTCATTCTGGGATGATGTCTTCTACAGTGTAAGTCTGCTTGTCTACACATCTATCTATACGACTTTACAGAAATATAAAGTACAAAAACAAAGTTTGGGAAAAAAATAATGGTCTGTGTTATAGTTCCATGCATCAGGAATCAAGAAAACAAAGATAACTTTAAGACAGGATACAAGCCAGGTGTTGACATGAGTTAAATTGGAGACATCCATAATTCATGTAGTCTCAAGAGTATGTTTTGAACTTTCACACTTCGTAAGAGACTTACTGAACTTAGAGGGCAGCAGTATGGGCTGATGCTCTCTGTTCTTCTTAATGTTTCATATTAGATGGATTGTGCCTTTTACAGGTGTGTAAACTGACAAAAGTCACAGGTCACAGTTCAGTCTATCTCACCCAAGAAGCTGTGAAACCTTGAACTGAATGCTAACTCACAGAAAAAGCCATCAAGTGCCAATCACGCAGTCATCATGGTGCTGAAGAGAATGAGAGTGCTTCTACAAGATGTATTTTCACTGAAGAGAATCTGCTAAGAGGTCAAAAAAGCTACTTTTGAGATGCTGGGACAGTTGAATTATGTATTGTGCTTTATTCTTTTTTTTTTTTCCAGGACTGAAACAAAACATAAAATTTTGTGTTTGATAATGGATTGTTCTAAGAGCACAGAAAAGAGAACTGAAAGAATCATGGAAAACACAAATCTTTCTTTGGTTCTAAGTCCTATTTTTTTCAGAGAAAGGTCTTTGGATTTCCCTATATACTCAAGGATCTAGGAAAGGGAGGCAAGGTGGTAATGAAACAAAGCCTACAGATCAAAATGAGAAAAAGTCTACTGAATCAAAGCAAATTCCCGCCAGTCCAGAAAATCATAAGGTCAATTTTTGTTTTCAAGGCAATCAAAGTTAATTGAAAGACTGTCCCACTAACAGCAAATCTGGTCAATTGATGTGGTTCTCTGTGAAACAGCAGGAATTTAAAAAGGCACATCTTGTCTACCAGAAGCTCTTCCCACATTTTCAGGTAAGAGGTTATCTTTAAAATTATGCTGACTGTTGATTGTTCAGGTTGATGATGTGTTGTCTAGAACCTCCATTTCAAGTTACTACATCAAGAAATTTGAATTATGTCTGATAGTAAGATATTACTAGCACAAACTAATGCTAGACATGAATATTTTCAAATGATCCTCCAAGGAAATACCTTTTGAAAGATTAGAGACCATGTCAAACTTAATGAACTCAGTGCTGTAAATACGCTGTTGGCATTAGTGAACAAATCTGTAGAAGCACTGGAAAGGAACGGGGCCTTTTACAGCCATAGAAACATTTAGAATTAATATGATCATTCTGCCTTTTTTGCTTATAGTTGCATGTTACCTTTCCCTGGAGTGAGTGAGACAGATGCATATGTTACATTGCTGCTTCCTAAAGTGATTGACAATACTTTTCCTTTTTTATTCTGTCTCAGGCTGCAAAGACAGACTTTGTTCAGACTATTGGTAGAGGGAAAGGAGAGGTATGGTCTCCTTTTTTCTGGATCAATTTTTTGATGTATCAGTCAACCTGCCTTGCCTATCAAGTTACATAGTGTAACTGATTCAATCTTTAATACATAACTAAGAGTCGATAATTTTGGAAGAATATTAGTATTTTAAATTTAGGAATGACTGCTCTTTGAGGATTACATTCAGCTAGTGGTACTACATCCAAATTACAAGAAAAAACAAGTCTGGTTTTATTTTTTCTTCAAATACGTTTTCCCTTAAAACCATACTATAGTTGCTTTAACTTAAATACATAAGAAAAGAAGTGAATAAGAAAAAACATGAAGAAGTTAAATTCAGTTCATTGCAGTAGACTGAACTTTCTTCTTAGATTTTATGGTTAAAATTCGAATGGTATTTTGTGGTTATTATGTTTCTATTACTCTGTTTCTATTACAGAAAAGCTGATTTTCAAAACGAGATTATTTTGCGTATTCAATGAGTGTTTGAATTAAAAGATTGCTGAGAAGTCTTGTACATTATATTTAGTGACTCAGCTGTGGAAGCAGAATATGTGAGGTTCAAAGCTCAAGAGCAAATGTAAATAAGAGGACCCTTAACCTAACCAGTCAACTTGTCAGAAAAGTCGCTGCAGTGCAGAATCTTTTAACGGTGGATAGTTGTCCTTGAAAATGTTTCTGAAATATTAAGGCATGTATATGAGCAACCATGGGAATTACTGAAGCAGAGGATGAAAAACAGTAAACAGTGGAGGTTTTTTCTTTTTTTTTTTAAGTTTCATTCTTTTCCCTGTAAGTCCATGGGGTAAATTTGAAGTTCTTTTTCAACAAGAAATATTCCTCGCAAAAATAGAGAGAAGACTATTTTCTCCGCTTCAAAAGGTTTTGTAATGTGTTCCCAAGTTAACACTTAAAAGTGTTTCTTCTGAGGCTTGAGTGAAATTTTAAAACTGAAAAGCCTGAACATCTGCCCCTTGTTCTAGAATTTGGAATTTAACCCAGTTGACTAAAGGCAGTGTAACTCACTTCTTTGGTATAAAAGGATCCCAACAGCTCAAGAGCTGGCTAATCAACTTATTGATTAGTCCAGTTACTCCAGAAGTTCCACTAGCTTTTAATCAAAAGTGAAATGATAAACTCTGGTTAAAGTCCTACATTTGCACATTAAAATTAGTAAACCACTTTAAATACATACATACATACACACATACATATATATTTATAAAATACATATATTAAATACATAAATATTCAGACATATGATACAACAGAAAGAAAATAAAGATTTAACTGTTAGGGTAAAGCTGTCATAAAATCAGTGGAACAGACATCACAGGATATATCATACTTTATGCACCAGAAATATAAAACAGAGCTTGAGTACTTTGTTTTACATTATTAAGGAACAGTTTTACTAGGCAGTAATCAATATGCTCATTTGTCTGGGAATGTTTATTAACTGAACCTAAAGTTACACAGATATATTTTACCAGTGGTAAAATTATGATTCTGCTCTCGTTCATTCCATCTTGAAAGCAGTACAGGTAGGAAATCAGGTCTCAGAGGGGTTTTGTTCTCTTTTTTGATCTTTGTTATAACAAGGAAAAGGTTTACAACACTTCCCAGTCTGCAGGAAATTACTTTATGTGCTGATTAGACTTTTGTAAAGACATTATCATGCATAAGGAAACTCTCATCTGAAAAAGGGCAGACATCTCCAGTGATCAACCAAGACAAAATTTTAAAAACCTGAAAAATATCCTGGACAAGAGAGGTGTATTAGGATAACAGCTACAGAGCTGAAGCCAGAATGAAAGAGATCTGTGGAATCGGTACAACTTATTTCAGAAATATTTTAAATGTGTTAAATGTAATAAAAGTGTGCAATATAAATGGCACACTTTTCATATAAATTGCATATATAATTTTTCATAGAAATTGTACTATTTTCATATAAACCAGAAAAAGCCTTCTTGCATTTCCACATATTTTGAGGCAGATCTAAGCTAAATCATCATATCTGAAATTTAGGAAAATTTGAATCTCACATCAGCTGTAATTTTTTTTTGATGAATGCATTTCATCAAACCCAGGAAAAGTTTCAGCAGCTCTGTTTATGGTTTTCTTATGCAAAATGACAATATTAAGATAAAAAAATAATATGAATTGTCTTGTAGCACTCCACTAGTATTGAAGGAATAAGAAAATATAATATCAAACATATTGACTCTGATGATTAAAGCCAGCAATAAAATGCATCTAAACATGGACAACCTAAAATTAAGACTCACCATATGAGGAAAAGAGAATTGTTAAGAAAGGTTTAAATGTAAAATGTGTAAAATGCAAAGAACTGAAACAATGTGTCTTATTTTCATAATTAAAAAAATAAGAAAAACAATGTTGATTTTTAAAAAAATAATCCCATTCAACATAGGTGTCTGGAGCACTTTTTTTCATGCAGAGAATGATAAATGTGTGAAACAGGCTGTCAGATGTAATGGCTCAGGCAAAAAAACACAGGGGTCACATGAGAAAAATGAGATGCCTTCCACAGGGGATGGAAGTACTAAGAATGGATGAACTTAGACAGGCTGAATAACCTCTTTCATTCTCTGATGAGATGTTATCCTTTCAGTTGTTTCTTCCAAAACCATTTAATTGAAAAAGTTGTTCTGGTTGCAGCTTCAAAATATTGCCAGAGGATTTCTTCAGTCTGGTCCCAAATTTGCATTCTGACATTATATTTTGAAGACTGAATGTTAGTGTATTATTAAGCAATGCTGATCCTTTTAGATTTATTCCTTGAAGTATTGAGGTGAAGTAGTGTAATGTGTGAGGGTGTCAGGACAATCTATGTAATGGTTTAGTGTCATTTAAATAGTACAGTTTGTGATATGTTCTGTCTTTTTTGGTGAAGAATAGCGAGGGTTTTAGCTGAACTGTGGTTGAAGAAAATGCTGATATTAAGCTCTGGTGATATTTTACAAAATGTTATCCTTTAGAAAGTGTTTTTTAACCACAAGGACTTTATGACCTTGCAATTACTACTAATTCCAGGGTGGTTTTAAAACTTTAAATGGAAAAAAACCTTCTAGATTATAATCATCTTCATATGATTTAATAGCATTTAATATTTTGCATATGACACTGAATTAGGGCAGAGGTGTACCAGCGTATACTCTTGAGGATAGGGCTGTCACTTGGTGACCTAGATGGTATTTAGGAGTGGATCACCATCAACCTTCTGGAATTCATCCAAAGCACATGCAAAGTTTTCTTATGTTCCCCTGCAGCAACAGAAGATGGAGAAGGCAGGGAAGAGTAGCTCTGCTGAGAACCTGGGGAGTGCAGCAGCTGGGAAACCAAAGAGGAGGCAGCAGTGTGTCCTGGAAACAGAGCAGGCTGAGAACAACCAGTTCTCAGTGCACCAACCTATACACTTATTGTCAGCTCTGTGAGACCACATTTAGTATCCTGCACCATTTGGTTTTGTGTCCTGATCCAGAGTGGTGCTCTCCAATAAGGGAAAGACATGTCTTATTATCTACAGGAAATTTAATAGAACCCCCAAGCTGATCAGGGAGCAGATACTGAGAGAGGGGCTGAGGGGTCTGGGCTTATTAGGCTTGGAGAGAAGGATTTTAGGAGATATAACAGGCTGCTATACCAGCAGGTCACCAAGAAGGCAGAGTCATGCCCTTCATGAAGGTCCATGGTGGGAGGGTAAGAGTCAACAGCCACAAATTGACACAACCCCGTGGATCCATCCTATGATATTGTTAGTACCTCTGCTTTAGAAACTCTGTGCAAGATGCTCTGCCTTCAGACACTTTTTGTATTTACTGTAAATTACCTCTCAGACTTGTGCCTAGAAATATTGATTGTAGTTTTACCCAAGTCACTTCCACAAGGAGGCCCTTCATAATACCTTAGTACCTGAAATTCTTTTTATGTTGGTTTCTCCTTTTCTCGCTTTTTTGGATCTTTGGTTAAAATTCTAACATCTCTGGAATGGGATCTTTTATGGAGAATATTTTGATTTAATTCATAATTTCACTAGAAATATTTAAGTAATGATTTATTTCTTTAAGTAGAAAAAAGTACCACATAACAGTAAATAACAAGAAGAGATTTAATGCAAATTAAGAAATGCTTTTGTATTGCTGTGTTGCAACTCCAGCTACTTACAGAGGGCATGCAGTCCCCTTCATACTTTCACACCTGTGATAAGCTGTTGAACTTCTGTATCTTTTTCTACATTTATTTCAATCCAATGTCTTTTGCTGCAGCCCTGATACAGACTTTTTTGAGAACAAACATTTTATTTTCTTTTCTCTTTTTTCATAAATACCATGCAGTTTCTCAACTGAGCAGTTAAAGGTCACATTTTCATCTTTTGTAATAAAAATATAAGAAAAAACAATGAAGAAGAAATCCCTGCATAAAACCTTCAGTTCATTTGCAGTATTTAGAAGAGTGTTCAAATTTGGGAGTTAAATTTACAGTCTCTAATCCTAGAATTCAAATAACACTATCTAAAATCCTAAACAATTTCTGTGTAAGATAGATCTGGAACTGAAGTGAGAACCGAGCATATTACAAAAATTTTTATCTGCCTCTTTGTGAGCTAGGACTAACACTAGGAAACAGATTGCTGCATCATGACTAATAGACAGCTCATTAGTTTGAAAAGATTTCTGTAAGTGTGCAGAAATAAGAGCTTAGTGATCATTGCTCCATAGTCCATATCCTAATTCAGATATATTCATTCTAACTGAAATTTCTTACATGTAAAAAATTGTGCTTAACCACACTGCCAGAGAAACACAGTTCCTTTGTTCTATTAAATGGTCAAAGAGTTATAAAATGGAAGAGCTGATAGAATTCCGGATATATATATACATACATACACACACATTATATGAAATACAGAAGAGAAATGGAAGTTTTACTAAATCTTCAATACCAAATTAATTTTAATCTGTACTGAACCTAGAAGGATTCATTTAGTGGATGTACTGATATTTTCACAAGATCTTCAAAATAAAGGCAGTCCTTTGAAGTTGCATAATGCAAATTGAATGTGAACACAAAATGATGTAGGATTATCTACAAAACTTCTTTGCACCATGGTCATAGATCACTAATGCTATTGACCACAGTGCTAGGGGCAGTGAGCCAAGCTGCAGGTGATCTGTGACAGTTTTATTACTTTTCCAGATTTCATTCCTAAAAAACTTATAATTTCAATCAAAGAATAAATCAGATGCATAGTAGTTTAAAACCACAAAGAAACAAGATGCATGGAGGGAAAAAGCCCGCAAACCATCTGAAACATGCCCACACTGAAGAAAGTGTTTGTAGCTCTTAAGGTGAAGTGAACTTTCCAAGCTGAACTCCAGGTGGTAGCACGGAATTGACCTTAGTGATCTTGCCTCTCAGTAAACTGAAATATTTCTTGATTAAATTACAGTTCATGATAGCTGGCAGTAGTTATCCTGAGGTAAGAAGAAGAGCTTTCTTAACAGAAGGAAGGAGAAGGGTGAAAGTGCAGGAAACATTGCTACACCTGAAAAAAATTAATGCTGTAAAGGAAAGGTTTAAGAGCAGCTTGTACGACAGTCAGACACTGAAAATAACTGTAATTTGCATTGAGCTATTCATAGAATCATGGGATGATTTGGATTGGAAGTGAACTTAAATCACCTAGTTCCAACCCCTCCACCATGTCAATGACACTTTTCACTAGACCAGGTCTCTCAGGGCCCAGACCAGTCTGTCTTTAAACATTTCCAGGGGTGATGCATCCTCAGCTTCTCTGGGTACTATAATATAGTCCTAACACAAAAAGACACTGTATAGTAGTATTTCTGAGTTTCAGCACAAGGGGTGAAGCTTAGGCAGTGACCAAGGGAAAAAGAAAATGCGTAGCACAATGTAAGCCTTAGGCTTTGATGTGGCTTATTAATGGAGAATTTGATCCTGTTTCATCAGTCAAATTATTAAACTTCAGAATAAATGAGAAAAAATGGCACACTGTATTGAAGGTAAAGTGCATTAACTTGACCTTTGCTGTCTCTTAGCTTTAAAACTTCAGTTTAAACAAACTATTCATAATTTCACTATACTCATATCTTAGAGGTTAATTAAATAATTTGAAATTTGGTATATTGTTGTGCTTTTCCTTAAGTATGTCTGAATGTCACCATTAACATAATGTATGGTTGTGAGCAGCTGAATTTCAGCAGTGAATTTTTGTGCTCCTACTCCATCAGGGAAAACCATGCAAATATTTTGGTACTGATGAGCAAAAGTAATTAGCTCCAAAGATGCAAAGGGCAGACAAAGAGACAGTTTTTTCTTGACTCTGCAGGTACAGACTAAATGGCATCAAATCAGCAGTGGCAGTTACTATTAGCCCGCAGCTATAGCAACACCTTTCCCCCAGCAGGAACAGTTGTACAGCAACGAGTGTTAGCAGTAGCCACAGGGGTATACCTGGAGAGAATCTTAAAAATGTCTGTATGCAGCATTGTCATATCATGGGGAGTGCTGAAATGTAGAATGATTTCTCCAGCACAAAAAAAAAATCTATTAAAATTAATTCCAAAATACCTCTGGGATAAATTTGGTGTTGAAGAATTCTGCAAGATGTGCAAATACTTTCAGCTTTGATAAGAGAATTCATTAAAAGCCAGGAAAAGTGGGTAACTAGAAAATTGGTACTGCCACAAATTTCTACATTAGTCCAGGACAGTGTGAAAAGATACTTACATTATCCTTTTTGTAAACATGCTCTTACTTTAATTAGGAAAATTAATTAGGAAACCTTCTAGCAGTTACCAGCTTTCAGGTGCAGTTTTATGGACATATAACTGCTTAACAGCTAAATGACTGTCCAATGCAATCTTCTAGCAGTCTAACTTTAGGGTTGTGTACATTCTCAGTCCTCTTAAATCTACCTCAAGCCTTCTCTGTACGTTTAAGAGAAATCTTAATTTTAAAAAAAAAATCAAATTATTTCGTTGACATATACATCAGGGAAAAGGCTATACATACTGTACTGTTACTTCCAGAACCAGCAAGGTCCATGCAAGTATACAGGTTTGAAGGTCATTGGGAGAGAAGAATACAAAGTAGGAAGTACATTATATTTGTCATGGTCTATGCAATGCTTAGTCTCAGTGGTCTAATGTGCAACTGACAAAGATTGAATTTAGATAAATATCTTCAGTTTCTCTCTTAACCCAAGTCATGCTATGCAACTTCAGATATCTCCACATAGTAAACACAGCAGCCATTTTGGGTTTAGAATAATCTCTTTCTCATACCTCAGTTATAAAAATAGATGCAGCATTTTTCTATCCTGTGCTTTTCAAGCACTTACAGTAATATTTATTTTCTAAGTATTTTCATGTTAAGACTTTGCGTTCTGATAGTTGGGTACTACAGTAAAAATACTGTTACATTTGAAAACATGAGCTATCATAGAAATATTCAGGTTGAAGTTTTAGATAGTCGAGTCCAACTCAGCATTACCTAGCCCACCATTAAACCACGTCCCTAAGCACCATGTCTACATGTCTTTAAATACCTCCAGAATGGGGACTCATTCACTTCTTCAGGGCAGCCTGTTCTAATACCTAAGAACCCTTCAGTTGAAGAAATTTTTACTAATGTCCAATTTACTGGTGTAACTTGAGGCCATTTCCTCTTATTCTCTTTCTTAATACCTGGGAGAAGAGGCTGACCCCACCTCACCACCATCTCCTTCCAGATAGTTGTAGGCTGTAAATGTCCTCATACTTTCACCACTTACCAGTGGCAGCACACTGTTCACAGGGGGTGATGAGATCCCACCTTGAGCCTCCTTTCCTCGAGGTTAATCACACCAAATTCCTTCTGACACTGCTCAGGAGACTTGCAAATATACAGATATACAGCAAATCATTGTTCTTAATTGACCTAAATAATAGAAACTTCAATATGGACTAAGAAAACCAGAAATATTTAAATTTTAAATACAAGTAGGACTGTTATTAATTAATGTGAATATACACTTATATGTAGTTTTTATAGGTTTTTAAGTTTTTACAGATATAAAAAGTTTCCATGATTTTATATGAAGAATTAAAATATACCTCTCTCCAATTACTGTAAGTGAAGGTTGGATTCCATCCTTTCATCAATGAAACACAGCTGAAAGTGATGTGGGAGAAGTTCAGGTAACTGATTTTTTTTTTTCAAATGCGACTAGGTATTTAAGTTTAGCTGAAAGAAAAAGAGACATTTTTCCAAAACACTGATTGTACTTGCTCTAAAAACAGATTCAATAACATTAATGTTAGCAATACAGAATAGAGATATCCAAATTCATTAGTCATATTTGCAATCCATGGCTATTATTCATAGATTTGTTAACCCACAAACAACAACTTCACTTTAATTATTCTTTTTATCTAATCCATTACATTCTCGAGTCCTCAATCTCTTTTTATTTTGCAGTGTTTATGAAGTGCTTTGAAGTAATTTAAAGTTATTCCTTTGGATGAAAGGGACTGCATTATTAAAATCTCTCTAAAGTTACTGAGACATCAAACATCCCATTTCAGTTATCCTCATCTCCTTGTCTGGCTATGCATACAGAGAAGAAACATAATTTTCTACATGTAGTTATCTCAGCCTTTTCCAAATCACTGCCAAGTCTGAGATTTCAGACCACTATTTAAAACTGTGGGCTTTATGAACCGTTCCGATTTGAAATCAACCCTGTATCAGTATAACTCTATATAGAGTTATTGTAATTTTAGGAAAACTGATTAAAGGTGTCTCACCAAGACCTTTGTAGTTCCACAATCCATATTGAAAGTTGCTGAACTCCATCAGAGCACTGTGGAAGGAGAGCTTAATGACAAGTGAACACCTTTAAAAAGGATTAATTTTTTTATCACCAGGTAGGAAACCTTTATTCATTTTTAGTTCTCAGCTCCACAAATAAATTCTCTTGAACTCTGTGATTATGAGAACTCTTTAGTGAGGATATATTTTAAATACTGCTTTCCCTTTCCAATGAGGATCATGCTACCTTGTTGTTTCACATAAAAGCTGTTTGTAAATCATGCCTGAAAAATTAACTAAGAAATTATTTGGTACAGGGAAAAGACAATTGCTAAGAAAATGAAATTAAAATCTCATTTGTTTCATCATTTCCTGCATGTAAGCATGGTAAGTAGAAGTGAAGAACTGCAGCCTTAAGGCTGCTTAAGCTTTAAAGCTTGACCTCTTCAGGTTTACATGCACATTGTAAAGAGAGAGAAATGATAATATGTTTCTGCTTCTCAGAGAAACATAACTGCTATAGCACACAGAATATTACTGGTCACAATGATCATATTATTTAGACCAAGTCACTAAAGCCCTGCTTAATCGTTAAACAATTAAGGATTAAGGATTAAAGGTTGATCAGAGTTTCAAATATTTAGATTTTCTCTAATGGAACAAATTGTTTTCACTTATAACTACATAAAAAAGAGCACCACAGGATTGTGCATGTGTAATCAACAGCAACAAGGCTATATGATTGCAATTCTGAGAACAGATTATGGTGACATAATAATTTTGATTCAAAGCAGAGTGAACCTTTTATTGGTCCCCTAGAAGTCCTTGAGAGCAAAAAACTATATATTTCATATCTTAGGGAATTGTGACCCTTCTCATCCATTATGAACCAATGAGAACTGTACTCCACTATCTCCTTTTATATATATCAGCTATTAACACAGATGGATAGACTAACATAGTTATTGACTCCATTTATGGGTTGTAATAAAAACAGATAAACAGACGTGCAACATACTCCCCATTTAAATAACTTTCTGATTCAGCAGATGAAATCTTATAATGTAGAGCAGGTAAGTATTTTGGTGTGTCTGTGTGACATACAATAAACAAGAAAGGCTAATATGTAGGATGATATTTTCAGTGTATTAATTTTTCTAGACTGTGCTTGGTTTACTACTATCTTATCCTAGCACTTTCCAATATTGCAATCTAATATATCTTTTCTTTTAATGCATCACTTACCTCATGCAAGTTCCAGACTGGCTACGAGCTATCTTGCAAATTTTAGATATAAGAATTAAGAATAACCCAGGACCACTTACAAATAAATTAATAAAAATTACTAGTCAGTGCAATTTCAGATGTAAAATAAATCAAATCTGCTTTTCAGAGATAATAAATCATAAGTACATAAATACATTCTATCATAAATACATTCTATATCAATATGAAATTTGGATACAAAATTGAGGCTAGCTGCATTTTTAGACTCAAACAATACTGCAGGAATAAAAGAGTGGTTATAAAGTTGCTACACAAAGTTTGTCTTTCAAAATCCTAGGCAAGAACTAGGGAAAAACTTTGCACTGTAGAATATGCAGTGTCCACTCTTAACAGATTCTGATTTGAAGCCATTTATGTTTTAAGTGTCAAAGTCATATATTAGCCTACACAAATAGTATTAATGCATCATTTCAAACATCTTTGTTTAAAACTTCAGTCTCTTTTTCCCTCCATAAGCCTTTCTTCCATTCCTGACTCATCCATTAAAAATGGAGCAGTTTACACTGTACATAATGTCCCTGTTGCTGTGTAGACTGATAAACTTGCTAACAGAAAACCCAGAATGATTCAAAGAAACAGAAACACACATCAACTATTAGTTTCACTCTTAATATCAGGGAGTTTGAATGCTTCAGTAGGCTTTTCCTGGAGGTTCCTTTATGTTGATTTTAATGAGTAGAAAACAGAAAAATACAGTGGAAATTTGCTTGAAATAAATTACAGTTAAAGTTCCTCCAAACCACAAATGAGTGTCATGATCACAGATAAAAGTTATAAACCTGAACTGTCAACTCATTATCCTTCTGTTCCAAAGGAACGGGACTGGTTGTCACTGTACTTGTGCCTTGCCAATGATTTAGTGAATGCATCAATTTAGGAATGAGAACACAGGAATCTTTCATAATAAGCTAAACAATTTGTTTTAATCTTGAAGTACTGGCAAGAAAAATATTAAACTAACACAAATGAATTTGCAAAAATCTTACTGGATAGATTATTCCAACCTTGTCTTCCCTTCTTAGCATCATCATAGCAGAAGCGTGAAAAGATGGGGATCAAGAAAGCACTAGAATTTGATATAGCTGTTTTTTACTTTTTTAAACATTACAAACGTTTGCATGATTGTACAATACTTTTGTGATACTTGACAATTGTGATATTTGATTTTGAAGTCTAAAACCCCACCTAAATTTCTGTTTTCAAATTGTGCAAATGATATACACATATAATGAATGCACAAAGTTTTTTATGTGTTTGCACAATTCAGGCAGGGCTGCTTGAGGCTGCTAATGAAGCATGGTGAAGATACTTCTTTCTTGGTGAACATACTTCTTTACATAAAGGTGACGGAGCACTGGAATAGACTACTCAGGGAGGTCATGAAGTTTCCCTCTCCAGAGACACTCAAAGCCCACCGAGATGCATTTCTGCACAACCCGCTCTGGGTGACCTTGCCTTTTCAGGGAGTTGAACTGGATGATCTCCAGAGGTCCATCCCAGCCCTAATGATGCTGTGATTCTGTGATAGATAGCACCTGAGAGGAAGACAGCAGCTGACTTTCCATATAACAATTTTTAGTAAAGTGAAGCAGTAGTTTTCACCGTGGTTCGCCTGTGTAAGGACCCTGAGCACATCCCTTAGGAGGTTTGGCCAGTCGGGCTGGGGACCAGTGTGGCCTTAAGCAGTCCCATAGAACTGGTGGCTGTGGGGAAAGGCTCCTGGGAGCGCTGTGGGGTGTCATGTTTTGGCTTTGCGGCCCCAGACCCAGGCCAGCCGGGAGTGGGGTGGCAAAATAATGGGGAGGGCGTGACTGGGTGATCCAAAAAGTAAAATTGCTTTAATGGCAAAATAACAAAAGACAGAAGGCAAATACACAGTGTAAGGTCAACCACAAAAGATGTGAAAAGGGTGGATACAACAGTATATATACAAAAATCTGAGGGTGATTCTTAAAGCAGGATGCCAATCACAGACTGAGATTACAAATATTAAAAAGAATGTGGCAAATGACAACCAATCGGAGGAGAGAATTAAGAACATTCTGGAAGCATAACTTTATATGAAAAGGCTTGCTATCATCCCATGGTCTTAAGTTGATGTCAAACCAGTTCTATCTCCACAGTGGGGAAGTGTGGACAGGCTGACCCCTGCCCGTGGAGGCTGTTTTCAGCCATGGCACAGGCACCTGGTCCTTGGTGAGGCCACAGTCCTTCTGCACAGCCTCTGCTCCTGGTCTAAGCCCAGACCTGCAGGGGCTGATGTCCTGGCCTGGCCTCAGCCTGGCTCTGTGCATGGCAGCCTTGTTGAACTGTCCCCAAGGCTGTGTTGAGCCTGGTTCCTGACAACTTTCCCCACCTGCAGGCTGCTGTTCTGGCACAGCTTTGGTCCAGCCCCAGGGAACTGTCAAATGTTCAGGATTGGCACTACCCTCAATTGCACCCTGGTAATGTATATATCTGTCTGTCTAATTTATGAAGTGGTAATTATATGACATTTGTGACAACTGTACACTTTCAACAAGTGATTATAGATAGAGAGTAATGAAACTTAAGAAATGCCATAGATCTAAAAGAGCTATCTATGCCATTTTCCTCAATAAAACTTGAAATGTAATACTCTCCTCCTGATGGCTATACCTTCTCATCAGTGTTCCTACACCTTTGCCAATCACTGAAATTGCTTACAAAGAGTAGCTATTTGTTACTAAAGATGTTTTTATTATCACCTACATGCATGCATATCCACACTTCTGCTTTGATCAGTGGGGCAGATGCTTTTGTCTGAAGGTGAATATTTGGTTTGTGTGACCTGTACTGTGAGTTTAATTTGAAAGTGGAATTAGGTTGAAATGACCAGATGTCCTGGTTTAGCTGACACAGCTGGGAAAATCAGAGAGTGAGTCCTCCTGGAACACATTTCTGGGAACATGAAGGAGAAGAAAATGATTTAGAACAGTCAGCGTGGATTTACCAAGGGCAACTCATGCCTGACCAGCATGATTGCTTTCTGTAATTAAATGATGGATTTGTGGATGACAGAAGAGCAGTGTGTATCATTTGTATCAACTCTAACAAGGCTTTCAACAGCATGTCCCACAGGATATTTTCATAAAAGCCACAACATTATGTTATGAGTGGGTACGCAACATTAAAAATTTGGCTGGATGATCATCCTCAGAGGGCAGAGCTAATACTGGAGGCATGTAAAGAGATGAGTACTGCAGGGGCTGTCCTGGGAATTATCCTGGTTACTCTCATCACAAGTGACCTGGAGGAGGAGAATGGTGTGTGCTATGCTCAAGATTGCAGATGACATCAAAGTGTGTGTGTGGCCAGGGGCAGAGGGGACATGAGCTGGATGAGCTGTTGACATACTTGAGAGCAAAGCTGTCAGTCAGAGGGACCTAGACACTGGATACAGTCTGTATCCTGGGAGGTTTTAAAGACTAGGCTCTAGGAAGCCATGAGAAATCTGGTCTGATTTCATGCTCTTGCTTTGAGCAGGAGGCTTGTCTTGAAATATCCTGAGGTCCCTTCTATGTGAATTATTTTGTGATGCTTTGATGCAGCGTAAGCATCATTCCTTATGTTCTGGCAAAGATCTTTTGGTCAATCCTCCCTTATTTTTACCTAGGACTGAAGTCTTTTCCCTCATATATACAAAAGTCAGGTTCTTTGGAAGTTAGCCATTCATGGCACAGTACAGAGAAACTCAGCTTCTGAACTCTGTAGTGACCTCTTTTTCATGCTACACAATTTTGGGAAATTGCCTTTAGCATTGATAACTGCATTGGATCAAGTAATCTTAAGCAGTGGGAACGTCTTCTTTAATGTCACCTGCCACAAAATCAGGCTCCCTTCAGTGACCATCAACTAGGGCTGCTTTTGAAAGTGAATTCAGCATTTGGAAGGAAACACAAAAACTCCTGTCTATGTATGAAACATGGAAATGGCAATAGATAGAGATGCAGAGGGAAACGTGTTTGCAGTAGTGAGAGATGAGAAGCTGCTGCACGTAAGAACATAAAACAGTATAAAATACCCTACTAGATCAGACCAGTCGTCCAAGTAGCTCATTATTCTGACTCAAAGAGTTTCTAGAAGACATACAGTTTTGGAAGAGCATGAGAACCTAGACAATTTCTGTGGACTATTTGCCTATTCGTGGTTTGTCCATTTAGTTTACATTAATGGATTTTTGTGCAGAAATTTCCTTCCTTCTGAACTATATGGTATTCTTTGTCTCCAAAACCTCCTGTAGTAGAACTGTGCAGAACTCTGCTGTTGATGGTGCTGTGTGAAATATCCTGTTTTTTTTAAGAGCTCTTCTAGCAACCTTGAGTGCCTCTGGGTCTTGTAAAGAGGGATTTGGAAAAGAGCAACTCAGAATTCAGGCTATCATGTTGTAATATTAGTGTATTTAAAATTTCTGCTTGTCTTCTGTATAGTGCTGATTACACCTTAAGGACACTATGACATATATGACATCATATCAGTAAATACACTATGTGAGTGTATCCTTGTGAAAGTAATGACAAAATCTTTCTTTTGACTAAAAATAGTCTCCAAAGGTCTAAATAACAGTGCCTGTCCCTGGGGTTCTTGTATTACAGTCTCTTCAGTTAACTTAGTGCATCTCCTAAGTACAGTGGTGCTGTTCAGTGTGTGATTGAAGCTGGATAATTAAAACATTATCTGTCTGGAAACCAAGTGTGGTAAGCTGTAGTATTTGTTGGCACTGATTCAGGGATCTACTAGTATAGGTGTTTGAATCTGTCTGTAGCAGCAGTAGTGCAAGAGGTATTGATAGTATCAATTTATTAATTTTACAGCTTTTCTGGGCCTGGGTGTCATATGTTGACATAATTTCTCCTGGTGATGGTCAGCTTAAAAGAAAAAAGAAGCATTCTTATTATTACATATTTATATATGAATATCTTATATATTTATTTTAATGGTGAGTAAAACTTACTTCCTGCTGCTGCCTCTGACAACAGAAGTTCAGTGGTAAATGCTACAAAAGAATTGAACACTTTATACAAAGGTTCTTGTCATTTAGAGACTTGATTGCATAGGAATTCCTAAGCTTCCAAAAGCAGAAAAAAAATCAGTAGTTGCTTTGTTGAGAAGCATAAAAAACTGTGAATTTTGCTCAAAATTGAAAAATGTCCTATCCACTGATACAAGGCAGAAATGTATGTTAACTTGTTACAATGGTAGATGAAAAAGCTCTAGAAATGTCATGAGGCAGACAGGCAATATATGTGCATGCATATACAGTCACATACCCAAACAGATGAAAGAAATAATGGGAATAACAGTCCCCATTTGTGTTGACAGTTATTCTCCCAACACTGCATCCTTTTAAATAATTCCTCCTCTTCCACTTGTTTTTCTAGACACAATTTTATTTTCTGATCTTCTGAGTTTGAGGTAAGATTATATGGACTACAAGCTATGATTTCTGAGGCAAAATCTTAAAAAACTAAAACAACAACTTAATTTCTATCTCATAATAACTGTTTGCCAGTTAACAATTTGGCACATCTAGCAATTTTTTAAGATGAAAAATACATGCATGAGTATAAAAGTTTGGAGTTAACACATTGCTGAAATGAATTTAGGCCTCACAGTGTATCGCCATCTTTTTTTTCATTTTTATGGATCACACTTCTAAGACTTCATTCATAGCTATTGTTATTACTACAGATTGAACATGGAATTGCACACATCTTTCTGGTCTTTTACTAGAAGTACATTTTTGTGGTTTTTTGTTCCATGTCCTTGCCTACTTTTAAATTGCATATATTTAGACCAGTCCATAACAGTGAAAGTTTGGTGCATTTCACTAATTTTTATATTCTCTGCATCAACTGCATCGACTTAACCTTCATATTAGTATGTGATCCTTGTAACTAAATGTATCATAAAGCTTTAAGCATGTGATCATGTTTCAGAATTTGTCTTTGAAGACAGTAATAGGGTTATTGAGCAACAAAATGATAATCAGGAGTTTCAGAGGTTGCTCATTATCTACTGTATAAATATTTCATAAATTCCCCACTGTTTACAGATTGCAATAGTTTAAAAATAAATTGCAAACGCTCAGTATATATTGCAGCTGATCTAGTTGTTAATGCTTATTGGCTTCTGGGTTTTTTTTTAAAAGCTATCTATATGTTTATGTAAATTCTAACCTCTACATGATATAGCTTCATAGCCTGGTCCAGAAGAATATGTCATGATAAAATTTCCAAGGATCATTGTGTGCAAGTTCTTCTACTCTCTCAAAATGAGTTCTTTTTAAAATAAGTTAAAACATGCCACATGCTAAATGTCTTTAATCAGTATGAAATCTTCCCGCATTGCTTTTTCTGGGTTTTAGGTATGCATGTTTAGATATGTAATGGATGCAGAGTTATATAATTTTCAAAAATGATGTCTGTTTTGGAATTCATCAGTTTCAATATTGGCATGAGGCCTGAGTGCTTGCTACAATGATTGGGCATGTACTGAATAGCCCATACATTTTGTGGGACCTTTTGCAACCTGATATCCAGATGTTGGCCTTGTCCCAACTGTGTATGAGTAGAACACAGATGTCTACAATTCTTCCCCTTCACTTAAAGATACCTTTTTTTTTGTATAAATAGAAAAGGAGTTGTGTTGTTTTATAATCAAGCTGTACTAAAATACCAGAGACTACAGCTGCCCTTGAGTACAAATTTAACTTGTGCCACCTCAGATCCAAAGCTGTAGCGCAATTGGATAAATCAACATGAAGAAATCCTTCCTAAATTAGATGGTGACTGTTAATGAGAGGGTCTGTAGGGTCTTTAATGCCTGCTTTGAAATAATGTAGAAAAATAAGAGCTAAATCCCTATTTCCCTGGTTCCTTGAACTTGCCATCCAGATTTGCACTGTAGAGAGACTGAGAGCCAACAGTTTCAGTACAGCAAAAGTTGAAGTCTGGAAAAAAAAGGCAAAAAACCATAATAACAACTAAAATCCCAACCATACTACCTACATTTTCATTTCAATGATATTGTGGAGCACACTGGGACCTGACTGCTAGATGTTCTGTGTCTTCCTACTTTCAGAATAATATAAAACTTATTCTTTTGAGAAGGAGCACTAATTAATTACTTATTGTATATTGGGAAGAAATTCTATACTATGAAAGTGGTGAGGCAGTGGATCAGATTGCTCAGAGAAGCTATGGGTGGCCCATACCAGGAAGTGCTCATGGGGCTTTGTATGGGGCTTTGAGCAACCTCTTCTAGGGAAGATGTCCCTACCCATGAAAGTGCATTAGAACTAGATAAGGTTTAAACTTCGATGATAATGCTGTCCAAGTGATTCTAATTTCAATGGTTTTCTAAGCAACTGCTGTTTTGCTACGATGTCTGTTCTTCAACTCCTAATGAAAATTACTTACACAGCTATGTGTGGAATAAGAAATACTAGTCAGTCCAGTGCCCATGTGCTCAGAAAAGTGAAAGTTTTTTCACTTCAGAAAAGTGAAACTTTATTTCACCAAGACATATGCTAATATTAAATATTTTCACATAAATAAGTATTGTCTCAACAGATATCAGGTTTTATGTTAATTTTTTTCTTTTTCCCAAGCCCTTGAAAAACATTGTAGCTTCTAGTCCTGAAATAAAAACTGAGCATTTCCAATCTGTAGAATTGTAATGCACAGTTAGATTACAATTCATTTCAATGAGCAGTTTTGTAAAAGAATTATTACATTCACTGATACATCTTAAGGAGCAAAAAATATTCTGAGTTATATATAGAGGTTGTAATGACAATTACTTCTTTCTGTATATATTGCTAGATATTTAGGAAAATTAATGGTAAAGGTCAACAAAGACTAGAGATGCATTCTAGAGTTTTTATTTGAATTATTTGCTCGAGTCTCTTCAGCTGCACATTGTTCAGTAACTGGACATTTTGAGTAAAATTACCTACCTAAATGAGCTGAGCAAATGCTGGCTCAATTTAGTTACATACTATTAAATTTGTACTTTGAGTTATTCATTTTAGTGAATAGTTTGCTGAAGACTAACATTCAAATAGCATTTACCATTATCTTGTTAATAGGCCTTACTGCTCTAAATCTACTAAGAATGCAAATAAATGATAATTCTGCACTCATTAAGGAAATCTCCTGTGACTTACTTTGGTTAAATGCTCCAACAGGCATGTTTAACACTTCTTTGGGGTTGGTAAAGTTCCAAAAATCTGTAAATTAAAGTTCTGTGGAGTGCTATAAAATATGCATAATGAAACCCTGGATGTAAATTAAGAAGATTTATATTTCGGCATTCTGCTTACGTTATTCAGTCTGAATGCTTCACAGGTTTTAATGAAGCAAATAAACTGTTCTTTTTCTTGAAGTTCATTTTGAATGGTCACCATGGATTCATTGCTACAATACATAATTCACACATTAAAGACTGAATTGCTCTTTTTAATCTATATATCATACTGAAGTGTTATTGCACAATACCTTTGAAGTCTAGGTGCTCCATCTATAGTAACAGTACACTGAAGTTTCCTGTCGACATAAGTAGTTAAAGTAGACATTGGAAGCAGACATTGGAAATAGTGTTTATCAATGTTGTACTTTAAACTTAGGTGTTCATTTGAGTCACACTTATGAATTCCATTATTCATAGCCAATGAACATTAACTGAAAAAAATAAGTCTCCTTCCAAAGGTCTTTAAATATTATTTATGGAAAATAAATACAAATTATAGTATAAACTAAATTCCTATGTGGGTTTTCTCTGTTGTTTTCAGCAGGAATGAAGCTGAAGTGTTGAGGTTTTCTGCTACTGCCACCCATAGCTGTACATCTGTCAAAGAAATAACATAAGAGTTTTGGAAAATCTTTAGCTCAAAAAAATGAAAAAACATGAAGAAAGAGACCCCGAGGTGCAGCTATTTTCTAGACAGCTTGCTGCTCTGGAATTGTTTTGTTCAGCAAAAACTGTCTTCCAATCTGGAAGATTGGATTTTGTATTTTAACAAATTGCTTAATTGATGGTTCAGTTCTAGATGAGTTGAATGGTGGTAAGGTTATTTCAGATTTGCTCTGAAAGAGAACTGTTTCCATACAAAAGAATCAACCACAGAATTTTACTTTTAGACTCTACATGAACATTTGTGTAAACCTGCACCATTTTTAGAATAAAGACCTACTTACTGTAGAACTGATTGTCTTTGGCTTCTAACTCCTCTAATTAGTGCTTCTGCTTCTTTTGGGATGAGGAAATTCATTCTGTGGAACTCTGGAAACAGTGGTATGAAATAATTCAATCAAATTAAAATAAAGAAAGATATTATCCACATAATTATGTGTAAATAAGTAAATAGCAAGAATGATGTTGGACCAAATATTGTAAACACAATAAAACATTTGAATGGTTGATTTTTTAGTTTTGCATTTCTTAAATAAAATTTTTTAAAAAAATATTTTTAGAATTTGTTTTGGTATTACCAAATAATTTCCAGAATTTCACAGCTCTACTATAAAACATCAAAGCATTATATCAGTCTGGTTTATTACACTGTATTAAATATAGTCCAATGTATGTTCAAGATATCCATTTTTGCAATTCTTTATTTCCAAATATTTTACACATTTTATATTAAAAAAATTAACTAATATACATGCACTAAGCTACTAAAATACTTTGGTATTACACATCATTCAGTTTGAACACCAGGGATTATAAAATGCCTTTGGAAATTAGAGTCAGCTGAAACTGTTAAACTGTGTTTTGTAATGGAGAAAAAAGCAGATTAGTATTTGAGTTTTTGGATCACATTACTCTATGATGATAGAGCATATCTAAAAACAAATAAGACAGTGATGAATATGAGAACACAGAGCTTAATTGAGGGGTACAGAACATTTTATAAGAAACATTGCATATAGAGCATTTCAAATTCAGAGTAGCAATCCACACAATTACAGATAAATGATGAAGATAAAACAGTTTAAGATGGAACAGCTATACATATATTTGTGTGTATATCCACATACTCATTCAGAAATAAGTAACAAATTATTTTTCAGGAAATAACAGGAAGCAGAGTCAAAAATAGGAATTTGTTGGCAAGAACTGCAGGGTCCAATGGGATTTAATCTGGCATTCCATCATAAAGAACAATTTGACTTCAAAAAGTTGCACTCAGAATCAATGGCTCCTGGCATAATTCCCACACTATTTGAAACTAGGTTATATGGAAGTGGATGGAAGGCAACATCCCTGATAGGATGCAGGAATTCTAGAGCAAAGGGCTTTTGAACTTTTGAATACCTGCAAAATGGAGATTTGACAACTCTAGAAAACCTATTCCACTGTTTCATTCATTGTAAAAACTTTTCTATTCTCCAGAGTGGGGGAAAAAAAAAATTAAAAAATCACCCTATAGTGTTTTAACTTCAGCCTGGTGTCAGGTGCCCATTAAGCCACTTATGACTTTCCCCCAGATGGACACGGGAGACTGTAAGATGGAAAAAACTAGTAGGTTGAGATAAGGCAGTTTGCTAAACCAAAAAAAGACAATCAAAGGTTTACATGCACATAAGCAAAGGGAAAAGTTACTCTACTTTCCATTGTTGAGCGACATTCAAGAAGGAAGCAGGGCCTCAGCATACACAGTGGTTGCTCCAGAAGACAAATATTGTAGAATAACAAATGGCCCAAATTCATCCTGTCTCCCTTAGCTTTTATACCTGAGCTGACATCATGCGGTATGGAATATCCTTGTGGTTAATTTGGGTCAGCTGGCCTGGTTGTGTCCCCTCCAGGATCTTGCCCACACAAGCCCCTTGATGACGGAGGGGGGAAGGCGTGTTAGACAGACAGCGCTGCTCAGCAGTAACAAAAACACTTGTGCATCATTGAGAGGGACCATTCTGATCTTTCTTCATGGCTCACCATGTGTTACAGGAGGTGCAGAATTCCTGCAGGGGCTGTGCCCGTGCTGGGAGCGCTGTCCCTGGGGAGGTTTCGCCTGGCAGCCGAGCAGGGCAGAGAAAGGTAAGGCAGGCAAGATACCTGATGATATCATAACTAAATGTTTACATTTACATCTTATTCCAGATGAAAATTACTTTTTTTTAGTAGAATGTTAAATACTTTGCTTACCTAAAAATATTTGCCCATTGTTCTTTTAAATTCTTAAGCAGAGCTCAATGTTGGCATTTTACCGAAACCAAAAAATTGTGACCATATTTATGGTTCAAAAATGGAGCATCATCTATCCCTTGTAAAAGACTTACTCATTCTCTAGTAGGCATTCTAGACATAAGATGGAGTTTTCATTATCCATTTATTTTAATTTCTGATTATGTTTTGGTTTTTTTACCATCACTAGTATGAATCTGCCAACCAATGGAATCCTACAAGCTCCCCTTCCTCTGGGTACTTGCCTGCTGCTAGCTAATATTTTGAATATTTCTTATTCAGCACCAGCTAATTCCCCTGGACAGTGCTTTAGTTCATCATTTGGCAAACAAATGACATTTACATCACCTGTGTTGTTTTGTTTTGTGTTTTCTATCTTTACTGACTTTATTTTTTGGTGACCTCTTACTGCTTGAGAGCCCGACATAGCTTTTTGAATCAGGAGATACGCATACAACAAAACAGAAGATATTTAGCAATTAATTGATTATGAAGGGGCCTTGAATTACCTGGTTGCCTGAGGGAATACGGTATTCCCCCAGAACAATCACAAGCTGGTGTACTTTGAAGATTTGCAGGAAGAGAATGATATGGGAGATTTTGATTAAGGGACCAAATATAGATATTGCTTGAATAATGGGATTTGTGCCACTCTATTATATTCAAAATTCAAAACTCAAGATAACATATGACTTTTGCCAGTATCCTTTTAATGAAAACTACAGTATGTGGCTGTGAACACAAATCCTGCTAAGTAAACTCAGGAGAATTAGTTCACTGTACACTGGGATTCCAATTACTGAGGAAAAAAACCTGAACAAGAGGGAATTGAGCCACCAAAACACTACAAAATTTTATAGTAGGAACATTATCACACACTTTTTTTGTATTTCATTGCTGGATTCCTTCATTCTTCTGTCTGCATTATGTGAGACTAAGTATGAGCAATACAAATTTCTGTAGCAATGTTGTCTTTCACCCAAGTATCTCAATGGATTTTGAAAGCAGTGATTGATAAATCTCCCAGTTACTAAGAACAAAGCACAGGTGCCCTGCCTGCCTTAGAAATTAATTACAGCTAATATGAGATTTAAGAATAGTGATAAGGAGAAAGGCTTGGTTTCAAGAATATGGTTTAGTAGGGAGGTACCTATTAATTGTACTTTAAATTTGACTACTGTTCTAAGGTTAATCAGCTCCCTGAGAACCTCTGCACCATTTTTCAATGACTGGTAACCCTGGCTTACCAGCTGCTGGAGAAAGACAATTGAGAACATTTAAGAGACACTTGGAGTGAAATTTAAAACTGTGTTTATTTCTTCCTCTTTTAACCAGCTACCTCAACAAAGCAAGCTATTATTCATTATATTAATGCATAAGAATATAGAACTTCGTTCCTTTGAAATGTATAGAATTTTGAGAAGTGGTGTAAATGATGACATGTAGAATACTAATAGTATTATCAAGTACTGAAATAATAATACAATAGATTCAAAATCTATTTCTAAAAATAGATTAAAAATCTATTTCTTTATAGTATAGACTATTGCATTATTCCCATTAAGAAGGATTTGTATTCGATATTGGATATCCAATAAAAAAATTTTATTGGCCTAGTATAAGAATTGAAGAATTTTGGGGGCTGAGCAGCGCAAGAGAAAATATTTTATACTATATCTTAAAGATTTAAAAACCCTTAGGTTTTTTTCCAGTGGCACTGAGTTTCTGGATGTGCTTTCCCAGAATGGAATGAGAAATGAAAATATTCTAGTCTATCATATATGCAATGAAGTTATGTGAATATTTGACTTCATTTTTATTATTTATAACTTCATATTTGTGTTGGTTCATTATTCACAGGTGCCTATTCTCCTAAAAAAAGCAAAAGATAATTCCTAGTGACTTGATTTAACAGTGATAGGAATTGCAGAGATTCCCGTGCTCACCATTGCTATGGCTGAAGTTCTCTGGGAAGCTCATTCAAGTGCTTTACTATCCTCTGACTAAGGAATTTCTTCCTTGCACCTAACCTAAATCTCCCCTCTTTTAGTTTAAATCCGTTCCCCTTTGTCCCAACACTATCTGTCAGTTTAAAAAGCACTATTTTTATAAGCCCCCTTTAAGTACTGAAAGGGTGATGGCTGTTGTTAAAATGGTGATGACAGTCATAATAATCTCAATAAACTTTTCTGCACACAGATCAAACTCAGAGCACTTCCAAAATAAATAGCTGATTAGGGTGACAGCCTTTAGAGAAGAGCAAGATCTGCTTTTACAGTGTTTGTCATGATGGGATTAGTCTATAAAGCTTGAAAGACCTCAGTTTTTACAGAAGGTGACACAACTTTTCAGCAGCAATAATCTCAAAAATACTTCTCCACAATCCTGCTCAATCACTTTCCATTTATACAAGTGAGTGTGAGGAGAATCTTCTAGAGAAATAGGGTAAATAAAGTCATAAATCAAGATTTTCCCTCATGCGGAATCTTTCAAGTCATTCTGTCTCACTAGGGGAAGACAAGGAAGAAGAAGCAAAAAAACTCAGAATGCTAACTCATTTTATATCTTGGTTTTCATTTGTTTCAGAGTGTGATTGCAGCAGAAACAGAGAACCTGAGATTCATTCCAGATGCTTTCATGGCTCCACATTTCCTTATTTTCTGATGTTTCTAAACTTCTTACTCTACGATAAATATCAACCTTTTCTGACCAAGGACCAACTTGACAAGTATGCTGGAGAATGTCTTAGTCTTTAAAACACAACAAATTGCATTTGTGGAAAAGGAAAAGCCAACACAGGACATAACATCCAAGTGTGAAATTAGGTTACAAGCATGCACAACTCTTCTAATGACATCAAAAATAAGTAGTGTTCTGATATGATTGCTGCAGTATATCAGATGCTTGCTTTTGATCAGCGTGAACTAAAAAAACAGTGCTAGAGTATGGTGGGGGCAAAGGCTACTCTCCAATGGCTTTTAAGAACATAGCTCTCAGATCCAGTAAAATGCTATTGATTGATAGAGTAAGCATTATGTCATCTGGCAGGCACACTATTTAAAGAATGAAGTCATCAGCAGCCTGCTGGAGGATATATATCCTTCATATTTACTATTAACACTTGGAAAAAGTGTAACTCTTATAGTGTCAGTAAAACAGTAGCACATACAGCATTTGTAGACACATATACGCCAGCTGTTATGTACAACCCATTCATAAATGTTCCTGAGAATACAAGCCTACAGTTTCAATAAGAATCATGACTTTTCTTTAATCAATATATAAATTCTTATATTTTTATAATATATAGTATAATATATTTTATATATTAAAATAATGTAATAATATAGTATAATAGCAAATTATAATAATATAGTATAATAGTATATCTAATAATACATACTATAAATTCTTACATTATATTATTGAATTATTAAATTCTTTAATCAATATATAAATACACAAATACAATTATAAGGGGCATCATGATAAATTTTGTATCTTACAACATTCCTTTTCTATTAGTGAAATAATAAAAGTGAAATTTTAAAACATTAAAAAAGCAATAAATAGTAATTCTTCCAAAATAATAAGATAGATTTTTGTATAAGAGATCAGAGCTTTTTGATCACAAAATAATTCAGGCATTTTTATCAAAAATAAAATCTTCTACTATAGCATCCAGGATTACCTACAGAATTGTCACAACTTTATTCTGAGACATAAGAAGAGGTTAAATGTTTCAGGTTGGACAGAAAAAGAAAATAGAGGGTAAATTTCATTCTTCATATTATGCTTAAAATGTTGTCTGTATCCTGAATACCCAGAAAGTGAATAAAAAGTTCTTCTGAAAAGATCTTTTCATGCACCTCCTCAGGTTGTTATCCTATCTGCCAAGTGAAGCAGGACTTGGCACAGTAAGCAAGCGTGTATGATCTACAGGGGAACCGGACTGCTGTAAAAGTTGTGACAATAGATGAAACTAGTTATATTGATGTCAAAAAACAATATTGCTTTGGGTTTTTTTCTCTTTTAAATGAACAACATAGTGGTCCTGATCTGATAATATAATACCATTTTTTAGACTCAGTTTAGATACTTATTATTATTGTTTTTTCCTGTCTAGATACATATTTAGAATTCCTAGAAGACAATGTTTGGAAACTAATCCATTCACTAAAAAAGGAAATTCACTCCATACATGAGTCCATTTATGAGTTCATATTCAGATACTTCCATGATCATTAGAGAAAACTCAATCAATAGAGTTTGTCTGGCTGTTATCTTGTTCTTCATTAGTTTGTGCTGAGTTAAGCATGGATTTACACTTTTAACTATACCAAGTTATCTCACCCTGCATTTGACACAAATAATGTGAAAACAGGCTGACAGATACAAATGGACGAAAACATGTATTTTGCATGGGGAGTAACTTTATTTTCTGTCTGACTTGCATCAGAAAAATGTTTTGTACATGTTCTATGGCTTGTATAAAATGCACAAAGTAATGAGGCTCATCATTACCATGCTATTGTCATTTCAAAGCATTGAAATGCAAAAATTAGCATTATCATTAGTTCCACAAGTTTTTTCCACATAATGAAAACAATTAATCAGTATAAACTGAATGTTTCAACTGACTAGTGAGGATTGAATTCATAGACTCCTTGGAAGGAGTACTTGCACATATTTTTTAGCTTCTCCATTATGCATGTATGAAGATATTAGATGTCTGTTCTGGTGTCCAGGCAGAGAAAATGAAGGGAAAATGGAGCTTATTCAAGCTATTAGCTTACCCTAAGGCAGGATCAACTACATTTTCATCAGTCCAGATTAGGAAAAAAATATATTTTTTTTAGGATTGATTTATATAGATCTGAAAAATCATAGCTTTTCTGAGATTATGTGTGTTTATGTTCCTTTTGTTAAACCTATTTGACTCTCCATGGGCTCGGAAGCAGGTTACCCACTTATTCTTGAAAATTCATCATGTTATTTCCTCATTCTTCACCCCAAGCTTAGCAGGCATCACTCATTCAATCTTTCACCAATGATGATATCTCTCTAAGCCTCCTATCACTCATGTTTCTGTCCCCTGATTACCTCCAGCTTATGCACAAAACTCAGTGAAACTCTCTAAACAAGGCTTATTAATGTGAGAGAAAAAGATTACTTCTTATGTTGCAAACAGCATGAGATGCCCCTCCTGTGCAATATGACATTTAAACTTCTGTTCAGTTTGTATGTATGAAATTCCCAGGTTGCCTCTGAACTATTGCTGCCTGGCTGGTTACTCCCCACTGTATGTCAAATTTATTTTTCTGAGGTGTGGTGTGTTGTACATGAGTTCTGTTTCTTTCTTTCTTTCTTTCTTACTTGCCACTCCACTGTCTTGGACTCTTTATTCTAGTCCTTTTTCCTAGTGGTCCCCAAGGGCTTCATTTCATGTGCCACTTTCAAATATTCCCTTTTTTCTACCATTCACGAAAGTAATAGTAAAAATAGATCATTCTCTTGCAAAACAACTCTTGATAGAGCCCTTGTTCTGACAGGGAACCACTAATAACAACTTTCCAAGTACAATTTTTCTACTGGTTTACACCCCTTTTATCTGCATCATCCTTTTCTAGCTTGTTTATCAGAATGTCACATCAAAAGATCCAGGAAAGGGAAGTTATGACATCTGCTGCTTTTTCCTCTCTTTTTAGGGTCTCCTAACATGTCACACAGGGTGATTAGAATGGTTGACAGTGTGTATTCATGATAAATCCATGATGAATTCTCAACTCTTTCTGTTTCTCCATGTACTTAAGGGAGTTTATTCTAGTTTTATTATTGCAGTCATGACATCTACAAATATAAACACTTGGTTCTTACCTTTTAAAGAAGAGAAGTATATTTCCTCAAATATTGTTAAAATTTCTCTAATTGCTAAAGGCAGTTGCTGAAGGCTCTCACTTTATACCAGCTATAAGGCCTTACCTATTTAACTTCCCTCTAAACTACTGCTTTCTTCCTCTTGCCTATTATTACTGCTTGGTATTATATTTTTTTAATTTATGGGTGAGATGTTTATAAATAGAAATACAGCTGTATTATACAAAGACAGCCTTATAACAGTTGTTTTTCTCAGCTTTTGTGCACTTTGTTACAGCTTTCCTAATGTTACAAACTGGTTTAACACAGAAGACCAAAGGAAGCTGTACCTCTGTGGATAAAATGGATCATAACACAGAAACGTTCAGAATACACCCAAAAAACGTGATTAAAACAAAATGAGGTCAGATGTTGGTGCCAAAAAATTGATATATCTGATTTAATAGTAAAAGAGGTGGAGGGGTGAGAAAGGGAGAAAGGGAGAAAGAGGGAAAGAGGGAAAGAGGGAAAGAGAGAGAGAGAGACAGAGAGAAAAGAAAGAAAGAAAGAAAGAAAGAAAGAAAGAAAGAAAGAAAGAAAGAAAGAAAGAAAGAAAGAAAGAAAGAAAGAAAGAAAGAAAGAAAGAAAGAAAGAAAGAAAGAAAGAAAGAAAGAAAGAAAGAAAGAAAGAAAGAAAGAAAGAAAGAAAGAAAGAAAGAAAGAAAGAAAGAAAGAAAGAAAGAAAGAAAAGAAAGAAAGAAAGAAAGAAAGAAAGAAAGAAAAGAAAGAAAGAAAGAAAAGAAAGAAAGAAAGAAAGAAAGAAAGAAAGAAAGAAAGAAAGAAAGAAAGAAAGAAAGAAAGAAAGAAAGAAAGAAAGAAAGAAAGAAAGAAAGAAAGAAAGAAAGAAAGAAAGAAAGAAAGAAAGAAAGAAAGAAAGAAAGAAAGAGAAAGAAAAGAGAAGAGAAAGAGAAGAGAAGAGAAGAGAAGAGAAGAGAAGAGAAGAGAAGAGAAGAAAAGAAAAGAAAAGAAAAGAAAAGAAAAGAAAAGAAAAGAAAAGAAAAGAAAAAGAAAAGAAAAGAAAAGAAAAGAAAAGAAAAGAAAAGAAAAGAAAAGAAAAGAAAAGAAAAGAAAAGAAAAGAAAAGAAAAGAAAAGAAAAGAAAAGAAAAGAAAAGAAAAGAAAAGAAAAGAAAAAGAAAAAGGGAAGGGAAGGGAAGGGAAGGGAAGGGAAGGGAAGGGAAGGGAAGGGAAGGGAAGGGAAGGGAAGGGAAGGGAAGGGAAGGGAAGGAGGAAGGGAAGGGAAGGGAAGGGAAGGGAAGGGAAGGGAAGGGAAGGGAAGGGAAGGGAAGGGAAGGGAAGGGAAGGGAAGGGAAGGGAAGGGAAGGGAAGGGAAGGGAAGGGAAGGGAAGGGAAGGGAAGGGAAGGGAAGGGAAGGGAAGGGAAGGGAAGGGAAGGGAAGGGAAGGGAAGGGAAGGGAAGGGAAGGGAAGGGAAGGGAAGGGAAGGGAAGGGAAGGGAAGGGAAGGGAAGGGAAGGGAAGGGAAGGGAAGGGAAGGGAAGGGAAGGGAAGGGAAGGGAAGGGAAGGGAAGGGAAGAGAAAATAGAAGTGTGCATGGGGGATTGGATGACAGAGAGAGTGGCAGGGGTAAGGTGGAAGGAAATCCCCCATCCACGGGTCCCAAGAACATCTCCTTGCTCCCCTCCTTCTGGTCTTTGTGGTGGTGAGGGTCCCCTGCCACCACACCACATCAGAACATACAGAATCCAGTGAATTAATATACATTTTGGGCCAGGTGGGAACTCCCAGGTGCCTCCTGTGGGGGCCAGGTTTGACACTGTCCCTTGCAACACTGTGGATCTGTTGCATCATGGCCTGTTGCAGGGTCTAGGGACCCCTTGGCCTGTTCAGGGTGGGGTGGATTTCTCTGCAGAGAAATACAAAAACTGTATTTTGAAATACAGTTTTACTATAATAGGAAAAGGTCCTTCATGAAGACGTTTAAGCCATAAATTACAACAGTTCAGTCTCGACACCTATTTATAGTCTCTTCTTCAAATGAATATACTTTACAGGGAATAATGAACTATTTCTGTTTATAGAATAAGCTTATGAAGACATTTAGTCACATAAAAATTACATAGACAATTACTATTTTCTTGAACTGTAGTAATTGCTTGTGCAAGAGTTAAAACTAGTTTAAGATTTGCATCCACCTGTTCTTTAGGTAACTGGTGCATTTGTCTCAAGCTATTAAGTTTCTATTAGATATGCACTGCTTATTGTTTTCCAGGTAGTTTGATTACTTTTTGAAGAAGTTGTAGTCTCTAGAGAAAAAAACAGTCATGAATTTAAGGTGAGACATTCTTTAATCCAATCTTTTCATATGCAATACACAAATATTACATCCAATTCCCAGTTTTAAATAGGTAGAAATGTTTTCTGAGAGACTCATATTAAAACAGAAACCACACAGTTACATTCCCAGATCACATTATCAAAATGTATCCTGAATTTTTATAAAGTTAACTGCTTAAAGATGACAGTATTGTAGGAAGTTAGTTTGGTGTCATACTAGAGGCAGTGTGATTTTAAAAACATTGCATGAGGTAATTTACTATTGTGTGCGAGTCTGAGAAAGTGAGAACTATAGTTCTTTATGTATTTAGAAGTATGGGAAATTAATTATCCTCTTGGAGATCTAAGAAATCATTTAAAGATATAAAACAAGGAATCACTTCATCAAAAGTTAAAATACTCATCTGAGTGTTTACCAAAAGAGTATCAAGAGATTTTTTTACTCCCTGATTGTGGGAGAATGGTTGAGCTCTGATTACAGAGGAAAATGATGGTATTTATTGTATGCTAACCTAAGATTTATCGAGTTTAGAAATATCTATCATTTACAAATACATTTTTAATCACTTTTGCAGCAGATTTCAGTCTCTCTGAAAGTAGTAGATGTGTGTACCTCTGGGATACTTGAGTACTTAGGCTTAATCTCAGGTATGGAGTGTTCATCTAAGGTATGAGCTGAATGAAATGGAAAGCTCTATGTTCAAATTCACAGATTCAAATGGTAAATTACACCTCAAGAATAATAAACAAAATTCCCCCCCACTCTTATTCATATCTCTTCCTTCAGAGCACCTACTATGCCATACACACAGGCTTCACTGGAGTGATGTCAAATGGGTTAGACATGGCTGAAACTATGGTTTAAAGCATGATACAGGTTTAGAATCATATGGAGTTCCAGAGTTTTGCAGTCAAAGCAGTTTATTAGCAGCTCATGCTGCAATAACACTTGAATTTATTGTACATTTCAGGCAGGAGTTAACTTAATCCCATGTGCATTGCTGACCAGATCTGATAGTCTATTCAGAGGTGTGAACCAGTGCATAGCACTGAAAGATGACAAATAGATTCACAGAAATACATCACTTCTAAGTCTTCTACTTATGTGTTCTCTTTTCCCGTGAATTCATGTCTAAGTAAAGGTAGCAAAAGAGTTTCTTCTCCCTAAACTGTTCTACAGTGCTGTTCAGCTAAGGCCTGGAAGCTTTCTTACTCCAGTGATTTTGCACCACACCTTTATTTAGTTAGTCAATACAAATGCACCCTTTGGATCTTAATCCTAGACACATTCAATCAGCTGCATCTGGTAATGACAAGCATTGATAATGAAACTACATATAATAGCTGCAAATTAGATGTATGGAGAATATAAGTGCTATGAAAAAAAGTTAATAATAATGTAATTGACAGCACAAGGGGCATCTAATCCTTTAAAAAATTGTTTTATTAAACCTGAAAACAAGAAATATTCAAAGTGCCATATGATTGTGTCTGTAAATGATATATTTCTGTCCTATCTAAATATATATTTAAAATTACAGATTCTTGTATGTTGGAAATGGTCTTCACAGTTCATGTAGTCCAAAGCAGTTGGACTGCAAAGCAGTTAGAGCAGGCTCATGGCTTCGAATTTACTTTACCTATGAAGTTATCCCACTGGCAGTTTACTTATCCCTCTTATTTGGCACCTAGCTTAGACATTGTGGGTAGGTTTGAAAGGAAAAGGAAAAAAGAATTTTAATGGAGCAAACTTCTGGAAACCAGGCATTTTTATTACATTTTGTGTCTTAGAGTGGTTTTCTCTAATTTAGCGGCTAGGACTACCTGCACACTCCCCCCTTGTCTTTCCCTGACCCCTTCCTGAATGTCTCATTAACTGATTGCTTGTCATGACATCTAAAACGAATTGCTTCAGCCCTGGTTTGATTAAAAACACAAGGGTTAAGCATCTTTTTCTGTGACAGGTGGCAATCTGTGCTTTTTTGTGTGCTTGTGCAGATATCTATGCACAATTCCAGTTGCTGCAAAGGCAGAACAGGTGTCAGGAGCACGTGGTGGTGATGCTGGTCACAAGGTGTGGGACTTTATTGGGGGATGCTCTGGTGAGGCTTTAGTTTCATGAGATCTGGTGGTGTATGGCTCACTCTGAAGGGGCAGGCCCCTGAACACAATTGCTATTAGCAACTTCATTGCCTTCTAGCACTGTGGGCAGTGCCTGCAAACAAACAAGTATGCAGTTTGCATGGCAGAGGCTGTGGAATTTAAGGTCCTGAGAAGAGTGAGCAAGACAATACCGGAATTACATCTCTGGACTTCAGAAGAGAACATTTCAGCCTGCTCTGGGAGCTGTGTGGCACATCCCATGGGAAACTGTCCTGGAGTTCAAAAGGGTCAGGGGAACTGACTCATCTTTAGGCATACCTTTTCAGGGCATGAGAATTAACCCTTCCTCACAAAGAGGCAAGGCAGAAGGCAAGTGTGGATGAACATTGAGTTCCTGATTGAGCTCAGACATGAAAAGGAGATATGCAGATAGTGGCAGAAGAAACAGTCTTCATGGAATGGATACACAGACATTGGTAACTCAAGTAGAAATGAAAAAACAAAGGCCAAAGCTCAGCTGGATTTATCATCCTGGGGGCCTTTTCCAAACTAAATGTTTCTATGATTCTATGATCTTTCTGGGCCCTGAGGTGAGACTGACTGCCCTGTATTTCCCCAGGTCTTCTTGGCATCTATTTTTAAAAATGGGCATTAATTAATTAATTAATTAATTTAAATTGTCTCAAACCTGTACTGCTCCTATGGCAGGAGGTTCTTCATTTTCCCAGTCCCTACCTTTGTCTTCCATGACTTGGGAATTGTGGATGAAGCCACGATGGTGAAGAATGATGTGAAATTGTTCTTGAATACCTCAGTGTTTTCCATGTCCTCGGAACTAGGTTTCCTGATTTATTTTGGAGTGGTCCCACATCTTCCACTGTCTTCTTTTTTATCCCTGAGGTACCTACAGAAGCTTTACTTGTTGCCTTTGACTTCCCCAGACAGATTCAATTCTACCAGGGCTTTAGCTTTCCAATCCCTGGCTGCTCAGACAAGTTGAACATGAGATGGTAGCATGCTCTTGCAACCAAGGAGACTGAATACATCCTGGGCTGTGTTGGCAAGAGTGTAGTCAGCAGGACCAAGGACATGCTCCCCCTCTTTGGTACTTGCAAGACCTTCTCTGAAGTACTGCATTCAGTTTTTGGGCTCCCTGCTGCAAGAAGGATATTTATGTTTTGGATGAAGTCCAGGAACAATCACCAAGATGGCTGATGGCTGGAGCACAGGGTATAGGGTGTGGGTTGGGGAACTGGATTTGTTCAGCATTGAACAAATCAGAAAGAAGGCCCACAGTAGACTGTGTTGCTGCCTATTGATATCTCACTGAAGGATCCAGAGGAGCTGGAGCCAGACTCCTCCCAGCAGTGCACAGTGATAGGACAAAAGCAATGGATACAAGTGGGAAAGTAGGATATTCTAATTAAATATTAGAATATAGTTTATTGAAGCATGGTGTGAATAACACCAAGGTCGCAGGTTTGGACCCCATATGGCCAGTCACTGCAGAGTTGGAAGTGATGATCTTTGTGAGTCCCTTCCAACTCAGAATATTCTGTGATATTTATCTTTTTCATTATAGTGATGATCAGATGCTGTAAAATTTGTATGATGCTTCCAGATTTGACTGGCAATGGCTGTGAGTAACCTGGTCTGCTGTAGACTTGCTTTGACCAGAGTATTGGCACAGTTAACTTCTGGATCAGATTTGAATCTTAAATCATTCTATCATTCTCTGAAACTTGTGCACTGGGTGAGAGAGAGAAGACTTAAGAATGGCAATACAAGGGATGTAAACAAAGAAACACTAGATGAAGGCATAGCATGATGAATTCTTTTCTTTCAGCAGCAAATTTTTCAAAATATTTAGTGCAGAAAACTTTGAAATAAATATCTGAAGTGTGAGGTCTTATCTGTGGCAAATTGGACCCCAAATTTACCATTACTTTTGCAAATTTCTTTGGTTTTTCTTGGCTCTAATTGAATGAATAATCTTAGTGGCTGTATTATCCAGTTCTGGTTTTTTGCCTTTGTTTGTTCTTTCTTTAAAATATATAAAAAATCCTTGTTTTAATACATAAAAGTATTTAGAACATTTAGAACATCTGCAGAAAAAATCAAGAATACTTAGAATGACATTGATTATCGATGCTTAATGCCGTACTTTATTTAGCAAAGAATAGAATGACTCAATAATGGGTCATAAGTTCCAAGCTAATTGATCTTCTTTCATCTGGTGAGACTGCCTTAAATAATAATTAGTTCTAGCTGTACTCTGGATATCCAAGCTGAAACATTGAACCGTATATCTTACATCATTACAGAGCATGGTAAGAAAAGTTGTTGAAAAAACCAAACAACAAAAACAAGCATCAAAATCAAACAAACTTCAGCCATTCCATGGCACAAAGAAAGTAACAAGAAAGAAGGGAGAATTCTTAATGCTACATGCTACTGGAAGAGACCAGCCAAGCAGAAAAGTTTATTTTTAAAGATAAAAGTTTCTGTTCTGAAAACCACAGGCAGTTTCACAAGTATAAATTCTCTTTCCACTGATGAGCATCAGAGTCACACTTTACTTGAGACTAAATCCATGTTACTATTCTAAAGTGTATTTGTGAAGAAAGTTTCATTTGTTATGTAGTGAATGAGATTTAGGGACTGCTTTTAAGTGATTTTGATTAACCTCAACAAGAGCTTCAAATACTTCAGAATTGGAACTTTTCAAGAAGATGTAAGATTTCCTTAAATGAATCAAAGAAGAAAAGAATCAGGAAATCATAGCAGCTATGAGGTGATTGCATAAATTAACTACAAACCAATAATTAATAAATAATACAACTGTTTGTTTAAAAATTCTAAAATTACAATCATAAACTTTAAAACTTTTCTAAGTAAAATGGCCCATTATAAAAACATGTTTTTATATAACTATATAAATACATACATATGTGTGTGTATTTGTATATATGATTTTAGTGTATGTAATTTCTGAACTTTTGATGTGACTTCAAAAAGTTAAAATCTAGCAAAGGAATTAATGAAGGCGCACTGATGAACATTAAGTTCATTGAATGTCAAATTGTGTTATTTCCCAAATGTTAAAATAGTACTTAATAGTCTTTGATGCAGCAAAATAAAATAGATGTTTTCTTTGATATGCATGTGCAGAACAAAGATGGCTTTGAAGTCTGTTTTTGTGTATTCCTTTAGCAGCAAAAAACTGACATATGATTGTAAACTTAGGTTATTTGAAAGTATGAAAGCACATGAGACTTAAAAGGAAAAGTAGGACAATTTTCTTGACAGAAAAGTAATGCTGTCTTTAGTGTCAGTGATGTTAATTGGCTGTACTTGAACTTTCCCAAGGCTTTAGGTGATCAGTTTGTTCAAACCAAAGGGATACTATTGTGGATAAACTTTATAAACCATAAATGGTGTAGAAAAATAATACAATGCAGTTGGAAAAGTGAATGATTTAAAAGTGACTTCTCATTCATTTTGTATACAGCTACTGTTTGACAGTACATTTTTGAGAACAGGCCTCCACCAGATAACAAAATGTAGGTATGTCCCTTTGCACATTCTGGAGAGGGATGCAGAATCTGGTACATTGCCTTGTCTTGATTAGTTTTTATGAAGTCTGTAAACAGATATTTGAAAACATATTTATCCTGCACAAAGACTAAACTAAACCAAATCTCCCTACTACTTTGTAATATTTAGATACGACCCAAAAACTTTCTGTTCATGTTTTCTGAGCCTGTACTTCAGATTTGGTAATAAAATACATTTTTGTTTCAAATTCCCTTGGAGAAACTTTGTGTCTGCCAGACAAATAGTTCTTCAGATTCTGTGCCTCTCCAAATTTGTTGTAAATCAACAATTTCTCAACTGTTTTATGTCTACATTTTGATGACTGATGAATGTATGAAATTTCTTTAACTTTCCTTATGTCTCCATATCCGGTCTAAAATTAGGTTTCTTTGGAGAACCTTTGCCGTTCTTGTTCTCCTGTTCAGTGGCATTAATGGTATGCTTATCTCGTTCTTGACCAAGTCATTCAAAAATCAAAGTAAAGAAATAGAATATCCAAAATGCAGACTGCATTAATCCGTATATTTTCTCTTATTTCCTCCAAGTATTGGCAAAATATGATGATTTTTCCTGTCTCCTAGAATCTTCCCCAGTACTTTGAGTTCTGCTAGGGAACTGGTGGCTCACAGATGTCCTCAACCTGTAGTAGTCTCTCAGGTTACTTCTGAGATGTCTTCAGCAGCAGAGCTGGTGAACCCCTGACAAAGGTTTCAGACTCATGCCCTTCTGCCAGTTTGCCCTTTCTTGACTTTCCAAAGCCTCCCGCCACTTCTGCTGCCTCTGTCCCCTATAAACAAAGTTCTCTCCCAAAGGCTCAAAGTAGCCTCTTTCCAATCTAACAGATGGGAAATTCTTCTCAGTTGCAATTCCCAAAGACTTCATCCAGTGTCTGAGACATGAATGTTCTGTAACTGTCTTGAAAGAAGCTTCCTAGAGCAGTGCCAGTTTAGAATCAATGGAGAAAGAAAAATATTCTGGTTCTCTTCACTAGTACCTGCTTCATGAATACTTTCCTAGACTTCTGAGTATTCTGTCAGGACCAAAATATGCACATTAGCATGAGTATATCTGTTGTTTTTGAATACTGAAGCAGGAAGGGAACGCAGAAAAGAAGGGGGAAAAGAAAATTAAAGGAAAAGAAAAAAATATGCCAAAGGCATATTGTGTAGTCCTTAATATTTTAATACCTGTCAGTTCTTCTGAAAGGATGATGCTGTTCCTGTAATAAATGGAATTGGGGAATAAATGAGAGAAACATTACCAGGTAGATGTCCTGACTGATGTAGTGTATGTGGAGGTAGTAGAAGACTGTTGTTTTAAGGTATCTAGGTCTACCTGGGACTTCCTAAAGTATCCTAGACATTTGTACGTATTAACTTGAAAGTATTTGTCAGAGACCTAACAAAACAAAGATTATTTACACCTGGAAGACTCAGAAAGACATGTTTCATTCTTCCACTTTCTGAAACCATTTTTAATTATTCTTGATTATTGAGGATTTGAATATTCCTGTTGGCAGAAAGAAAGATACAATTACACTTAAATGAAAGAGTAGAAGGCTGAACCAAGTCCAGAAAAATGTTAATGATGTGACATTTGAAGTATATTTGTCATTGAATGAGAACTTGTCCAAGAAAATGAAAGCTGCATATGGTACAAGGAAGAAAACAAATCAAGGTGTGTGGTCATAGTTCCTATCCCAGTAAAATATCTCTGTAATAAAAACATGCTGGCAGGAGATCCAGGTTTACATTTCATTGCAAACTCTTAGAAAATTACTTTGACTTAAAGTGAGAGACCTGAATGAGATGAAAAGTTAAATAAGAAGATTATGCTATCTTGAATTCTCAATGGAAGCTATTGTCCTACATAATTTATAGCAAGTTTTTCTTTGATCTTTTATGTTTACAGAGAGTATTACTAGTGAATACAAATTTTAAAGTTAAAATATTCCCATTAACTCTACAATTTATATTTAAAGTAATTATTTGGATTAGTTTATTATGAGTGAGTGAATGTTGTAGTGACAAACCAGTCATTAAAAAATAAATCTATGCTTCAACATGTACTTACAAAATCTGCCCACAGGGTTTCCATCTCAGTATCTGGGTAATATTCTGTAGTTATGACAAACTTGAAGCTAACTGAAAATTAGTCACTATCTTAAGGTAACAAATTACCTGATTCTTGATCTTTCTGCTATTTAGGTTTCCATTTATCTGGCATTCTTGGGAACTCTGACCTAATGGGCTTACACTTTGTTGACTTTTTTTTAAATTCCCAGAGCAGTATGCCTGAAGAACAATGAAGCTAGCAGTTGAAAATATTTAGTTGTATTTAATAGCTAAAAAAAAAACAAAACAAAAACTTGAAAGAACTAAATGCTTAGACTAAGACTTGGTATATTGGTAAGACAATTAATAGAGTCATTTCACTCCATCACTGAGAAGCACAGACAGGTAAATTCTACAAAGTACTTTTTCTTACAGGCATGTCTGGAAATTTCTCATTTCTCATAGGTAGTTACCAGTCAGGGAAAAATCACTGCATCAGATTAATTAATTTACATCAGAATGAGAACATAAAAGACAACTTATATAAAATAAAAATTGGGTGAGGATTGTCTGAGGCTTTATTTCAAAGAATAAAACAATCAATATTAATGACCCTGTCTGTTTTCTAGTTAGTGCAGACTTTTGGTGGTACCTTTAACTTAGAACTCTGGCATGGATTTTGTCAAGCAGGAAGTGTCTAATTTTAAAGGTGCCATTAAAGGAACTAAAACTAAAGGAAAACTAAGTCTTAAGATCATTTCCCTTTTATTCCTGGGTACAGCAGAGAGCTCCAAGTCTAACTGTGCTTAGAGGACTATATATATGTTAACAACTCCATCAGGTACTGACTCAACCTAGGTCATGACACTGGAGGCCATAGACAGTTTGGCTTCCTTTGTAGATAAAACACATGGTCACACTGTTCTTAGGAGATTTATCAAGCCAAAAAAGTCTTATAAAGCATAAACATTTAATTTTAAAATTAGAGTTTCTGTCCCTAATCTCTGAAACTTTTGTGCATGAGAACACAGTCCCCCTGAATGGATTTTAAAGACTAAACCATGGGAGATCAGAGTTTGTACTTGCAAGATTATTTGCACAACCTTGTGAAGATGGAAAATGCAACAAAATAGGAAATTAGGAAACCATTTTAGACTTTGCCTGAAAAGCTGCCTTAATTTTTATTTAAAATTTCAACATTGCATACTATTTTTTGAATAGCATTGAATTTCTCTTTCTAGCAAAAATGTATGCTAATAAAACTGGAGAGAAGACTATTCATATTGTCTGTTAAATATTTTCTCTGTATCAATAACACTTCAGTGTCTCTTGTTCTATGCTGGATATATATTTTAAAATGCTAACTTTAAGATAACTTGCCTTAGTTTTTAAATCAATAGCCTTTTTTGTTGATTGCATTTTTTAAGAAGAAATTAATAAAATAGGACATTCATAGGGGAAAAATAGCTGATTGTGCATCACTGTCCTAGTGCAAATTACAAATTGGAAGTATTGCACATGATAATCATGATAAGGTTCTCTCCACCCAGGAGGTAAAATCATTCCACAATTCAACAGCTCAGGTGGCTTTACCTCTGTGCTGCCAATTTCTCTGCTTCCATTGCTGTAGTCACACCCACAGGGCATTTGCAACCATCCCTGAGTCACTGTAGAAGTAAAGTATTGGCCATTTTTCTCATTCAGCTATTGCAAAATCTAAAGCCAGAAGGATAGCTTTCTTATCTGCCAACTCACTCAATTCACCTTCACTTTCAGCAGTTTCTGTGACTCCATATAGCAGCATTCCACCTTCAATTATTTTCCTATATTATGACAGAATCCATCAGTGAAAAGGACATATTATTTATCTTTTTTTCTGGTAGATCTTTGTACAGTCCTTCTCTGGCAATATTCTGAAACCTTAATCTTCTCTCTATTCAATCCATGATCACTTCCAAAATTCCTGTGTGACTTGTGTTTCCTATTTGAGTCCACTGTGAGCTCGGTGTGACCCACTTACTCCATGTAGTATGGGCAGTGTGATGTATAGAGGAGATCCTCGCACTGAGCATCCAGGTCAGCATCAGCAAATGGGATGCCAGGAGAAGCTGTGCTTCAGTACCAATCACATCCAAAGCAGCTCAAACCCCTTCAATAGCTGCCATATCTCATTTTCAGCTGGAGGATAGTGGGCTTCAGATGCTCTGTACACCAGACACAAAAAACCTGCAGGTTGACCTCTAGTGTTTGCTCACGATTTCTGCAAGAGCCTCTAGGCAAGGCCATTCTCCCCAGCTGCAGTGTAGAGCATATGTTTTAATCTCTTGCTCTGTGCAGAGTGGCCCAAGAGCTACTGAATGGACTATCTCCCATTTGATTTGTTCAATGGCTTGTCATGAGTCATTTGAACAAATGAATTTGGACCTGTTTGAAACTATTCTTCTGGGTGACTTGGTGGGGAGGGCTGGCAATCAGGCTGCAATTTGGAATGTGCATTCTACAAAACCCTACAATGCGCAAGAAAGATAAAAAAATTAACAGTGTGCAATTTTTTGCTAATTGATACAGACATTGATGTTATTTTATTGATCACAATCATTGGGATCTGACAATTTCTATCTTGCTATCTTATTCCTTAAAATTGAATCTCTTGTTCAGGCCCCTTGACCTTTATTTTATGACAAATCTGGCTTTCAGAAAGATTTTCTTTTTTCTTCCCTTTCTCAGAAACTTCTGCTGTATTGTCACTCAGTGACAATATCATCAATATGGTTTCACACTGTTTCAGTGCAGTCTGGATCAGTCCATGGTTGATGGTAGGGCTGTGTTTCCACCATGGACAATCAGTTCCAGGTCTTCTGGATTTCCCTCCAAATGGAAGCAAACTGTGTCATGCTGCTGCCCAAGGAACAGAGAAAATGACATTAGCAATATCACTTGTGGCTTACTGTTCAGCTTCCTTTGACTGAAGCCCGTATTTAAGTTCCAGCATGTCCAATACGGCAGCACTCCGGGCTGGTGTGACTTCATCCAGGCCATGGTAGCCTACTTTTAGTCTCCACTCTCCACTGGGCTTTTGCACTGATCATATGGGACTGCTGAAAGGTGAGCCAGTCTTGCTGATCATTCCTGAGATTTCCAGTACAGGAAATATCTTATGGATGAGAATCAGGGACTCTTGATGTGCTATTCTTGTCAGAGCACCATTGTGTCAGTGTTTGGTAACTGTTCTACCTTCAGCACCCCCACAACAGAAGGGCCCTTGGGAGGATTGATACTGGCATGGATTTGTCCTTTGGTTCAGCTGCAGTGCCTCTCACTGAGATTTGCATAGCCATGATGTATCACTGAGGTTGGAATAACCTTCTGCTGTCACCAGGGTTGGAATAACCACATCTTGCTTTGTCATTGTCTTCAGAGACCTTCCCTTCCCCTTGAGGTCACTTAATAGCACAGGACTCAGTAGGCCTGTGATATTAAGAGGCACAGGCCTCAGCACATGGCAGTGATTTGTGTCTCTGGATTTGCAAGCAAACAGTATATTTTTCCAAATAGTTAAGTAGTTACTCAGATTCTGCACTTATTCAAAGGCATGATTCCAAAAGGCTGGAGCTGACCACTGTCCTAGGCTCTTTCCCATACTACCCCACACAGCCTGCCACTCACAGCTATCCAGCATCAGGGTAGGTCACTGGATGGCATTCTTAAATAATTTTTTACAACTTAAACAAGACCAACATAAACAACGCATTCAAGAGACATAGAAATAGGAACATGATAGTTTGAAAATCCCATCGATATTCAAAATTCTCAAGAACCATTTTAATTTTAGAGGAGGAAAAGAAGATGGTTAAGGTATCTCCCTTGTAGATCAGGTCTCTAAGGAGAAAAGGTAAAAGGTGTAATTATTAATAGTTCCCAATAGATGGCTCCTGAAGTACAGTTGATGGCAATACTGAGAACAAATACCAGATTAGTGTCACGACCAACAGTTTTATCATATCATAAGTCAGTGTTACAAAGTACAACAACATGATACCTAAACCCAGTCCCCAGAGATGATAAACAATGCAACAGGGAGCACATATTACAAATGTGTTACGTGACACAACTAAGAACACGTGCAGCTCTGAGAGCAAATAAATCAACATTGTTACCAGTGACTATTAAAATAATATAATGAATGCATATAAAAATTTTGTTTTAATACACTCTAGTCAGCTCTGTTGTTATCTCAAACCTTCAAACCCTATGCTTGGTGCCAAAAAGGACATAGTTTAATGTGACAGGCAGTTAACACCACACAGAGACTTGCTCATTATTCTCTGCATCATATAGATAGGGGACAGTTGTGGAGAAAAAAAAAAAAAAAGGAAAATTAATGGGTTGACATATGGACAACTTAATAGGACAGAAAGGAAAATAAAAATAAAAATAAAAATAAAAATAAAAATAAAAATAAAAATAATAATAATAATAATAATAATAATAATAATAATAATAATAATAATAATAATAATAATAATAATAGTAATATGCACAAAAAAATATGCACAGTGGAATTTCTTGCTACTAATCAACAGATGCTCAGCCAGTTCTGGAGCAGCAGCTCCCAGCCAGTTTTCCTCCTAGTTTAAATACTGAGTATGATACCATATGGTAAAGAGTATCCCTTTGGCCAGTTTGATGCAGCTGTCCCAACTGTGTCTGCTCCCTGCTTCTTGTGCCCTCCAGACAATTTACTGGTAGGATGGTGTGAGACACTGAGAAGTCTTTTGTTGACTTAGTGTAAACAGTGTTTAGCAAAAATTGAAATATTAGTGTGTTATCAACATTATTCTCATCCTAAATTCAAATATATCATTGTAGTAGTTAGTAGGAAAAAAATCAACATTATCCCAGCTGAAATCCACAGTACAATAGAGCTAAACTCAGTAAATAGTACCAAAATAGAACTGCTTAACTCCCGTGGATTTAGATCACACGGTGATGTGTGGCCTCTTCAGATCTCCTGAAAATTTGTCAGATCAGGTCCAATTCAGCACAGTCAAATTCCCAGTTCTGCAGTCCCATCACAAGCTGGAGTCCATGCAGTGATTCCCTGGAGACTGCTCTGTTTTGAATTGACACAGGAGAGTCCCAAAGGTGTCTATTAAATGACAAAGTTTGTGCTTCAGGCTAAAGACCCTGGAAATGCTTTTAACATTGTATCAAAATTAGAGTTATTTTTTTTTTTTAATTTTTTAAATAACATTCATTAAACTTGCTTAAAAAGTATTGTAGCATAATTTGAATATTTTCTAACCTGGCTGGCTACACAGATTGTATTTTTTATTCAGATGAATATATTTTAACTCAAGCAATTTTTTTACTCTTTGCTAAAAGTGTTATATTTTCCAATTTACAGCTGTAACATGGTGCTCAGTATCAAATATCTCTTCTGTTTGTGGAGTCATAAATGTAATGAGTGTTTACTTACACTGTGGCAGCAAAGCCAAAATGAAATATTCTTGTGGTTTTGCTCTAGAAACACCAGAAGGGAAAAGAAGTAATAATAACAGAATAGGAACAGGGCCGCCTATTTTAAATGCTTGGCAGTTGTCTAGAGACAGTCCCCACAGTATGTGGGAGAGATTTAGCATTATGCTGGTGCCAGAACTTTGGTCCCATTTTCACTTCTGGTAATGTGTTCAGCGAGAAGAAATTACTCAATTAAGTAGTTATTTCAGATTTACATTAGATACAACGAATTCAGGATAAAAACTTAGGAAGCTGAAACATTCATTTTATATATATATATATATGTAAATGAATGTAAATTTAAGGAATTAGCAGACATCCAAGCTTACTTCCCACTCTGCTCACTGCAGCAGATGTATGTATGAGTCAACTCCACATAACATTAGAAGTCCTTTATATCAGTATTTCTTTAAGGATCCCTGAGACTGCAAGCTAAAAGATGACCATAGATTGATTGAATCTTCATCCATCAGCATAAATATCTAAGAAGGAACCAAAAATATAAGATCAGAAGTGAGATGTGTGAGAACTAAGGAAGAAAATTTATTTCTGTCAAAGGAACTAACACTTGCAAAGTCAGATAGTGTATGTCAGTTCATTTTCACAGAGTGAATCAGATTTTGAGAGAGTCTGATCCCTCATAGTTAGGGATCCTGAGACATTTGCATGACGCCATCTCTGCTAAACTTTACTTCCTTCCAGGAGGGCTGAACACTGCAGGCTTTGCTTGAAGAACAGTTGAGAGAAGATACTTTGCAGTCCAGGACAGCAGAGTGTCTGGGTGGGTAGAAATTCATAGACACCACAGCATCACGAAGAGTGGCTTAATGAAAGCACAAATGTGACCTCTCTGAAAACAATAGATTTAAAAAGGACTTTTGTTGCCTTTCTTCACCAAAGGAAGAATCAGCCAATCAATGAACCAGAAACTGTATATCTGACTGAAATTCTGTATTGAGTCTCTTCAATAATTCCTTCAAACAATGAAAAGCAGCTTAGAGCTGGTGAGTGGAAAAACAATCCTTTGATGTCAATTGTTTCTCTTGGATAGATAAGCTTGACTTTTCTAAGGGAAAGGAGAGAGAAGGTAAAGTCAGGTTTAAAAGTGACTGGAGACTGGCACACTGCTAGCTTTTCTAATCATGTGTGACAAACAAAATCAGTATTTTAACATAATTATAATATTGCTCTGTAAATAGATAACTATCTTCCTAGATAGTTTGAGATCCAGATATTTATTTGATTAAAATTACACCTTCAACTTCAATCAATCTGATCTGCAATACTGTAAATAGAATATTTATTGTTTATTGTTATAATTATGTTTTTTGAAAGCATCATTTTCTGTCACAAAGTGAGCCTTGCAGATAACCTAATTTCACTTGAACTACCAAAGTGTGTAGCTAATAAAAGCCAGTCCAGCTTCCAGAATTACATTTGCGTACTGTGATAATTCATTAACAAAGTTTATAAATATGCAGAAGTAGAAACATACAGGAAATAATTCAAAATTTTTCCATTTATTTTATATTTTCAATTTATTTTAAAAGCAGTTTTATTTTTGCTGTTATTAAGATGTTTATCCTAAAAGTATTTATTGCCATTTTAATTTTTAGTTACTGGGTTTGAAGTATTTTTTTTTAGATGACTAATTAATGCAAAATTAAAACAAACATTTATTTCTGAGTGAAATAAAATAATTAGGGCAGACTAGCCTGTCTTTCTTGCTTCTTTCTCCATTATACCACAAACCAATGTTACATCTCAAAATTATTTTTCAAATAATTCAGCTACCCTGCAAAAGAATCTCATTTTACTTTCATTTCAATAAGGATCTATATCATAGGTTGGGTTTTTTCCTTGAAATAGTGCCACATAATAATTATACAGTGACATAATACCCTGTGCCTAGCTCTGTTAAAAGGAAGGAAAAAATTGTTGTGGATACTTTTTAAAACAATATTGTCTAAATAACAAATTTTAAACCTTGTAATAGAAGATGCAGAAAACTGGGCTAGTTTCTTAATGTCCTTTCAATAAGTTATTGATAGGCCATTACTAAGCTAGTTAAAAATGGGAATTGCTTGGGAAGTTACAACTTCAACACACCTTTTTACATGAATTGGTAAGCAACAATACTTGAACTCCTGATAATCTGTAATTTACTATTGGGTTTTTTAGTCATATAATGTGTGCGACCTGGGGGGTCTTCTGGATATGCATGTGTTCTTCCCTCCCTTTACTCCTACTAATCAGATGCCCAAAGTCCCTTATAAAATTTTTGAGAAGTCTAGCTGTATGTGATTATTGGCTTAGTCTTGATCTGGGTTTTTGTGTGGTTTTTTGTAATGTGTATATATAATGCCTTTCTCTGTCCCATTTGCCATTCAGTGGTGACTAACTCTGATCTTGTATTTGGCTTGATCATACAATAACACTATATGAATCATATAATTTGTAATAGCAAACTTTAATTAATGACTTGGTCATTTGAAATTTTATTTCTTCAAATTAAGGAAGGTTTTTTTTTCTTTTTGTCCAGGGGTATGGTTTGTCCTTGAAAACAAAGTAATAACAACGAACCTAAGAGAGTATTTTGCATATCCAAATTTATGGTTCAGCATTCATTTTCAGTGTTTCAGTTTTGAACTCTTCATAATAAAAGTTAAAGCAAAATCCTCATTTTTAATTGCAGCAATTAACAGTTAAAATGTGAACAAAGTCCAAACTTTCTTAGCATTAGCATTTCTAATTATCTAATGTCCCATTTTTACTGAGGGTTATGTAGCAATTTAATTGCTTCATAATAATTTATGATCTATATTTGCAGAATGATTTTTCTTTACTTCTTTGCTTTACTTACATAATTTTGCATAATGAAGGTTAGGGTTCGTGTTCTTCTTTAGGTTTGGGGTTTTTTTTCCCTTATATTATGAAGAGCTGAGTTAGGTAATTTCAGCTGATTCATGCAGTATTCTTTTTAGTCTTGTATTATGATTTTGCATTAGGTCTGGCTGAGATGGAGTTAACTGTTTCCCATAGAAGCCCCCATAGCACTGTGACGTACAGCACTGGTGGCTGGAAAGGTTTGGTATCTCACCAGTGTTTTGGCTACTGCTGAGCAGCTCTAGCACAGCTGTGTCCCCAGCATTCCACCCCCCAGCCAGCAGACTGGGCTTGGGCAAAGTTTTGTGAGGGGCACAAACGGGATGCCTGGCCCAAAATGACCAGTGTTATGCAACATATGTTGTCAGATCAGATACAAAAACTAAGAAAAGGAGAAGGAAATGAATGGGCATTTGTTATTTACAACATTTGCCTTCCAGAGAAACCACCATAGTGATAAAGCTCTGCCTCCTGGGAAGTGGCTGGAAATATCTTGCTGATGGAAAGTATAGAATAAATCTTTGTTTCATATGCTTGTCTGAGCTCGACCTTTGCTGTTGCTTTAGTGAAATATCTTGACCTATGAGGGCCTTTTTTCATCTTCTGCTCTCCTGCTGAAGAGGGGAGCAATAGAAGGGCTTGGTGAGCTGCTGGCACTCAGCCAAGGTCATCTCACCACAAATCTACATATGAGTTTATTAAATCTTCACCAAGTCAATTAATAGTAATTTGAGTGGAAAAAATCAAAAAAGGAACAAAATAATGTAGAATTTATTCAGTTTCAATTGGTTGGTTTTCAATAAGCCAACCAATTGAAAATATGTTCACATTTTTAAATGCAGATCTATTAATTCTCAGTGCCTGTAAAAGCAAAAGTTAAGTTAAGGATGCCTGTGTTTAAAACTGCAGTTTTACACTGAAGGCTAAAATCTTAGGAAAATCTATTAAAACAGGTATGTTTTAAAATGTTACTTTTGAATTTATCTTCATTATTTTCTCAGATACTTTTATGGTAATGAGTAAATGATAAATATTCAGATCAGTTTTCTTTTGCACATAGAATCATCTATGGAGCATAAAAAAAATTCTTCTACAGAAACAGGACTATAATAGGTAATCAAAAATGTGATAAACTCTAAAAGAAAAATTAAGGTTCCTGTGTCCAAATGGCAAATGAAACATTGCATGAGGTAGAATGTGATGCTATTCTAACTCAGGGATGTTTACACATTTTTAGATTAATAGCTTCTGAAAAAGGCCCTTTTTTCCCCATACAATTTGAAATGCATAAAAAAATTCAAAGCTGTGAGTATAAAAACTTTTTACACTCAATCTAATCTCAGGCAAATTTTAGATTACATCTAGTCTGATCATAGCAAATCAGTCATTGTCCAATATTTGACAGATTTCCATGACAACGGTAGAATATCTCAATCCCAACCTCTCATTTGTATTTCTTAACTGTACCTTGATATTTGGAGGGAGTAAAAGTAGAGGAAAGACAGAACCATTTGGAAAACATTCTTGCTTGTTTCTAAAGTTTTGCTGGCATATTCCCATGCAGAGAACTAAACAAAGGCAAAAACTATGGCACAAAGGCAAAAAACTTCCTTGAAAGATTTCCCCAGTGTTATACAGCAAGGGAAGAGCATATGGCTAATTCTTTTTGTGGTCACTTTAAGCTCTCTACTGATTCCCTAGGTGTGTTTCTTTTGTTTTGTTTTCCTTAATTACTTTTTGTTTGTTTGTGGGTCTTTTTTAAAATTAATTTTTAAGTTATGATGTGGGGTATGGAATCTCATATGTAAACAGAAATGCTGAGTACAGTTCTCCTCTGGGAAGATAATATTGGTCACATACTATATGTGCCAAAACTATGAATTCTAATGAAATTTGTATGTGTTCTACTGGGAACTAAACATTGATTGCACTGGAACTGCTTATTTTTTTGTCTTGGGTTATTAAAGCATCTATTCTAAAAACTTTCAGAGAAATTAGGCAGAAAAATTGTCTTAATACTTAAGTACTTAAGTACTGAGGACAGTTCTGCTAGAGAAATTTGTAGGCTTCATTATATAACAGGATATTAAATTAATCTGTTATATAATGCATAAAAGAAGCCATATATTGACATAATTGGAAACAGATGGACATCACAGGTCTCATGTAAGGTCTATGCAATTTGGTCTGTTTGTTCTTTAGAGGGATGGGCAGAAGACTACTAAAACACAAAAGACATGGTCATGGTCACATCATAATGATCATATTATTTCATTAATAAGTCTTGCCTCAAAACAGGGCTTATTGGATTGAGCAAATGCACATGATTTGGAACTTTCCAGTTCTTGAGTTTCTTGAGTTTTAACCATCCAGCACATCTTATATAAGTAGATATACAGGCCTATCTGCAATTACTTATCCTAAATATCAGGAATGTGTCCACTTCAGGGCTTCCTGGTACAAGAGAGACTAAGAACTACTGCTGAGAGACTAGCAAAGGCTAAGATGATGAGGGGATTGGAGCATCCTCCATATGTGGGCATGCTGAGAGAGCTCAGACTGTTCTGCTTGGAGAAGAAAAAGCTCAGGGAGGTCTGTATATATGAATACCTAAAGGGAGGATACAAAGAAGATGGAGCCAGGACCTTTTCAGTCATATCCAGTGACAGGAACAGAGGCAAAGATAAAAAGCTCATACACAGGAAGTGCTCTGTGAACATCAGGAATCACGATGAAGGTGACTGTGCATTGTCACAGGTTGCCCAGGGAATTTTTGGATTTTGCAACCTTGAATATATTCAAATGACATCTGTAGATGATCCTGTGCAGCCAGATATAGGTTACCCTACTTGAGAAGGGTGATGGACCCAATGACCTCTAACTTGTGTGTGCCTTTCCTTCTAAGCAGCTTCTTGTAAGCAGTGATTCTGGCCAACATCCAGCTCTGGCCCCTCCAGTATTAGTTGCAGTGATACCTTAAACATCATAGGGAATTGAGCTCTCCAGCATTATTTCTCCTATCATTTATAATGTGATCATTCTAAATGTGTGTTAACAAGATTTGGATATAGCAGCATTTAATGAAATACATCAACCTAATCTAACTGTAATAAATAGAGCATAAAATGTTTGAGGTAGATATTGTTGAAGTATAAAATCAATACAGTTATTCACTTCTCATCTGCTGCAGGAAGTTTTTTCTTAGACACCACTTAAATGCCATTGAAAGGTTTTTTCCATCCTTTTTTGAAGCATCTGCTGGGAGACTTCTATAGAACCTGTTATATTAGTCATCTGGATAGCCCTCTGCAATTATAGACAACTCCATACTCAATACAGATATTGCATGAACTGTTTTGTGAGGTTCTCCTCAATTAGATGTTTGCCAATGAGAAAGCTAGCCTGGATAAATACTTGCAATTTTCTGTTCCCTCTGTTTTTATCTCATGGCTAAACTTCATTCACGTTTGGTCATATCCCATTATATTGCTTGCAAAGGAGCAGAGTAAGTTACTTGTTACTTAAAACCCTATTATGTATCCAGATTTTGCCAAAATTGTCACCTAAAACAGACCTGCATCTCTAAAAGTAATTTGAAGATGATGCCCATGGTTTAGCAATTTTTTTAGTTGCATGGCTCAGCCATATTTTTCTGGTTAGATGAGCAGCTTAGGGTTATACTGTTTGTGTGTTTTCTTTAGATTTTTTTTCTTTTGTATTGCTATTCATTCACATTTCTTCTGTGATGTAGGACTACTTTTTGATTTGAAGTCAGTCTAAGAGGAAAAATATTCTTCAATAATCCCCTGTGCTTACAGAAAGTGTTTATAGTGAAATAGTAATGGGTAGTTAAATTCATATGAGACTTTACATCGCACATTTCAAAATGTTAAAAATGACATACAGCAACTACTGTAATTTCCTCAAGTGTACCATTACCATAAATCTGACAAAGATGTTTTACTTTGCTGCTGTGTGATATTTTATTTGATTAAGTATGTTGGTAATTCCTACATGCCTTTAATAGAACAGCTGATATTTTGCAAAACCACTACTTAGTCAATGTAAATATAGATTGTGAAGTGATGCAAAAAGTTGAGACTCATAAAAGACAAAAGACTTCTCTTTTTAATTTTCTTTTTCTATTTCTTTTTTCCCCCTGAAATAATATGAAGAATTCTAACAACTGAGGTGAGGACAACATTTTAACATCACTTTTATATAAACCTCTAAAATGCATGGACATAGAGTTATGACAGCATATTTGTCTAAGATACATTAATACAGCCTCAACCAACAGATTTCTGGTTCTAGTTTGAATGAAATCTATCTCCACACAACCACCCTCCTTCCCCCAATAATACTAATTAGCATTTTTGAAAATGAAAGTAAATTATCTGTATAAACACTTAACCCCAGGAAAAAAACATAGTATTGCAATAAATATGCTGACAACAAGCATCACTATTGTTAACAGAGCAAAATGCAGACAAGAAGTTCTGACAAGTCATGTGTATTCAGTCTCTGTGACTTTTTCTGTATCTGGTTTGGATTATAATAATGAAAGTTTTTGTTTTATTTTCCTATATTGAAAAATACAGACTATGGCTTTCTCTGTATTTTACAAATTAAAAGACTAAAAATGTAGTATATACAATTAGCTATTTTAATTAAAAAGTTAACTAATCTGAATTTTTGAGGAAGCTGTAAAAATGAAAGCTGTTATCCTCATTTTACAGAGTAAAAATGGATATTTAAAGGATAGAACTACAGTACAGAAACTCATCTGGGCAGAGCTGGAGACAGAAGAGGAGCAGCTCTTCAAGCATAATGTCATACACCTTGTGCTGCCAGTACTGAAGCACTTTAGGGAGTACATGGAAAGCCTTGTTTCACTGTGCTTAGGAGCCTTGTTTCACTGTGCATTATTTCTGGACTGACAATTCTTAGGAAAGGACACTAAATGCAAAAAAAAGAAAAGGCAGGCCTTAAAATTTTAGGGATGCTATTGTATTTGTCACTTCCACAAACCATCTTGTTGAGATTGGTGACTTGGGTTTAGGAAATAAAATTAATGCTTCTTGGGCTTGGGAAATAATATTAATGCTCCTGTAGGTATTTGATGTACTGCTCTTTGAGTGACTGAAATAAATCATATTCTGAGGGACTTAGAGAGAGAGAGAGTGGTAAATATTAGCCTTGCAGGAGACAGAAGCATTATGTGTGGGAGATGCAGTCCTTTCATAAAACCTGTAAATCCATAGTGCAGATGATGAGATACAAGTAAAGGTAAAAATGTGCTTTTAACTGTTTTGTTCCTGCTTTTTGAAAAGTAGAATGAAGAATGGCATATAAAGAAATGAAGATGAAAGAAGTTAATTCCTCCCATTAGAAGACAGTAATACCTTGCTATTTAAGCCATGTTTAAGAGAATGAGGTAAATGCTCTGTGACACATTGTAGAAGCAGCACTGCTAAAGAGGTTGTTTTTTATTAGGAAAACAGATTCCAAGACAATGACCTGTATCTATTAATCAGAGCTGAAAACCAGCAGGGTGACTCTGATAGATTCAAAAATAATTTCATTCTATTTTTCACTAGGATGAAACTGAGAAGTCTTCAGATTGACTAGAAAAAATATTTCCTTATTAATTCAAAGCAGTAAAATAAACTAAGTAGTAGCATGGAGTTATAAAACTCTTAAAAGCAAGGGATTGAAACAGGATACCTTATATTCCATATGGATAATATCATGCATTTGAAGCTTATGTTTTTCCCTATTGTGCTTTCTATTTTGACAAGTAGATCAACCCAAAATGTCAAGATGTTTCAGCTTTTTATACTTTAGATTTTGTAAGATAAAAAGTTTTCAGGTTTTTTTTAGGTCTATTTCTGAGGAAGGTAGTGGAAACCCTGTATTTTATGATGAAATATTTTGTTTTAGTAAATTACCTAACACAGAATTATCTACAATCTTACTAGAAGCATGAATGTAACAGCACTGAAAACCAAAACTGTACTTAGCTAATAGCAGCAGTAGTAGCACAATCATAAAATATCTTGAGTTGGAAGACACCCACCAGGGTCACCGAGTCCAGCTCCTGGACCACCACAGGATGGCCTCAAGAATCATGCCATGTCCCTGAGAGCATTGTCCACGTGCTTCCTTAACTCTGTCAGGCTTGGTGTTGTGACCACTTCCCTGGGAGCCTGTTCCAGCACCTAGCCATCTTCTGGGTGAAAAACCTTTTCTTAATATTCAACCTAAACCTCCCTGACAAAACCCCAGGCCACTCCCTCAGGTTCTGCCACTGGTCACCACAGAGAAGAGATCAGTATTTGCCCCTCCTCTTCCTCTCCTGAGAAAGTTGTAGACTGCTGTGCTGTTTTCCTTTAGTCTCCTCCAAGCTAAAGAGATCAAGTAATCTCAGGCAGTCCTTGGATGGCTTCTCCTCTGGACCCTTAACCACCACTGTAGCCTACCTTTGGATTCTCTCTAATATCTCTATATTCTTCTTACATGTGACACTCAAAACTGCCCCCAGCATTTGAGGTGAGGCTGCCCCAGCTCAGGGCAGAGCAGGACAATCCCCTCCCTTGCCTGGCTGGCCATGCTGGGCCTGGTGCCCCCCAGGACACGCTTGGCCCTCCTGGCTGCCAGGGCACTGCTGACTCATGTTCAGCTTGTCATGGACCAGGACACACAGATCTGTGTGCAGATCTGCTCTCCAGCCTCTCATTCCCCAGTGTGAATATACATTCATAGTTGTCCCGTTCTACCTGTAGGATATGGCACTTGTATATATTTCATATGTTCAACTTAATATGGTTGGTGATAGCCTAGCCCTCTAAGAGTCAAGATGTCTCTACAGAGCCTTGCTGCCTTCAAGCAGATCAACAGCTCCTCCCAATTTGATGTTGTCAGCAAGTTTACTTAGTATGCCTTCTTGTCCTGCATTCAAATTGTTTATGAAGATGTTGAAGCAAAGTGGCTCTAAAATGGAGCTCTGTGGAGCATATACCCCTATTTATAGTTTATACTACCTAATGCTTTTTCACTTAAGTTTTTCCTGAATACCATTTTGCTACCTAAACTAGTATTTTCAATATATTTAGTGTTGAATACGTTCTTATTAAGTAGCTTCTGCAGTCTGGCAAGTGTGGCAGCGGCCTCAGGGGAGACAAAGAGTTACATTGTCCCACCCCAAACCCCTTGTGAAGGGTGGCCCAGGTGCTCTGATTTGGTTTGAGTCCCTGGGGGTTTCTCCCTTGCTGTGCTTCTACTGGTCCCTGACCCTGAACTCCACCCTCAAAGGTGGGGACCCTTGAGAGTTCTGTCCCTCAAAAACCCCTGCTGTGCCTCTGTTCAGGGCTCTCTGTTCTGGACCTGGCTTTGTTCCCATGCTGAATAAATGGTTTCATGAACGGGAGCCCGTCTCGGTTGGTGTTTCATGCTGGTCCCCAGAATCCTGCTGCTTCCCTGGACGAGATCCTGGGGTTGCTGACTGCAAGATATGGTGAGAGAATGCGTGGCATCCAGCGAAGCAAGAGAACAGCAGGACCCGGCTCCATGGACACCTCGTAAGTCCCCGGCTGATGGCTTGAGAGCCGGCGAGACCCCCGCCTTGGAAAGGAGGACTCGAGAGTACCTGGCAGGAAGGCTGGGTTGAGAGTGCCTCGGGCATGGGGAAGAAAAGGGCTTACGGAGGTGTGGGAGCCGAGACCAGATGCTGGGACAAACACCTTACATCACCCAACGAGACGTATTATGGACGATTATATTAACATTATGGACGATTATATTAATATTATGGACGATATCAACATTATGGACGATTATATTAACATTATGGACGGTATGGCTCTTCCAGTGGACTGTTTTTTGTCTTCTGTGAAGTTTCTTTTTTTTTGGTGTATACCTCCCTGTACCTTCCCCTTTCCTCTGTTCCTAAGGGCAGGACAAAGGGTGAAAAAAGCCAAGGTGGCTCGAGGTTGCTGCCGACTCCCCGTCACCCCGGTGTTTCTCTGCCATCCCATCCCCTGTTTTCCTGAAGGCAAGCAAGGGACGGAGAACATCCAGAGTGATGCAGGTCTGCTGCCGTCTGCCCGCCGTTCCGTGTCCTCCTTCACCCCCTGTCTTTCCATATTCCCCGTTCCCTGTCCGGGAAAGTCCGTCCCGGCCTCCCCCCCATCCCAAGATGGCGCCGGCCACGCGGTCTGGGATCCCTTGTTTCCCACCTTGCTCCTTCTATTCCGGTCTCGAACCTTCCCTTCCCCCGGTAACTCCTGCTTTGCTCCCACCCCTTTGTTTGGCTGCTCCACCCCTGGGGGCTCTGCCTGTTCCATCCTGGGCAACACCCTCTCCGGGGAAATCAAAACTGTTACCCGAGCTCCCAAAGCCAGTGTTTCACCGAGATCATCTAAAGCGGTGACACCCACATGGGAACCGGAGCCGAAGCTGGAGATCGAAGAATTCTGCCCCTCTTGAGAGGAGATACAAGAGCTGCACCCTTCCTATAAGAGAATCCTAAAGTGGAAGAGACTGAACTAAAAAACCATTATGTTTGTGTTAAGTATCATCACTATTTAATTTGCCCGGCATGGTTTGAGATTTAAGTGTTTGTTTTTAATTTTGTTTTTTCTGTTTGCTTAATGTGTTTTGTTACTGAGTTATTGGTGTCCCACAAAGCAAAGTGGGTGCTCTGTGGAGGAGGTGAGATTTTAAGGTGTGTGTTTGGAAACATTTTAAGCTCCTAATTAAAATTTGGGGAAGAAAAAAAAAAAAAAAATAAAAAAAATAAAAAAGGAGCAGATGTGGCAGCGGCCTCAGGGGAGACAAAGAGTTACATTGTCCCACCCCAAACCCCTTGTGAAGGGTGGCCCAGGTGCTCTGATTTGGTTTGAGTCCCTGGGGGTTTCTCCCTTGCTGTGCTTCTACTGGTCCCTGACCCTGAACTCCACCCTCAAAGGTGGGGACCCTTGAGAGTTCTGTCCCTCAAAAACCCCTGCTGTGCCTCTGTTCAGGGCTCTCTGTTCTGGACCTGGCTTTGTTCCCATGCTGAATAAATGGTTTCATGAACGGGAGCCCGTCTCGGTTGGTGTTTCATGCTGGTCCCCAGAATCCTGCTGCTTCCCTGGACGAGATCCTGGGGTTGCTGACTGCAACAGGCAAGTAGTATGATAAACTACCAGGTTTGAACCTTAATTAGACAAACAAAGTACTAAAAAAGCAGAAAAAATTAGAATAACTAGAAGCAAAATTGATACCACAAATAAATAAATCTGATGTGCCTCTGATACTGATTCAGAAAGGAAGGTCACACAGTTGTGGAATTTGCTTAAAAAGCTTACAACTTAGTTGATATATACAATAGCTGTTCTTGTGAAGTGCAGATACAGGAGAAAACAAATGGAAACATTTCTATTGTGTAGACAAGGAGCTAGGGAATAGAGGGAATTGCTGAAGCCAATTCTCAAAGCATTTGGACTAATTGTTTTGTAATGAAACAATTTAATTTTAAGGTAGAAATTATCTTCAGTTTAGCCTGACTAGTTAGGAGTAGTGTATTCTTATTTCTTAAAATAAGATTTTCAAAGTATGTGCTCAGGATATAAATATCCCAGCTTAAAATATTTCAGAATTCTGAAAATCCTTCAGCTTTTGAATTTCTCTGTATGTTTTTCACATGCCTCTGAGAAATTAGTGTAATGATGATGTCTTGACCTCACTGTACAGTCATTCATACTTCATGAAGCAGGCCAAAGGGAAAACACTGTATTGCCTTTATTATTTTTCACTGAACATACGTTAATGATAAAACCTCCTAATATCATGATCATTTTTTTGTTTAGTTTATGGCTTAAGCAGAAGCATATTCTTGACATGCCTCTGAAACTGTTAACAGGTGTTAGGCGAACCAAGTACTGTTACGTTATCTAAAGGAAAACACCACTTTATTCTCAGTCCTTTCAACTTAGCTGAAAAAATCTTATAACTGTTTTCATTAACTAGTTTCTAAAAAAACTTCCATGAAATACGATGAATCCCATATGTAGTGCTATGGATATTTCTGTGCTGATGTGTGAAGCAGATTTACTAAAAGCAATAGGTTAGTACAGCCTATCAAGTTTGTGCCTGGCCAGCTCCAGTTACCTTTCCTAAATCTTTCCACATTCATTACTTCTCTTCATGTGTGAGGCACATTCTCTTGGCTTCCTTTTCTGTAATATAAATGGAGAAAAACTTGTACATTTAAAAAAGATGCAGAAGCCTATCAAAAAGAAAACACTTCAGTGCACACAATTCTTCCCTCAGGGGCAGGCTGAGAGGGAGAATGAATTGCACATGACAGCTGTTAGGGTTTGGTTTTGTCTAATGCAGTGCAGACAGACACTGGAAAGGGTGGCATTGAAATCCCAAACAAAATGAAACCTATCACCGAGCTATCAGGAAGTTGTGTGGAAATGCACATTTCTATGGTTGTGTTATGCCTGTAGATAAAAGTTACAATCTAAGACCTGTCATTTTCTTCTTTAGTTGACACAAAATGCTGTATCTCTGTTTCTTGGCTTTTTTTTTTTTTTTTTTTTTTTTTAATTTTTTTTTTTAATTTTATTTTTTAATCTGCTTATGTGGCATGTAATGACCAGGAGAAAATCCAAAGGATATATTCAACTACATTCTTCACATCTACTCCTGCAGCCCTTTACAACATGCAAGTTATTGAATTTAAGACATAAATATCTCCAATCTTTGGTAATATTTGAATTCCACTTTATTTGAAATAATGAAATATAAAAAAATGCAATTAAATTTAACCAGCATTGATGCAAATAATTTTAAAGCATTTCTCACTCCTTTAAGTTTTGAGGGATTCCATGGCTTGTTTTGCATGTGTTCTTCTTCCTTCACTTATTTGAAGTCTTCTGTAACCAAGGCATGAGGAAAGAGTTGAGAGGAAAGAGCAGAACTTGGTGTAGTTGGAAGGCAGAATAAGATCTTAGGCCAGCTTTCATCTGAACTAAAAGGACATTATAAGTATTCCTGAGTGGTTTTTTTCATATTAATTAATTCAGGCCCCCTCCAAGCAACGAGAGACTCTTCCTTCCTTTAATCCCTGAAGATATTTACAAGCACAGTCTTTTGTAGAAGAAACGAGAAACATTCTTTTCTTCTCTTCCCATCTCTTCCTTCCCTCCTGTCTTCCTCTCCCTGGAATATTTTGCCTGGGTTGCCAGCCAGCAGTAAGCAGGAACCTGCTGACTTCTGGCTTCTCTTGGACAAGTGATACAGCTTCCATTGGACACACTGGTACCCACAGCCAAGCCAGAGAAACAGATGGAAAAAGTGTAAAATAAAGCTATGTAAGCTCCAATGAGGCAAAAATTATATACTTTTTAAAGTTTTGTTGGCTTTCTACAAAAAATGGCACCCTAGGGAAAGTTCTGTCACTGAATTTTATAGGCCAGGTGTTCATCTGAACAAAAGCATAAAGCAAGAGCAGGGAGTTTGCTGCTTTCTCAATTATGTGAATGCTTTCACAAAAGAAGTCAACAGGGGTCCCAAAATGCAACTTTAAAACAAGCTTAAAAAGCTTTTTTAAAGTGAGTATTTAAATATTGGAAAGGTTTATTTCCAGTTTCCATTTCCCTTATATATTTTCTGTTGTAGAATGATAGAATGATAGAACTTCAGTTGCTTCTGAAGTGCTGAAAGTTACTTTTAAGAAGACGTGTAAATGACAATGGGTATTTTTTTCCCCTCTTTACTTCAGTATTCTGGATGAAAGATTTCAAAGTGAAAATGAACATGCATGAATATTCGGCTATTTGCAATGATTTTAAGATTTTTTCTTATTTTATAATTTGACCTAATTTTAACCAATGCTTAAAAGTTTAGTTCTGACTGACAATAAAAGTGTGCATCACTAAGGCTCTTGAAACAGTCAGTGTAAGTCAATTTTATTTTTTTATTTTTTTTTCTGTTCAGTGTTCCTTCTTGTGTGAATAATAAGAGACAGCTTATCTGGAACAGAATCATGATTTAGAGAACTATTAAGGGAAAACATAGGATTGGAACAGGCTCTATAATTTTTTCATTCTTTTTCCATAGTGAGAACTTTTATGAAATATACTGGAAAATAACTTTTCTTGCCTTCCATAGATAGCAAATCTTTTATATTGTTGGCTGTTTTATTTTATTTTTATTGCTTTAAAACTAATTGACTAATAAGTCCTTCTGTTTTGAGTTGGGAAAAATAGAATACAACATCTTTTTATCTGGAAATTCAAAAAACCTCTGAAGGCTCTTATCTGTCCTGAGAGCTTTTAGTGTAACATTGTTCCTGTAGAAATTTCTGGGGCCATATGGACGCAGTAGGTTTCACAGAATAATTTTCAGTTTTCATCTGTGCCTAACATATTGTTATGCACAATTGTAACTTGAAAGACATGAAGGTTCATTTAAGATTTTTAAAAGTTATAAAATATCAATAGATTTCTAATAGCAAGTTTTAAAATATCTGGACTTAAATGAAATAATATAGGTAACAATTATGAGGTTTTTGACACAGATGTTGACTACCTGAATTAAAGAAAATCATATTACCTCCATAATAAATATTTATTTTCTTCTCCCTCCACCTCCCAAACTTTACTCTAACACCCCCTGGTATCATTGTAAACTTAATGTGCAGATTCTATATAAACATTTTTAAATCCCTTTACTTACATGCACAAAACACGACACAGTTATTCAACAGAAGGTCTTTAAGTAACAACACCTGGAATGTAGGTGTAGATTCCTCCTTGCAAAGAGAAATATATTTGAATAAAGACTCTTACATGCCATACTACTCTAATGAAGACGGCTTCATGCTATTTGTTTCACAAGTTAGTCTGATATTTAATGAGGGAAGTAAGTGTATTGCAATTACACCCTGGAAATCTGGGAAGTGTATCCTGGGAAGATGGTATTTCTTTGATGTAGTGATCTGCTCTAGGCTCCTGCTTTAAGTACAAAGAATATCTTTCACATCCACCATCAGTGTTGTGTCAGCATTTGCAAATAATGATGTATAAGCAATAGTGAGCATAGTAAATGAGGTTTATATTATAAATGGAACTTAGAATTTCACATTGTAATTTTGGACAGATGTTCAAACAGAGCCTAGAGACATGAATCCTATACCTTGGGAAGATTTGGCTCATTAAATTGCCTCCACCATGTTTATCTTCTGGAGCTAAAATACAACAGTAATTCTACTTTACTACTTTCCTGCATAAGTTTGTACTCAGAATTTGAGTACAAATTACTGTAAGGGGAGACAAGGGATGACTTAACTATGTCATCTAGACTTCTGTGAGGCTTTTGACATGTTCTCACACAACATCCTTATCTCACATTGGAAAGAAATAGTTTTGAAGGGTAGACTATTCTGTGGATGAGGAATTGGCCAGAGCTCTTCAGCCAATTCCTAAACCCCGTAGAAGTATGGAGAGTCAATGAGGCAGAGACTTGTGGTCTGTGCCTCTGTGTCTAGGTGGACCTCAGGGTTCTGTCTTGAGATTGCTATCTTTATCAATGACACAGACAGTAAGATTAAGTGCACCCTACCAAGTTTGCAAATGGCATAAAGCTGAGGAGCTGACATGCTGAGCAAGTCTAAGGTGATACACCTAGGTAGGAGCAATCTCAGACCTGAGTACAGAGTGGGAAAAGAAGTCATTGGGAGCAGCGCTGCTGCTGGACATGGGCTAAAAACGTGTGCTTGCAGCCCAGACAGCCAACCTCATCCTGGGCTATATCCAGAGTGGCATGACCATCAGGTTGAGGGAGATGATTCTGACCCTCTACTCTGACCTTGTGAGACCCCACTTGGAATATTGTGTCCAGCTCTGGGTCCCCAGACCCATGTCCATGTAAGAAGGACATGAACCTGTTGAGGTGGGTCCAGAGGAGGACCATGAAAGTGATCAGAGGCAGGTATGGCTCAGGGCTCACAGCTCCTACGAAGTCAGGCTGAGAAAGCTGGGATTGTTCAGCCTGGAGAAGCGAAGACCGCAGAGAGACTTGTTCAGGCCTTCCAGTATCTAAAAGGGGCCTTACAAAAAAGCTGGAGAGGGACTTTTTACACAGGCAAATTATACAATTACACAATTGTAGTTCCTTTTGGCAGGAACTATTCCTTTCAGATGTGTTGTATGACCTGTTTGTTCCTGGTTTGGTTTTTTATATTATAAATACTATTAATTAACCTCAGGAAATACATTTTTTCTCTCTTAAGTTTACTCCCTTATCTCTGTCACAAAGACTGACACTTCGATTTCTTACTGTTACTTCACAAATGTAGCAGTGAACTATTTGTTATTATTCACTAATATATCTGCTATATATAGATATATTAGATAGTGGAAGAATTTGTTATAATATATTTGAATTCTGTTTTTAATAGCTGATGATTTTGTGTTTTAAGTTTCATATCTCAGAATGTATGTTCACAGCAGCTGAAGCATTTGGTAAATGGAAAGTTCTGTTTCCATAATACATTGATAATAATACTCAGACTACAGTGGGTACAATAAATGTGAATCTCTTAAAAGGGTTTTGTATGATATTTGAAGGTTCCTAACTGTCTAAGAGATATCTGAAATGATATATTTGTCTATGTGGAGAAAAACCTGACAAACATTGTGGATTTATTTATAGGCACTTATTTCAAATTTTGATCCTAAATAAAAAATTTCAAATTACGAAATAAAATAAATATATTTTTTATGTCTCTTACTATTAAGAATTACTAGTATTATTGTCTGAAACTACAGCTATTTCCTAAAATGCCTTCACTGTTGGACTATTTCTAGTGGAGATACAAATTATAATGCTGTATTTTGAATCACTACATAGTGTCGCCATTACTGGAACAACACACTCAATATAAAGAGACAGTCAGATTTCCAAACTGTTCCTGATATCTAGAGGCTACTCACGATTTTCTTTTAAAGAGCTGTGCAGAAATAAAAATTAAAAAAAAAAAAAAAAAAGCCCAAACCAGTAACATATTGTATGTCAAATTGGGTTTGGACACAGTCTGAAGCAATTAGGATTATTTCAGTTAATAAAAAGAACGCTCATGAAGACTGATATGGTATAAGGGTATTAATTTGAAGTGGAGATTATAACTTTATTTTGACATATGCTGAATATTAGCCAGACATATCACAGAAAAAGAAATTCTGGGATGACAGCATGCAGTCTGACTGAGCATCTGCCTGAAGCATTCTGCAGTAAATTCCAGATTTTAACATCTGTCCAAAAAAGAGGTAAGGTGGATTTATTATTAAGTCACTAGATGGGTATTTGTAGCTCTTTATTACTTTATTACTTATTAGTTCTGCTAATAAAGAACTAAAGAGGAAATAAAGAAATGGTGAGGAGCAGGAAAAAAGTTTGTTTTCAAGGGATTATCGCTTTATGTTTCATTCTATTTATTCCAGACAGCAGTAGCGGTGCTGTACCTATAAAAGCTCATGCCAAACACAACTCTGCCCTTTTCAAATCTTTTTAAACTCCTGCCCAGAAAACCAGAGAAAACAGAAGTACACAGCCACCCAAATATGTCATCAAGTGACTTAGCAACTGAAGATTTTCCATAACGCAGACTATATGCAGTGATGTTCAATCAGGGAACACTGAACAGCTTAAAAATACATGGAGAAGTTGTATGTCCAGTAAATGACTGAACCTCTAGGCCTCTCCTCTAGGCAAAGAGCTGGTTCTGCTTTGGATATACAGATTTAACAGAGTATGTGAGGCGTGATCTGCAGGCTGTTAGGGCACTGATCCTTTGCCAGGATGAATTTAGCTGGACTGATTTAGACCGACTGAGAACTGGACCGTATATATAAGCATACATGCACACACTAACATTAGTTAGAATTGCAATAGGGAAATACAGGTAGAATAGGTAAAAGGGATGAATGGCATGATTAGGTACTTATAGCATGGAAGAGAGGAAGTTTTTTCACTTAGTTTGTAGAATGTTGTGCCTAAAAATACAGCCAACCAAAAAGAAAAGGAAAAAATAAGGACAAGGAATAGGGACTAAATCAGCTCAGATTCGTTTTATTAGAGGCTACTTAAGTGAAAATTCTTGTATACACACAGATTTTCCTCAGTTAAGACTTTGTATTTTCTTAATCTTTCTTATTTCAAAAGGTTCACTCATGTAGGTTTATTAAGCGATTAATTCTTTCAGAAGTGCACTGTTGGAATGAACCTTTGAAAACACAATGCTAGGTATGTAATCGGTCTTCTTGAAAATTTCTGTAGGGAGACATTAATTGAGAAATGGTTTCTATGGATTAACTTATGAGAGGAAAAATAACAGGGGATGAATTATTTCATTACTAGTGATCTGCTTTTTTTCCTTTTCAGACTTTTTTTTTTTTGCCTTAGAGAAGAAAGAGATAAGACTACATAACAAAATATCTTATTGTTTATATTCCCATACTACGTGGGGAAAGACTAAAATACAAAATACTAATGAAAAAAATCCTGGAAGTCAGTTTATTCTCTAGAAATTACTTCATTTAAAGTGACCCTCTTATAGACCTTTCATAAACATTTTCTGCCATTCATCTGCTCAACCACTGCTGCATAAGATCCTAATAACTTCAGTGACTTATTTTAGAGACATATTTTTTCTGACACATGCTGCCTCAGGCTTCTCCTGAAAACATCATTCTTGAGATTTTGGTAATCACTTAGTGTCCATCATTCTATACCACTCTTCCAGTCCTTCCCTTTGCATTTTGACTACTTCCCAGGCAGCTGTTCTCATTGTCTCCTCTTAAATTTGTCTCCATTTGGAAAAATGCATCAAGTTTGCAACAATTTCAGTCCATTTCCAGCTCACTGCCATCCTTTGTTTAGAACAGTAAGTCTCACAGTTTGCAAAATGCAAAAAATCATTTGTGACTCATTCATGTAGTATTTGTCAACTTTTCTTTTTAGAACACTTGTCTGATAGATCTTTTCCTCAAGGCAAATGTAAACCCCATGTGTTCAAGATTAGAGAAAAGCAATGTAATAACAAATTGGAAGAATAATTTGCAGATGGCATGTATTAATTAAAGAAGGATATACTGGATATAAAAATCAATCCTTCACACACTTAAGATCTTCAGAACTGAACTGTTAAAATGTTCCCCAGAAAGAGACAAAGCTTGGCTCTTTGTTAAAATCATGACCAGGCAGAGTACAGCCTATAGCATGGTTTATTTAAAGACAGTGCTCAGTCATACAAGTGAAAAATTAGTAATATCTCTTCTTTATACATTAGAATGAAAAGTCTCAAAAGACAGAGACTAATGTTATCACTGCAAGTATTCAGAACCACACTTCTGTTCTTACAGCAGGAATCACAGCTTTGTGTACTTCAACAACAGCCTGTCAATGTATTTGTCAGTATGTAAGAGCAGTTACAACCTACTCCCATTTTTATCTGTATTCTCAGGAACAACACAATATACAAGGGAGGAAAGACTGAATAGCTGGGTGGTTTTTTTTATTTAGAGTAATTAACTGAAAGATCTAAACTACACCTTTGTGTTAGTGGTTCTTTTACTCCTAGGAATTAATTTGTGCAGGACTTCAAACAAACTGCACTTGAACGTTAAAGACTGGTGGAACAGACCAGTTACTCTTTTAGTTAGTCTTTGCTGTCTTTGTCTGGGAAGAAAAAATAATTCACTTTGACAGGATGAATAGGTGGACTTGTATTTTTCTTTCACTCAGATGGAAAAAAAAAGTCTCAAAAAAAAGCCCATACTCTTTTGCCTGGCATAACACTTGCTTTTCTTCTTGTCAAATTGTTAATGTTTTTCCTCCATTTATTTATGTCTGCTTTTCCTCTTGCTCTGAATAGTGGACACTATGCAAGCCTTTCACACAATCCCAACCTTTGTTCAAAGAGCAAATAAATAATCTAGACTTTTAGATGTTGGGGTGGAAATGGAAGGACAATGCATTTAAAAGACAGCCCTAACTATGCTGTGGTTCTGTGACATGTCCGTGCTATTGAGATTAGAAATTGTACCTGAATAAAAAAGAAGTGCTGCTGAATTTAGTTTTCTTTCCCTAGTTTTCTAGATAGAGCTCTGACACAGGTACTAAAGAGCGCCCATTTCATAAAATCAGGAGGGTTAGGTATCTTAAAATAATATTAGAAAAACCCTTCACTTTAAATGTGAGCTACGTACATCTAGTCAATACTTGGTTGGCTCTGAAGTGCACTCTCAAGTCTTCCATCTGACTTAGGACTCCAGGCAGACATTTCTTTTCATTTGATATAAAGAATCCACTTCTTCAGAAAACTGTGAACAACATTCCATTTTCTTAAATGCACTTTTTGTATAAAATGTTCCACTGGCGAGAGAATTACCCAAAAAGTAGAAGAATTAGGTTGCTTTTAATAGCTTTTAGTATAATGCCTACCTACTCTTTAGCTTGAGTTGTGCCATTGCATAGCTTTGAAACATAAGAGAAAGAAGTGAGATTCTTTTAAGCATTGCTTATATTTTCATCTTCCATTCATGTATTCATGTATTAAATTCTTTCTAAAACAGACAAATTTCAGTTACTCCTTTTCCCTTCTTCCCCGCCTCCCCTTATGCTATCCTTCACTCTTGCAGATTCATTTTTACCCAATTTTCTATTGCCTTATCTAATCACAAAGTGAGTTAAAATCACAAATACCTGGTTGTAATGACAGCTAATGGAAGCAATTATCTGGTTTCACAAGATTTATTTATTTCCATGAGAATAGTTTTAGCATCTATGGAGGAGAGGAAACTTTCTATGTCTGGACTCTTAGATTTTTAACTTTTGCAGAAATTTAATTTTTTTTTCTTGGGAGAAATCAACCCTGAAATAAAATATTAAAATAATTAAATATGAAAGGAAGGAGCAAGGAAGAAGTGAGGAAGAAATTGTTGTGCAAAGCTGTATTGATGATTAGCCATTTAAAATCTCAGGTTCAGTGTGATTAAAGCATTAAGGGTTACTTAAAGGGCAACTACCTCTGCCAACTTACAGAATTTATACAATAGAATCAAAAATATTTTCTTTACAGTAACTTTGCTTAATTTTTACTTTTTTCCTCCACACAAATAAAAAAATGAGAGCTTTTCATAAAATTAATTTGTTGTTATGATACTGGAAATAGTTCATGATGAAAAAAATTGACCACAGAGAAAGTAAAATTACTGCAGTATTTTACAACCAATTATAAAACTTAGAGATCATTTCAGGAGCAGCCCTGGTATAATCTGATGTGCTAAATCACTGTGATAGTTCTAAAAAGGCCCTGAAGGTGTATATACTTATAGCACTTCATGATAATAGCAACTAAAATGAAATAAAATTAACAAAAATTTAACAGGTCAACATTATGCTATTTCCATTTTCTGATTTATTTAGAGTTAGCACTTTTTAGATAAGAAAGATTTTTACTCAGTTGGAGATTTTGGTTGGTTGTGTACATACTCTCAAAAATCAACAAGGTAATTGTAGTTTTGGTTTGGTTAGTTAAATTTCAGCCTGGACAATGCTTGTAGAGTGTCTTGCCATACTCATCAGAATATAGTTATGCCTTAAGAAGCTACATCTGAGAAAACTCTGTTTTTAACTATAGAATAATATGTGGAAAGGATGTGAAGTATATCCAATGCTTCTCAGTGGGAAGTGCTGATGTCCTGGCAGACACAGAACAGAGAAGAAGAACACAGCTTCACCATTCTTGCTTCCACAAAAGAATTGTCTCAGCAGTCCTGGAAGGGTCTTAGAGGAGTAGTTATCCTCATGGAAAATTTTCTATTCTCTCTTACTCTAAAGATCTGTTAATTTCTGTAATACTGTTTTCAAGAAGAAGCAATAGCAGAGTTTATTCCCTGGCAGGGAAGTAATTTCCTTATTTCCCACAAAGTGCCTCTGAGGGTATTTTTGGCTATGTACTCTCAGAATATTCTATTTTATTAATTAAATACACATACTGTAGTGTAGTGTTTGTAGTGTTTGCCCAGCAGCACCCAAACCATGGGTGTGATACCAGAGCTTTTCCAGCAGGCACAGCACTGCGAGGGCTGCTGTGGGAGAATGAACTCCATCTCAGACAGACCTAGCACAAACAATAGATTCTCTGTATGTCTATTTACATAGGTTTTATTGTTAACATATTTTTTCTAGTTTGGTTTGGATTAGGTAGGGAAAGAATCTACATAATTTTAAGGAATTTTTAATAAGAAAAACACTTTCTAACTACTTCTTTAAATGCCTATGAATATGCGTGTGTGTATACACAGAAAACATAAATAATAATAAACTACTTCATATATGATCTTTCATTTCTATTTGGGATGTTTTTAGTTATTAAAATAGGTAGAGGAAATTTCATTCTATACTGTGATTTTCATTTCTTTCTTGCTTTTTTTTTAGGAGAAACTAATTTATACTGGTTTCCCAGCTGACAGATATTCCATGAAGTTAGAGAATAAATGGTTCTTCAAATTTTAAGGAAAACTGGATAAACTCTGAGCTCACATCATTAAAAAATGCCTTTAAATTAAGTGACTAGTGTAATTTTTATGTGTCATCTACTTTTAAATGGCACTGCTTTCACTAAAATTGAACTCCCTAGGAATTAATATACAAATACTATTGGGGAAGTATAAAAATAAAATAAATCAAATTTAATGTTTTTACTCTCCTGTCTCCAGTTCTAATCTGTGTTTATGGTTGTTCAATTCAGTGGGGATGTATTTAGGCCTCAAGCCTGCAAAACACTTAAAAACAATTTATATTTTAATTAAAATTATATTCAGCACATAGGACTTCTGCCTACTAGTTGATTTACTTTTTTACAGTGTGTGATTTGTGATTCAACAGTTATAATTAATAATTCAAATAAAACTTTTTTTGAAATCAGTAGATTTCAGAATTAAAAGTACTTCTGAGCTCTGGAGTCAGCACCATGTTTCATCTGGGAATTTGAGATACGTGTGCATAGAGTTGGGGATCAGAAAGGGCTTTGAGACAGAAAGTACCAAAGAGTAAAAGAAAGAATTCATTAGGAACAGCTATACATGGTGGAAAACATGTGCTGAGAAGGAGAAAAAAAAAATCACTTTTAAAAGGCCATTATAATTATAAATTTATATAAAAGTTTCATAGATAGGCATTGTTTGTGTTATTTATTCCAGGACAGCTCGCTGTACTGAATGCATGCTGCACAAATGATCTGTGATGATCAGACCTCATGTAGCTTGGGAAGAAAATAAATTTAAAAAACTCTTCAGAGGCAAATAACTTGCTTTTTAAATGCTCTCGTTTGCTTTCAATTTTTTTATACATTACCTACAAATATATTTATATACTACCAACATGTGGTAGTATATATATATATGAGTATGTGTGTGTGTGTATGTGTAATATTAATTTCAAAAAATGGAAATATTTATTTGCATATTGCAGATTTGTTTTTCAAAATACATGCAGTCTGGAAGTGATCAGCATACGTATCTCTGTGGGCAGATCTGTACCCAGAATGGGTGCAATATTTTTGAAGAGTGAAAAGCTGACTCAGACCAGAATTGGTAGTGGGTGGGCCTCTTACATACTCAGCTTGATTTGAAAAGTGGAATCATGCTCTAGATGTGCTACTCCAGGTAGTTGTCTGACATGTCCTCTCTTTAGAGAACTAACAGCACTTAACTGATTTGCACAAGGCCATATACCAGTAAATTAGTATCAAACTCAGAATATCAATTTTTGTACTGTTCTTAGCTTGTAAGTATAAGTGGCTGCACTATTGTCAGACTTCATGTATTTAGCTTTAATTCAACTATTTTCTACCTTATTACTCTTCCAGTGGTTAAATTCACTCTCTGCTAATCTTCCATTTCCTTGTAACTAACTTTACCTTTCTAACACTTGATTTAGCACCAGTGTGAGACTCATGATCTATACCAGGTATATTCATCTTTTCCAAGACACAACAAATCCAGGCTCCTGCTATATTTTACATAAACTTGTTTACAGCAGTATATATTGCATAAATCTAAACTTTTCAGTGAAACTTTAATAATGCAAGGCATTATGTGAGCCATTATGGACCTTTAGTTTGTAGATAATGACTAGCTGCCTTTTGGCTTTATACTGTAAGTTAATAGTGTAACACAACACATACCTATCAAATAGGATATTTTGTTCATTTTCAGTACTGATTTGCTTCATGGAATATTGCAAGAAGTTGTTAAAACAATTGACCTGGGAAATATGCTCCTTCATCAGAATGTGATCATGATTAGTATAATTCAATCACAGAATGATGTTAGTGGTGCCTCATACTACGGTGCTGATGCTTTCTGATATTTCAAGTAACATTTAAAGCAAACAGAAAAGGTTTGGTGAGACCTGACTTCCCAGAACTGTTATCAGTTTGATGTGTTTCTTTGTAGAGAAAGCCTGACCTTATACACCATTGTTTCTGTAAGACATCAACTGTGTCAATGTGAACATGGAAGTAAACTGATATAGGTGTCTTTTGCTTAAAATTCAGATTGGTTGAGAAAGAAAGGAGACATAGCTTCTTACCTTTTCTGTGAAGATCTTGTCTGTGCACTGGTCACAGTCCACTGGAGGTCTAGGTGTAAGCATTTTAAGGAAAAAGGGTCTATGGCTACTTGACAGCTGTGATAATTATGACTTGGGGCAAAGCTACAAGACCCAGCTACAACAGAGAATGAATTAGGAACAGAGAAATACAGAAAAGTCCTTAAGTATGAACATGCTTTAGTGTTATGTTAACTTTTACCTTTTCTCCTTGGAGATCCAGTCTGTGGGGAAGATTAGATTACATTAGCTGTGAAGATGCCCCTCCACTCTCCTGTTATAATAGCCTTAAAAACTGAGAGTATACAAGTGATTCACAATGCAATTGCTCACCAACTGGTGACCAATGCCCACCCAGTTCCCCAGCCGTGGCTACCATCTAGCTTTCCCACTAGATGACATTCTGGGAATGATCTATATGGTATGGAATATCCCTTTGGCCAGGAGGAGAGGTTCAGAGAGGAGAGGTTCAGAGAGGAGAGGTTCAGAGAGGTTCGGAGAGGTTCGGAGAGGAGAGGTTCGGAGAGGAGAGGTTCGGAGATGTTCGGAGAGGTTCGGAGAGGAGAGGTTCGGAGAGGAGAGGTTTGGAGAGGAGAGGAGAGGTTCGGAGAGGTTCGGAGAGGTTCAGAGAGGAGAGGTTCGGAGATGTTCGGAGAGGTTCGGAGAGGTTCGGAGAGGAGAGGTTCGGAGAGGTTCAGAGAGGAGAGGTTCGGAGAGGAGAGGTTCGGTTCGGAGAGGAGAGGTTCGGAGAGGAGAGGTTCGGAGAGGTTCGGAGAGGTTCGGAGAGGTTCGGAGAGGTTCGGAGAGGTTCGGAGAGGAGAGGAGAGGTTCGGAGAGGAGAGGTTCGGAGAGGAGAGGTTCGGAGAGGAGAGGTTCGGAGAGGAGAGGTTCGGAGAGGAGAGGTTCGGAGAGGAGAGGAGAGGAGAGGAGAGGAGAGGAGAGGAGAGGAGAGGAGAGGAGAGGAGAGGAGAGGAGAGGAGAGGAGAGGAGAGGAGAGGAGAGGTTCGGAGAGGAGAGGTTCGGAGAGGTTCGGAGAGGAGAGGAGAGGAGAGGAGAGGAGAGGAGAGGAGAGGAGAGGAGAGGAGAGGAGAGGAGAGGAGAGGAGAGGAGAGGAGAGGTTCGGAGAGGAGAGGTTCGGAGAGGAGAGGTTCGGAGAGGAGAGGTTCGGAGAGGAGAGGTTCGGAGAGGAGAGGAGAGGAGAGGAGAGGAGAGGTTCGGAGAGGTTCGGAGAGGAGAGGTTCAGAGAGGAGAGGTTCAGAGAGGAGAGGAGAGGTTCAGAGAGGAGAGGAGAGGTTCAGAGAGGAGAGGAGAGGTTCGGAGAGGAGAGGAGAGGTTCGGAGAGGTTCGGAGAGGAGAGGTTCGGAGAGGTTCGGAGAGGTTCGGAGAGGTGAGGAGAGGAGAGGAGAGGAGAGGTTCGGTTCGGAGAGGAGAGGTTCGGTTCGGTTCGGTTCGGTTCGGTTCGGTTCGGAGAGGAGAGGAGAGGAGAGGAGAGGAGAGGAGAGGAGAGGAGAGGAGAGGAGAGGTTCAGAGAGGAGAGGAGAGGAGAGGAGAGGAGAGGAGAGGAGAGGAGAGGAGAGGAGAGGAGAGGAGAGGAGAGGAGAGGAGAGGAGAGGAGAGGAGAGGAGAGGAGAGGAGAGGAGAGGAGAGGAGAGGAGAGGAGAGGAGAGGAGAGGAGAGGAGAGGAGAGGTTCAGAGAGGAGAGGAGAGGAGAGGTTCAGAGAGGAGAGGAGAGGAGAGGTTCAGAGAGGAGAGGTTCAGAGAGGAGAGGAGAGGAGAGGAGAGGAGAGGAGAGGAGAGGAGAGGAGAGGAGAGGAGAGGAGAGGAGAGGAGAGGAGAGGAGAGGAGAGGAGAGGAGAGGAGAGGAGAGGAGAGGAGAGGAGAGGAGAGGAGAGGAGAGGAGAGGAGAGGAGAGGAGAGGTTCAGAGAGGAGAGGAGAGGTTCGGAGAGGAGAGGAGAGGTTCGGAGAGGAGAGGAGAGGAGAGGAGAGGAGAGGAGAGGAGAGGAGAGGAGAGGAGAGGTTCAGAGAGGAGAGGTTCAGAGAGGAGAGGAGAGGAGAGGAGAGGAGAGGAGAGGTTCAGAGAGGAGAGGTTCAGAGAGGAGAGGTTCAGAGAGGAGAGGTTCAGAGAGGAGAGGAGAGGAGAGGAGAGGAGAGGAGAGGAGAGGAGAGGAGAGGAGAGGAGAGGAGAGGAGAGGAGAGGAGAGGAGAGGAGAGGAGAGGAGAGGAGAGGAGAGGAGAGGAGAGGAGAGGTTCAGAGAGGAGAGGAGAGGAGAGGTTCAGAGAGGAGAGGAGAGGAGAGGTTCAGAGAGGAGAGGAGAGGAGAGGAGAGGAGAGGAGAGGAGAGGAGAGGAGAGGAGAGGAGAGGAGAGGAGAGGAGAGGAGAGGAGAGGAGAGGAGAGGAGAGGAGAGGAGAGGAGAGGAGAGGAGAGGAGAGGAGAGGAGAGGAGAGGAGAGGAGAGGAGAGGAGAGGAGAGGAGAGGAGAGGAGAGGAGAGGAGAGGAGAGGAGAGGAGAGGAGAGGAGAGGAGAGGAGAGGAGAGGAGAGGAGAGGAGAGGAGTCCTTGACTTAGTGTAAATACTGCTTAGCAACAACAAAATAATCAGTGTTATCCAGGTGTGGTTTCATTTGTGCCATGTTGAAAGGTGGAATTTTACCCTGATATCTTAGATAAATACCTTGAATATATCTGAGCTTTGATGTGGCAGTATTGTAATATTTGTCACTTTGTAGTCATACAGAAGACTGAGCAAGAGTCACGCTTCTCTCAGTGGTGGTGAGCTTTCTCCTGGCATATTTAGAACTCTAATACTTACAGTCTCAGACACTTGCATCAGAAGGCCTTGAATGATGGATTTCCCAGCTTGCAAAATGGTTCTGCTTGTTATCAAGTGACCTTAAGGTTTTCTTCACTAGTTTAAATTGAATAATATGAAGCCTGGATTCAAACGTGTCTACGGCAGCCATGAGGAGAGAAAATTGTAACTTCTTCAAGATTAAAAGTTCAAACTGTGATGGCTATACCTTTTAACTCCATAACTGGCTTTCACCCTGATCTCTGTAATCCTGTTAGCTTCATCATGTTGAAGAGATCATGACATTTTCCAAAGCACCTGGGGGAAGCATTACCTTTCAGTTCATTGACTAAGCTTTTCTCTGGGACAGCAGTGTCACCCAGCTGTGTCTAGTCTTTTTATGCTTCACAGAGTGGCTAAGGTTGGAAGGGGCCACTGGAGGTCAGCTAGTCTTACTGCTTAAGTAGTTGCAATTAAGGTTATAGTGATCTTTACTACTTTATAGTAGTACATTAATATTTTTAGCTATTTCAAATAAAAACCAAAAACAAACCCTAAACCATCTAGGATTAAAAGCAAGTGCACAGAGAAGACGAGGAGTTACCATGTCTTTTGAAATACAATTTATGCAGGAAAACTGTAGAAGAGCTTATAATAAAGAGAATTTGTGTTATAATATAATGTGGTTTTTCTGCCTGTGTGACTTGCAGCATACTCAAATTCTGTCTTGTTAGTTACTAATTTTAAAAAGACCAGATTCCTAAGTAGGAATTAGGTTAAATTACACTTCTTTTAGGTACTTGCAACATGCAGTCTTGGACTAACTAGACAACATGTGTGTCTTTTTCACAAATACAAAGGAGATTATGTTTTCCTTGGTAAGATTTTGGATAGGTACATTGTAATAAGTGGCATTCAAACTAAATGCAAAATAAGTAACCCTTCTGGAAACTGGTATTTTCTTGAATGAGAAGAATAAGAATTCACAGAGTTGTTTTTTTTTTTTTTATTTTTGAGACAGAAGAAAAGAAAAAGAAATAAGATAAAGTGGGACAGAGAGACAAAGAGGAAAAAAATATGCAAATCTGTAAGCTACATCCCACTTAACTAGATTTGTATGCCCACATTTGTTTGGAAAATGGAACTTTAGGTAGGTAAATGGCCTAGTTTGAACAACTTGCAAAATATAGAAACAAGTGCTAAGCAACACAGCTTCTTCTAGATTTATGGGAAGCTTATGTAAACTGATTGGTGTCATGCTTTGAAATTTAGGATATGTTTCCTGGGTTAAGGTGTGCATATAATTTTAAAATATAGCATGAAGCTAGGTGTAGGTGAGGTAAAATTGTTTGGCTTTGTGAAAGAAACTTGGTCTGAAACAAAGAAAAAACTGTTAAGACAGGCATGATGTTAGTAAAGAGAGTATTTCTATTTCCTTCTCTGTTTGAAAAATATTAAATTTAGGATGAATTATGAACAGTGTCAAAAACATGAAGCCATCTCTACTCCCAAAAGAAAATAGCAGCAACTTTAAGTAAAAGCAACTGTTTCCTCATTATATTTATTCATAGAACAATAAGTTTTGGCAGGAGATCAGGACCTCTAGGCACTATTGCTATTCTAATTTATTTAATACATTGAAGGAATTCGTCTTAAATAGGGAGTGTTTTGACAGAGAGCTGAATTGATGCCTCTGTGTTAATCTTTAACTGGGCTGTAAACATTACTTTTTGTTGTAATTTTTATTATTAACTTCACTTAATTAACTATTTTAATGGTGAGCTAAGCACTTCAAAAAATTAATATCTGAATGCTTTTTGTGGTCAGCAGGATCAGGGCAGTGATCATGCCCACATGTGGTTGAGGCCACACTTCTGTTTTGGGCACTGCCCTTACTGAAGTGCTGGAACAAGTCTAGAGAAGGGCAATGGATCTGGAGCACAAGTCTGATGAGGAGTGGCTGAGGGAGCTGCAGAGGTTTAGCCTGGAGAAAAGGAGGCTCAGGGCAGATTTTATTGCTCTCCACAACTGCCTGAAAGGAGATTACAGCCAATTGTGAATTGGTCTCTTCTCCCCAGTAAAGAGCAGCAGAACAAGAGGAAATGGCCTCAGGTTGTACTATGGAAGGTTTAGACTGGATATTAGGGAAAAATTCTTCACAAGAAGTGTTGTCAAGCATTGGACCATGCTGTCTAAGGAAGTGGTTGAGCCACCACCCCTGGACATTCTTCAAATACCTGTGGATGTGGTATTTTGGGACATGGTTTAGTGGTAGACCTGGCAGTTTAGGTTAATGTTTGGACCTGGTGATCTTAAAGGTATTTTCCAATTTAAATTATTTATTCTATCCTATGATTCCACACATTTCTCACTGTTTTACATTAGCCGGAATACTTTGGATACCTGCATAATGACTGTAAATAATAGGTATGAAAGGAAGTAACATGGTGTTTATCAATGAATGGTATAAATTCACTGGTTTATCATGGGCTAAGTTTTGGAACACTTTTCTGATTTGATCAGGGAATATCACCTGGTTTGTCATTTTATTAAAATTTCACAAGACTGTCTGTTCAGAAGGAGAAAGGAAAAAAGGAAATGTCCTTAGTTGAGAGGAGGACCTAGTTGCCAGTCATAGACTGTGGAGTTTTTGAGTAGTATAACAGATTATTTTGAATTGTTTAATTGCATAAGTATTCTCTAATCAGGAATATTTGAACACTGGCAAACTAAGAATATGTTGTGTTTGGAGTTAGGAAAATTCAATGCACAAATATTTGCTTACCTAAGTTCTTGTTGGCCAAAGAAACATAATAATCATAACTTCTTACTGCCCTAGTTTCCTGCCAGATAATAAAAGTATGACTATTTATCTCTGTATGTCTTGTATTTATGACTTTGACTTCCCAGTGTAAAACTCTATAACATATTTTTGCTCTTAAATAAAAAATGTTGCATTGAAAGCTAATATCAGTTATAATCAGTGAGTGCATTTAAAATGACAGATGGATTACCACACTCTAATAACTTGTCATCTGTTTTTGAAATTCTGTTTCTTTGAGAAGAATAAAAAACTTAGTCTCCATGTAACATATTTGTATTTTCCTCATTATTCCCCTCTCACCCCCCCTAAAAATAGATGAGGCATCAGTATATATTCTGGAAATTTTCTAGCATAAAAACAGATATGAATTAGAAGTGTTGGGCCTTGCCAAAAGGTAAGTCTTTTGAGTCAGAAAGTGCTGGACAGAAGGAAGAAGTCACAAAATGGGATTAAGAGAAAAATATGAAAGAGGCATTTGTCTGGGATCATTAGTTGAGTGAAATAGCCAAGGGGTATATTGGATGACCCCAAAGACTCAGGTAATAGAAGTGGGATGAAATTCAATAGCACAGCATGAAAGGTCATGCACTAGGGGCTAATAACAAGCATTTTTGCAATAAGGTAGGAGCTGATCAGCTGAGGTGCAGTAGTCAATCACAGGATGGCTATAGGTTTCCAATGCAATGCAATCCAAGGATATGTTAGCTAATATATTTCTAGAAGAGAAAAAAAGAAATCCACAAACCAGTGTAGAAGCCTTATTGTAATATTAAGTATTGTTTTGTTAATCTTGTTTTCAAAATACACATATTTAATTGTTAATAGGTGCAGAAATATGTTACTCAAATATCTCATCTTTTAACCCTTAAAATAAATTGTGAGTGGAAATATGATTTGTTCCATATAATCACTTTAGGAAGGTGATTATACGGAAGGTATAATGTATGTAGGTGTAATATATGTAGGAAAGTAAATATCAGTACTAGCTATTAAGTCAATGTGATTTGCTGGGATATGAACAGATGCGTATTAACTGTCTCTGGGTCAGATTGTGTGGCAATTTACAGGCCAAAAGCTATCAGAGTTGTGATGCTCTGGTTTGGCCTGCTAAAATGAGAAAATGTCACCAAAACAAATAACCTAGATGAAGTGAATCTTTATGAATTTTAGATGTTTTGGGATCCTGCTATCTGTGAGATCCAGTATCATAATGGAAGTAAAACTTTCTAGCTAGGTCTGTAGCTAGATCTAGCTAGGTTTGTTGAGTTTTTGAATTCTCAATTTCTGTGTGGAAAATTACATTAACCAAGGATTTGCCCCCAACCTCTCTATGAACTTTGCTGACCAAGAATATGGACAATCAATATTTTCATGTTCATGTTCATACACAGACTGTGTCTGTGATGGATTAAAGAACTTCACAGAAGAAAGGGGAAGCTGAAAGATACATTTAAAGACTAATGTTTCAGGGAACAATTTTGGCATTGACTTTGGACAAATTGAGGATTAATTTTTTCAGATGCTGTTGTGAGTGAAGGAAAAATGGCAAGAAAAAAAAGCTGTTTTGGTGCTAAATATACTGGTCAACATAAATAAATGAGTTAGGGTAGAAGAATAGTTTTTCAGAGAAGCATAGATGTTCAAAGAGAGATTCAGGAGTTTATTTCTGACTTGGTAACTAAGTAATTATCAATGACAAGATGATTATTTCCATGAATCCACTCAAATAGGAGTACTTACTTGCTACTTATTTGTATGTAACACAGAGAGTAGCAGGCTCATTAACTTCGACTTTGGTCAGCAGTGCAAAAGGATATGATGGAGGAAATTAGCTTTCCCGGTGGTGAAAGGCTCTGACACCTGCCATGGCTCTTTTCCTGACTTGCAATTGCCTCTGCAATTTGCTACTCTAGCTGAATGCTCCCCCAAACTCTGGGCACATGGTAATTCACATGTGAGTACTTAATTAATTGGCTCATTTAATCAGTATGTGAGCAGAAAAGACCTTATGCTAGCAGTATTTCTCCCCAGGAGAGCTTGCCCATTTGAGAGGCATGGTCTCCATGTCCCCTGATAGCAATTAACAACTACTGAATTGCTCCACTGAATAATCATGAAATTTGTCTGTCTCGGATCATTTCGTGTAGTCTAATAGTGCTTAAATTTAGTATCTTGCCAAACTGGGGCCCATTAGAATCAACAGTGATTTCATGTGCTTTTTGAGCTAATTTAAATGAATACCTTATTGAGAGATTAAACTACTTCATGCTTGATGTTTACATATTGATAGTTTTTTGAATATTTTTACATACATTTGGGAAAAATTGAAATTGAAAAATTTAAATTAAGAGCCTTTAAATTAAAAGACTCCTCTAAATAATCAAAATAAATAACAGTAAATACCATAATAAATTTGTGCTTCGGTTTGATAACTAAAAGTTAAAACCAAGTATCATATTTGTGTACATAATTTTCATACTAACAACTTGATATAATTTCTACCAAATGTGTTTTGTTGTTTTTCTTTTAATTTCTCTTCAGGAAAACATAGTGAATAAACATATGTAAGAGTCTTGTATGTTTTTGGTTATTATGTTGTTCAAGAAAATAAAACTTTGCCAAGGTGCTGTTTGAAAGAGACACACTCATCATTTGGCACCTTTGAGTGAAGCTTCTGACCAGTAAGGGTCAGTCTTAAAAGCAGGATCTCAACATCTGAAAAAAAATCATAATGGCAGTTGTGAATGAAAGCAGTATTTCTTTAAATTCACTGCTTTTTGAGTCTGTAAAGAGCCCTGACCTCTAAAGCTTCAGATTCTTCCTGTAAAAGAGGTATTTTCTTCACTAACTCTTGACATCCAGAAAAGCAGTCTTTGAAAGCAGAGATTATTTGAGCCAACATGCTTCTTCTAAAAACAATTAAATCCAACACCAAGCTGTTTGAGGTTTTCTTTTTCAATGTTATGAATAATTCATCCAAGAAGAGCCAGGTCTACCAGTCTGTTTGGAAAGGACATCAGCCCCTGTCAGGAATTTTGGAGAGAACATTCCCAGGGGTCTCTCAGATTGTGTGTCCAGGGCTGGATATTTTCTTTTCTTAAATACTCCAAAAAATTTGATATTTCAGTTTAAGAATGAAAATTAATTATATGTCAAGCAAAATGACATAAGTAGTATTGTAATATCATTGTAGTAACGTGAAAGTGTCATTGACTTACCTCCTTTGACTGGTAGACTAGATTTTCCTCTCTGTACTCATCTTACAGTATTTTGAATGCACTGATCATATGTGGTTACATCTAATTCACACCAATGTAAATCAAGTATATTAGGAAGTACTCTGAAGCAAAAGTGACTTAAAAGCAGCAGAAGAGAAAAAAAGGTTCCCATTTTATATACTGAAGGACAATTCTTACTACAAAGTTTCTATATTCTTAATTTCTATATAGCCACTAATTTGAAAAAAAAATAAAAATATTATTGAGCAGAAAAAGCATTGAACTAAAATAAAGCAATAGAAGAACGGGTTAAAAAGAAGCCTTATTTTTCAAATGGTTTCTATCACATTTTTAGCTCTAATGTTCTGTCTTTCAGGTAGTGTGTATCAGTCCTTCTCAAAGATTTTAAAATTACCTCCTCTTCTTCCTTTTTAAATATTGTACATAGAAGCATAGAATGGTTTGGGTTGGAAGGGACTTTCAAGATAATCTACTGTCATCCTGTTTTGTCTGTCCCCCTCCCCCAGCCCACCATGGACAGGGACATCTTTCACTAGACCAGGTTGTTCAGACCCCCATCCACAGTGGCCTTGAACTTCCAGGGATGGGGCATCCATAACTTCTTCATAGTACCTCACTACCTTCACAATAAATAATTTCTTTCTAATATCTTATCTAAACCTACCCTCTTCCAGTTTAAAGCCTCTCCCCCTTGTCCTATCACTATATGCTCTTATAAAAGTCCCTCTCTGGCTTTCTAGTAGGACGCTTTTATGTACTGGAAGGCTACTAAAAGGTCTCCTGGAGCCTTCTCCAGGCTGATCAATCCCAGCACTCCCAGCTTGTCTTCATGGGAAAAGTGCTCCAGATCACTTCTCATCTTCATGGTCCTCCTCTGGACTTGCTTCAATGGGTCCATGTCTTTCTTGTGTTGGGTGCCCCAGAACTGGACACAGCACTCCAGGTGGGGTGTGATGAGAGCAAAGTAGAGGGGCAGAATCGCCTCCTCAATCTGCTGGTCACACTTTCATGCAGCCAAGAGTACGATTGCCTTTCTGGGCTGCAAATGCACATTGCTTGCTCATATCCAGCCTTTCATCCACCAGCACACCCAAGTACTTCTCCTCATGATTGCTTTCAATCTGTCCTCCACCCATCCTAAGTATTTGTGCTTAGAACTACTCTGGCTCAGGTGGAGTTTCTTACACTTAGCCTAGTTGAATGAGGATTGCACAGGCACACCTCTGGATAGCATCCCTTCCTTCCAGAACATGGACTTCAGCAGATATTTTGGTGTGTTCAGCAAACTTCTGAGGGTGCATTCTGTCCTATTGTCTATGGCACTGTCAGATGTTAAAGGCTTCCAGATCCAATACCAAACCCAGAGCTTCACTGATCTATATTTGGGCATTGAGCCATTGACCACCGTTCTTTGATGCAGCGATCCAGCTGATTCCTTTCCCATCAAGTAACCCATCTGTTAAATCCACGTCTCTCCAGTTTAGAGACAAGGTTGTTGTATGGGACAGTGCCAAATTCTTTGCACAAGTCCAAGCAGATGACATCAGTTGCTCTTCCATTATCCACCAACACTGTAACCCCATCACAGAGGGTGTTGAAGTTTTCAGGAATGATTTGCCCTTAGTGAAGCCCTGTTGGCTATCACAAATCACCTCCTTATTTTCCATGTTCCCTAGCATGGTTTCCAGGAGAATCTGCTCCATGATCTTTTCAGGTGCTGAGAAACGACTGACTGGCTTGTTGTTCCCCAAGTCTTAATTTTTTACCTTTTAAAAAGTGTTTCTTAAATTATTTTTTAAATTATGTTTCCCCTTTTCCAGTCAATGGGAACTTCACTGGACTGCCATGACTTCTTGAATACGATGGATAGTGGCTTATCCACTTCCTTCACCAGTTCTGTCAGGACATGCATGATGTATCTCATCAGGTCCCATACACCTGCTCACCCTCAGGTTTCTTAAATTGTCTCAAACCTGTACTGCTCCTACAGTGGGAGCTTCTTCATTCTCCCAGTTCCTGCACTTCCCTTCTACAACTCAGGCACTGTGGCTGAAACATTTGCTGGTGGAGACTGAGACATAAAAACACACTAATTATTTCAGCCTTCTCTGTGTCCTCTGTTACCAGGTCTCACATTTCCTTCCACTTTCAGAGAGCACACACATTTTTTCTAATCTTCCTTGTATCACTGATACAAAATATAGAAACTTTTGTTGTTTCCCTTGATGTTCCTGGCCAGATTTAATTCTGTCAGGACTTGAGATTTCCTAACCTGATCCCTGGCTGCTTGGACAATTACTCCATTTCCCTCCCAGGCTACCTTTCCTTTTTTCATATCCACTGTAAGCTTCTTTTTTGTTTTATTATTACATTTAGCACAAACTCTTACAGGAATTGTGCTGCAAGTGGTTTCTTTTTGCCATTTTAATGGGACAGTAAAAAATGCCTTTATAAAGCTTATGTTTTGTTTTCCCTCTGTTCTTTGAAAAAATGAGCTCCAAAATACTTTAATCTGAAAAATATTCTGAAAATGAGTTCTCTTAAGAAACTTAATACCCAAACCCAGATCCTTGTCAGATGACATAAATTTGAACGTATGTCTGCCCTAGTCGTACCATAGGCTTCCACTTTATGTGCCTACTTAAGAAACAAAGTCACAGGAAAGTGACAGGAGAACTCTTCTGCACTATATGTGTGTGATGTGTCTGAAAAACAAATTGAAAAAACAGAAATGGAGAATAGAAAAAAATTGTCAACTAACCACTGAAAGATTAAAAAAAAAAGGAAAATATCTAGCATGTTAATTGATTAATATTTTCAACTTTAAAAACATACTCAACAATGTTAGTTATACTTGTACAATTGCAAATGCCCTTCAGAACAACTAATTCAGTCTTAGACAAAGAGAAGACATTTTCAGAAATACTTGATTCAAATTAAGGTTATTTTGTTTTTAAGTTTTTCAATATCTAACCATATCTCAGTCTAGATAAAACTTACCCTGGATAGACTGGAATCCAGCATCAACACACAGGTGTGCTTATGTCCTCCCTCCAGTCAAGGAATTAGGTAAGAGGCTGGCATCCAGTTTTCTTGTTTATATACTGTAAACATGCAGCAGTATAAATAAGAAAGAGGTGTCATCAGCCCTCTATATCATATTAAAATTGCAACATTAATGAAAAAGATAGATTTAAAAAGAATTAACCAAATGATTTAAGAGAAGAATGATATTAAAGGGTTGCTATGATACTTTTAAAATTGGACATAGAAATTCCTGCTATATTCAATGTTCAGTGACAATTTCATCATCTTACACAAATGGTAAGACCTAGTGCAGCAGAGTGGGAAGTTCTATATAGCTGGGTTTGGCATGTTTCTATCAAATTCTGTTTCTGCCTCCTACGTCGATAATTCAAATTTATGCTAGTTAAACTGCTGAAAACTACAATACTAAAAAAATCAGCTTTTTTTTCAAGAAACTTGAATTTTTTGTCATTATTTTTTTAAGTCTGAAACTGCTGAACTAACGATCTGTTAATTTTTATGTAAAATAAAGCAAGAATATCTTCAGCAGAAATTAAATTATTTTAATCTTTGTACTATCTCATGTTTATGCAGTCAAAATACAGTAAAAACATGTTTATTTTCTGCACATTCACAGATAATGATAAGTAGCCATGTTCATGTCTCTTTGAATAGAAATTAGAGCATGTATTATAATAAATAATGGCAAACAGAAATCTACCCTTAGCTATGAGATGTGCAAGGTTATTTTAGAGTATAGTGCCCCTGAGTGTTCTAGATCATTGCCAAAAAATTCTTCATGTTCAAATTAATTAATGGGTACCACGTTTAACAGAAGACAACAGCCAGATTTGAGGAAAGAACCATACCATTAACCTAATTTAATTTGGAGGTCAGGAATAAAACAAAATGAAGAAACTTTAGATTAAGAAAATTGGTTTTATTTTAAAAAAATATTTGGTATGGCTTCGGTAATAGAGTCTTAAAGACACTTTGAAGATTTTAATATCCCATTTACATTTTCAGCCATTTATTTTACTGATTTGTATGTCTTTGAAAGTGATTAATGCATGGAGCCTAGACACACTGACTAAATGAAAAAAAAAATTCCCCCTTAGGAACATTTTTCTGAAAACATTGTCCTAGTTACTAAAATAATAATTATGGTGAAAGTTTCTGGAGATAAAATTACATCAAAATATGCCTCTGAGCTTAAAACTTATTTAGTCAAGCTAAAATTTAGCTTGACCCAAAATTTATTGAACCAAGCTGTGTTTACAGAGTTCTTTGCTTGAAGAAAAAATAGCTCGATAATAAATCTGAGAAAGAAAATAAGAATACATTCTGTATAGGAAAGGCCTTCAACATGATTTTTTTAAAAATAACATTTCTTACATACATATTCTGTCTACAGTGTGATTTTATTCTGATATGAAGCACACTTATGAGATAGAAGAAATGATAATATTTCCCAGAGCTGCATTCTTTTTAATTAAATTTGCATTCCACCTATCTGTGATAGATGAATAGGCCCTTGATAGCAGATTAAAGTTAAATGATGCCCCTTACTCAACATTTAGTTATATTTGTATGTGAATCTGTGAGTTTCTTGGGCAATAACTTTAGATTAAAAAAATGACAAATGTACATATCTGTGTGTGCATGTGTACACACATTTGATAAAAAGCAAAAGTACAGTTTGCACTAAATTGTCCCTGTTTGAATACTAAGTTTATTTCTAACTGCTTGAGGGCATTTTTCCCCTCTTTCATTTTAAATACTGAATATGTATTTATTCTGGACATTTAACATGGTTATTGTCATCCAAGTTCTTACTTTATATTAGGTCATATGTTTTTATGTCCCCCACCCTAAATTTCACAATTATACAAGTATTGTATTAAAATAATACTAAATATTAGATTAAAATAAGTTTTATGCTCAATATGGTTTAATGTTTCCTAGTAATTGTCCACATATTTTAGAGTGAAAATATAGCATGCTGGCAAACTTTTCTTAGCTGATACACTCTTAGTCAGGAATCATAACTGAAACTGCATTTCTGAAAATCTGTACTGAAATTTCCACTGAAATTTCTTGTAATTTCCCAAACAGTATTTTAGAAGTTGTAGCTAGAGCCATAATGCCTACCTAATGGCTCATGAAAATTAAAAAAATGTAGAGAGCTTCATTAATTCATTGCTTTACAGCGACAACTCCAGAAGTGTGTTGTACCATATGGCTGCAAAAAAAAAAAGAAATTAAATGACAGCTGTTAATCCATTGGGTTAAGAACATGACAAAAAAGACTTTGTTTTGTCTTCAGCATGTATCTTTGTCTCAGGCTTATGTCTTTAATGTTATTAACTTAGTAGATATTGCATATGTATTTTTTTGTAGATGAACTACCAATGAGGTATAAAAATTGTGCAGAGGTAGAAATTGTGCAGATAGGGATACTCAAGGAAGAAATCAAGGAAATCAGGCAAATCAAGAGAGCAAAGTAAAGCTGATGTGTGTATTTCATTACATGGCTGATTAGTAATTTGCTGATGGTTGGTACAATAATCTGAATCTTTCTTGCATCTCCCCCAGTCCTTTCTCACAACTGTTCTCTCCAGATCCTACACTCCAACGTCAGAGATCCCATGTGAATTCATTTCATTCACTAAAAAGGGATCTCACAGCAACTTTGTGCTGTAAATATAGAGAAGAAATGTAGAGCTTAGCTCAGTTTAGCTATAGAAGATATTTCTTTTCCTCCATTGATAAAAACGTTTTCTCATTCTTTGTGCAATTGCAATATTGGTGGAAATCTTGCCTTCCCAAACCTGTATGAAAAAAAAGCTTATTTTTTCATTTCTCAATCTATTGCCTTTATTCTTCTGAGCAGTCCCATTAGCTTTATGAAGAAAAAATGAAGGAGTAGTATGATGAATTGTAGTTATCTTCCTTTATCCTATCTTCCTGTAGTACAAGTATGCTTGTAATACATGCATTTTTTAAAGTCATGTATCATTCTCATGCATGTACTGCATGTTTGACTAATATAAAATATTTTCCAGACAGAGTAAGCCTCTTGTGACAGTTTACTTATGGTCTCACCTCATTCTTTCCACAGCATCACACTTTAATGGTTTATTTCCAAATTTCAGCATGGGCAAAGGGGGAAGAAAGAAAATAGTAAAACAAAAAAATTCATAGGAGACAATTTTCCACCTTTTTATTCTCTTTTAAAAAGGATCCAAATCAATTTAATTCTGTAATTTCTGCAGTTCTCATTAGATAATGAATTTAGGAGTTGTGAAGATGATCAACTATTTCCGTACAAAAAAAAATTTGTTGTCTGGTCCATGGCATGTTTCAACATGAATCCTGCTTTCAGCCTCACTAAAATAATTTTGTGTTCTGCCTGCCCCTACAGCTCCTTGTTCAACATTAAGTTTGGCTAAAACAAATGTCAGAATGTGGATTTAAGTTTCCATCATGGGGAATTCTTGGCTCCATAGACATTTGCTCTGAAGGATTTACTCCTGTACCAGGCCTGTTTCTGCATTACTTTGATAGTGAATGGTAAGCAAAGAAGCAAAAATCTCTTTTTTCCAGGACTAACAGGTCAATACTGAATGCACATATTGGAAAACACATTTGAAAAAATAGAATTACTGCCTGTGCAGACAGCATTACTATTAGTGCTCTGTTCTACTATTTAGTGAATGAAAAATAGTCTTAAGACCTTACAGAAAGTGGAGTAAATGTTTCTCCTTGGGTTTTTTTGTCTTTAATATAAATATAAAAAGAATTTTACTTCTGCTCTTAGGCGGAACTTGATTATGAACATAGTTCATAATCCAGGGGAATCTTAATTTTGTAGAGCTGTATTTATTTTTCAGGTGTTTAGATATATCAGACTTCATCAGCACTACTCTTATGAAACATTCTCTTTGAATACATCTTTACATCATGACTCCTCTCCATCAGGAGAAAGAGCAGGTGAAATAACTGTCCTTATTTCCTTGTTCACTTAATGGAATAGAAGTTTTGATACTTTGACACAATATCCTCAGACTACAAAGGCTTAATTTATCCAGACTCTATTCTTTCAGGAATTCTAAATTAAACTCCAGATTTTCTTCATTTGTTTTGTTGCTTGGAGAATCAAAGCGAATGGATCTGACATCATAAATAACACTGTATCACCCTAAGATGAGCTCAGTTGTTTAGAGCATATATATATATATATGCTCATAATGCCACGGTGTGGGTTCAATCCCTATATGGGCCATTTCCTTAAGAGTTGGACTCAATGATCCTTGTGGGTCCCTTCCAACTCAGAATACTCTGCTAATCTGTGAAATTAGGACCCATCTGGGCTATTGAATACGGGAGTCTGGAATTAAATTATATGAGAAAGAGCTGTAACCTAACTCCCCAGGTATCATTCTGGAATCAACTTAAATGGGATAACTTATGATACATGGGGAAAATTTCCAATAATTAGTGCACTATTCATGTGTTGGCATAGACACAACAAACCACGATTGAACAAATTTGTTTCTGGATAATTATGTGCCATTTGCCCTGAAGATATTTTCAACAGGATAAGAAAACTGGATGGGTCTGATGTTCTGGGGATGTGTTTGGGAGAAACGCGCTAAATGTTTTACCTAGACTACCTGAATTTGGCTTCAGACTTCGTTCCAATGTGAAACAGTTGTTATTATGGGCATTGAAAGTGACCTGCTAAGAGGGCCCATTGTGATTTTTCTTCATGCTCACGGTGCGTTAGCGGAGGTGCAGAATTCCTGCAGGGGCTGTGCCCGTGCTGGGAGCGCTGTCCCCGGGGAGGTTTCGCCTGGCAGCCGAGCAGGGCAGAGAAAGCTGCCGCCATCGGGCTGCAAGCGACCCCCCTGGCCGGCGGGGCAGATCCCCGTGCCCGGGACAAAAACGCCCAGCAAATCGGGCTGCGAGAGGGGCTTTAGCCCATAAAGCCGGGGAGCCGCCCCGCCGCATCCCGGGCTGGTTGGATTTGGGTCTCTCGGGGGGAGCGGGGGCTCGCCCGGAGGCTCAGCTCGGTGCCGTCCTTCCCCCCGGAGCCGCCGCCGCGCCCCGGCCCCGAGAGCCGCGGCTGCTGCAGGAGCGCGCCCGTGGCCGCGGCAGCCTGGCCTCGGCCGGCAGAAGGGACCCGCAGCCGCTGCTGCTCGGGAATCGCGCCCGTGGCCGCGGCAGCCTGGCCTCGGCCGGCAGAAGGGACCCGCAGCCGCTGCTGCTCGGGAATCGCGCCCGTGGCCGCCGCGTTCCGCTGCTCTGCTCCTCCCTCCGCCTCGCTTCTCTCCTCTTTGCTCCCTTTTCTATCCCCCCTTCCGTAGGAACACTTACCTACCTTTATCAATAAAGAGTTCTCAGATACAATATTGCCGCGTTCGCACTTTATTTATGTCTGAGAAATCAATCGAATAAGAATCCTCCCCGACTCCCCTTCTACAGCGGGATGGGACACCTGCTCAAGAATATTTGTTGTAAACATATTTATCTTATGTATGGCTGGCAGATTGCTAGTTTGAAACAGAAATCTATTTTTTAGTACAGATAAAATTATTCTAGAATGTTGACAACATTTTGAAAAGTAGCAGTATTAAATTTCTCTTAATCAAATTTGAAGCCTGACCACCTTTGGTTAATATTTTTGATTCCACAAAAATTTGACTACTTCAAAAGTTCTTGGTATGGCACTGAGCACTACCTTTCTGGTAACACATGTGCCATGAAACTGAATGGCATTCAGCTGTTTCTAAAGTGGCTGAGACCATGTGAATTCCCTGATGGCACAGACGTTTAGGTTGTTTATTGTGCATTATGTAAAATATGATATTTCAAACTGTTGTAGATACACCCACGGTCTGTGAAATTCATTGTAGAACACTTAGCACTTTTCAAGCAATAGGTAAACTGTTTTGGTCTTATTCTGTGGTACCAAAGCCAATTTAAGCTTTAACATTTTTTTTTACTAGTTGAAATGATGCTGCCTTTTCACTGCCTACTCACATGGGAGACACCAACCAAACTGGAAATACTCAACTACAAATGCATCAGCCTGTGAAGCTGCTCAAGGGATTTATTTTTACTTATGAGAAGATCCTGTGCTATAGTTTGTTGTGCCACTAGTGCCATGGCATCTGCTATTTTCATGGTTTTGCCACCTTTTAGTTTTGAGAAAAAGGTATCTAGGGAAGTTTTAGATCACATTAAAGATCATACATTCACTCAATATATCCAAGGACATAGTGGGAGCAATATATAGTGTTCATTTTAGTATTCAGAGTAAACTTTTGTCTGCATACTGTGATTCTTCAAGTTGGTTGGTTGAAGTGTTGCCTAAAGGGTTTTCTACAGAATAAAGCTACTTCAGTGTACTCTCTTTTAGAGCTGAGCCATTACAGCTTACCTTTTGTTCTCAAATATAGTCTCTTTATGTCTTGAGTGACTCCTGGGTGTCAATTTATTTTCTATTAACTCTTTCTGTGGTGCTGAACAGCATATTTTCTATGGTATCTGTAGGAAAATTCTTATAAAAAGCTGTTAGTTTCCAAACAGTTCAGATATTTATTGCCTCAAACACATTTTTTTTATCAAGATACCAGTTCAAGAGTATTTTCAGTGGCATCAGTGCAGTAGCATGTTAAGCACCAATGAAGCTCATAAAATTCATGAGTTAATAAGCTTTTTTAGTGATTATTATTGGTTATTTCATAATCTGAGTACTGTATTTTGGTGAGTTACTAAATCAACTAATAGTTTCCAACTAACTTTTGACAACTGTTTTGACATCTCTGGCAGTAACTGAATAGTTGTGCATGAAATGTCACGAATAAAATTAGTATTAACATTTACACCAATTTCTGAGAGCTTTCTTATGTTGTTTGTTTTGGTTCAATATATTGAATGGTAGGAGAAAATCCTATTATTTCAAGCAAGCAAGTAAAACTTAAAGAAAGCAGAAAACCATTAAACAGCTTTCAGACAAACAAGCAGACTTAGAAAGTCCTGATAACAAAATATCATCCACTTAATATGGCTTGGGAAAGACCTTTATACATAGATGAATATATATATCAAGAAAAAATTAACTAAAAATATACCAAAAGGGAAAGGATAACCCTATTCTCCCTGTGTCTGTATAATAAGTGAAGAGTAATTAATTTGTACTAATAATGATGGAATTAGAAGTATTCATTGTTATCAGTCACAAAAATAGTAGTATCTCTGCAGTACTTTTTTTGCTCCTGTTTCCTACTTTTACATGCCTTCCTTTATATGCTACACATGGGTATGAAAGCAGTAATCCTAGTTCTCTGATTTAGTCTCTTGGTAAAAGTAGTCTGCCCTGTATTTTTGTTGTAAGCAGTCAACTGTTCAAAGAAACTGGAGCTGTCAAAGGCATTCCTCATTCCCCATCTGAATGGACTTTGGTTTCAGAAAACAGGGAGATTTATGGAGAACTGTGTGTGTGTCTATTTCCTCAACCCTCCAATACAAATAAGCTTCATGCCTTCTGAATGCCTCTGTTTTCAGTGAGACATGTGAAAGTGTTAGGTGGAGAAGGCTCAGTGTTGGGATTACTGGCTGGAAAGGACCCCTGGTACACTCAAATCTTCTTATGAGCAAAAGAAGAACATGGAAATACTCTCTACAAGAGTCTCTTACAAGACTGTCTTTACAAGACAGTCAAATAATTAGTTTATAGTCCAACTGTTCAGCACCACAAATGTTTTTAAATATGTTTTTAATTGAATGCTTCAGGTTGCATTCCAATAGTGATCAAGTATTGTTATTTTACACATAATAACATATTGTTATTTTACATATAATAATACAATATAATATAATAATACTCTCTGGAATGAAAAATATTTTCTATATCAGTTATTTTTTAACGAAGGTATATAAACCAGTGATTTATTATCTTGATGATTTTGCTGAGGAATATTTCTTCATTTCAACATTCTTACAGTGACAAAAATGTGTGCATGTACAGCATGAGCACTATTGTGTGAACAATAGTATTCAATAATGAAATGCTCTCAAACCACTATTGTATCACCTAGATTCAAAGTATTATAATAAAGATGGGGATGACATTTTAGTAAGGCCTATGCAATAGGATAACAGGTAACACAAAGAATTCAGTGTCCTGATGTTGCAACAGTGTCTGGAAAGGTCATGACTCAGCAAGATAATATTTTTTTTTCTATTTCTGTTGGCACTGCTATGACATATAAGTCCACAGTTTTACCATCCCAAGATCATGCCTGAGATGCCTACTGTGACCGTTCCCTGATTTTCAGAAGGTGTATTTAATTTAACATTTCCTGATTTCTTCACTGGCACTGCAAATGAAGTGTGGAGAGAACATCAGAAATAGTTATCTATAATTGCACAGCAATTACATGAGGTGACATTTCTTACAGCACGCAGCATATGTGAAATTTCTTTAGGCATTCTGTAATGTGATTTTCTTTTATTTATTTTTTAGTGCATTCAGTATGAACTGTGATACTATTAATGTATTCTGTTGTTAAAAGTTATTAAAAGGAGAAATCAGTAATCTTACTCAACATCAATTTACTTTGATAATGTAATTTTACATTCAAGGGATTTCAGTTGCATGATGTCTCACTAGCTCATAGGCTATGATTCTTGCCACCTGTCTTAAAGAGAAAATCAATTCTTAACAGTTTTTTTTTCAGGCTTCTAATTAAAATGTAATTTCCATTACTGGAAGAATACAGACTAGGACCCATAATTGGAAAATTGCAGCTGAGGGAAGATGTCTGATTGCTGACAATGATACAAAAAGAAGTGTTTATGCTGCTGTTATTTTTGATGTGTGAGACAAAGATATTTTTCTCCCATTCTTAAATAGTTTGATTTTTTTCCACACAAGGATAGAGTTGTTGATTTAATCCTGCAAGAAAACTTCAGTTATGACATTCTATAATTGCATTTTGAGGGAATCAAAATTAAAAAGGCATTAGACACTGTAAAGTGAATGTGAAATTGCCAGGACTCTTGTGATGATTTATTATTTTCTTTGAAATAGATTGGAGACTATGTCTATATCCTCTACACTTGTGGTGTGACTTTTCATAGCAAGGGTATGCATTTGTCTTTTAAATGATACAACAGCTTACTGATCCTATCTTCACAGTAAAATTGCAGATTTTTTATGAGAATCCTAGGATTTGAGAGAAACTGGAGAAATGCAGCCCACTCTTTCTTATAATATTCATTACGTTTAGTAGTGATTATTCACTGTGCTAATCTTTGAGGCAGTAATAAAATAAATAGTTTCATCTGTTCTTTAAAATATGTGAAGCTGCTCTTAGTTATTAAACAGCAGCTAAAGAAATTTTAGAATATTTTGACGGCAGAGCAGCAAGGGGGAAACAAATTAGAAAATAATCATGAGTTTGAATGAGCAGCTAAAAATGTGCCTGTCATAAATGGCAGGTGATGCTTAAAGAAGTTGCAAGATTTGTCTGTGTTTAGAATAAAGTACCTGCACAGAGAGCAGAAAATTGGAGAAAGCTCTGTTCAAGAAATCCTCTGAACACAGATTTTAAGGAAAATGGGGCACAATTTACTGGTCTTGTTTCACTTTACTCCAACCTTTTTTTCTCCCAAGTTTGAAAATGATTTAAAACCTCTGAAAAAAAGGGGACTGAACAAGTCTATTTCCTTTCCTATGTTCTTCTAAAGTCTCTGTCATACTACCAGTGTGATAATCTCCAAGCATGGCAATACAGTGAAAGTTACAGATGCATTTTTACCACACATTTGACAACCTAATTTTTCTGGATTAATGATTCCTGTTCACATGACAGGAATCTCCACCCACACAAAGGGTGGCCTGAGCTAGTTTAGCCTAGGTGATGCAACAGAAATAGGGGCATAGGAGGTCAAAGTGACAGAGAAAACCAAATGAGGAGCTGCTACAATAAAAGTAGAGGTATCAGGTGCCCCACGTGGTGACCAGTTTTACACCTACAACAAGTGCCTACATGACAGCAGGACACCATCAGGGTGAGAACATGAAGGAATAGTTTTGCCTGACAGTAGTAAATAAATAGTTTTACTATACTTTTTTCTATAATAAAAAATGTAAGAATATAATAATTTATAATAATAGGATAATTTACATAAATATTCCTGGCCAGTGTGTTTTTTTATTGTTTTTTCCTAATTTGTGGGTACATGCATCACCAAATACTTAAATAGTTTGGAGGAATGCTGCACTGACAGCATTCACAGTTTTCTGTGTTTGGAGCTCTTCTGTGTTTCTCTCCCCTCTGTTCCATTCTTTGTTATGCCTGTGCATATAAAAGCTTTATGATATGCTGAGGCAGAAAATTCTCTGCCTCATCCCCTCCTAATCCCTCATTACTGGATCTGAAATAAATCACACTTTGTTTAATCACCAGATGGAGACAGCCTGTGCATCAACTCTCCTGTGCACTTCAGAATTTGTTCTTTTTAGAAAAGTCAAATCAGTAGGTATTTGATAGGTAATTTTTTCCTGTATTAATCCTAGGATTAAAAAAAAAAAAAAAAAAAAAGTGATTTTGTAAATCACTTGCACTATATCTTCAGTTGTAGGAAAAGAGTGTGGATTCTTTCACCTTAGTCTGAAGCTTTTTTGTTTGCACTTTGCTTCTTAAGCAGATTATATTTAAAAGAAACTTTAAATCTTTTCTTAGTAAGAAATCATCTTTTGGACTACAGAGGAAAAAAAAAAGCAACATGGAAAAATATCCCTCTGTCTATCAAAAATAACATTTATTTCAATTATGTTTTTCCTGTCCACTTTAGAACTCTCAGTCTCTGATGAGCAGACATGAAAATTCCATCAAAATTTGAAATGAACTTTTGAACCTACAGTGCTGAAAATTATTAAAACAGCTCTGTCCTCTCTGGCTGATACAATAAATGATATAATGCCAGCAAGAAGAGATTGTTTTGCAGAGTGATTTTGAGTTAGAAGGATTGCACTGCACCACCAAATTCTGTAGTTAGGGTGATCTTATTAAAAAGCGCAAGTATGAATGGAGACATTTGTTGAACAAATATACACACAGGAAGATGAAATAGTGCAGTATTGCTTTCACAGAGTAAGCTTATTTTGCTTTTAATCATACTCCTACATTCCTAGGGTAGATTCAATTTTTTTTTCCAATATGATAATTAGAATTCTGTTCCCCTCTAATAATTTAATATTGTTTCTGTGTAAAAGTTAATATGTATAGTATTTTATAAAGTGTATAATCTTGTGAGTAATTATTTGCTTAGTCTACCAAGTTTTAGTTGAAAGTAACTGAAAGCTTTTTAAATATTTTATTTTTCCTGCAAGGGTATGTGACCTATATTTTTCCACGGAGCTTGCTCAGCTGGAAAGTTTTGTTGATTAATTTTATTCTGCATTTGTCCAGGCCTATTCCAGATTAACAGAGGATAAAAAGCAAGCATATTTCTTTTCCTTCTAAAATATATCCAAATTTCAAATGTTCATTTTGATTTTCAGGAAATCAGTGTAATAAAGGCTTTTGTGACATCTTATAGAACAAGAAAATAATCACTAAAATTAACAATTTTAGTTATCTTATTTTAGGGTCTTATCTTTCTGTCTCCAACTGACTACAGACATTCTCACACATCACTTCCCCTTCCATTTAGATATTTGTTTGTTTTTTAGAAAAAGCTACGCTTCGTTATTCATGAAAATCTTGCTTAGAGGAGGGGTCAGTCAGAAAGAGTGGCAGGGTTACAGAAACTCAGTATGTGTTTTTGGACTCCCTGATCAATATTTGAAAATCAAATGTAATTTTCAAATATCTCCCATAAATACTCATTTATAAGAAATTGATGGATGATAGATTTTTTAATTCTGGAAACTTGTTCTAGTTGTACATATCTGAGATGCTATGATAGCTGCCATAAATAGAGAACAGGGAAATTCAATAAGTATGGAAATACTTTTTTTTATTTGTCATATGGTGGCAAATTGTTGAAAATTCCTTATTGGTATAGTAAGTCTCAAACAAAAAAAAAAAAAGTATCTCCTGTGCTGGAAACTGTGTTCCTGAAGCACATTGTTAACTTCAGTATCTTCACATATTAACTTTCTTAAGCTTTGTACTTCATTTAGTGTCAAATGGGGCATTCAGGTGGATTTGAATTTTAATGTTTTCTTCCTTGATATTTTTGTTCTATTAAGGAAAATAAAAGGCTGTGCTTTTCATTTAAGTTAATGCACCTTTATTATGCTGCAGTAATGTAGCAGTCTTTCACTGTTAATTCAACTGTCTTTTTATGTAAATTGCAAAAAGGATTATTTGTTAGGCTACCTCTTATTCAAACCAGAGTTTGGTATAAATGAGAATTGATCCCAAACTTTAAAAGAGTGAATGCAAAATCTTCTTGTTAAACTACATATCAGTGATTTAAAAGATGCTCAGTATTTTGTTATGAATTTCAAACCAAGTTATTTATGTCACAGTGATGCACTTTCTTGACAGATTTTATTTCTTGACATGCTTTTAAAATGAATTAAATCTTCCTAGGCTGGTAAAATCAATTTTTACCTCTGTGATAATGAATTCAAATAACTATGCTACTATATACCTTGATAACCTTGGAGAGAAAGTGTAATATATGAACCTGCATGCTGTGTTTCTATGCTAATATTAAAAGGCCGTAAAGACAACACTGTTTAATTATTAAAGCATAAAAGTTTAATTCAGATGTAGAGCTGTTCAAGTAAATCATTCATGACGTGTACTCTGATGAAAATAAGTTGCTTTATCTGTAATCCTATCCCATGTCTAGTGTATCATGAGTCATTTGATGGAACATTGCTGTTCCGTGTAAAATACTGAGAAATAATGCTCAGGGAAAACACTTGAGTTTTGTTATCACTCCTTTAGGGAACCGAATTAATATCATATGGCAAACTTCCAATTTCTGAACTTGCATTGTTCAGAAATTCTCATAACCTTTAAAGTAAAGGAAAAAACCCCGCACCTTAGAAAGCAATTTTAAATATAAAATAATTAGAGGGCTGCATGTGCTATGCATACAGTTGCTTTGGAAGAACAAAAAGAGAGGCTAAATTCATAAGATGGATATATGTGTTACAAATTCTAGCTCACAAATGTGTCATATGTTTTTAAAAATAACATGGGATAAGATTAAAATATCACTCTAAATAATGGCAATCTAGAAAATCTACATGAGTGACCCTAACTGTAGTTAATAAAAGATTTACATCAGAAGCATATGTAAGACCCTCCACCATGACTGGGTATTTTTCCCACCAATTCTAGTGTCCTTCATGAACAGTGACTTCCTGCCCCTTACTTATTCAGGTTCTGCTTCTATGCAGAGTAGAAGTGATAGGGAGATTAAAAATATATATATATAATTATGTTTGTAATTTCAGTATTCATCCGAAAGTTGATGTTTAACTGAAGTCCTGAGTTTCTGACATTATTTTTTACAGCAATGTAATGTAAAATCCATAAGTGATATTTAATCAGGATGAAAGTCCTCCAGATAATTCAGGTTTTGTTTATGGTTTAGGGGAAAAAAATGGTACAGTTTCCAAAACCTCTTGCCATGAGGAAGTTTTAAATTCTTTTGTGTGTGTGAAGAGACTCTGCAGGTCTTCTGACTCCCCTCCTAACATGCTCTCTGGGTCACTGGCATTTGTGTCCTTAGTCCTAAATGTACCATTCAACAGGCCTGTACTTAGAACTTTACAGACTGGGTGAACTGTTAGAGACTGAACTTGAGGTACTTCATAATACATGAATCAGTGAGATCTTTAACAAAATATGTCCCCATGAAAAACACACTGAATAATACAATAGGGCAAAAATTCAGGTCTGTATGTCTTTCATTCTGTCTGCTAGTCATTTCAAGTCATTTCATATCTGTTTGCTAGCAATACACAACCAGCTGGAATCAGACCCTCTTTGAAAAATCATTCTCCACCAAAACAACTTGAAACCTTTCTGAAGTTTGGATTTGTCAACACTATTGATTTCTGTGCCTGAATATACTTTAAATGAGAATTAAGGGTTATAATTTATAGGTCAATTAAAGGTTAAAATTCTGGAAAACAAACAGACGAAAAAAGACAAAAGACAAGAATTCATTAATTTATTTCCTTTCTATGTGTGTGCAACAGGTGTCATAGTCCTAAATTTTTACAGGATTACAGGATAATCTGAGTTGGAAGGGACCCACATGGAATCTAACTCTTAAGTGAGCAGCCCATACAAGGACCAAAACACAACTCTTTGTGTTTTTAACACTGTGCTCCAATCAAAGTAAACTCAGGGGCTGTAGTGGCCTTTCAGGTACTGTGTGCCTATTATGACTTTCTTGGAAGCAATATTACAATATTAGAGTGTTCATCAACTGTTTTTTCACATAAGGACAGAGCAAGCTTGTTTTATTAGAACAGAACAAACATTGCATCAATCAAGTACATATTGCTTTCAGGGATTTTGTATAAAGTGAAATCATACCAAAGCCAAAATCTATGTTGCAATTCATCACATTTGTTTAGATTCTGATGACTAATAACTTAGTGCCATAGTTACTTTCTGTACAGTAACAACCTTCATGGAATTCTAGAATGATTCATTTGTAACAGGAAAGAAAAATATATTCAGTGCATCAGATGGTATAGGTCAATGCTGCAAAATACCCTGTCTAAAAGATGTATTGATTTGCAAGGTTATTATTGCAGTTCATCTGAATTGTTTTACTGCTGGAGACCATGAACTTTCCTGTGTGGTGAAAATTATAGACGTTGTCCACTGTTTTCATCTTTAAAATGTCCCTCAGCAAAATCTATTTTGGCATAGTTTATAAAGGGCTAGATGCAGATGAAGAGAATGGCATCATCAGGGTTGCTGTTCCTCTTAAGGCTTCCAGGAAATGTTTTGTAATGATACATATTTGATAAATTTGATTACCTTTCCTTCCTTATTCAGGATGTAGTGTTTCCTCACTGCCAGTATTTTTCAGAGGACCAGTATTTTAATTTCCACATTCTTAAGTCACCAGACATTTCCAAAATATTCTAGTTCCCATTTTGAAGATAATAGAAGAGTGATTTAAAAATTAATACCCCATCAATTTGTCCAATTGGGCTCCTCAGCTACATTTGAAAAACAAAACTTCACATCTAAATAATCTGGTGACCTTGGGAATTAGACAGCTCATCCCTGAGCAGCTGCAGTTCCTTTTCATTCATGTATTACTACACTGATATAAGAGTATGAAAGTTCACTCTATATTTCTGCTTGACAGAAATAGTTTAACTTCACGGTTCTGTACTTGTTTGTTAATTTATAAAAGGCTGTCAATCCTGCAAATTCTCACTTGGATTTCTCTACCCAGTAGGAAATGAAAAGGTAGTGCAATCAATATTCTAAGCTCACTTTTATTTCCTTCTTTTCCTTGAAAAGTGTGCTTCTTACCTATAATGAGCATCAACTGTGCCACAGCTCCTTAAGTGGTGCCACTCACATTTTAAGGGTGGAGGAGAGAGGGGGACAGCCCAAGTGTGCTCAAGGCAGCTCCCCATGAGCTACCTGCACAGGCACAGGCACAGTGTGTGTGCCAGTGTATTGGTTATTGTCTGTCTTTAAATCTGCTACCTCCAAATGCCCGTGTCTTACAGCTGAGAAGCTCAGAATGATCATGCCCTGCCTGCTATTGTCACAGCCATGAAACATGATGGACAAAATTTAGTACAAATATGGGCCCTAGTGTGACACCCTATTTAGATGCCAGGTTAACCTGACTATGAGGCACCTCTCCATGACGGTATGGATCTCATATTTGTATTTTGAAAGCTACCAGCATAGTTGATACATCAGATAATATGAGTATTCAAAGTGCATCTTTATTCTGGTTTTTCAGTTTCTGAATCTTATATGAATTTGAAGTAATTTTTGCATGTCTGCATAAAAGAGAACATTGAAGGTGAACGTACTTTGGATTGAGTCAGTGAGATAATGGTATTTTTAATTTCTTTCTTAATATTGTCTAATATTCATTAATTGTGTCTTGTGTGATTCTAGTTGCCTCTTTTTTGATGCATGAGAAACAGATATTGGATGATTTATTATTGGCTTCTCCCCTCTTCTTTCTGTTATTCCTAGATTTTTGTTCCCCTACATATTGGCTTTATATGGACAGGCTTTAGTAGTGGGGGTTACAGGTGTGTGAGGCTTCTGTGAGAAGCTGTCAGAAGCTTCTTCCATGTCCAGCAGAGCCAATGCCAGACATCTCCAAGCTCAACATGCTGCTGGCCAGGGCTGAGCCAAACAGAAATTGTGGTAGCACCTCTGTGATAATGTATTTAAGAAGGCAAGTTATTGTGCAGGTGTAATTGCAGCCAGAAAAAAGTGGGGTGAAAATATGTGAGAGGAACAACTCTGCAGACAGCCAGGTCAGTGGAAAAGAAGGGGCAGGAGGTGCTCCAGGCACTGGAGCCGAGATTCCCCTGCAGCTCTGAGGTGAGGCAGCTGTGCCCCTGCAGCCCATGGAGGACCATGGGGATGCTGAGATCCACTTACATCCCGTGCAGGAGACCCACACTGGAGCAGGTGGATGCCTGAGACTAAGCTGTGACCTCATGGGAGAGCTGTCCTGGAGCAGGGTCCTGGCAGGGATCTGCAGACCCATGGAGAAAGGAGCCCCCATTGGATCAGGTTTTCTGGTAGGGCTTGTGACCCCTTGGGGAGCCACGCTGGAACAGCCTGTCCTTGAAGGACTGCAGCCACCATGTGGAACAATGACTGCAGCAGGAGAAAAAATGTGTGATGAACTCACCATAATGCTCATTCCCTGTTTCCCTGCAATGCTGGATTAGGAGGTAGAGCTGGAAAGGAGGGAGGGGTTGGTGGGAAATATGTTTTTAAGGTCTTATTTTACTTCTCATTATCCTGCTCTGATTTTGTTAGTAATGAAATTCAGCTAGCATCCCCAAATTGTCTGTTTTGCCAGTGATGTTATTCAGTGAGTAATCTCTGCTAGTCCTTAACTCATGAACTTTGGTTATATTTTCTCTCCCCTGTCCAGCTGTGGAGAAGAGTGTTAGAGCAGCTTTGGTGCATGCTTGGCATCCAGCCATGGTTGACCCACTATATCCCACTTCTCACATGTTAAATGACAAGAATAAATACTAATTTTTTCCTCATGAGTTAAAATTTCTTTCAATATAAATTCTCTGGTATAGTTTATGTTAATGGGGCATTCAACCGTGTTGTTATTTCTTTTTCTTCACAGTTCCATTTTCCATGTTTTTTACTGCAGTGTAATTTTTCTAATGTGTACTAGTTTTCACAAAGCATCTGAGGTGCTTATATAAACAGTACCTTAATATCTTAATTTAAAAGTAGGAATCTGTGTCACACTCTGGTTTTGGTTTCGTTTTTCCACATGTATGCTTAGAATAGAAACAATAAATCTTTAATCTCGATATGTATGTTTTATATGATTGTTTAGAACATTGTGGTCATGTTGTACTCCGTTATTTCCTTTCTAAACTTCCAGTGTTCATGGTGGGGGTGCCCTGTGCAGGGCAAGAAGTTGGACTTAATGATCCTTGTGAGTCCTACAAACTTGGGATTTTTATGATTGTTTGATTTTATGATTATATGCTGTCCAGTGGCTGGATTTTCTGCCAGTTTTATATTTCCAGAGGAATAAGTCAAGAGATGTCATCATTAGTTGTGGAGCACAGTAGGAATGTATCTAGAGCTATATATTATTTTTTCAGATCACTATCAAGTTTCTTCTCTGATACAGAAGGAAAATCCTTTTTTCTCACTGTTTCATACCTACAGTTTCTCACTAGATGATAGAACTTGGTCTAAAATTCTTAGCCAAAAGACAGTTTTTATTCAGTTTTGGCATTAGTTTTCTAATGACTTTTTTTTTCTTTTAGTGACTGAAAGAACCCAAATCTAACTAGTTGAACTTTTTACTTGCCTTTAAGCTTAGTGAAAAAATAGTCTTTTATTACACCCTCTCCCTTTTCAAATTTCATGTTAAAAAATAAAAGATATTCTAACTTTGCATTCCAATGACTGAATTGTCAAGTTTCAGACTAGGAAGAGGTATTGTGTTTGATTTTTTGTATTTTCAGTTAGTTTCTGTAGATTGCAAGGTAAGGTAGCTGAAGAATGCCACTGACATAAAACATTTATGGGCCTAACAGGATCACCTGGGTTCCTAATGCGACAGTATGGTCAAGTTCTGTGAAACTGCAACTAGAACTATATGCTTTCCAACAGGCTGTTATAACTTCCAGCAACAAATATATACATGACACTCCATTTCAATGGGATGCTGTTTGCTGGAAGCATAAATTAAAGCATATTTGACATCCAAATTGGGAGCAGAGAATGGTAATGAGAAGACAAATATACTATTGGTAAATTGTGAATTAAATAATTGTTAACCTTTCTGTCCATCTTTCTAATGGTTAATCAGTCAGCTAAAAATTTCTAACTTTTTAAGCCTGGGGAAATCAAGTTGGATATTCAGTATGGTGGAGGTATTTAATGGTTTGTCAGTTCTCTCTCTGATTTAAGTTAACAATTATGTGATCAGAGATGGCCTGTTCCAGCAAGGTGACTGAGAGAACTCTGATAACTTGGGAAATATATGAATATGCTTTCTTGTTTCTCAATTATGTTTGAGGCACCAGATAACACTAAATTAGCCATAAAAAGAAATCAATGAGCAGAGAAAATAACAAGAAACCTGTTCTGTGCTTGACACTAAACGGGATGCACACAGACACACAGAGGATGGTGACACAGGCTGCCACAGACATCACCTGCTTGCAGAACTGACACGAGCACTTGCACAGACAGACAACTCCTCCCCTCTGGTAGAGACTGGATCTCTGTACTGACAGCACACACTCAACAGACTCTTGATTTACACAAATTTGCACATCAGTGGATCCTTAGAGTACTGACATGTCCCCTTCTGTTTGGCCCACCCCTGACCAGATCCCAGACTACACCTCTGACCTGGCCAGCTGCTGATCCCACATCCATTCACACTGGTCCTGGCAGCACCTGGTGCCTGCAGCACCCTATCACAAAGACACACAGACACAGACAGATAGACAGACACAGACAGAGAGACAGACAGACAGACAGACAGACAGACACACACACACACACACACACACAGAGCATAGAGGATTGCACTAAGATAGTCAAGAAGAGATTTTACAAGAAGGTGGGAGAGACTGTGGTGAGGAGGTGCAGGGCTCAGTGTGTCAAGCACACTGACCACCTCTGTTTTAAAAGAGATTAACCTCTTTCACTCCCATGTGTCTATTCCAACTTTTTTCCTCCATGTTCCCTTTCCATTGCACATTCCATCATCAGTTTGCATAGCTCCAAGACACCTGGCAAGATCCTGGATCCTCAGGTTTGCATGCTTATCAGCAGCAGGCTCCTCATTTTCCTGCAGTTCCTTGGTTGTAATTGTTCCATCAATTAGTGTGACTTGATCATATTTCTTTCAGACCATTGTCTCATTTGTGCTTGTCTATCAGGTTTGTGTCACCATATATTTTGTTTATGGCTTTTTTTTCTTTTCCTTAGTATCCCATTTGCCACTGTCCTAGATCAGGTAATAGAGAAATAATAATGATTTTTCTGTACATTCAATTAGTCTGACTGACCAGGTTTGGTTCGCCTTATCATCTGCCTTATCATTTGTCAGCGAGGTTTGTGTCTCTGTTTACGGCTTCCTTCTTTTCTTATTATACCTTATTCCCTTTTATTGTAGACCACAGACTATTACTCTTCCTTTTAAAGTTGACCAGCAAAACACTGAAATCTTATACTTGTTTTTCTGTTTATTTCAAGCACTCTGTGTAATTGGGTGTCATTCCTGAAATGGTTTGTTTCAGTTGATCATTGAGTAATTCCCATCTACTGATCAATCATTGGATACAGAAAAATGCTTTTCCAAACCTGCTGATGAATCTGAAGGTTTCAATTTATTTGCATGATTCATTTTCTCAAAACCTTGATGCTGTTTCCTTCATGTAATGTAGTTTTCTGCAGAATTGCAAAAGGTTTCATGTGGTTAGATGTAGCCCTAGCTCCAGGTCAGTCTTAACATTTTTTGGCATGGACACATTCTGCCTAAAAGAAACCCTGGAAAGGGTAGTGGTTTGTTAGAGAGGAGAGGGAGATTGAAGGAAATCAAGCATATTTCATTTTCTGCACACAAAAAAACGAGTGCCAGGAAATTTCAACAAGAACATATAATCTCATATAATGTTTGTTATCTTTGATAGAATTCTCAGTTTAAAATGAACTATGTAGCCTAATTGCAAACATAAATATGTACACACGCTTGCAGAGGATTGCAAGAATACATTTTGTCTTTACCAGAGTGCACAATGTTTAGAGTATGACTAACTTTGGAGCATTATTATCCTTCTAACAATGAGGCCCTACAAATAGGACATTATTAATGTATAAAACTGAGAAATATGTCAAGAGAGTTATTGGAAAATATTTACTGAAATGTAATATTTCACTCATCTCTTTCAGCAGCATGCCTTTCTTGTTTTTTATGATTCATTTAACTGATCAAGACCGAATTATAACAACATGAACATTCATTATATTTCTGTCGTATGTTGATGGGGACTAAATCTTGCATTGCTTCTACCAAAATTTGTCGTTCATTTTTCTTGAACACCAATCATGAAAGGGAAATTTGCTGTGAAAGCCATATGTCTTCAATCACAATTACTGACCACTGCTTGGATATCACCTAGCAACTGTAAATGCTCACTACAAGTTTTTGGACCAGAAAAATCTTAGAAAGGCTTCAAATATTGAATGCCTGAAGGAGTAATAATTTTCCTGCAGATATTTTTGTGGGAGGAGGTAGCAGCAGTAACTGAAACACATGTATGCAAAAGTATAAATATCTTTTGCTTCTGGTGTCAGACATTTAGCAATGCTCCCTGTGTTAGGTGAAAATTCCGTATATAAAATTCTATCAAATCCAAATGAAATATATGATTCAAGTGTGGTGAGCTCTGTAACTTCATATTCCTCTAACAAATCCTTTATCTGTATTTGTAGAGAATTAAAAATTTTCTAACTTAATACCTGTGAGCTGAGCATGACCAGAATCTTAAACAAATATTTATTTGCTTCTGTTCTTCAAAAATAGAATATAATTATGTCTCCAAATGCTGCAAGTTTCCTTCCTGTTTGTTTTTCATCTTGCAGTGTTAATAACATTCTGCTGATCAAATTCACGTACAATCATTTTGAAAGCCCCTGATGGTTTTGCCTTTGTTTTTTAGTAACCAGATTATAAATGCTTATCTTTTTAATACATGAGGGATGAATCTCTAGAATGCAAAAATATTCATTATAGGAAAAAAACACAGATATCCTTTCTAGACATGTTGTTTTTTTTGAATCTCCATGGAGCTTGACAACTTTCTACACAGAACATAGATCCTTCACTGTATTTTGTTGTATTTTTTCATTGAAAACACTGGAAGAGATTAAGAGGAATGGATGGATAGAGTAAAATGCCCCACAACATATTTGTTAACATTATAGCACCATTTACCCTTTATTCTTCAAGTTTTCATTTTGGATTGGATGTTTTTGGCCATGTACTTTGTTACCTGAACATGCCTATACCAAGAGATTCTTGTTTGTTTTTAGGAGATTTAAAAGTACTTTAAGCATTATTCTTTTAAATTTAACATCCATAAAAGAACTAGATAGGTGGTAGTGAGGGACTGGTAACTGTATATTATTGTCATGGAAATCAGTTCATCCCATTATGTTAGGCTTATCAATCACATCTTTTTAACAATTTTGGAGGTTCAAAGGTGCCACTGCAAAGTGCCAGATATTTAGAATTCATCATTATAACTTAAATCCTGCCTTTTTATCTCTACTCTCTATTTTTAAAGATTCACATTCAATTTCAAAAAAAAAAAAAAAATCAAACAGTTTGCATGATAATTTTGATGCCAGTCCTTTAACAAATCAGTAGTTTCATTTGTTGGTATCCATCCTAGATTGTACTGCTTCACAAAACTTATCTCAGCCCTGAACAAGATTAATAACATTGCTAATATATGGGCTTTGAAGGAAAAGAATAAATTTTTAGTCTCCAAACTTCAGTTTATCTTGTCTTAAATCTGAAGGAGTTTTACTTGGCCCATTAACTGGACACATTTTTAATCCATATTTATACTTTTAAAATATATATTTTATATGAATTACATATATTTTTTAACTGAAATGTCAATATATTAGTCAGTCACAAGTTTTCTTTACACATTACTTCTCTGTGCATCCTAGCTTTCTGCAGAATAATGACAAATCTCCACTTAAAACATTTTGGGTTTGATTATATTCTGTGCTTCTCTTATCATATTTTGTATGGTCCTTTGCATTACTCAAGCTGAACTTCATTCTCCCTGGGTGCAATTAGAACATTCTAAAGGCTGAGAGCTAAAGGGGGTGGAAATATTTCTAGCATGATCCTTTTTTATTGTGGCTTTTCTTAGCAATTACTTACACAGCTTTACTTTCACTTCAACTGAGTAGCATCTTTTTTGACCTGTTCTAATTTTACTAACAGTAGTACTTTGTATGTCTGAACACAGCAATATTCTTCACATACTGAAGCATATGCAGTTGTTAAGGTACATAGGGTACATAGGCAGGTGTGCAGTCTTGAGGGGCAGTTGGACAAAATGGATATTCCACAGCACAAGGTACAAAGAAAGGAAAAAAATCTTGAAAGAAGCACTGTTGTGTATCAATGAATTTTAAGTTCAGGGTAGGAACAAATGCACAAAGTTGTTGTACTGTTTCAAAAGGCATGAAGAGATGGGTCTAGTATGTTTTGTTTGTATAAGGGAAGAGTGTAATTTGAAACAGGAAAATTTTATTTGATTAAATTGGGCTGAGATTGATATTATAATGAATGAGCCATAGAGATAACATGGTAAATGAAAAGAAGAGCCTCAGGAAGATAACGTTTCATCAATAAGCTGTTAGGGTTGCTGAACAGTCTATAATAGCAATTAATAATCCTTCTTAAGCAATTAAGGATGTGCTTGGGAGAAAAATCACTGGCATCTAAACAATATCCAAAAGCTTTTACCTGTACTGTGGAATGATGCCATTTTTTCTGTTCCCTGAGGCATTGAATGTGGCTGTTTCAAGGGATGATGAAACTCATAAAGCTAAGCTTGTAAAAGAAAACTTTATTTTTGTTCAAGTTGCAAGGATACTACATGTCTTCTCTTTAAAGACCATGACAAAAAATAAAAAAGGAAGCTCTTCAAAGATATTAAGTGATTCAAGTTATTGAACTAAAGCCTGTGAGATGCTTAAACACAGAAATCTCTGATTGACTTCTTTTCTTTCCTTCCCACCTCCCAAGAACATGAAGGTGAAAAGGAGAATAGCAGTGGTGATAACACATTTGATGTTCTTTTGCATATATTAAGGAACAATATATATCACAGGAGTGAAAAAATTTTGACTTTGAAATATCACCTTCACAGTAGTGTGCACAGAGCACAGTGGGAAAAGCACCACACTTCACATGATCCTTTTCCCTCAGGGGTTCTTACTGGGAGGAAATAACTTGTAAAAGATATCAGTTATTTTTTCAAGGTCCCTGAAAATTCTGAATCACCAGAAGAAGAAAAAAAAAACAGAAAAGGGAAAAAAAAAAAAAAAGGTCAGAGGGATGGAGAATTTAGTTGGGTAATGTATCATTGTTTGTAATTAATGTAATAAATTTATAAAAGCCAGTTCCTGAAGTATAGCTGATTTTCTCATACTTGTACTAATGAATTTACTACAGACTATGACACAGGCTTGAAAAGTGGTGTGTGATTGCTGACCTGCTTTCTAGCAAGGTTTCAGGTAGTGTCAGTATTTTCTCAGGTGATTCCTGAGAATTCCCAATTCTCAGCAAGGGATTATTTCTAATTCTTGTTATTCCCTGGTTTTGGGAAGTGGAAAACTGAGGCATGGGAAGATCAGTATCACTTGTGCCTGAGAACCGAGAATGCATCCTAAAAATTACTTTTGGAGAAATGGAACATCAGCACTACTTTGGGGGATTTAATGAGAAGCTGAGCTTTAAGAAAGAAATCAGATGTGGCTCCTTCCCATAAAACGATTATTTAAATTTTGTTACAGTATGGACTAGGTATCCAAATAGGACTGATCTTTGCAAGTGAAAAGTAGTGTTCCCTTTGAAGTAGGCAATTTGGTCTGCTAGCATGGAATTAACTAGACATTTTTAATCTTATTTCTCAAATATGTACAAGTCTCTTTTCTCAGTTCAGAAGAAGAGGACATATTCAGAATTCATTATGGATGCAAGAAAAGTAGTTTTGTACTGGGAAAAAATTTCTTGTTTCCAAACCTTTTGTTGTTGCAACAATAAAGCTCAAAGAGAAAGTATTGTGCAGTTGACTGGTTTATTAATGTTAATTTAGCTGAAGTGATTCATAAAGTCAGGGTTTTGGAATCCTTCTCAAAATGTAGACAACCAACCAAATAACTGCTTCTCCCAGAGAATAAAGCCAAACCCAACATAAACCAAATACAGGAATAAATAGTACTCAAATTTATAGTGAGATTTCTTAATACTCCTGATTGCCAGTTTACTACACTCATGCTTTCCTGGATACTGGCTTTTCCTGTAAACATAACCCTGAATTTTAAAGTCCTTTAAATTATTTGTTTATTATATTACAAAAATCATCTCACTAAGGTTATATTTATGTGATCTCATCTAAAACTTTTGAAACAGGAAAAAATGTCCAAGTATTTAAATTGGTTTTGTATTGAATTAAGCCAAATTTTCATCAGACTGGTGTAAAAGATTAGATTAGAACAGATTAGATTGGATTGGCTTGGATTAGATAGATTAGTTTTTGGAAGATCAATTTTATTAGAATCATGGGTTTGAAAGCTTAGGCTGCATAAAACTGGTCCAGGAAAGCAAGAAGAAGAAACTGATAACACTTTAAAGCAAATTAGTTCAAATAGCTGCATACTGTTGATGACTCCTCACATTCCCATTATTGACAATCCCTTTCATTAATCCAGAAGGTAAATTCTTGTTAAACATATGCTATTTTCACACAGTAGGCAACCTGCAAGAAGTTCACAATTTCTGAGATTTTTTTCATATTATGATTAATATAAGCATCTGGAGGTTATATTTAATTTAACTAGATCTGTGTATAAGAAAAATTTATTATGTAATCAATATTTCAAAAATATCACATTTTTAGGCATACTGATTTATCTATTTCTATAAATAATACATTATTTTACACCTACATCTTTAAAGCAAGAGTACTGTACTGGATAAATCAAAAATTTTGGCAGATAATTAGCTTTTAGGGTATCCAATCATTCTTGATTTCTGTTGACATAGTAGATATGGAGAACACAAGCAAAGTGTTAGTTAGGGGTGCTCTTCGGCGCAGCAAATCCCTGCTACAGCACTCTCCACACTTTCCTCTGTAAGTCCTCTTTATGTCATTAAGACAGCTCTTGAAATAGCCACCACTTAATTTCAAGTGCTTGTTAGCTTGTTTCTATTATCTAGATTAAAGATCAATGTTTTATTAGATGTGGATTGTATGCAGAACAGATCAAATACAGGTAAAAACTGTGTACTGGGATTAATTGAGCAATAAAGCACCTTCTTAAGGTCATCTTAGATTTTATATTTTTTCTCTTCAGTTTTTGCTGTTGCTTGCTTTGGTTTTTTATTTCTAGTTGTAAATAGCATTAGCAGAGATTTTAATGGTTGAATAGACAGACTGTGTAGCTTTCAGATGTAAAAACAAAATGTTACTTTTTTTAGTGACTCATTAAAGGATTAGTGATTATTAATTTCTCCTAAATGGCTGCCTAGCATGGAGGTGGAAACTCAGTCACCTTAGTTACTGAGGTAGATTGCAGTTTCATTCACAGATTTTCAGTTTAATTGTATGTGGGCAAAGGGAGAAAATGGCTGGATGTGACTTATCATTTGACTTGGCAATAATACAGCCAGAGGTAGTAAAAAGAAAAAAAAAGTTAAGTCTAAGGAAAGCTTCAGTTCCTGTACTTAATTATTAAAAAAAGCTGCCTAATTGTGAGCTTTATCTCTGACAGTTGTCAGATGTCTTCCAGCAAGTGAAGATCAAAAGGAATAATTAGTATGTAGTCCCTTTGTCCCCCTGGCTAACAATTTTTTTAATCTGCTATAATGTGCATTGATAAAGTCCTTAATGGAAGTCAGTGATTTTCTCAGGTGAAAGTTTCCTTTTGTTTTATCTAATTCTGTCTAGTTCTGGTTTTTAGACAAGTGGAAGAGTAAGAAAAACTTGCTTTTGTGTAGTTTTTAGCATAATTTCTTCAGCAAATTTACAAAAGACTCCTACTGTGAGAAAAATGTTTCAGCATAGTTCTTCTGCTTTCATGTAGAACAAAGACATCCCTGCAAATGTAATTTTGAGCTTTGAAACTACCAATAATGCGTGAATCTCTTATGCCTTTCCTGTTTTATTCCTAATTAAGGCCTTAATTGGCTCCCAGCATTGAATATTTTGGACTCAATTCTTATCTGAAGTACGCAAATATACAAGTTAATTCAGTTTCTAGGTAAGGCAGTTAATACTTTAAATACCTCTACCTTTTAAAACTGGGAAAGCAAGAGGAGACACTCTCCCATGAGGACTTGAAGAGTAATGGGAGGCAGGCTGAAATTTCTCTACTGGACACAGAAGGGTGAAGTCCTCAAGTTTGCTTGTACACTTTCATTCAGATGACCTTTCTTAAGCAGTCAGCGTGGCAGGACAATCATGGGTGACTGAAGGAGATCACAGCTCATCTCCATCCTTGTGAGGTGTAAGTCATTAATATCCAGTAAAAGCTGATGTCTTCACCACAGAAGTCTGGGGAACAGCTAGGCTTCTTCAGACACTTGGTCACTCTTGACTGCAGCAGGATTATTTCACCTGAAACCTTAGCTTTCATCTATTCTTCTCTCTGTTCTGCACAGCCTTTTAACTCTTCTCTCCTGACCTCCTCCTAAAATTCACTTGTGTGTCTTCCTTTGTCTGTCTGAAATTGTTTTTCTGAGAAAACTTACCTTTAATGACATGCTGGTAAGAGAACCCCATCAATGACTTTAAATGCTATTTCTGTTAGTAAATAAGGATATATAGCTGAACAGCATATAGTATTTATTTTATAGTAACAAAAGTGATTATGAAAATATAAATTCAAAACCATTGAAACCAGTAGAACTGGCCATGCATTCTGGTCATGCTGAACTTTATAATTTAATAATGATGATTTAATAATAATGATTTCTATTGCACAATCTGGCCAGAATAAATAAATTCTCTAACACTTAAAAGATGGCGCTACAGAGTTTCTTTTGTCCCCACAGTTTCAATAGCAGTGGGCAAATGTCTTTTACTCAGCCTCAAGGAGCATCCTTGGGGGCTGTCCCCCTCCCCAAGAGAGAAATCTCCACAAACTCCACAGAAAAATAAGTTAGAAGAACCAAATCATATGAGAGTGGGCTGAACTTTTATACAAAAAGTGATTGAATGTCAGGCAGATGTCTCCTCTTGCCCCACTATCAGGATGTTAATTTGGAGTTAGTGAGCAGACTGGTTTTAGTATAATTCAACACCAAACCACCACCTGATGCCCTCTGTCAATCTGCTACTGATAGCCTTGCAAAAAGGGTTTTGTTTGAGGTGTGTGAGCACAGTGCAGGGCACAGCATCCTGCTACATCCCCACCTATGTTCAGTTCCCATGTTTCTTACAACAGAGTACATAAAGCTTGTAAAGGTTTATATAATGAGATGTATCTTCTTTTCATGCTCCTATTTCTCTCTGAAAATATTCTAGTTCTTGAGATCCTAGATGAATTTGGTGTTTAAAGTTTTTCCCACATCTCAGATTCCTGAAACAGAAAGCTCATTGATTGATAACAGATAGAAAATTGTTGTTTATGTAGGTAGAAATCTGTGAAAATATGACTTGAATATATCTTAATAGCTTAAAACACAGAAAACACATAAAAGTAATGATATTATAAATATCAATGCCTCATAAGTTCAAAATAAATCTTTGCATTTATTTATACATATGTTGTTCCTCAGTGAGCATACATGCATGCAAAATACATGTATTTTAAAAAATATGTGTTTGGTTCTCCAGTATTTGAGTTGAAACAGCTTTCCTACATTCAAGGAATGCTTTTCTATCTGCTATAAATATACTTTAAATAATTTCATATGAAAGGCTCAACAGAAATGCAATAAATGAAAATCTTATTTTGATTTATAGTATGTGTGTGACTATAAGAGCTATGTAATGTGGAAGGTAGAGCAGAAAATGTAATTATGTTCTAATGTTCCATTGTATAACATTGCTTTTAGCAAAGCCTAAATTAAGAACACCAGAACTTAAGGGACCTCAAAATATTTTTAAAAACCTGGATCAACCTTTCAACTGCTTACAATTCATGATCTCTATATTCACTATATATATATAGAATTACAATAATCCGTTAGAAAAGGATGGTTTTTAAAAGATGAACATAAAGATGTAGAGAAAAAATAAAGCAGAAAGAAAGATATCAATTAACATTCTTCCTTTTCTATAATTCTACAAGTGCAGAATTGTGAAAATTTAAATGGTGAAAGGACACTTACTCTTTTCATGACAGCTAATGAACAAAAAGGGGGTTGATATGAAAGGTACTTTGTGCATCCCAAAGGACTTCAGCATAAACTTGGGTACGGGCATGGAATGCCCACAAATGTGAGGGCCTGGAAGCTCAGAGCTGCAAGCAGGAGCTCAGACACAGGTAGGTAATTCTTCCCCAGCCCTGGGGCAACCTGACATAAACAAGGAGTTTGGCTATTTTAGAGATTCATGGTCTGATATTTTTGATTTGAGGTCTGACACAGTCTTCCCTGTAAGTTTGTCTAAAGTATTTATATTTTATTGTCCCTTTTGGCTGTACAAAACTCTCAAGAACCAAAACCACACACCTTGTTTTCCCTTACCTTAAATTTTATCATTTTTAATCTTTATGTGATTTTTTTTTTTATACAATTGTATTCAGTTACTGTTCTTCATCCTGTTTGTTATCACCCAACTTTCCATTATTCAATTTATTTCTGTTATTTTCTGATTCCTCAAATCCCACAAAAAAAAAAAGAATTGCTTTTTTTTTTTCTTTTTTTCCTTTTCTTTCATACCTGTTTAAATGTTACACGGTCGAGTCAAGTGATTTTACATTATTCATGACCAGAAAAACTTTCTGGAAAATTTCTATTACCTTTTGCTTCCAAAAGTAATCAGTGACACATACCCTTAGTAGTTTTGCTGTATCAATCCATTCATCATTTAAAACTTGTCAATTCTTTATTCTCTTTCCTCTTCTAGGGACAGTGGCCAAAATCTTTGTCATAAGTCCCCATTCATGTTTCATATTATTTTGCCAAAAGTGTTTTCTTATTTGGTGGCCAAGGAAAATTTGTGCTTGGGAGCTAAGATTTTTCTCTTAATATCAAGCCACTTTCTTTCCTGACATGCCTCCAAAATTTGATGTGTGCCTTTTCATAGCCTTACTATTTGCATTTAAAATGACCGTATGCTAAGTGCATATCGTCCAACAGAAGTAATCAAGAACTTTCTCCAGACACCTGCAGTTTATTGTGGCACTACTGAAAGTGCATAAATTGCACTTCATTGTTAGTACCTTTATTGTGCAATCTTTTCATCTGGACAGCTGTTTTGAATGGACTACAAGTAGTTTTGTAATCCATTCTCTTTCCCTAGAGAATGGTTCCTAATATTTCATCTGTGAAGACATTGATTTCTCCACCTAGCTCATAACTGATCTTTATATATTGAAAGAAGCTGTACTATTTAAATATTTATTTGGTTGTAAGTTTATTTATTTATTTAATAGGGAAAGCAGTCCCTTTAGTGAAATACCAAGGTTCATGATCACCTGTGGCAAAAACTGTGAGTTATAGGACTATATTCACTTATATTCACAGTCATCTGAACCTGGCATAGTTCCTGGGATATTGTAAACCTGCAGAACAGAGAAGAGAATAGAAGTTTAATGTAAGGAAATTGCATCAGAAGTACTGCCTGTCTGGTTTATAAATTACTACAGGAAATTAATGTCAGCATTTCAAAGGTGTGGTGGGGATTTAGGTGATCCTCATTTTGTAAACTGGAGGGTTTTTCATAGGCATATCCATACATAAAATCTTAATTCTCAATCAGATTTATAGAATACACACTATTAGATAAGGAAGCTACAGGGACAGATAAATAGGTCTTGTAGATTTCAGTGACAATCAAATAAGTCTCTTACTATCCATGTCAAGTGGGCTAGTGATTAATGACATCATAGTTCTGTAGCCTAAATGGGCATACATTTCTACTGCAGTTCTTTTTGTTCCCTCCCTGAATTTCACTGATAACATCTCATTTGTGCTGACACAGGTATTCATTCAGCCATGTACTACCCTGGGAACAGATTTGGGTTAAAACTCTTTTGAAGAGGTTATTTCTCAATGTGTGTTATTATGCTATTCCAGTTCATCGTGCAGCTTTGCAAACACCAGGCAGTGGCACTCAGAGGAAGAGATTCACAGCGGTAGGAAAAAGCAGCTCAGAGTAGGGGCAGCAAAGGGTAAGACCTCTCCTGGTGTTACAAATTCTAGCTTATTCTTGCCCTAGGAGCTTATTACAACAACATTGTTAGCCATAAAAGTTTTATTCTTCGCTGTGTTATTCCATGATCTAGCCAGACTTGAAGGTACTTTTTATTCTATCTGAATAAATCCCTTCTCTCAATTAGAGGCAGCTCTCATACCACAACTCATTATCTCAGAATATTGCCTGAACAGAAATTTTAAAATATTGGCATTCTCTTTCTCAAACTCCCTCAATTTCTAAGGATACTTTCTCCTTTACTTCTCCATTAAATAATTGTTTTCATGTCTTGACAGATGAATAGAACATATATTTTTCCCATTATTTTTCCTTAATACCACAAAATGCAGAAACATAAATTAATTATATAAATATATTTATACACACACACACACATATATATATATATGTATATATGCACTTCTGTGTCTGCATGCAGCTTTTTTGATTGATTTCTTAATTAGTTTGTATTCTTTTTCAAAACTAGTTCATGGATATTTTAGCCATTGAGGAATACGACAGTGAAATGACATGGATTATTGTGCCATAAAATATTATGCAATTCTTTCATTTGCTAAGGAAATAAATTTTGAACATTTTTGGTAAAGCATCACCTTTCAAAATGACTAAATGGGGAACTCTGATGGGAAAAAGAGGGTAAAGAGAATACCAGAAATTTCCAATTACTATCTTCAATAAAAACATTTTGAAAAAACTACATATAGTCCCTTGAAAATAATTTTAACATTCCGAGTAGTAGTTTAATTTCTTAAGCAGAAGTGTGTAATTAAATGCAATAAAATATGACAAGATACTGAGGCCACAATTATACGTAACTGAGGAGATGATGAGTTGCTCGTCAGGATACGCTGTCCTATGATCAGCTGCACATATGAGGTGTCAGTAAAGAATCCCTGTTCTTTCCTCTGTGTATTTTATATTTTGTGTACTTGAAAAATGAGTGCTGGAGCACCATCCTAGGATTTGCTTTCATTTAGTGGCTTGTTTTCTGCGTAGCCCTGCATTTAACCAAGTAGTTTAACTGCAGGCAACTGAGAACCTCATATAAATAAAAATGCAAAGGACTCCAAAGCAAAAGAGAAAATTAAATCCTTCTGGAACTGTAAGTGGTTTAGTGTAAGAATTTAAAGGTTATACTCTCAACAGATCTCTTTTGCACCTAACCTTCACTTTGCATATGCACGCCCATTTACTTATTGGCAGTCACTGTTTTTCTCCCGGTACTGTGGCTGTACTGCTATAGCTTTTTATGGGAAATATGCTTTGTTTTCTGTTTTTGTGTTACTTGCTACCCTCTTTTTCATCACTGTAAACTAGACTGCTGCCTTTGTCTTGCTGGCTCTGCTCCTGGATATCTTCTGGTTCTGTTAAGCCACATTTCCTCAAATATCTGAGTATCTCTACCTCTTATATTCCATGCTTTACAGCAGGCTTTACATAGCTTTCCAATAGCTGGATAGTAATGTTTTAGATACTGTTTTTGATAGCACATATCAAGAGGTTTTCTCCTCAACTAAGGTTTAGTTAGAGATAAGTTCAATGAAAATTAAAGCAAAGAGATCTGATTCATCTAGGCATGCTTTTATCCTGATTAAGAGCAAGTAAGAAATAATCAAAATCTTCTATGAAGAAAAAATCATTTGGAGATATTTAGTTTTATCTTACTAGTTTTTGTGTATCTAAAATGATGTAATGACAGAAATGCCAATATTAAAGATAATTCAGTTCAAATAAACTTTTTTTAATCCTACATCTCACCCCTGCTTCCCTCCCCCAGACAGATTAACTGGACAGATTGCTTGGATTCCCTAAGGCTTATAATTAATACAAGTGATTGTGGTGGGTCCTCTGCCTGTAGACACAGTTCTATTTCTACTTCCATTCTACTGTAAGGTGCTTGCACAAAGACTGCCATCCTTTGAGGAATATTATTCAGGAGTTTCTGAAGGTGAAAGAGTAAGGTGATAGGATTTGCTGATAAGTGAAACGTAACTTTGCATTAACGTTGTTTGGGTTTAGCAAGGCACTTTCAATTAACATTGAAGTTTATTTGAGTTAACAGTGCTTTTGAAGTAAAGCTAGTGGTGTTCAATAAATTCGCCTTGTACAGAGGAAAACTTGTTTTTCTATGAAGGTAAAATTCAGTCATTCACAAGAACATTCAATTTTCTTAGTAAAAACTTTCTAATCTTAGAAAATTAATTTCACTGCCATGGTTTCTAAAGTGATACTATAAAAAGGGCTTATTATTTAATTAATAAAGTAATTGATGACGATGACTAGGACATATGGAGCCACTGTAACAAAAGTTTTATTGTTTCCAAGAGTGTTCTGGTTTAATTAGTAATCTTTTATTATAAACCAAATTCTGAAAGACTATTTGTGTTCTTAGGCACTGTGTACCTACTACAAATCCTTAGAGAGAGAAAAAAAGAGAAAATAATGTCTTTTTTGATCCTGTGATTGCTAGGATTTGAGAATATGAAAGGATTGCAGGAAGAAAATAAAGAGCCATAGACTTGAAAACAGAGAATTAACTGAAAAATCACACTGAAAGAAATACCTTCCCAAACATGCAACACATTTCATATTGCTTTTGTGCTTAAGGACAGTGAATCCATTTCACTGTTTGAGGAATGCCCTTTCCAGCTCCCTCTTGGGGTGGCATTATATCCATGATGTGCTTGAGCAGGGCTCTGGCTAGATGCTGTCTAGAAAATGGAACCATGACACTGTCAGGCTTCTGTGAAAGGGAAGGGATATGTGCCCAAGGAGCACAGGTCACAGAGCTGCCAGCTGGGTTAGAACTGCTTTCAATGCACCACCTGGAACAAGAGGAGGCAGACGGGGAAAGGATGGGACCAGATAGGATGGCCAGCCAGACACCCTTCCATTTCCATTCTGAAACATAAAATGGAGGTTAGAGCTTCACTCAGTTTTCTTCAGAGTGCATATATTTCAGTCTGAGTTTATCAAAGCTGAGGATTATTTTGCATTTTTGTCTTAACTAAATTTATATGAAAGGCTTTTAATAGATCAGCCTAAAGGATTCTTAATTCAGAAACAAAACAACAAATGTAATATGCTATGGAGACATCTGAAAAAGAAAGTCCAGTTAGGTTTATCAGCAGAACAGAGCACCCTAGCTTTTCAATACTGATGTCTAAATGAAGCACAGCTGAACCATGTTATCATGTCAGGTAGCTTAATCATCAGGCAGAGCTCAGTAATCAGTGTTCCTGGGCTTACAGGGCAATGTGTCACTCAGGATCTCAGTCAGCAGAAGTTTAGCCAGCTTGACTGACTCTGTAGCGTGCTCTGTTGCACCTTGGCTCTGGAAAACTCTTGTGAAGTCAGCTTTGGCCTGTCTATGTTGGAAACATCCATAGTCCTGAAAGGAGGAGTGGCAGATAAGGTGGGAGAAACATGCAGTGGCTGAGTGTTGGCGAGCCTCTGTGCGCTGAATTATCTGAGACAAAGAACTTCTCCCTGAATGCATACCTGACCTATTCCAAATTTCAAGTGTCTTAAGGAATCAAGGTTTTAAGGTTTTGCGAAGCTAAGTTATGACTGTTCCAATTCTCTTTCAAGATCGTGTCACTTTACATTTCTGTAAGTCAAAACTCAAGATTATGTTCTTTTTGGGTGAAATATCTGGGGTAATAGATAGTAAATAATCAGAAGGAGGGAAAGGAAACTGTAAATCACCACACACAACTCACACAACTTCCCTGTCACTGTTCCTTGTAGCACATGATTTTGTAGCTACATTTTTTAAAGAAGTACTCATCACTGTGATAATTTTGTACCTGATGGAAAGACATGCTTCTGAAAATAAATACATCAGTGAAGGCACTACCGTGAACACTTGTATTTTACCATATTCAGGACAGTTAATCACAATCTTAATGGTGTGGAAGACCTGCTTTTCCATGAGCAAATGCCCTTTTAAATGAGAGAATTGTCAAAAATACTGAGACATAATAATTAATTTTAAAGGTGAAATTCAGCAGATATTAAGAATACCTGCAAAAAATCTCAAAATTTCAAACCATGTAGCTGATTTCTGATTGGACTCTCCCACAGAATCTTTACCCTTTCACAAAAAAGTTCCTCATGCTATCTTTTGAGGAAAGACAACTATTGAAACTAACTCTGAGTTCAGAGATATGGAATGTAAAATAAAGTTTTCTATTTACAAATTAAATTGCCTCCAGCAGAGAGAGCAGAATTTCAGCAGTTAAGCTGCTATTACTCCCACTTGCAATAGCAAATTCAGGCAGTTCTAGAACTCAGAAAGACAAATTTAAAAATATAAACAAAAATCTGTCTGCACTTAGAACAGTAGAACAACAGGGGAAAGCCATTTGGGATTAGTACAATTTAGCTGCTGGAAATTAATTTGAGAACCTTTAAAGATTCAGTGTAATACTGGAAAGTAGAAGAATTCTATATAATTTATTTTGACTTTTAGTTTTTCAGATGAAATATATTGTTCAGAATGGGAAGAATCTTAGTTGGGTTTAAGACCATGTTTTGATGCTATTGAGGACCTTACAAGAGCAGTCAGGTATTACTGATGTAGTGCTTGTACTGTATTTTCTAGTCTTTCTTTACAGAAAATGTATTCATGCTGAGTAGCGTTTTTTGTCTTTTGCTAACAATTCACATCTCAGTCTCATATACTGATGTCATGATGTGATATGGTATTCTGAATCTTGAGCTTATAACAATCAGACATTTAGGTCAAGATATTGCCACAAAATTTGTAGCAAGACAAAAAATGGAAGCTGTATAAAAAAAAGTCATAATTGTTGTTCTCTTAAAAAAAATCCAACCAGCCAAACAACCACAAACAAACAACACCTCCCTTTCTCCCTATCATATAGGTTTCTTAAGCTTTGGGTCTTCAGATGAGATCTGAGTTTATTGATCAGTGTAGAAACTCATTATTTTTCTTCATGCTTTTTCTAATTTTATTCTAACACCTGTAGTTAGTGTAAAAAGAAGCATGTTTGAAATCAAATGCACATGAAGACCAATATGCTGTGTAGAAATAGACACAGAAGGAAGCCCAGAGTGTAAAACAAGTGCACACACAGATTTTATTGGTGTGCATTCTTAGTGATAAAAATATGCAGTTCCAGTGCTTCCTGAGCCTGAGGTAGTTTCTTGTGTTTAAGATGGATTATTCTTCCATGCATTTATCAAATCTTCCACTTACTTTTCTAAATGAATGTTCTAGGAATGTTCATCCCATGGACAGGCAGATGATGTGGTATTGATTTTTTTACTTTTTAAGCTCTTATTTGTACTCCAGGTTCTTGGAAATAGTAATTTATTTTAAATGTTATATGGTATATAAATAAAATATAAAATAATATATATATAAAATAAAATATAAATCCAATATAATTTCCCCATCTTATATTTTGTATTTTGCTTTTAAGCTTTCCTCCATATTTCTGTCTTTAAGGTCTGTACCTGGAGGCTTCTGGCCCTTGGATAACTAAACTGTTAAAATAAATTGAAAACATATTAATGAATTGCATTAACCTGCCTCTTTTTTTTCCTATTGTGGCATACTTAGGATGTTATTCTTGAATGTCTGATTGAGGTATTTCATCCCTAAATTAATATTTGCAGTGACAGATACACAAGCAAATATCATAATTCATCAAAGGTGCCAAAGACCAGCTTCCAGCTTCTGTAACTGAAATATGATGCTGTACTTTTCTTGATGGTTTCATGCCTTGTTAGCTTATAATTTAATGGAAATGGAATAATAAACTGGAATACTTAATTCTGAAGAAGATCTTTTTCTTTTCACCTTTACTTTAAATTCTCTAGTGGCAGGATCCTGTACTTATTCCATGAAATAACAATTTTTGATAACACCTAAAAGCTTAAAGTGATTGGAAGGATTTACCTGGAATTCATAAATACTGGTAAAATGCCATATTGTGGCACTGTTTTTTGGGGGTAAGATTGAACAAACTACGTAATTTTTCTGTTTCACATCTATCTAAATGAGAGATAATACTATTTTACTTAGATACCTATCTACTGAGTTTTAACAAGTTGTATCAGATAGATATGAAAAATAGATACTAGAAAAACAAAAAAATAGTAGATACACTTGTTTCAATTGTGGAAAAAAAAAAAAAATACATGGAAAGCAGCATGTTACAAGCTGTGTCAAATTGCCTGTGGTGTGGAATCTTGTTCTTCAGGAGCTACTGGAACTAATTCTTCCCTCATACCAATTCTACATTGTCCGGTGGTGTGGCAGCCTGTGATAAGAGAGCATTCCACATTTAGAAAATAAGGATAGCAGCTGAGCTAAGGATGTTGCTGGTGACTTATCTTATATATTTTGACTTTTAAGGGTTTAAGTCAGACCCCCCAACTTTATTTAAATATATTTTATATTGAATTATAGTCATCATCCTACTTACCTCCTATCTGCTAAGCTGCTTAGAGAATAAACAGTATGTAGTGCCTGAGCATATGCACTGAAAATAAACTGTCAAAGAGCCATTACAGGATTATTCTTTTGTTGTAGCTGTCATTGGGAGAGCTATTCCTCATACACTTGCTAAATTATATGACTTTTTTTAATTTATATACTCCTTGCTTTTTATACCACAGTGTTCCTGCTCACTTGTTTTATGTAACACAACTGAAATGAAACGGGGAAGCTTTACTCTGCAGCATTCATTCCTGCCTGCCAGATGGTTAAGTGACTTCTGCTTCAGGAGTCTCAAAATTTTCATGCCCTGACAACTGGATTTACAAATTGTGTGATTTGGGTATCTTGAAATGAGAGGCAAGCAGCTATTAAAAAAGGATCTGCTACCTGCCTGTTCTTGTTGGCTTTATGTCTCTGCTGTGATCCTTCAGTGCTTCACCAAAAGCTCATCTGATCGAAACCTCCTATATGTTATCTCAACCCTACAGGAATCTCTCCTGCTTTAACTTACTGCATGTGAACTCTGTGTAAGAGTAGATATTTCATTTAATTCTATACCACCTTATCCTTCAAGCTTCTTTTCAAAAGTCAGATTTTATTTTCTTCACCATTCCTTTGGGGATGTTTCACAAGAAATTATCCACAAGAACTTAAATAATTTTTTATTTATTTAAGATCAATAATTTATATGTTATGCAAGTTATTTCATAAGTACATCTATACATTATTTAGATTGGACTATTTTCCTTAAAAACTGTGATATTTTCATAATGATTAAATTAATACTGCATAATGTTTCACAAGAGAGATACATGAACTGTCTGAAATTAATGGAGAAGGAGTAAACACTATTGAAAGACATATTTAAAGCCATTAGCTAAATGTTCTGTGTGCCCTCCAAATTTGGAGTATAAGAACCACAAACAAATTAATATCAAATGTTACATGTATCAGCCAATGAAAAAGAAAAATATTATAGGTAGCAAGGATTCTGAAAAATTATAGGGTTTATTTTCCTTTTTAAATAGTAGTGAGGATTGTCAGTTTTATGCTTTTAACAACACAAAATAAAGTGTCATTTCAGGTCAAGTTTTATGGCTGGAGTCTTGTGATATAGAATATGAGGAGTTGCTTTGTTTAATTTTGTCAGTGTTTTCCTTTGCCTCTCATTGACCTGATATGGTGTTGTATTCTTTGGGTTAGAGTATTTTGCAGAAAAGTATTTTCTCATCAAACTTGGTCATAGCAATGCCTTATCTGTCAGAACTGACTGCATGTTCTGTAGGAGGCACTGTGTTCCTAGGTCATTGTATGGGAGAACCCTGAGTTAGTCTGAACAGTCTTGTCAAAGCATATTTCTGTAAAGAAAAGAAGTGAACAAACCACAGTTATCAAATCAAAAATATCAGAATATCATTCCAACAATATTTTAATCTTTGTCGAATGGATGTTTTCATGTAATGTGAGCTACTACCAGACATAATAAATTTGCAGGGGTTGATACCAGTAGATGGTTGGAAAAGAACACTTCAATCTCTCTTGACAGTAGGCTTACATGATAACAGTCCTCAGCAGTTCCCCAGCTGGTACTTTCTTCTATGTCAATGTCTATTTTTCCTCCTTCATTCCTGTAACTTGAAGAGCTCTTTGCTAGTATCAGATATCATTGGCTGGACAAATTTTCTTTAAATCTCCTAGCTCTTTAAGTGGGTGAAGGCAAGCATCTTGTATTAAACAGAAGTTTTTTTACTAGTAATGTTTGTTTCTTTTATTTCAGAGTCAGCTATCGTGAGATTATTTATATATATATATTTATATATTTAATATATTTATATTACAATATAAATCCTATTCCTAGGCATATTCCTGTATTTTAGTTTTCAGAAAAGAAATGACATGAGAATAAGAGGCAGCCCCTTTCCCAGTTTTCTAATTGTTTCTCAGAGGAGAATCCTTTAGGATATGCCCAAATATTCCTTTACAGTTGCAGAAAATTCATTTCAATGAGAATAGTGAAGCTCTTTCTAAAAATGTGACTATAGGGAAAATACATTATTTTGTCTTTTTCTAATTTAAACATGGGCAAGTTGTTGTCGAAGACCTGTGTAACTTTATTGCTATAAGGAAGGGCTTGAAGTCCTTAAAAGGAACAATCTTTGTTAGGACTGTGCTTTTCCAGATCTGATCAAACCCTCTGTTTAAACATCTTATATAGAGGGTTTATTTGACAGCGGAACTTGGGTAGCATTGCTCATTCCCTGCTGCAGGAACGGATCCTGGTGGCCAGGCAGTAGTACTTGCCCCATGACTCCAACACCTGAGTGCTACAGGCCAGATTTAAATCACAAAACACATCTCCTGTCTTCAATGAAGTCATTGCTGGTGCCTGAATGCTCTGACCATAAGAAGGCTCTGGTTGAGATTTTAGGAAGAATAAGAGCTAGAGATAGCTAAAGAGTTAACTTGAGGAACAGTGTTGAGGATGGAGACCAAAAGGTCAAAGTCTTTGGACAGGGAAACTGGAATTTGTCTGTGTTAGAGACAAAGAGGAGTGAAGGAAGAGGACTGAGAAGCACCATGGAGGTAAGGAGGAGGGGGAAGCTGACTTGAGAGATGTGCGGAAGGACAGTTACTTCAAGCAGGCAGTATGGACCAGGAGAGAGAATGAGAGAGATGGGCAAGGTGGAAAGAAGATGAGAGACCACACAGGTAAAGGCAGGAACTGGAAGCACAGCAAGAATTTGGGAATTACAGGATCAAGAGGAGTACAGAATAGAACCAGAGTGGAAAATCTGCCAAAACAAATAGGTTTGGGAAAAAAAATATTTCTCATGGGAATAGCTTTCCAATATCTAATATTTAGTCATAATATATTCTAAATTTTTAATGATCCATTTGTATGCAATTATTTATTAACATAAAAAGCTGTCTGTGGTTTGTCTGACAACAGAGATTTATCCTAGGAACCTGCACTGAGTCAGGCCACATCTGCCTTGTGGTATAATTTGAAGTTGTGATACTAATAGGAAGTTTTGGAAATCAAATGTGTGGTTTCTGGTTTTGAATCTAATACTTTTCTTACTTCTTATCCCCTAGTGATCTCATTCTTTTAAAATCTTGTTCTGTCTCTATCCTTCAGAGTATGCTTTCCTTATAATTGCTGTTATAGTTTGCCTAGAGGTATGTAACTGTGCCCAGCCTCCTGCAGCTGAAAATCTTGCTGTGAAGATGTTTTATTTTTCCTCTGAAAGTGTCTATTTTCATGAGTTTTGCAGCGTTGCTTAAAAGTAAAATTGGACAGTAATCCTTCAGAGTGCTTAGATAAGCCCCTCAGGGAATGATAATGATATTGGCCATTTTCTAAATAGCTGAAACAGAGCTTCTGTTCGGAGGAACCATTAAAGAGATGAGTAATCACTGGTGACAGATCTTCACAATGGTATTTCACCAACTAATTAGGGTTGTTGTCACAGTTAGTGGCATTTCTTCTTGGTAAAGCAGCATGCAAAGTAGCCCTTCTATTACCAAGTTTCGTGGCTGACAGCCCAGAAGCAGGTGATGGGTATGAGGTCAGTGTGCAGCTGCCCAGAATAGTGAGGAAATGATTAAACGTCTGCAACCTGGGAGACAGAGATGTTCTCCAACTAATTCTTGTGAGACTCTGACATGTCATCTGCTGCCAATATGAAGAATCTTTCTAGGCGTAATCCCTTATCTAGGAGAAGGAAATGGCTCACTAACATAAAAAAGTTATTAAAGCAAAGCCTTCACATTGTTCAGAATCTATGCTCTATGTATGTAATCTTGGGTGCTGAAATAAATTATCATATTTTACAGACTAGCAGTCTGTTTGGAAATTACTGAATAAAAACTGTATAGAGAGCTGGAGCTGGAAAATTCGAGATTTTACCAGACTCCAAATATCTTCCCTATTTTACTGACAGTTGTATGTTCTGTTTTCATTAATTCAGCAGTTAATTAAGAGACCAACCTTCCTATATTCCTACTTACTCTGTTCTAGATTCACATTTACAACATAATGTTCTAAATGTGTTACATTTAGAAAATACTGAGACAGTAAAACCTCAAGTATATTAGTTGGATGAATTATGGTGTTTGGAGAGAGCCCGTTTATCTATGAACATGTTTTCACTATTTTTCAAGCATAAGAAAGAAGAAAATGTGTTAATATAATCCCTTGAGATAGGAAAACAGGAAGCTTCTACTATCACCTTTACAGAATCACAGATTATTCTGAGTCAGTGACTGATTACATTGAATAAACCAAGCCAAAGCCAGCTTATTTTCTCTGGCAGAATTTTTCATTATAATTTCTTTTACTTTACTGGGGAACTGAAACAAACATTTTACTGGTTTTGAAATGGGAAAAACTAGAGTCCCCATGCATATCTCTATTGCCCTGCAAATTTTGTGGAGTTAATTTAAAACACTGAGAATCTACACTTGCACAGTTTTCTACAAGGAACAGTTTCTAGGATACAGCTTTCAATTTGTTCTCCTAATAATTGATACAAAGAAGAAAAAATACAATCCTCACAAAACAGTGTATAAAACTATTTGCTTTAAATTTTTCAGAATTAAATTTGATCCAAGTAGACATATCTGCTTCTAGAAAAATAGAGATGCCATGATTATTTTTAAAAATTAAAAAGAGACAAAAATCCAAGACTTTATATATTTTTGAAGCAAGTTTGAAGCAGATGTTGAGCTTTTTCTTTTAGCTTCAATCTTTCTTGAGTTTGGCTTCAAATACAGAATTTCATCAGAATTTCATCCTCTTTATTTGTTTATTATTTCTTCATGAGAAATAAATAACAAATTAGGGTTAGGGTTAGGGGTTAGGGGTTAGGGTTAGGGTTAGGGTTGAAAGTTGGTGCTTTCACACCAAAAATCAAAATACATTAATTGAATGAAATCTTCTAATCAGCTGATCTGTAAAACAATATGAATTGTGTACTTTAACATAACATTCTTTGAAAGACAATAAAAAAACCTATCACATGTAGCTTAAATGGTAAAATATCCAGAAAATTTCCTTGGAAGTTCTCACCCTTTTCTCCTGTAGTATTTATTTTTTGTTTATGCTGTATATAGTGAGGTCATATTATTTATAGACTGAAGTAAGAATTTTATTTGTATTGGCACTGCCATTTTATCTGGGACACTCTCATTCCCTGTTCCTTTTCTGTAATTACATAATACTTTTCTTCACAGTCATCAAAGTATGTTGATGTGTAACAACAAGTTTGGGATTTTTTTTGACAGAGACAGACAATTAAAATATTTCAGATCCTGTTCTGCTTCTGAATTGAAATTTGTATTTCTTCCCATGTAGTTGTACAGTGAAAACTGTTTGTGAAACCATATAATAATCACTGGAGAGACTGAAAGGTAGAAATTAATCTAAAATAATGTGTCCTTATTTTCTACATAAATCACTTCAGTGACCTAGTTCACATAATTAACCATACACAAGAATGTGTTGGCACAACTGATAAACAAAGTGTGACGCCAAAGCATGCAAAAAGGCACAATTTTTTTCAGCCAGTTTTTCCCCTTCAGAAAATGTATCATGTAGTTGCATCCAAAATTGAATGCTCCAAGCTGGTACCAATGGATACATCTGAAAAAATAGGTAACCTCAGTTTCTTTCTGCCACATCTGACTCTGCCCTGCTCTATTATGAATTTCCAGACCAATAAGGAGGACATTAGAATGACTTGCTCCTTCCCCTACGATATAAGTAAGGAAAAAAATGGTAAAAAAGAAAAAAAATAAATATAAGAGGTACTGGGTTTTTTAGAGCAAATTTATAACTGAATCACAATGGAAATTAATGTTACAAAAGCCCAAATATCTGCCAAAGTTACTGAAATCATATGAGGAAATCAATAATGAGTCAAAAATGTGTAAGGATAGGCGTGTTGAATTTGCTTAAGGCTTTGCAGAACTGAAATTAATAGAGAAAATTCAAATTCTTGTCTTTTGGTGATACCTTATTAAGGTAAATGGAATTTCTACTGATTTTTACTTTCTAACATTGATTTTATTTTGAAGGAAACAGTAAAGGAAAAAATGAAGGAAAAAATGTTATTAAAACTTATTGGATTTTTGATAAAACAGTATTTAATTGAAAATTCCAGGTATTCAAGTAAAAGCATTTTTCTGGAAAGAGATTAGTTATTCAAATTTCTGATCTAGAAAAGGAGATTTTTTCAATTTCCAGAGAATCCCAGAGATTCCAGAGCTTGGAGGCTTCTTGGCTTTGGTAAATGATAATCAGGGCCTTGTCTCTGAAATTAGAAACCTGTGAAAACTGTGAACTGCAGCCTCAGTCAGAATATTTAGATCCCACCTTGACTGGGAGCTGGACACCTCGAAGGCTATGGTAGGTTGCAACCATATGATTTTTATCTATTTTCTTACAACTAACTTCAGTTTAAAAAATATTATCTTCTCATGCTTTCTATCTTTCTCTCAACTATATTTTCTACATCATCCCTATTTTGTGGTATTAATGCTATCTCCTTGATAATTCAGTCTTTTCAGTTAATCCATATATTAATTCCTTTTGTATGATTACCAAAAGTCCATATTTTAGACATAAGGGTACTTCAAATAAAATTAACATTTTTCATTTCCCTTGATAACTACTGCATTTACAAAATTGATTCTTATTATCTCCTGTAGAAATTCTGTCATTATGTTCCTGAAACATGTAACATGGTACATAGACCATACAGCTTTTCCTGGACAGCACTGAGTATGCTGAGATTAATAAAAGAAAATAATACCACACATGGTTTATCATAATCTTTGATGATTAGAATTCCACTCCAGATTTCAGTAGAAAGATATGAACTATTGAAAAACTCTTTACAGCCTAAAGAAAACCTTTCAGAAAGCAAGCCTGCTGTGTGTTCTTCACTTATTATAATAATGTCTTAAGGATGTCCTGTTTCACCCACTGTGGAATTTTGATTTTGAAACATGATTATCTCTAGCAACATACAGCTAAGTTTCTAATGTTTAGAAATTTAATGTAACATGTAATAAAAGTTGGGTACTTTAATGGAAGTCAAAGTGGCCTTTTCACACAAAAACAAATACAACTTTTATTTTAGTTCCTTTGTCACTTTAGTCTTGGAAGTATCTGGGCTTCAGAATGTCAGAATAGCTGAGAAGAGAACAGAGCTAAAAACTATCAAGTGGGAGAAGAAAAACTATTTTTCAGAAAGATAATGACTGTAAAATGAGAGGAGGCAGGCTGGAACTGGTTCAGCTGGGCACCTGGGAGACTGACTGAAAAGGAGGAAAGTTTAAAAGGTCTGCTTAGGAGAGAGGACATGACCTGGAAGCTGGGTAGAAAATGAAAAATTGGGGAAGCTGTTTTGATATGTGAACTAAAAGAAAATTGGCTTCTTGGAACACCCTTAGTGGTTTGGAATCACCCCAATTAGATCAATATCTAAAAGGGGATAAATTATAGTAATTTTTTCAGAAATTGAGGAAAGAACAGGAGAAAACAGTAGAATAGGAATAGACATTAAATAAAGCAGCTGTACATTAAATTATGGAAGTCAGTCTGATCATAAAAAAAAGGCTCAGCAAAATCTGCTTTTTTATGCAAAAAAATGCATAAGATTTTTGCATCAAGACAAATATGTGCTCTTTAATGTATTAGCAGGTGTTTTAAGAAGCCTGTATAAACCATTATGCGTGAAGAACCCTTTTTATGATTGTTTGGAGATCTCTACTCTGATCTAGTGAAATAACCCTAATTACGTATCCATATGCTCAATCTCATTTATAAACAGTGGAGAGAAAATAAAAGATATTTTGCTGCTGATACTGCTATTGTTGTTGTAGCCTGCTGCTGTGGGTATCTCTGAAGCAGTTAGCTCCCTTCTTTCCTTCTGTACTACAGTATGTTAATTCCTGGAATGCGCTCTCTTCTGATGCGTACTTGCATAAACCAAATTACCTTCTTACAACATAACCAAATAGCCAAATAAACCAAATAGCCTTCTTACAACTCTTGCTTATGGAAACATATTTCTAAAGACGTGTGACTGCAATAAAAGCACTCCTGTCCTCTAAGTGTTGCACACACTTGCTAACTGACACTTTTCTTGAAAATAATGCCTTAAAATACCAAGTCAGATATACAAATAAACAAAAACTGCAGGTGTCTATGTGGAAATGGCTTGTAATTCTGTAGAAAAATAGATGGGTTAAAATAGAAATAACCCTGAAAAGAAAAATATTTTAAAAGCACAACCAAAAAAAAAAAAAAATCACCTCCTCACTCAAAACAGCACCCAACCAACAACCTTAAACAAAAAAAAAAATTCTAGGCATTTGCCTGATTACTCACATGAATTTGGAATTTTAAATTTAGTAGGAATGCAGTTTTGATTTGTTTGGAAAATGTGGAAAATGTTTTGATTTGTTTGGAAAATATCTCACCCTTAAAGACTTTGATCTTAAACCTAGACTTTGAACTAGAAGCATAAAAATGATGCCTCTGAAGGGTTTTTATCTGGGGCTTTTTGGTTTGTTTGTTTTTTTTTCTTTTTTTAGGGGATTGATGTGTTTGGTTTTTTTTTTTCTTTCCAAATGGTGTAGCCATTGAAACCCTGCATCTGTTCTTGCATGTTTTTTTTTTATATTTTACAGGTTTCAAAGTGTATTATCTGCATTGCTTTTGGTGAGCTGATTCCTGATAGGAATGAATGATACAGTTTTGGATGTGATGTTTGGAGGTCATCTAGTCCAATCTCCATCTCAGACAAGTTTAAGCAGATTAGGTTTTTCAGTCCTGTTTCATCAAGTCCTGAACACCTCCAAAGACAGAGATTCCACAGCCTCTCCTGGCAACATTTTACAGTATTTGAACATTCTTATGCTACAAGAAAAATCATTTTTGTATGCCAAACTGTGATCCTTCATTCCTGGCCTGTTGCTGTAGAAGAGTCTGTTGCTCTGGAAAGGGTTTGATTGTCTCCACTGTATTCCTGGTCAAGTATTTGTACTCAGCAATAAAGTCTTTAATTCTCCTTGTTGAACTGATCAGTTCCCTCATTGTCTTCCTTTGCTTCAGTCCTTGACCATCTTGGTGTCAATCCTTTTGATTCCTTCCTGCAAGTCAATATCCTTCTTTTACTGGAGAGCTCAAAACTGGACACAGTGCTACAGCTGCGTTGTCATGAGTGCTGGATAGAGAGGAAACATCCCTTTTCCTGGACTGGTTGGATACACTCTTGGTTGGATTTCTCTGCTGCAAGAGCACGCTATTGACTCATGTTCAACTTGTTGTCAAGCCAGAGGTGTAGGTGCTTGTCTGAAGACCTGCTTCCTGTACAGTCAGTCCACAGGCTTTACTTCTGGAAGAAGTTATCTCATCCTAGATGCAGGACTTGGAATTTCCTTTTATTGAACTCTGTGAGAAGTTTGTCTATTTCTCCATCCTGTCAAAATTCTTGTGAAAAACAGCCCTGAGGTACCGCATATTGACTGCCTCACTCAGTTTGGTGTTGTCAGCAAGCTGTGATGCTAGTTTGATGCTAAACTGTGAGAGAGTATGCAGTACCACAGCATAGAGAGTAACAGAGCAGCTCAGAATGAAACTGTTCTTGGTAAATCTGTATTGGCTGTGCTCACTCACCCTCTCACCAAATATAAAAATGTCATCTGTGACTGTGTTCCTGTCCTTGGTCACTATAGGGTTAACATATACAAAATGTATAAAAGAAATAATGAGAAGCAGCAGTGTTTCACTGTTTTTATCTATAAGAAAGTGAGCTATTAGGAAAGAGAAATCCTCACTGCTTCACAGGGAAAGAAGGGGAGGAGAGTCAAAGTGGGATTTTGCCCACAAAACGTCTGTATCTCTTTTCTCAGACATTAGTGGGTATCAAACCCCTGTTTTGTCCTGAACTGTTAAAGGACAGTATGGTACCCTATCTTGATGAAAAGTGTGGAAATTTCTCTCTAGGATAGAGTGAAGAAAAACAGTATGAGAGTTCCTTTTCTTAACTTGGGTTTCTAAACAATGAGCCTGTTGGGTATTTCACGTTTACATAGTGACTTCGTGAACGTATGAATGAGCACTTCCTTTCAAACTGAGGAAAGCACACATACATACTCTTATCAGAGAGCTGCATAGAGCACTGCATAAATGTCACTGCCAGAGAATATAATTGCTTCTAAAGAGGAGGAAAGCAGTGTCATTTTCCTTCTTCAGCTTTGTAGGCTGAGCCACATAAGCACTATGAAAATAGAGACTGCCCATTAAAAAGTGGTCTAAAACCGTCTTTAATTAGTTTTAAAATATTAAGGCAGAGAGGGAGAGAAACAAATGCCACTTTAACTGCTATCTCACAAAAGAAACAACACCCCATTTTACAGAAATGACACAAAGAAAGAGAATATTTGGAACACTTATTTACATAAAGAAAGTTTTCTTTTGTTGAATCCTTCCTTTAGTTCCAGAGAACTAAAGAGAAATTTACTATATATTCAGTAAGAATCAAATGTACCTCATGGAACTGGGGTAGAATTCTTGGTCAAAGATTTAAACTCAATTTAGGTAGTTCACAAGGCTTGTGTGGAGTCCTGTCGCAGGTCGATATCTTACCTATTGAAAGGTCAAGCCATTCTGTTGCTTCGGCACAAGTACTAAATAGGACTCTGTCATTCGGTGCTGTGGCAGAAGTGCAACAGGCTTAATCTAATAATCATTTGAAATTCCTAGCCATGGTTAACCTTTAAATATTTCTCTGAGCTAGTAATGGATTTCAGTTTCTAATGTCAAAATATTCTAACTGCAAAAAAAGTTTTAACTCTTAAAAATATAATTTCAACTTCTTGTAATTGTAAGTTTTCAAGAGTGAAAAAATAAGGCAGAAATGTTCCAAATATCTGAGGGAATTAACCCGAGACGCTCACTTTGCACTTGGTCTTTGCAAAATTTCATGTTGAAACTGTGACAGATATTGGTCTAAAATCCTTAATATATAATATCAATCTTGTTCAAAGTTAAATTCCCAGATTTCTTTGAACAAGTATAAAAAAGAAAAAGGGACTGTGAATTAAAGCTAAACAAAATAAGTCCTCTCTTTTCCTCACCCTCAAGAAAAACTCAATACCTTTATAATTGTTTTTTTTTAAATCTTGGTTTCATAAAATCACACACTCACAGAATATCCAAACCAGCCAAAAAACAAAATTGCAAATAGTTCCTATGAATTTTTAATCAACTTGGATCAAAAGTCTAAGCAGTGAGCTAGGACTCCTTTGGGTCAACAAGCTTCAAATGAAGTCAGTACATTGAAAGAGCTGGAAGGTCTGTAAACAAGAAGAAGTTATTACAGCTCCCTTTTTTCCTCAATAGAAATAATAATTTTAAAGATAAATTATTCTAAACCACACAAAATATCTTATACACAATCATAGGTGGGTACATTGTAAACCTATGGTTATATTTACCTCCATTAACTTTAGGCAAAAATGTCCTTCTATTAACATTACTGTTTCATTGGTATTCTTTGTAATGATCTAGTGAAAATAGAGTGTAGTGAGAATTGTATCTTGATAATTTAATGGTAATCTTTATTTTTTTTTTCTCCCAGCTAACAATCATCAGACTTGTTTACCAATTAATCTTATACAACATACTAGCAAAACTGGCCTGTGGGCTCCTAAATCAAGTGAACTCAGAGTTCAGCTTTGTATGTGAGTAATTAGGGATTTTTCTGAGCTGTTTCTCTGCACTTTCTTCTCAACCTTCAAATCAAGTGACAACTTAAGAGGTCCCTAACATGGGTATTCATCCTTACTACCCTTACCCACAGTGTAAGTAGCACTGGGTTCTAATGAAGCACATTATTTTTTGGTTAGGTTTTTAACACAGTAAGAATTTGCAACTTTTGAGGAACTCACACCCTTCACAGTGTCATCTTTACAAAGGCCAGTCATAACAGTCATTAAAAACAAACAAGTGAACAAAACATTTTAGAAAATGTGTTAATCTGATGATTTAATAGTTGTACATTAACTGCTGACTTTTAGGAATAAGAAAATTGCATATGTTAAATGATGTGGAGATCCAGGAAAATAAAAGCTTAGGCCATAGATTTTGCCACAGAACAGATAGAAAAGGCTGTATTGTAGGGATCTCATGAAGATTTAGTATAGCCTGGATGTTAAACATCAATGAAAATCTGAGCAGAAGGTGATGGCCTGATTACAGGTTTGAGATATTACTGCTTTACACATTAATCAGAGCATGAGGGACCAGAGAGGGATTTGGAGGTGAAAACATTGGGATTATTATTTTTTTTTTTTACTTATTAAATGTAAATTCATAACTAGTCAGCCATGAAATCAAAAACTCAGAGAGATAAGCCAATATATTCCTGAAGGCCGTAAAAGAGCAAAGGTAATTTACTAAGATTGTAAAAAAAATTCATTTCTTGAGGGAGTGTCAGGAAGAATTTAGAACTCTTCTATATACATATTTTTACAAAATTATATGCTGCTAAAAGTATTCAGTTATTACATGAATAAAAGTTGCATACTGCAAATTTTTCCCCCACACAGTGGTAGCAGGAGGTTGGGATAAAAGGGAAAAGCCTTTTAGTAGTGTGCAAATTTTTTTCATTTTTGCTTTCACATCTCAAAGTGTTTTACCCTTCCTGAGAACATTATTATAGTTATTGTAGCAACTAATGAATCTTTTTGGGATGTTACAGGAGTGTCACAAGGAAAACACTTATTTTTATTCCTTCATAGCAATATTTGTATACTTTTCAGTCAATAATCCAAGGCCATGGTGCTAAGTACTATGCAAGCAAAAGTGTTTTCTCTCTGAGAAGTGAAGTCATCAGTGTGCCACATGAGAGCATTCAAATCATGAACAAATGTGCAGGAAATCTAGTAGCTGTCCACTACTGAGATCAAAACTTTGTCCTTTCCATTACCCCCTATTTAATTCCAACCTGCAAGTCTATAAGACGTGGACATCATGAGAAAGACAGAAGCCTCCATAGTAACTTGTAAGGACTCTAAGTAATGCAACCAAGAACTTGAGCTAGCAACTAATTATGTTTTTGTATCTCTTGGTCATTTCCAGACCCACATGATGCATCAGGAAACCACCATAAAGTGAATGAAGCAAACTAAGTTTGAAAAAAAGAAACATGTACCACAAGTAAAACAACGCTAAAGAAAACCCAAACAGCCCCAGAAGGGAACATGAGACCTTTGTTTACAATATATTTTTCTCTTGGAAAATGAAACTTTAAAAGCAAATGCTGTCAGGTTCTTCCAGAAGATGAAAAACGTGTTACAAGCTTGATTTTGATCATGTACAAGGCCACTCAAGAATGTCTTAAACTGACATGAAAAGAAATGCTTCTGTTTTCTTCCTTGTTTTTCTACCAGATGAAAAGAATGCTTTATTGTACTGGATGTTAGTCTTGGTGAGGAACTGAGGTCTAGTTATACCAGACAAACAAGCAGCACCTGGTGTGCAGTTTCAATCCTGCTTTTTAATTCTATTTTATCACTTTACTTGAAAATCTAGATAATATTTTAATGCCTAGATTTTTAAAAATCCTGAAGCCTTTTCTGATTCATCAGTGTTCAGATATCCAGTGTGGATAGCTAAATTTAGTGAAAGCATGTTCCCAAAAGGCTGTGGTGAATTTTATGCTGAGTAAGGGATCTGGATGCGTATCTTGGTATACATCACAGGCATGAACAGGGAGAAGACATTTGGAAGGAAAATAAGATCCTCATTTCTACAGCAAATAAAATCCCTCATACATCTTTATCTCTACAGCAAGAGAATGTTATCTGCCTGAACACTTCTCATTTCCTACTATGACTTTAAATGAAAGCAGCAGCCTTTGTAGACTCTGAGTCAGTCAGTATTGTTTGCTGTTGGGGAATATGTGTGAAAAGACACAGCTGAGACAAGAAGAAAAATACTTGCATTTTCATTCTACAGGCATTACTGTCTTGGTTTTCATGTGCTTGAGAGAACATTAAATACTTGGACAATGACTGAGTGCTCAAAAATGAGATTTTTTGAGCTAGAAACATTTTAGATCCAGATTCTCATTGTTTCATGCACATGTTTTTAGATCTATTCTTACAACTAAGCTAATATTACAAAAATAAATTAAATTAATTTTCAGTTAATTAAATAGAAGAATTTACTCTCTCCAGAGGCAAAAAAATAAAACCATAACACAGATACACAGAAAAATATTCAGATGCCAAATTGAAGAAAAGAAAGAACAAAATGGGAGATCTGTTGGCAGCATGCACCTGATAAGTGGCTGCATTTCAGAAACTGCTTTGAGAAAAAGAAAATACTTTGGCCTGAAGAGATACAGAACTGCAATAGAGAAGCATAACCTCTGGGCAAATTTAATTGATTATGACTAGATGACATACTGTCGAATGTCCCAGTTCAGCAAATCTTTTAAACTTTGTTGGGAATTTTCTGTTTATTTGTCCTGTTTGATGCAGTAAACATCCATTAAAAGAGTACATCAACATGCCACTGATCCTCTGGTCCTTGATAAGCTGCCAGCCACTCAGTATCACCATTTGCATAAACAGCTGGAGTTTTTCTGGACCTGTTCCTATCATGTAGCTGGATGCCTTCCTGATGGTTTGCATTTCATCGTATCTCCAGTGAGCTAGCTTGTTTGTGAAAGATCTAAAAACTTCAGAGAGAAAAGGATATTTATTTAGTCACATTTAATTTAAGCAGACTTCTATATAAATTTAATAGGGAGTATGATCTGGAACATGCAGAATAAGCTGTTCTCTGCACTTTTATCAGTTTACTAGCAGACAAGGGGAAATCTCTAGGTTACAGTAATCTCTTCTTTCCTTAACAGATTGATTGCATGCATGAGTGGTTTAATCTGTTCTCCCTAGTGAAAAAAAACCATAAAAATAGTATATTTCCTAATTCAGTAAAATTTTGTGGTACTAAAACCACAAAGTTGTAAAATGAATGGTACTCCATATGAAAATGCTTTGCATACAACAAGACATTGTTTCCCTTAGAAGAAATTATAAAAGTGTAGAAGGAGTTGTTTTGGTTTTTTTTCAAATTTTATGTTGCACTGTCTATTCAACTGGTAAAGTTTCTTTTTTTGGTTTTATTCTTTTATATCTAATAAGAATCTGTATAACAGATTTATGCTTTGAAAATTTGGAACTACAGTGGATCATACTATTCACAGGGTGTTTTTTTGATACTCTGCTATGATCCACTAAAGTCAATGTTACATGATCTTAAATTGAAAGAAACATAAAAATATTTTAAACTTAATTTTCCCAACTTTATTAAGCCTGTCACATTGTACAAGGTTAAAAAGTGAATAGCCTCCCTCTTTTATTCAGATTGCAATAAAATATATAAAATGAAAAGAAATATAAGTAAACCATTTTTTAGTAGTAGCCTTCATTTCTGAAAACTAAAAGAAGAACCTGAGGGTGCTGCTGGCTGAGAGGTTGGACATGACCCAGCCATGGGCACTCACAGCCCAGAGAGCCAAACGTGTCCTGGGCTGCATCCAGAGCACCGTGGGCAGCAGGGCCAGGGAGGGGATTCTGTCCCTCTGCTCTGCTCTGCTGAGACCCCACCTGCAGGGCTGCACCAGCTCTGGGGTCCCAGCACAGGAAGGGCAGGGACCTGCTGGAGCAAGACCAGAAGAGGAACACTGAGAAGATTAGAGGAATGGAATACTACTTCTATAGGGAAAGGTTAAGAGAATTGATTTTGTTCAGCCTGAAGAAGAAAAGGTTTTGAGGTGACCTAATTGCATGCTTCCAGTACCTGAAGGGAGACCACAGGAAAAATGCAGAGTAACTTTTTAATAGGCCATGTTAAAAAGGGGGGCAGGGCAAGGGGGAACGGCTTCAAACTGAAGACAGTAAATTTAGACTGGATATGAGGGAAAAAAGAATTATTGTCAGGGTGGTGAGGCACTGGAACAGGTTTCCCAGAGAAGCTGTGGATGCCCCATCCCTGGAAGTGTTCAAGGCCAGGTTGCATGGAGCTCTGAGCAACCTGCTCTAGTGAGAAGTGTCCCTGTCCATGGCAGGGGGTGGAGCTAGATGATCTTTAAAGTCCCAGACCATTCTATGATTCTAAAATTTTATGAATTCTCATTTTTGGGGGAAAAAAACCCAAAGGGTATTTTGAGAGTACTTCAGAAGCTAGAAAACGATATTATAAATAAAATAAAACTTGAAGCAAGAGTTAAACCTTCAGAAGGGGAGAGCAAACAGGAAGCATTAATAGATCTATAATGTTTGATATTGAAATACACTGATATTAAAGATAATTAAAAATAGGATTAAGAAATATTAAAAACAAACCAGACAAACCTCATTATAAATTACTTGACTACAAAATAGAAGATTTTTTATTGCTAGGGGTATTATCAGTTTACCATAATTTATTTGTTTTTTTTAATTTCATTCAATATGGAGGTCACATGATGGCGAAAGGCTAAAGAAATCATGCTGAAAAAATGAATTACAGAGGTTTTGATAGAAAAAGTTACTCTCAGGAAAACTTCCCTGATTAGAGGCTAGCATATGTTTAGAGCTGTGCATGATCCTGGAAGAAATAGAAGATTTTGGTCACTAGTTTTGGAGGTTTGTAATACACTTTTTTTGTCTAACAGGCAGTAAAGCACAACAGTCCAATTTTTAAACTGCTGAGATGGAGAACTGGCTTCTGCATTTCAACAAAAAGTCCCTATCTCCTTCTTAGCTATACAACAAATTAATTAGCTGTTCTCTATTCAATTACACATTAAGAAAAGAAAAAAAAAAAAGTAGAAACACAGGCAGAAAGAACTAAATCCTTTGAAGATTACTTTCACTGTTAACTAATTTTCTTTTGTAGTGCAAAACCCAAACATCTGAGAAGCGAAATTTAAAGACCCAGTTCCAAAATCCATAGGCATGTATCTAATTAAAATCACACAAAATCACCAAAGTTTGTCCTTAGCAAAATGAAATGGAAGCTGAGAAAAACAAACCCAGTAAAAAGTGATTGCTGACATTGCTCAAATGGCTGCTAGTTTTATAAGGAGGTTAGCTATTTTAACAAGCAATCTCTTCTGAAAGACTGTAAAGTGTTTAAGAATAGAGCTGTTGTTTTAATTTGATTTCTCATCGCTGCAGTTTTAGTTAGCTATCTTAGACAAGAAGGAGCAGAATATTGACAAAAATATTGACTTGACTACAAGATCAAAGAATGAAGATTAAAGCGAGATATGGCAGAATGTGGTAGGAAAAAATAATTAGATTCTTATTTCTGCAAATATTAATTTATAATACTTCAAAAATAGTCTATCCTGAAGTTTAGTCTGTTTTCCCCTATTTAATTTCTACTCATCAGGCACTTATGTGCTCTATATGATATTTAATGACACCTCTTTCTTACCTTTTTCCTTGCTTCTTCAAGTAACACAAATGTCATGGTCACAACAACCATTTAGAAGCTTTTTGTTTCTGATGTTGGTGTTTCTTTTTTCTTTGAATATTAAGAAACCCTCTGAAAGAAATGTTTATTTGCTTAGTATTTTGGACAACATAAGAACCTCTGGTTTTTTTGGTAGCACCTTACAGTTGTGAAACTCCCCTTTGTCCTGAGCCACCATCAGCCAGCCTAATCTTTGTTGCCATTAGACATGCTTGTGCTGCTCATAACATTCTACTGCAACTCTGTCAAACTCATTCCACTTGCTGACCTTCTGGAGCTTTCAGACATTGGAAAAAACCTTACAGTTAAATAGGGCAAAAGAACACACACTATATATGAATCTAAGAGTTTGCTATTAAACCAATAGAGCAGTTAATGCTCTAATTTGTTTGATTGATACAGAAAAGATCCATTAACAAGTTATTATTAATAAAATGAAAGCCCAGCCACACTCTCCTCCCTTATTTAGCATCTAGACCTTTTATTTTATCCTCACCTTCTCAATGTACTTCTGGATGCCACCAATTCAGTTTTCCTCAAGCAGAAAGTGTTGTGTGTCTGTCTGCAGTAAGTTGTGAAAACAACTCGAGAGGTCCTCACTGGGAGGCACAAGTTTCTTCCCCCTCAGTTCTGGATCTTCTTGGAATTGCTTATGATTTTCTGTCACAACTTGTTTCCTTCTCTTTGGTGTCCCTCTCAAGTCTCAAAGTTGCACTGGGCCTCCCCAGCCACAGCTGACTGTGAGGGCGATTGCTTGTTGTGCCAGGACCCCATTTGCTGGTCAGACTTGACCGTGATTGTCATTCACAGAGCTTCAGCAGAAGCTGATGAGACAGTGGTCACTTGCCACCAACCTGCTGCTCAGAGAAGCTGAAAAAAAATCAAGCCAAGCAAAGCCCAGGGATACTGTACTGTCATAATAGTGCAACATCTCTGGTATTTTAATAATAATGGTAAAAAAATTTAGTTACTGTACTATAGTGGGAAATCCATAGAAAATTACCTGGTTTTTTTTGCTCTCTCAACCATTTTTAGGGTAAGCTCTATAGCTTTTATTGGATTTCAGCACCTCAAGAGAACTCATGCAACCTAAATTTCTCCTGCCTTGTTTTATTCTCTCACTGTTCATTAGTTCTGAATTTTATGTGCTTTCTGAGTTTGGTCCAGTTAGACATAAGTTATCCATCATAAGGCATCTAAACTCATTCTACTTAATCATTAACCCCCCAATTCCATATGATGCTTAAGTCGTGCATAGTAATTTTTGCCATCATCTGTAAAGCTTAATATTTTCATTATTTATGTTTTAAATTTTATTTCTAATCCATACTGGATTGCAGAAGCAGCTGCATGTATTTAGTCTGGTGATGTTAAGACAACTGTTTATTTTAGCAATCTGGCTCATTCATACAGAGCAGAAAATAAAGAGATACCTTGAGCGCATAAAATGAAATGAGGCTGTGAAGCAGTGTCACTCTCAAAAGAGTTTTCCATTTTTCAGCACATTTGTGGAATCATCTCCATTTACTGGTCCTTGTAGAGAACTACCCAATTTGGTAAATATTACTCAGCAGTTGCCTTGCAGTGTGTAGAGTTATTTTTCGTTTAGGTGGTATTTTAACTGCTTTTCTCAAGTTTTTTAAGGATACCTAACCTAAATAATATTACACTAGAAAGCCTCTGCCATTTTGAAATCAGAATTTATGTCGATTCTTTTTAGCGTATCGGCATATGAAATTTGGGCCAACCTACTAGTTTGTTTTTTACTCTGAATTATCTTTCCTACATTAATTCTGATGGAAGTTCTCAATGTTATTTTCCCTTTCTGTCATGTACTGTTCTGTACTTTCCCAAGGCAGTCAATCATTCTATTGCTGGTGTGTAATTTACTCTGTGAAACAGACATTTCGCCATTAATATATGTGAAATTTCTTTCAACTCTCATTCAACACAGTCACTTCCCTCTGGTGATCATTTGTACTTTTCTGTGTTTACTTGATAACTTCTGTCTGAGACAGGCTTTACTGGATGACTGAACTTCAGGTGACACTATATTAGCATACAGAGTTTTATTATGTGGCTCAAGCTTACTGAATTCACCTGTGCTACTACAGTCAATTTTCATAGAAAAAAAATACCTCTGAAAATTATATTTTTTCTCAGTCTCTTTCCAACTTACTTAAGTAAGATGTTAAGTCAATATTGGTGGAGTCCATTTTAAGCTCAAAACTGATATGAAAGATTTAGTTATAAATATCAACAACAGCATGTCCTGGCAGCCAAAATGACCAACACTATCCTGGGGTGCAACAAGCTCCGCATCATCCGCTTGGTCCTTCCTATTACATTTACTTTTGCCTGTCTTAAATTGATTGTATGTTTTATTGTAGACAAAATATCTTCTTCTTCTAACAATTTCCATGGAGATGGGACTAGTTATATATTTAGCACTACAGATATACTGATTTACAGATACACAGATATACAACTGACAGAGAGGAAGATGAAAAAAAAGATTCAAGACTATAATTTCTGAGAGGGTTTCCTGACAAGTGTTTCCTTCTCTCTCTTTAGGTTATAGTATGTAAAGGCCTATAAGAAATGAGTATGAAACTAATAAATAAGCAGATATTTTGAAGCTTCAAAATTCAACAAACAAAATAGATTAAAATAGAATTTTTTGTGCTATTGTTGAGAAGTAACGGTACAGGCCCATAGTGTCTCAATTATTTATCTCGTATTGTCTTACAATATTAGAAAATAGCTTCTTCATAGCTGAGGAAGGAACTAGGCCTGCCTTCAGCTTGGTTTTCATCAGATGCATTACCACACAGTAATCCATAGTGCTTCTCTAGAAAAGCTAGTTCTGCAGTGCATAATAGCTGCAACTGGTTGAAAGGTTAATTCTGGGGTATCTAGTATGTTTTTTTTCATAGGTGGCCATAAGTGTGTACAAAATTCAAGGAACTGGGGAATTACAGGGGAGAATAAATTAGATTTCACACTCATTCTTTTCACTAGCAAGGATGCAGATTATTCATAATTATTTCAGAAAAAAAGAGAAGTATATTGAAAAAAATAAAGATTATAAGTTGGCACAGTCCTTTGAGAGCAAGAACGAGATGTTAGAGATCCTGCCAACTTTATATTGATCTGAAAATCCTCTGTGTGAGCAGCATGGCATAGTGATGGAGAAGTATTAAAAATATAGCATGAACGGACAACATTTAGACAATTTGTGTGTATAGTGCTTCTTCAAAAATATATTATCTCAATTTATCAGACTGCTCAGAATTTTAACTGTTTAAACTTAAGCATACACATAAAATTGTTAGATTTACTTTGTTATTCACAGAGAAAAAAAAATAAATACTTAATTTACTATGTTTTAGAGGCATTGTTATGTATTCAGAAGAATTAACCTTATAAGGTATTTTGTCTCAGTTGATGAGGTGTAACCTAAGCATCATAATCGAGAGGTTTAAGTTTTGGATGCCTGTAATGATGACATAGTATCCACCTCCATTCAATTTAGAGCACAAAATATTCTGAATCTTGATTTCTCCTTGGCTGCAATTGAATTCAATCCTTGGAATATTTATTTCACTCCCAAGCCTAGAACTTCCCAGAATTCAAATATCCTTTCTAGGAGTTTTCCTCTGAAAGAAATGGATTTTTATTATTCTTGCTTTTTTATTTATTGTAGATGAATTTGGCATAGTTATTCCAAAGGCAAAGCGTATTTATTGAAATTTTGATAGAGTATAACATGAGCCATTCTATTACTGCGCCTTCACAGAATACTGCCAACAATATAGGGTAGACCAAAGTGTAAAAATGTTTTTTTTTAATAACAAAAAATGTACATCATCTAAAAGTGATTTCTCAAAATTTCCTTTTCATCCTGACTGTAGTTCTCCCTATAGTGCTAGATCGTGTCACTTGAAAAGAAGCCTGATAAGGTTTGCTTAACATTGCTTAAAATTATTATTCTGCTAAAATTAGTCACTACTGCTGCTTTTTGTTTTAATGAATCATGTCCATTCCTTGTATCCACCCAGGTAGCACACTCTGTCACTGCCACTTTAGCTTAATGAGGACAGTGAACCCCAGCGTGCATTTCCATAAAGGGTGAGCTGAATGCTGGAGTTGTCTGATCTCCATAGGTATCTGTCATTCCATTTTACACTCTCTGGATGATGGACATTTGCAGAAGAGTGAACTGCCTTTAAAGTTTCAAATCAAATCAGGACATTTGCTCAGCCTCCACTGTATCTCTCTTGTACCCTGCATAGTCTCTGAGGATTAAAGAACTGTTACTTGTCACCTTTATCAGATAAATCAAGAAGGAAGTACATATACTGTTCCAACTGACCATTAAAAGATTTGAATCTCAATTGCCTTTGGAAGACTCTTGGTCTTTATAAGGGATGAATCTTTTCCTGTTGGAATCTGAAAAGACAACAGAATATATTTCTCTATATTCTTCCCTTTGAAACTTATTGCTGTGTTGTAGAAATATGTTAAAATTCAGATTTCTTTCCCCTGATAATGACACTATCTATAGTTTATAGTCTATATAGTTTATAGCCTATATATGTTTCCTGGCTGGAGAAATAGAAAGTAGACTTAAACAACAAGCTTATTTTTCACAGCTACATTAGTAAATCAAAATTTATTTTTTCATGAGTTAAAATTTCTTTGCCTCTAATAATCGTTCATTCATTCATTCATTCATTCATTCACATTCACTTCCCAGAATTCAAGTAGCAGGAAAAAATTAGTATTTTTCTTTCTTGTTTTGTTTAAAAACTCTACCTGTTTAGCTTATTCATAAAACAGTAAAATAGTTCTGATTTAAAACTATTTTAGGAAGACATTAATTTTTGACTGAGAAGACTGAGCTGAAGTGACTATGATGGTTAGATATTGACATATTCTGATTTACCCTTGTGAAATATGAATTCACTATTGCTAAGACAAAAATAAAAAGTTATGTAAGAAACTTACAGAAAAAATGTATCTACTGGAGTCTATTAAGGCTTTTGCCTGTTTTAAAAACAATTTTATTGTTGAGCTGTAAAATACTAAGAAACCTTTCATTTTCTGAAAGAAGCGCTTTTGTGGGAGATTCCTTCCTTATATTTTTAAGTACATTGCAAGGAAATTTCCTGCAAACAGGTTAAATGTAATAAATGTCTTGTCTTTCACAAGATCACATTGTGCATCAAAGATAACCTATCTGTAGGAATGCTTTGCTGTCAGACATCCATATTCTGGAGATAAAGTCAGAAAATTGTGAAGGTCTTAGCATACATGGACTGACCACACTGGAGTTTCTGTTCTGGCTTTCCTGTGTGCATGTTGTGCTTACCTGTCTATGTAGCATCTGATGCCATCCACATACAAAACTGTACGTTTGTTCAATAATGTGTGATTTTTTAAATATCCATGCAAGAGTTCAATCAGAGTAACCACCTGTATTTTAAAAAAAAGAATTAAAACATTGCTGTCTTTTGCTAATTCAAGACAAAAACATTAGCAATATATAAACAACTTGATCTTGAGTAATATAATTTAAATTGACATCTCTGTATACTAAGAGGCAGAGAAAGCTGTGATAAAAGCTTGTGCAGAGCTTTCTTGCACTTGATGTTCTATAAGTAGGGACTTATGATGAGGGCTTTTTAAATTAAAGAAAAACAAGATATAGTGCTTATTTGGGTGTCTGGGTAGAGTCTTATAAAGGTTACATGAGAAATAAGTTAATGGACTGAAGTTTATAGCTGTGTGTATAACTGTCAAATCTCTGTGTAAATTACCTTTCTCTTCTGCTGGCCAGAATGCAAAAATCCAATAAACTGTTAATAAAAATGGAAAGGTCATATGTAAATACCACAGATCTTGAAAATGAATCAGAAAAATGTGATAGTTTGCACACAAATATCATTTCATATTCTGTTTCATGGTGTCTAAAGTGGGATGGGACTTATGATGTGTGCTTTTTATCAAAGTACGGTGAGAAAATATTCTGTGAAAAAGAGATTTGCTTTAAATCTAAAAACAAGTGTTTGATGGCTAATTGGTGTTTCTTCAGCTTAGAAAGAATTTTTCTACTTTATTATGAATGCCTAAAAGGAAGGACTGATTTAATTATTCTAGTAATTTACCAAGAGTTTTTACAATGGCAGATATATATATCCTGCCTTTTCTGTCCACTTAACACACACTTGTTTATGTACTTTTATTTACACTGAAATGTATGGGTAGAATGTTTTATAAAATAGAAGATTAAGGATTTTGCAAGAAGATTTATTTAATGCTCAGAAGACTGGATTTACTGTGCCAGTTTCAATGAAGACAGTATTGCTGATATTTTCAAGGAATGGTTTGGGATGGAAGGGACATCAAAGAACTAGTTCCAATTGCTGTGCTGGAAACAGGAGTGTCTTCTGCTAAACCACGTTCTCAAAGCTCCATCCAACTTGGCCTTGTACACCTCCAGGGATGGATCATTCACTGTTTTTATAGGCAACTTGCTCCAGCGCCTCCCCATCCTCTTTCTAATATCCAATTTAAACCAGTCTTCTTTCAGTTTGAAGCCATTCTCCCTTGTTCTGTCACGGTATTCTCTCGGGAAAAGCCTCTCCAACTTTCTTTTGGGTCCTCTTTGGGTACTAGAAGGCTGCTAGAAGTTCTCCCCAGAACGTTCTGTTCTCTATGCTGAACAAACCCAACTCTTTCAGCCTGTCTTCATAAGAAAGGTTCTCCAGCACTTTGATCATCTTCATTGTTCTATTCTAAACTCATTCCAACAGGCCCAAGTCACTAAATTTGTCCTCATTTTGTTCTTGAACCAAATACACTTTAATCTTTAAAACCTGAGATTCTACAGCTACTGGAGTGATATGCATTTATTTAATTTTAATAAATGGAATATATTAAAAAAATATATTGTAAACATATTGGTCTATGTTGTGGTTGAGGAAGGTGCATTTCACCCCTGAGTTTTCCTTCTTGTTTACTTCTTCTTTTCCATTAAATATGTAATGTAAATATACTGAATACTTTCATAGTACTGCTTCCCTATCTAAAAATTTATTGTTTTTCTTCTGGACTGTTTAACAGTACTACTAAGGGATGTCAGCCTTAGTACTTGTAACTAGAAGAGATTTTTGTTAAGGATGCAATTTTCTCTTAGAATGATCTTCAGGCAGTGGATTAGTAATGAAATGACCTGTAAGATGTGTGCTTTGTAATCAACACATGAATAAAAAGCCCCACTGCTTACTGCAAAACAACATCTTGATATCAAAGATGCTCTAAAATTAGAGTGATTACACACTTATTTTTCTAAACAGAAAGATTAATAATGGCTTTAATCAAGAATAACCTTCAGAAATAAATCAGGAAGGACACAGGAGATTTAGCCACAGGGTTACATAGCCACATTAACAAACAACTTCTCTGCAGCTTGTTATATAATGATTTTTTGTCATTTTATTTAATGAATCATAATTTTATATGCAAAGGTCATCAGAGCCTTTGGACTCCTAGGGTACTCTATTCTTATATAAAAACCATATTATTTTTTTTGTTTATTTTTAAGTAAAGTTTTGATTTTTCCTCAAATATTAAAACTTCTGACTTACAGAAAATTTATAACAAGAAAGAGATGTGGCAGCAGACCAAAAGCTTAGATCAGACTCACGCAGTGTGATTTGTTTGGGAAATATACTAGTATAGTATACCCTTTGGTTATCTAAAGGGAAAAGGGAGTAGAATAGAGTTCAACTTCACTATTTTCTTGTACTCATCCTTTCAAAAGACTAGACGAAATCTTAGCCTATTATCAAAAGCTTTCTAATGAAAGCAACCCCTGAATTTTGTGAGGCTGGATATACCTCCCATTATAGTCCTCCATTTATGTATGCCTCATCCTATGTATTCTTCTGGCAGTGCAAAATGCTGAAAAATGATGCTAACTATGTACAAAGATGCATAAAATCCACTGTAGAAAAGCCTTTGCAGGCTGCCAGATGCTGAGGTGTATCCACATAGTACTATGTTGTATGATGCAGAAATATAAGGTAGGATTCATCTTGAAATGTATTCATATCCCAATGCAATTTTTCTAATTCTATTGCAAGAATGAAGAATCTTAATTTTTGCTGCATCCAAGGAAACTGTTATCATTCCCCCTCTTGTTATCTTAGGAAAGCCTGATGATATTGAATCCATATGAAGAGCTAGCAGTAACTTAGAAATCATGAAAAGGTTAAAGGAAAATATACAACATATCAGTTTCACTCCTTTAGAGATAGCAAACTAATTCACTAGTTATGCAAGACAAAAAAACTAGAAGAAAAATATGCTTTCCCATTAACATAACACAAAATGACATACATATGTACAAAAAAATTTTATTTCTTCTGCAAAACTGAGAAAATTTGTTTTGTATATTTAAAGACAGAGTTGAAAATTTTTATATATAAAAACCACTGAAAAGCAACCTAAAGTAGCTTCATTTTCAGTAATTAAAAAAACCTTACAAAAAGGTTACTTCAAAAATTTGGTACTTCTATATGCAGTTAGTGGTGCCTGTGTTTTATTGGGTAAGGTAGATCTGCACACTGGAAAACCTGAAGAGAATTAAATTAGCATGACTTCAAATTTTCTTGAACTAAAAAGTACATGAAAAAGAGTTTTAAGGATATGTGTTATACACTGTCATAAGGATTTTAGGCTTACTGAGTAATGCGTGACTCCGTCCCCAGCTCCATAATTAAAAAGTTATTCCAGCTCTTTTCTGCACAAGGCTTTTTAGAGTCTTGAGCTTAGTGACTTTTAAAAGCACAGGAAGGGAACTGATCATGTAATCTTCAGAGCAACTGTGCTGTCATTTTTTTCTTCTCTGTGCAATTCTTTTCTTTTAGTGCTGAATCTCATGGAAGGAAAATATGTACTTTCTGTAATCTCAGTACAAATAATTGGGTTAAACGCCTCTTCCTTTTTTTTGAAGTAACTCTCAGCATTTTTTAAATTTTATGCTTTGAAGAACCATGGGATTATTAAGTGTAAACTTGCAAGTGTTTTCCATTAACATTTCAATGCTGAAGACTTTCAAGCACTATATGAGTAGTTAAAAAAAAATCAATACAACTAAATGCTCATGATGGATAATTAATAATTGCATAGAGGCTAGTGAACACTCTACCTTAAAATACTCAGGCTGGGAGTAATTGTGACATATCTAAATACTTGCCAGAGTCAGAAGAAATGGACTTTTAAATATTTTAAAGACTTTGATGCTATCAGTAATTTACACAGATATGCAATTTGTTTCTTTCTATAGTAAACTGATTATCTTCAGAAATCATCAACCTCACTGCATTCAGTACAGACTCCTACTCTCTTTAGCTGGACAAACAAAATATCTGTATTGCATATGTTACAGATTTTTATTCACCTGTCAATGTTGTGTCAAATCCTGAATGTTATAGATTGATCACTGTCTTACCAGTCAGAAATTATTTTTGTTAGAAAATACTGGTAAAAATAAGCTAAGGAAAAAATACCTTGGGAAAGTATGAGAATATTTTTTAATATTGAAAGTACTTCATTTTTAATTAATTAATGTTAATTAATAATGGTATTAATAATAAAGGTATTAATTTAGATTTAAATATTTCTATATTTAACAAGATATTTGACATTTACCTCTTTCTTTTCCTTTGACACTTTTCATGTTTTACATTTCTTTGAGCTTGCTCTCTGGGCAAGCTGGTTAAAGAATTCTGAAAAGCAAAAAAAAATAAATTTTAAAAAGAAGGAAGAAAGAGGAGAAAAAAAAAAGAAGAACCTTGAGAATTAGGCTTTTTTTATTATTTTTTTCTTTCCTGCTCGGTCTTCTCATATATGAGTTTTAAATAACATTAAAAGTTCTGGCTCCATAATTTTCTAATTTGAAAAGCACATAATTAGTAGGTACTGAGCAAATGTAAAGCTCTCCAGATTCCTCAGTGAAATCTTGGTATCATACTATCCATAAGCTAAAGTGGCTCAGTGGACACCCCTCACCAGAAGATTTTGTCTGAATATCAGACACCTCATTGAAAGAGCTTCCAGATTTTGCTGAGAATATTCTTCTCCAAGACACACACATTGCATGCAAAGATGAGAGCTTCTGGAAAATATCCCACCATTTCGCCATGAACCTTTATTTCTTTGTAAAATCTTGAAGTTTGAGGGATGCTTTTCTTTTTCCTTTTAGCCTTCCTTTCATCTTAGGAGACATTAGGTTTAATTTCATCTTTTTTCACTGCAGAACTGCAATGCTGATGTAATTAGTAATGCCTTCTCAGGAGTGGTGTTGCAGCTACTGAGGCTGGCAGTATACAAAATAGTATTTTGATAGGATTTTGAGAGTATTAAAAAAAAAAATAGAATACAGTTGTTACCATGAATAGAAAAAAAAAAAAATTACATAACCATCACTTTCTCTTGTAAATCTAGTAAGCCAAAGCAGCTGGGCTGCTGTGTTCATGCTTTTCTTCAATGTCCTTATTTTTTTCCCTCAAATGAAGCAATATTTCCAGACACTTCAAGTCCTGCAGCAAATTTCACAGAAGTACTTGAACTCTACCATTCTCTGAGGTCTTGGGGCTGCAGAATTCTGCTCAGTGCTTCTGGAAGCTGATGCTGATGACAGCTGAGTCACAAAACTCGTGGATGGCATAGATGTTAAAATGTAAATTTCTTTGTTTAAGTGGGAATAGAAGTTTGGTATCAGAGGTAATTAGCTAAGACCTTGCAGATAATGATTTCTGTTATTAAACAGAGAAATGGTTGATGTTGTTGAAGGAGACTGATAAGTTTCTCTTGCTTTGAAAGGCTCATGTATTCTACAAAATAAAATTGAGAATAGCAAGCCCTTGTCATCAATTATTTTGCTCTTCTCTTCCTACTGTACTATGTGCCAGTGTATTCATATCATTAAGTAGGCAAGGACTCTTCAGCTCTGGAAAAAAGGCACTAAGTGGGGTGAGCAAAAATTTTGCAAAATTTTATAGCAGAGAGAAGGATTTAATGAATTTACTTGGAATCCTTAGTATTATATGATAACTCTTGACTCCACTGCTGCTATTGCTATCAGTAAAAAAGCAAAAATTACCTTAGTGCTTTTCTTAAAACCTTTTTCATAAAGAGAAATACAAATTATATATAAAAAAAAAACAACATAAGGGAAAGACAGTAATCTAGAGAGAGAATTTGAAATTCTCTCTCATGAAAAGAATAATGATCATGATTTATTCTTTTCATTTTCCTTTTGTATGATTTGTGTTGGTTTATGCTGCTGAGTTTCATATTCACCGTGACTATAAAGAATTGTTGATCTGTGAGGTGAAAGCCCATTTACTCCCACAGTCATCTGACCAAAACTGTTTTTGTGGGATTGTGTTCATTAGAAATTCCCTAAACTCCTCAACAAATCATGTATGACCCACATTCCTCGCTGCCTCCCCTCGTTAGATTTTAGAAACTACTGAAGCAACAGTACAACACTACAGCACTACCAGAGGGTGAGCAAGATTCAGCTCATTCACTGTGCATGTGGAATACCACTTTATTTTTTTTTCTTGTCTATTTCTTTTGTTCCTTTTAACATATTTCTTTAAAAGCATGCTTACTTAAACTAATAACTGTGATTTGAGTCCTCATTATAGTCTAAAACCTCTATATTCATAAAAGCTTTTCCTCTGGCAAGCTTTCATAAAAGTTTAGTGCAGCACTGGTGCTCTACAACAAATCTGCACATAAAAAAAGGGAATTTCACACCTCACCCCAAGCAAATATGTTATTGTGTTGCTTGGAGATGCTTATGGTGAGAGTGACCACTGCGTGGCATGTGTTCCGAGATGCTGGATAAAAAATTCCTGTGGGAAATTGCATATTCTTTTAATGTTGATACCTTCCTGCCACCTTCAGCTTTTGGATGATAAAAGATGCAATTAAAGCTTTTGAGATGTGCAGAAAATAATTAGCCTCGTTCCTGTTGACCCTAAATAATTCTTGGCACATTATAGAATAAATCTGACTTTTCGTCTCAGTAAAAATTTTTCCTTTTTTTCAAGCTCAACATTCTCCACAGCTTCCAAACAACAAAATAAATAAACCAACTAAAACTTTTCAAGGAAGCTACAATTTCCAAGGATCCCTCAAGTACTGGACAAAAGTAATAAGATAATGAAAATTCCAGATGACATGATATTTCTCTCCTAAATTACTGGTTTACTTCTGGTTTTATATTTTGACCAAAACAAATTTTATTTACCCAGTTATTTAGAGATGGAATGTACAAGACAGTATTCTTTTTATATCATAATTGACTTTTAGGAGATCTCATTTTGCTTGTTGAACTTAATTTGAAGTTATACAAATTTTGAATAAAATTGAAAACTGTGCCAGTGGGTGACTTAAAAAACCTGATAAAATTATTTTAAGGGCATAATTTTCTTCAACTGAATGGAAAGAAAATGAAACACTTAGCAGATAACCTAAGATTGAATTAGCTTTACTCTGCACAATTTATTTCCATGGGTCATATCATATGGAGCTATATGTTTTATGTGAATTGAAGATTTCACTGAATTTACGAAGAGTTTAAGCCATGAACATTTGAAAATTTTTGAGCTTATGTGAAAAAAGAAGAAAACAGCCACTCCATTCCTGAGGAGGAGGAAGGAAAGTGTAGAGGGGGAAAATCAACACAACTGATTTCTTTATCGGACAAGTGGTGAAATACTGACGGTATTGAAGTCTGAAGGCATTTGGATCTCTTGTGAGGGAGACATGGGGGAGGAATGTTTTCTGCATTTGTAGTGTTAGCTTTTGGCATGCCTTGTTTCTGGAATAGCAGCTGTGGAGTTGTCACCTGGCAGCTTTCATGAGTCAGATCATTATAATAGGTGTCATCACATGTTTCAATGTCTTGCTCTGTTAAAGCTTGCACAATTGTGAAGGAGATCAGGATAACATTTTAGTACCATTTTTCATCATAAAAACAAACAAACTAGTGAGTTAAAAACTCATCAGCCCACACTGATATAGAGTCAGGTCAGAACGAAGGAATCAAAGCTCTCAGCCAACCAGAAATCTTGTCATAAAAAAGATGAGCACTTTCATGCTGCTTATGTGGTTGCCATGTCAATTAACCCAGAATGTTCCAGTTTCCATTGCTAACAGTGGCACCATTTCTACTGGAAAATTGGTAGGTTGCATTAGTTCACATTAATTCTTCTAGAGAAAGCTACTTTAAATAATTTGTAAATTTAGAAAAATTCTGAACGTGTCTCAGAGAAACGTTACTGTTCTCAAAGGTAAAATAATTTTATTTTGTGTCTCTGTGTATTTGTATATACATATATGTACACAAGCATACTTCTATATATACTTTTTAGAAATTTATTCCTTATAGTGAGATTTCTACTGTTTCTTGTCATGTTTTCCAGCATAATAAAGCAAAAACAAGAGCACACTAGTCTTTCTTATATCAAATCTCATAACTGACTTAAAAGCACCATGCAGACATAGAGGTAAAAGTGGCTGCCCTTGCTGTACTGTTTCTTCAGATCAACTGTGATTTTGCATTTCTTTTTCACTTTATAATTAGCTGATAAAATCCAAGTACATAGTTAACTCTCTTCCTAAAACCTGGAAACAAGTCATTTTTTTACCCCATAAAAGAAGGTAGAAATACAAACATAACATCAAATAATTTTTACTTATCTGAGTGTCTGATAAACAGAAAGTCCATCACATGTTTGTTAAGAAATTGGTTTGACAGTATATTTAAGTAGCATCAAATTTTATTATTGTATAGCATAGTAGTCTATAATGTTATACCAGTAGGAGAATATATATTATAACATCATCATTCATCACTTGTTATATCTTAGAATGAATCACAGAATTGTAGAATGGTTTGGTTTGGAAAGAAACTTAGAGATCTTGTTTCAACCCCTCTGCCTTTGCAAGACACATTATTTGGCCTTATCTGGAAAACTCTGATGAATAAGAACACAAAAAGAGTAAAGATTTAAGCACAGTTTAATGCTAGTTCATCCTTTTGAAGATAGTATTATAGGTGCAATTGTCAAATTAAATTGTAATTGCAATTGTAATCGCAAATTATTTTGTTATTATTGCTGTATATTTTATATATTGTAAATTGTATTATTATATTATATTAGTATTATATATCATATAATATATATTATATATATGATATATCATATAATATATATGTATATTGTATTATTTTGTTATTATTGCTGTATATTTATATTCCTGTTTGTTATAAAGTATGTTAGGATGCTATTTGGTTGAGATGTTACTTAGAGAAGACTTTGTCATGATGCAGAAGATGAGGAGTGTTTAATAAAAAAAGCAATAATTTTTTTCTTAATAACTTATAACTCTGGCCCTGGCTTTCTTGTGCTACAGAGGTCACCACTTTCTTTGACTGTGATTCCGTTTTATTAATCTTGAGATCAAGACCACAAGAACATATGAAAAAGCAATATAAGAAATACTAAGAAGTAAATGGGAATGTGTTTTTCTTTCTTTAATTACCAAAGAATTTGAACAATAGCTTCATGTAAAAGGACTTCCATTCACTTTAATCCAAGTGTGAACATGCACACAAGAACCTTTGCTCAGTCAAGATCTAAACCACAGTGTTCCACTTGCTCACTGCTTTTTAAAATGTCATCCACCCTTAAATTACTTCAGTTTTTCATAGGTGAAATATGAACAGTACATACTCATTTACTAAGAGGTCTGCCAGGAGACATCAATTTTTGTGATACTTTTTGATCTCTTCCATGTGAAGGTGCAATATAAAAGATCATGACCTCTACTGTTTCTTCTATTCATAGTGAAAACCATCATTTTTAAGGTGCTGTCAAGAAAGTCTAAGTGTGAATGTTCAACTTTTAATTCTCATATTGAGACAGATATGATCATGTTAACTTAGAAGTGGTTTTTTTTCCAAAGAAGAAAAAAAAATCCCAACTGTGCAGAATACCTTTTGTTCAAAAAGACAAGTCTGTAGGTGGAGACATTTGACCAGATTTCAATTTAAAGCATTTGTACTCGTGTATAAGATACAGGAATCTTTTGACAGGTGTTCATCTTGTCCTGCTCTATACTGGTGTGGCTTCACCTTGAGTACTATGTAACTCTCGGGCACCACAATGTGTAGTGGGTTGACCTTGGCTGGATGACTCTATCTTGCTGCAGATGGATAGGGGAGAGAAAATACAGCAAAGGGTTCTTGAGCAGAGATAAGGCCAGAGAAAAATCATTCACCAAATACCATCATGGGCAAAAAGGACTCACATTAGAAATATTGATTTATTACTACCAAATCAGAGCAGAATAAGAAGTAAAATAACACCTTAAAAACCATTTTTCCTCCACTCCTCCCTCCTTCCCAGCTCTGCCTCCTCCTTCTGCAGCACAGGGAGACAGGGTATGGAGGTTATGATTAGCTCATTACAGGTTTCTTCCACTGCTTAGGAGGAGGAGTTCTTCCCCTTCTCCAAAATGGGGGCCTTCCCACGGGAGACAACTCTCCATGAACTTCTCCAGTGTGAGTCTATCCCATGGGCAACGGTTTTCCAGGAACTGCTGTGGCATGGGTCACTATTCTACAGGGTGTCATCCTCCAGGCACAGCCTACTGCACTGTAGGTCCCTCATGAAGTCACAGGTACTGGGACACTTGCTCTGGTGTGGGCTCCTCCATTCGTCTCTAGGTCCCTGCCAGGAGCCTGCTCCAGCATGGGTTTTCTGCAGGGTCACAGCCTCCTCTCAGGCATCCACCTGCTCTCATGTAGGTTTCCTCCACAGGCTGCAGGTGAACCTCTGCACCCCCATTGTCCTTCATGGGCTGTAGGGTCATCTCAGCTCCAGTGCCTGAAGCATTGCTCTTCTTCAGTGACCTGGTTATCTGCAGAGATGTTCCCATCACATGTTATCTGCTCTTCTCTGACTTCAATTACATCTGCATAATAACTTCCATTTTTTCTTTCTTCTTAAATAAGTTTTAACAGAGTTGTTACCACCATTTCTAATTGGCCCAGCCTTGTCCATCATTGGCTCTGCTGGACATGGGTGAAGCTTCCGGCAGCTTCTCAGAGAAGCCATCCCTGTAGACCTCTGCTGCTAAAACCTGGCCACAGAAACCCAACATATTAAAAGACATTAAGCTATTAGAGAGCATCCAGTGGAGGTCAGCAGAGATAGTGAAGGGCCTTGAGGGGAAACCATGTGAGGAGCAGCTGAGGTCACTTGCCTCATACAGCCCTGAGAAGAGGAGGCTGAGGGGACTCTTCATTACCTTCAACATCCTCACAGGAGGCAGAGGGGCAGTTATTGACCTCTTCACTCTAAGGACCCAAGAGAACAGCTTTAATCTAGTCAGGGGAGGTTTAGGGCTGGATCTCAGAAAAAAAGCTTTTCACCAAGAAGGTTTTTGAGCACTGGGACAGGCTTCCCAGAAAAGTGGTCAGAGCACCAAACCTGAGTGTTCAAGAAGCATTTGAGCAATACCTTCATGAATTTTGTGTGACTCTCGGGTGTGTCCTGTGCAGGGCCAGGAGTTGGACTTGATGGTTCTGATGGGTCCCATCCAACTCAGGATAGTGGAAGGATTCTATAATTTTTAAGATCAGAACTAAGAATTCCAGTTTTGCAAGAGGATTTTCATGGCAAAGACAAAGGGAGAGAGACCTTTAGACTTTAACACAACTTGTTTTTTGGTACCAGACTATTAGAAGATTTCATGGTTATGATCACTGAGTAGATGTACTGCATACAATTTATCCAGTTCTAAGGACGGAGCCATAGACTGTACATTGTATGTTAGTGGATAGTTGCCTACAAAACATTTCTCTTCAACTCTTACCTCTACCATGCATCTTTAGGATTTAATGGTTTGATGTCTGATTTGCTGGTCATTAGTACATTTTATTTTGTTAGCTCTTAAGTAATGACAGCTATTTTCTCTGTCCTCTTCCCTATAAATAAATGCTGCTGGATTCTGAGTGAGAACTTATGGAAAATTAGAAAAGATAGGCAATGTGTGAAAGAAAATAGGGCAGATTTGGATTAGAAGGATATATAGCTTTAAAATGTGTGTTTGGGTGGGAATATCTTTAGAAAGATCAAAATCAGACAACCTGGAAGTTGAATTGGATTGTACTAAGTCATTAATAAATCAGGTTCTTCAAAGGGCTTTAGAATATAGATGTTTTACATAAACTTTTCCCTGTATAAATTAGATATTCTTGAAATAAATTTTAATCCCATTTTCAAATATAAGTAGTAGATTTAATGAACCATTAAGAGCAGCAATAGCAAATTTTCTCAATTCATGAGAATACAATAGACGTATTCGATTGAAGATCCAATTAATTTAATATTCTATATAAAACCCGTGACCAGAAGTTGATTTACAATGTATGACACAAAGATTTAATGTAATGATGAATCCATGAAACATCTTAGGCATATAAAGTTGCTGAGCTTTGGAACTTCCTCTAGCTAAACACTATACAAACAAAATGCTTTAAAAATGCAGATGAGTAATACATTTTAAATTTAAGCAGGTGATTTTTATTTCATATTATTGACTTATTGAAATAGTAGCTTAGTGTATGTGTGTGTGTTCAACATAAACAAATATGAGATGTAAAGATAGTTAATAGATATATTAGAATGACTGTACTTGCAGCCCAGAATGCCCACAACATCCTGGACTGCATTTAAGGAAGCATGGTCGAGAGAGGTTGAGGGAGATAATTCTCCCCCCTACTAGGGAGAAATTCTTTAATGTGAGGGTAAGACACTAGATCAGGTTCCCCAGGGAAGATGTGATTGTCCAGTCCCTGGATGCGTTCAAGGCCAGGTTGGATGGAGCTTGGAGCAACCTTGTCTAGTGGAAAATGTCCCTGCCTGTGGCAAGGTGGTTGGAAAAAAATCTCCAAGTTTACTTCCAACCCAAACACAAATTCTCTCATTCTGTGATTCTATGAGGAAAGACTAAAACAAAGTCTCTTGTATAAGAGTAAATGTTTTTCTAGGCACATGGAAAAAAATACAAGATGCAGGAGTGGCTATTTAATTAGGCATCAGCTTTGCTAAGGTCATTCTTATGGGAATCCCTTGCAATAATTTAGTATTTAGTGTACTCCTCTCTTAATTATACTTGCAGGATTTGCAGGAATACTTGCAGGACTATAACTTAATGGACAATTCTTACTTTCTGTGTGGGACTCTGCTAATTTCCCTTTTTCTGAAGCACTTGTTCTGGTTTGATTTTTCTAGATCAGATAATAAAGGATTACATATTCACTCCCAAGCTGTTTTCCATGGTTAAATCAGCTTACTACTGCACTTTTTCAGAATACTTGATAACTAAATGCCCCATAGAAGAGCAACACTTACTAGATAGCTGGCTTAGACAGACAGTCCAAAATTCATATCCTGCTTATGTCTGAAAATTTTAACACTTACCCAAATACTTACATTGACTCAAAACACATATGTTATCACTTCAAAAATTTAGCCCTCTTCTCTGATTAATATTATTGTGAAGTCAATTTTTAAATTTTACGTACGGTTTTTATGTTTCCTTATGATTTATATACTTCCTGGACATATATTTACTGATAATATAACACACACAGGCTTTCCATTTCCTAGTCAGTATTATCTATCAACGAATATAGTAGTTTACAGCCAAGTGGAAAAAGTCACTTAAATTGCTTTAAACCTCTGCTTCACTTTAATGAGTCTTGAAAGATCAAATGTTTAAAGATCACAAACTGTCACTAGTGTTCAGGTGCTTCCCAGCTACCAAATAATTTTGAAACACATTTTTGTACCAAGGAACATCTGTCCAATGAGGTTCTAAGCAGAATCTGAAATAAATATTCACCCTTTCCCCCATGTCTTTTCCTCCGTATTTTGTCGATCTGCTTCTCTGCCGAACTGCTGCAATAATGCAATAATGGAGGTTCAGGAACATTCTGAAGGATAATTAGATGTCTTCCTGAAGGCCAATCAATTATTGTATGTGGATCAATTGAAAACTCAGAAGCTTTCTTTTCTAAATTTGTCAGATTTTGTGCAACTCTAGGACACGGAAACAACTGCAGCTGTCTTTAAAGGGCAAAAATATACTTTTTTTTCTTGTTATAATTTTTGGAAATACATTAATAAAACACACTTCTTTGGGATTAGAAGAAATTTAGAATTAGATTATCAGTCTCCGGAGTCCACTGAAGTCTTGTGTAATGAGTACAATTCTTTAAGTCCTGTTGCGTTAACGCTGAGTAGATCAAAGCTTAAAAAAACTTCAGAAGTTGGAATTTATTCAAAACAAAGACCCTGATTAAATGTGTTCTTGTGAAATGTTCTAGTTTGCCAGCCCTAGAAAGCGGAGCCATGTCTATTCCAAATAAAAGCTTCTCTGTAAGTAACAGCGAGGTAGCTGTCCTGTATTCTGCAGTAGCTTATGAAGCAGGATGGATGAATGCTGGGGAGCATCCAGGAATATAAAATGTGTCTAAAGTTGGAAGCGTGTAGGAAAAATGCTTATCAGATAGAAACCATCTGCAGACGAAGATCTGAAAAGGAATTCAGATTGCAGAGCAGTTCAATTCAGTTGTCTGACTTTGCTCATGTAGTTCTACTAGGAGTACAGAGGCCAGGTTTAGGCACTTGCTTCTGCCTTAAATGGTCCATTTGGCTGTCATCCCAGTTCTGCATCCAAGTGTTGTGGAATAGAAGGGGAAACTTGAATTCACAGTCTAAGATTCCTCTCTATAAGCATACCAATATGCTTATGCTAATGGCTGAATAGTTTTCACTGTAGCAGTAGGACAGACCACTCAATTTCATGTTTGTCAGTATATTATGTAGGCTATAAAAATGTAATGTGAAGGGTTAAGCATTATTTTTTTTTTGTAGGTCGTGCATTATGTTCCATTGATAAACTCCACAACGAAGCAGCAGCAGTGCACAGTCTTCTAATAACAGCTTTCAGCATCTGCTTTTATTTCTTATTCTTTCTATTATCAGCAGTAGTGCTGGTAGTGCTGTTTGCAGGTTGAGAGCTTTCAAAAAAACCAGTGAGAGGTGGTTACATTTCCAGAAGATTCACAAACTAAGGTGTTGTTTACAGTAGAATGATTAACAGAAATAAGGAATGAATTTTGATAGTTTTCTCTCCATTGAGAGTACAACACAAAAAAAAAACATCTGTGCAGATAAAGTGAAAGTGGTAGTAATGCATATGGTAGTGTACAGCACATCTGGTTTTGTATACCATCCAAGCAGAAAACTGGAAGGAAAAAACCTGCAAAACATTGGAACATGTTATATCTTTACCTTCAGTGCATTTCACCTCATTCTTTAAAATTAACTTCCTCCCCTTTCCTGTTACTTTAGTGATTTATTATCAAAATGGAGCACCTTAATCTCCTGGCAGGGTGGGAGTTCTTTACTAATAAGTCTTGTGTGATACAGTTCACTTTTACCACAGAAACAGATGTATGAAAATATAGTTCCTACCATTAACATAATAGATTGAAGTAATATAACCTGATGCAACACTGGGAAGAATGCAGCAGATTTAATTTTCCTATCCCTTCATAAGTGCTGAATTTAATTACTTGGGTGACATTCTTTCTGCAACAAGAAGGAGATTTTGTACCATATCAGTGAATTTACACAAGAAAAATATTTGGTCCAAACCTAGAGAGCACTTTCTTATCTACTTAACCACAGGTACATATGAGAAGGAAAATGGAAGTCTTTATTTAAAAAAAAATTAAAAATTCCTATTATTGTAAGACAGAAAGTGATTAATGAATTTTCTGAAGAATATGGATGTTGTAACCACCTACTCTTTTTGTATCTTACTGAGAAATGTCAAAAGATGCAGCAACAAAATTATCCCAAATCCATTCCCTTCCAGTTTCCAGTGTCTTACCCAGGCTTAGTAGCTGACAAAATTGTACTTGCCAAAAGTTAATGATAGCTGGTATTGTGTTGGCCCAAAAGAGTGATCATCATTTTAGCTAAGGTTATAATGACTCTTCCTGCCATTTACAGCTCACAGTTGGCAGACAACCTACAGCAACTGGATTTTTCTAACAAGCTATTCTCATGTACTTGTGTCAGTTCCATATTCCCTACTTTACAGATTTTTCTTCACTTGGATGGCTTGTTTTCAAGTTAAACATTTTTGCAGTTGACATTTGTTTTAGCAATTTATAGCTGTCCTGGGCATATATCCCAAGTCTCAGATTAAAGTGTTGTTGGGAGTGACATGAAGGAAAGTCTTCTATAAATCTTTCTGTAAAAAATTAAAAAAAACCCCAAAAACATTAAAAAAAAGGGTTCTCTGCTTAAATACTATGTGAGGATGATAAAGCAAAGATGGTGGGCAATTAATAATGGCATGGTTGGCATATTTTCACTCATTATAATTTATACCTGGTTAGGATTTGGATCAGTATCCCTGATAAGAAAACACTTTTCCAAACAAAACTCTTTGGAGTGTGCACTTTGCAGTAAGTATTACACTTAATTTTAGTTCAGAATGAAAATTATAGAGGCTGTAATATCAAATTCAGGTCAATAGGTCATATCTGATGTTGCCAACAATTATTCAAGAACCTTAAAACAGCAAAGCTTTTTTGTTACTGACCACCTGCTATTTTTAAAGCCCAGAGGGAATTTTACTTTAACATCCAAAGGGCTTTTTTAAACATATTTCACACATTTTCCACTAGCTTTTTGTTCAGATGTTGAAGCACCAAATACAAGATTGTTGTCACTTTGACAAGCGCATTACGTTCTCAGATACACATGAATTCCTACAGCAGAGGTGAAGAGGCAAGCAGTTATTCTGTGACAACAGTACTGATAAGAGGAGGTGAAAAAAATGTCTCTGTCTGTATTTTTGCCTGTGAGTATATGCTCCTGATTTGTATTATGCAAGGAGCCTGTGAGGCTGCCCTTACTATCCTAACTATGTATTTTATTTTCTTACCTATTGATTGTTTTTCCTTGTTTCTGCAAATAGAAACAGAACTCCTATCTTAATTAGGATACTGAAACATCAAGACTGCCAATATTTCTGCTGGTTTTGTATAAATGCCTTCTGTTATTGTACTACCATTTAGTTTTCCAACAAGAAACTAGGATTTCTCTCTCTACATGTAAATCATTATTTACTTTCATACCATGCAGCTGAACAAAAAGATATAAAATATTTGAGTAACCTTAAAGTCAGCAGAAATAACTGACCCTTTGGAAAAAGGCCTTGGGTTGTTTTCCTTTAGAGCAGTTATAGAAACATCAAGGTTAAGAGTTTATCCCTCACTCTTAACATTATATTTTCACTTCACTGTTACTCCATTGAGTAACTGGATAAAGGTGAAGCTTGAGGAGTGACAAGGAAGGTGACTCTTATAGGAGAAATTGATGTTAGGGTAGAGCTCTCTTCAGTCAGATTAATGGCTTGAATCAATGGATCTGAGATGTCCTTCTGTACCCAGAAATTCCTGCAGTTTCTGGTGTCCTTTTATTTCTATCTTTTGCTGCAAAATTAAAACATCTTTTGAGATATAACTTTTTGGGGTTTGCAAATCAAATAAAGGAAAAAGACTCCAAACCAACTGCAGCCTTTGCAAATAGTTGAAAAATTTCCAATGTGTAATATTTTTAAATAAATAAAACTAGATGTTATCATTGCAGATGTGACTTTAAAGGTTTATTGTGCAAGCAGAGTCCAGCAACGTTTTTTCACCATATCCTCTCCATTTTGACAACATTTGGTAAGATAAGAATCAAATTACTTGCTTTAAAATGCATACTGGTAATAATTCACTGGTATGACATTGTGAAATAGATTTTGAAATATTTTCCAAAATATTCAGTGACATGGCAATACAAGATTATTCACTGACAAAGAGTTAATAAATTCTAGTGCCCTAACATAAGATTTCTTCATAATCTAACTATGGAAATAAGAAAATGCCTTTAATAATTTCCCACAGCTATAAGAATTAAAAAATAATAAAGTGAAATATTTTTAAGACAGAAAGATGTTCACTGGCCGAAAAAAAAAAATGATAGTTTGAAAGAATCACAATATATGTGCTAGGATAAATGGTCTGATGTTTGAAAATATTGATGCATTAATTGGAACATCTTATTAAAAACTACCATTTAAAAAGACTAAATCACGTGAGAGAATTTGAATCATATCAGTTGTTTTTTATACAAATATAAAAAAATATTCAAAAATAAACCTACAATTTTTAGTATCAGAAATACAAATTATATAGTCAGAATCAGCCCTTCAATTTACATTTCCAGATTAAAAAGAGAATTAATATATTAGTATGTTACTCATTCTCTTTGTAAACTGTCAAGTGTAACAAAAAATGCAATAAATTTAGTCGTTCTCACATTAGAAAGGAGACTTATTGCAAAGACTTTTATTTTTTTTAAGCAAAGTACTTATTTCTTTAAAGATATTAAAACTGAAAGGGATAAGAAATGAAGACAAACAATTTGATCAAACAGAGTAGATCTCTAAAAGGCACTTTCAAACATGCGTGTCCTAGTGGAATCTATACCCTTGATACACAATGCAGGAAGACAAGCAAAACTTTTAAGAATGGGATTCACCAAAGCAATTCCCACATCATCAAAAGCTGCCTTAAGTTGTAAGCAGGAAAATCCCCCCTCTATCTGCTAGCAACCTTCCTCCTTATGCAGCCCAGAATATTATTCACATTCTTTACCTGCAGGGGCACATCGCTGGCTCATGTCAAACTTGGTGTCTGCCAGGGTCCCCCAGTCCTATTTTGCCAAGTTACTTTCCAGCTCCTTGGTGAAGGAATTTTCAGTTCCCTTTGTTGAACTTCAAAAGGTTTCTGTCAGGCCATTTCTCCTGCCTGACAAGGCAGCATGACTCTCCGGTGTATCAGCCACTCATCCCAGTTTTGTGTAATCACCAAATCCGCTGATAGTGTGCTCTGCCCCATCATCCAGATCATTAATGGAGATGTGGAACAGGACCTGATCCAGTGCTGATCTCTAGAATACATTGCCAGACACTCATCTCCAAGCAGAATTCATGCCTCTGATAAGTAGTTCAGTGATTATGATCCCAGATTATCATCTGGGTTATGGACTCAGAGACTTTCTCTTAAAACCCAGGTGTTCAAGAAAATCTACTCCTTTCTAGTGCAGACGTAGAATTTGGATTCAGTTTTCTGTTTTCCTGCAATTCTTAAACCTCTTTAAATTTTCATAAAAATACTCACTTTGGCCATAGACATCTATGGTCCAGCAACCTTAAGACCTGTGATTAATCAAGTTTGCAAGCACTGATTAAACACTGATTAAACTGGGAGAAAAAAGTGTCATAGACGCTAAGGCAGGTAACTGAGGAAAACCTTCACAAGGGCTTTGACATCAACTTGCCAAAATTCTAAAATATAAGCACCTGAAATAAAGGAAACTGGAACTGAACAGAGATGAAAAGGAGATTTTTTTATCTTAATAAAAAAGGATCATAAACTGGCATGTTCTATAAAGACAGTTATTATTCCAAATTCACTTTCTGGAAGAGAGGAATAGCACATAAATATATATAAAATCAGAAATCAAATGAAAAAAACATATTGATAAACTATGCCAAAAATCATAAATTTTGACAGATCAGAGTTACTGTGAGAAAGACCGACTGGAATAACAATTACTGAACACATAAATCGGATTTTGTGTATGTGTCAGTCTCAGATTTTCTACTGTTTTTATTTTATTCCACTGTGCAGAATGTCTTGAATGACCAAAATAATCTGAAGCAATTTAAGGACCTATTTAGAAAGCAGTTTACAAGGTGGAGTGAAATCTATGTCAAGCAAACTTGAAAGGCTTTGGTTGTTTGATTTAGATAAGCATACAAAGTGTGAATATTTATTTGAACCTATTTAACTTCTTGTAGCTTGTTTTTGTTCTGTATCCGAATGACTCTTTCAAAGCTATATTGGATGAAGATTTGTAATAGGAAAGAATGTATTAACAGCTTTTAAAGTGTTTGAACTTGAGCTGGAAGGAAATGTTTTCCTTTTTCGCCAATGAAGTATTACTCTACGTCTATAAAATACTGATATGTCACAGAATCACAGAATCACAGAATCACAGAATAAACTTAATAAGAAAGGACCCAGAGGAATCATGAAGTCCAACTCCTTCACAGCATCATTCCCACATCACACCATGTGCCTGAGAACATTGTCCAAATGCTTCTTGAGCTCTGTCAGGCTTGGTGCTGTGACCACTGCCCTGGGGAGCCTGTTCCAGTGCCCAAACACCCTCTGGGTGAAGAACATTTTTTTTAGGTTAACCTAAACCTCCCCGACACAACTTCAGGCCACACACTTAGGTCCAGTCACTGGTCACCAGGAAGAAGAGATCAGTGTCTGCCCCTTCTCATCCTCTCACAAGGAAGTTGTAGATTGCAGTGCAGTTTTCCCTCAGTCTCCTCCAGCCTGAAGAGGCCAAATGACCTCAGCTGCTCCTCACATGGCTTCCCCTCAAGGCCCTTCACCATCTTTGTTGCCCTCCTTTGGACACTCTCTAACAGCTTCAGATCCTTCTTACACTGTGGCACCCAAAACTGCACACAATATTCAAGATGAGGCTGCCCCAGCTCAGGGCAGAGCAGGACAATCCCCTCCCTTGCCTGGCTGGCCATGCTGGACCTGATGCCCCCCAGGACACGTTTGGCCCTCCTGGCTGCCAGGGCACTGCTGACTCATGTTCAGCTTGTCATGGACCAGAACCCCCAGGTCCCTTTCCATGACACTGTTTTTCAGGATCTCAGTCCCCAGTCTGTCCCTACATCCAGGTGCATCCACTATCCCAGGTGCAGAATCCAGCATTTTCCCTTGTTAAATGTCGCATGATTGCCCAACCCTCTGATTTGTCGAGGCCTCTCTGCAGGGCCTCTGCTTTTGAGGGAGTCAAGAGCTCCTCTCAGTTTTGTATCATCTGTAAACTTGCTCAGTCCTGTGTCCAACTACTTTTTGATGATATTGAAGAGGACAGGGCCGAGGATGGAGCTCTGTAGAACCCCACTAGTGACAGGTGAACAGCCTGATGTCACCCCATTCACTGTGACCCTTTGTGCCTAACCTGTGAGCCGGTTGCTCACACATCACATGATGTATTTATCCAAGAGATAATATCAAAAGCTTTACTGAAATACAAAAGGATTACATCCTCTGGTTTCCCATGACCAGCCAGGTGGGTTGTCTTGTCTTAAAAAGAAATCAAGTTTGATAAACAGAACTTTCCTTCCATTAAACTTTGCTGGATATGACCAGTCACTGTGTTGTCTTTTTCTTGTGTGGGCTTTTTCAATACCTTCCTGAATAATCTTCTCCATAACTTTACCGGTCACTGAAATGAGACTGACAGGCCTATTGTTTCCAGGGTTGTCCTTCCTGGCTTTCTTGAAAATCAGGACAACATTGACCAGCTTTCTGTCAGCTGGGACCTCTCCATATTCCTAAAACTGCTGAAAAATCAAGAGAGGTTTTGAGATGACATCAGCTCATTAATTTTGGATTCTTGGATGAATGCCTTTAGGCCCCGTCAATTTTTAGGGTCTGTCATCTGTGTTGCAGCAACGGTAAAGAATTCATTAAACATCTCTGCCTTGTCTATGTCTGTGTTTGTGAGGTGACCATTCCCATCCTGTAATGGTCTGATGTTGTTTTTACACTGCCTGTTGCCATAATATACTTGAAAAAAACTCCTTTTATCGTCCGCCAGAATCCTGGCCAACTTCAACTCCAATTGAACTTTGGATGTACAAATTTTCCCCCTACAGTGGCAAGCAGCATATCTGTATCTCCCCTATCACCTTGCCTTGTTTCTATTGAGCATACACCTTCCCATTTTGCCTTATTTCCAAGAGGGGGAATCTCTGTTCAGCCAGGGCAGCCTTCTGCCTCATCTGCTTGACTTGTGACATTTGGGAGTTGCCTGTTTTTGTGCCCCTAGGATGAGATGTTTAAAAAGTGACCAACACTGATGGACTCCAGCACCTGCAAAAACATTTTCCCTGGGGACTTTATCTACTGGTTCCTTGAGTGTAAGAAGTCTGCTCTTCTCATGTCCAGAGCTGAGGTTTTGCTCTCACTCTTTCTCCTGTCAAGGTGGATTATTGACTCGCTCACTTTGAGGTCACTGTGGAAAAGATGCCTGCCAATCACAAAATTCTCTCTGTTGACAAGGCAGCAGGTTGTGAAGGGTATCTTCCCAAGCTGGCTCACTTAGGACCTGTTCCATAAAGTTATTATCCAGGTTTCTTAGGAATATTCTGGCCCAGGTGGCACCAGCTGTGTGATGCTCCCAGTTAAATTCTGGCAAGTTGAAGTCTCCCATAAGGACACGGGCAATTGTCTCGGAAGTTTCCCTTAGTTCCTCAAGCAATAATTCATTGGTATCATCATCCTGGCTAGGATGTCTACAAAAGACTCCTATGATGTCATTTACATTATTTGTTTGCCTTTCATTCTTATCCAGAGGCTCTCAACTGCACCATTGCTATCTGCATCATGAAGATAAGAAAAAAAATTAAAAAACAGAGTGGAGACAAAGAGCATACCATCAAGTACAGAAGAGGGGAGGAGAGTTACTCAGGGTATAAATAGAGTGAGCTCAAAATCTCTGCCTTATTTTTTCTGGGCTATGAATGTTGATAATTGACCGTGGAATGAATGCATAATAAAAAGTTATATCACTCAAAACTAACTTTAGAACAAAGATACACATGAAAAGTAATATTGAAAAAGTTTTAAGAGGAATTCTTGCAGGTATTCACTGATAGGAATGTGTCCTAAGGATTAAAAAAACACCAGTGTATAGAATTAACTGAAGATAAGACTTATGTGAGCACTAGGCTATTTCTGTGTGCTATGTTCAACATCAGTTGTGGAAAAAGGCTTAGAACTATTTTAAGAGATCAAGTGAGAAAATACTTTGAAGGACTTAGGTTGGTTAGGAGCAGAAAATATGGGTTTAAGAAAAAAAGAAATTTATGCATTGGTGACTTTTTTTCCCTTGTAGAGTAAACCACTATAGCTTCTGAGTTGAAGAGAGAAAAATGAAACTACCATTTCAAATATTTTGGCAAGATTTACATTGCAGGTGTAGAAGTTTTATATTAATTAATAACTGAAACAATAGAATTATTCACTGTCTAATGGAAAATTAAGAAAGAAGTTTCTTACTGAAAATTTCAGAAAGCAGGGGTTCTTGCCTGGGTAGTGTAATAGAGTGTTTTTTGGGCAAGTGTGAGAGCTTCCCCAAAATCTTTTCTCCATGCAGTCATTTCAGTGTATTACAGGACTCTGAGACGAGCTCAGCCTCAGCAGGTCCAAAGAGACGCACAAAGAGTAGACATGAGCTGTTGAGGTTAGGGAATGAGACGTCTCATCTCATTTCATCATTTATACAATGAGTAGACAGAGATTTACTTGCATGTGTTACCAAAAAATTGTAGTGACTCTTTTAAACTTCCTTATTTTTGAGAATTTTCAGTAGTTTCTAACGTGTCTTTGATATTCAGCAGTCACCCTTCAAGCTCAGTGATTGAAGAGATGTCATGTTGTATTATTTCTATTTCCTGAGTAGATGAGCAAGTGAGCAATGTTTTTGTGGTGCTGCCCAGGCATGCTGCTACAACTGTTGGACCAAATGAACATAAATTGAGTTTGTGCCAAACAGACTTTGGCTTTCTCACTTCCTTGCAAAGAGTAAAGGACAGAGTTATCACATGAAATCTTGTATTGTTTAGAAGTGTTAGACCATGTTGTGGAGCTCCACAAATTATTAAAGCTGAATTTCAGTTGTCTTACTAAGAAAATTTGAGAACAGGGTTTGTGCTCTATCTTCCTCATTTTTCTAATTATGCCTGATCATTACAAATCCACCATCCTTCTTTTGTAAATTCCCTATCATAGGGAACAAGGGAACAAAAAAAGGAACAGAGAAGCAGAGCACCAAATCTAACACAAAACTGCAAATTTGTAGAGACAGATGTTGTAGATAAGTTCTGCTATGCACTGAAATAATAGTCCACAACAGTGGAGAAATGAAACACACAGGCTACAACCTTCCAAGACTGTCTTAATCTAATGTTGAAATAACATCATTGTTAGTGAATGCAGCTTTATTCCTTGTTCATTTGTCATCTTATTAAGTTCAGTGCATATCTAGGTCATGTATCATCTGGTTTTGTTCATAAAATGGAACTTAAAAACAGTTATTGTCTCTCTGTTAACACCAGCCAGCACATTTACAGTTATACCTTTTAACTTAAAATGTCCATCTTGTTGCAAAGCATAATTGGAAGAATACACACGTTGGGATGGAATTAGTTCTTTTCCAAACAGAGAAAAAACTCAATCACTGATGATACACAGCTCTGAAGGTATTGAGATAGAAAACCCACAGCCTCTTTCCTCTTCTAAATTATGAACAGCAGAGACATAAGTCAGTGTATGTTTCAACTAGAAAGAGTTTCTATGGTAGGGCTATTGGCTATCCAAGCCTCTATTTACTTCTGACACTACATACTGGCTGATGTCATTTTCATCTTTGTCTGCATTAATGAACAACATTTTCAGGTCTCAGAAGCAAGGAATTTCTTTTTATGAAAGAAAAAGGTTGCCTTGCCAGTCCTAAGCATACTGCCATCATATCATTACAGTAATGATTAATTTTAAAAAAAGAGCTCCAGGAGGGACAAGTGTTTCAAGTTTAATACATTATGAAAACAATTTCAGAGTATATTACTGAATTGGTATTAGTTTGATTAAAACTGATAGCAAAGCTTTCCTTTCCCCCGCATTTCACAATTGTGGTTTCAGGAGAGAGTCTGCAGCCAATATGCTTTAGTCTATGTGAAAGCAAAAATGGTTTTTGTGTCTTTTTCACATAGAAATATTATAGGGTTGCCTTTTTTTCTTCTGAAGGATTTTCATTAGGAGTTCAGAATAATAGGTCAGTGTTCAAAATATCCCATGACTGCAATGCTTTTTTCAAAGATCTGATTTAGGATTGAAATTGTGTAACTGTAGTGCAATAATGTGCTCGTTTCAAGTTTTCAGGGTCATCTTTTCTGTTTGCCAGGTCATCTGCAGAACTCATAGGCATGAGTGGTTAATGTAAATCAGAATATGCTTTGAAAATGAAAGGAAAATTCAAGAAAATCAGTTTTACATAAAGGCATAATGTTTTGGCATGCTGTTTTGATTATATATTTTTGTTTGGGAGGGGGTTTTGTAATTAGCATCAGAGGTTATTTATTCTTTCTCTAATAAAATAATTTGCTATAAATCCTACTATTGTACTTTTTTCTATCTTATCTAATAATTACATTTCTTAAATTTTAGTAAAATATATATCCTCTTGTTTTAAATTTGTGTTTCTTTAAAGATTGAACAGAGTTAAAGCAGCCAAGTTTTCAATAAGAGAAGATAACAGATAGCTGGGTGTTGCTCCTGTGTTACTGGTATGAGAAACATTTGCATCTGTTGATATCTTCTAATCAATTTACATGTCAAATAAAAGAAATAACTGGTAGCTACACAGATATTCTACAGATGGATGTTTGAAATTCAATAATGATGCATTTTATTTTGGTTTTCTTTTATTATTCTGGTGTCTGTTGTTTTGGCTTTATTAATTTTTTAATCAGAAGAACCCATAGCATTGCTGTTAAAGACACTGATGGATTTTAATTTATTTTAAATGCCATATATTATTGAAAAGGAGACAGAGAGGTGGGCAACAGCTGTTGGCAAGGCTTACAGCCATGTTGCAGTATATTTTACTCAAAAACCAAGCAGGTAGTACAGGGAAAACATGGTAGGAAAAGCTAGACAAGTTGAGTATCCCTATAAACTATAAGAAATTAACCTTTCCTTACACATTAGTTCTCTAAGGGTTATTGCAGGATGTAAAGATTTCTCAGTGTGTTGGCTTTTGTGGTTTAAGACGATAAACAATTATTAGAATTGGTATTAAAAAAATGATTAAATTTCTATTATTTATGTATTCAAAACATACCATTTTAAAACGTTGTATGAATGAATACTATGCCAAATATTTTGCTGTTAATACTTGAATAATGACTACAATACAAGTATTTTTGTAATTATCAGAGCTTCATCTTGTAGAGAAGTATCTGAAAGGTCCTCTGAAAGCTCATTTCAAAAGTAGTTTCTCTTTGGAAAGTAGAAATGTGAACCAGGAGGAATGACTGTCCAAAAATTCTAATCATAATTAGCTCTCGGTTTAAATATATTGAATATAATAAATACATTCAGGTATACAGCCACAAAGTCATCTTACTTTTAGCATTATCTAAAAAATTTCCACATTGAACATTGTCTTTAAAATTACAGTACTACCACATTGATCTGTTCATATCATCGAGAAACAGGTAAAAGCAAAAGATATAATTCTAAATGCAGAAGATAATAATTTTCCAAGGTTATATGACTGTCTTGCACCAGTTCACTGTTGTGTTGGGCTTATGTGGCCCAGTTTAGATTACCGAGGTGGCTTCTGTGAGAAGCTGCCAAAAGCTTCCCCCATGTCCAGCAGAGCCAATGCCAGACAGGTCCTGGATGGATGTGCTGCTGGCCAGGGCTGAGCCAATCAGAAATGGTCACAGCACCTCTGTGATAATGTATTTAAAAAGGAGAAAAAAGTTATTGCACAGGTGTAAGTGCAGTCAGAGGAGAGCAGGGTGAGAATATGTGGCAGGAACAGTTCTGCAGAAGGTCAGGGCAGGAGGGGAGGAGATACTCCAGACACTGGAGCTGAGATCCACCTGCAGTCCCCAGGTGAGACCCATGCCAGAGCAGGTGGATGCCTGAGAGGAGCCTGTGAACCCATGAGAGCCCTGTGCTGGAGCAGGGTCCTGGCAGGGACCTGCAGACCCGTGGAGAGAGGAGCTTTTGCTGGATCAGGTTTGCTGGCAGGATTTGTGACCCTGTGAGGGACTCACTACAGCTCTTTCTTATTTTACAAAAAAAGGTGAAAATTATTATCTCTTTGTTTAAATAAACTCTGTGGGGAGGAATGTGTGTTTTTAAAAGCTAAGATCATTCTAATGATTAGACCATATTCCTCATGTGATTTAACTTCAGTTTCATTGAAAATAATAGACTTTATGAAGCTATGTAGAGAGGCAGAATACGTTTAGTTCTGTTTCTACCTTTTCATCAGTTTTCATATTTAGAGGACTAGAGGCACCAAAGTGGGGCTTGCTCACAGCACTCCACAGAAACTCAGGTATTAAAGTTATTGTAAGCTGGCTGCAGGCAGGCAGGTCACAGTTTAGTGTTACTTTTAAGATGTTTTTTGAAGCTGAGGATTGAGAGGAAAACCAGGTCTTATTCCATTGTACTTACACTGGGCAAGGAGGACATAGAGTTTTGAAAACCCCAGAAAACCCATCCATCTACTTCACTGAATATTTTCCCATTACAGAAACCATTGACAAAAGATGCAGGCAGGTTCACAAGATGGGTGTCAGGTACATGCCAGGAACAGAAAATATCAGAATTGATGCTGAAGGTGGGAGGGTTCTCTGAAAGAGGAAATAGTACAAAAGTTCTGTTGAATTTTCATCTACAACAGCAAATACACACCAAGAGAGCCTCTGTGTTGTATGCCCCTATCCACAATAATTCATGATCATAAAACCTCAGAAATTAAAGCCACCAGCGTAAGAAGTCTGTGATGCATCACAAAAAAAATCTCATGCTTTTGTATTTTATTATTTGGAAAATTAAGAAAGAGGTTTTGTGGCAATTTGGTGCTTCTGGAAAAAGGGGACACAAGTTCCTTTATACTCATTTTACTCTTCTTGAAGATTTTTTACTACATTTAATGAAAGTGATATAGTAAATTCTTATGTCACAACTGGCATGAATCCTTTTGTTCCTAAACACCATAGCCTGCACTCCTCCACAACTGAGAAGTTCAGTTTACTGATACTTGCAGGTGTAAAGAGTGTGGAATCTCCTGAGAGAGATGAAAGTTGTGTTATATTAGATCCTGATGATGAATCATTACCAAGTAGGGAAAAAAACCAAACTATTCACTCCATTAAATTTTCACACACACTGTGTTTTTAACTTAATAAACAACTATGTAAGGACACATAAAATATTTTTATTATTTTGGAAGGTATTATTTCAGAAAATATTTTTGCTAGGTTTATTACATTAATCATATTTCACCATAGCATTAATCATATTTCTAGAATTTTGGGTGCCATACCTTAAATTACTGAAAATGAACCCTGCAAAGAGTACTTGTGCTTATGGTGCTGTTTTCTCTAATCTCTGTGGCAAATGCAACACTTAGCTAAAAATGGCCACATTTCCATTTTTCATCAAATGTGTTGTTGATATTTAGAAGTAGGTGGGCACACTTCACATTTAACAAATGATTAGCTAGGTAATTTTAGTGACAAATACATCTCTGTGTGGTCTGTCATTTCCAGGCAGAGCATTTATCCCTGTCAGCACTGCTGTGAATTTCAGTACATCAGCAAGACAAAACTGAACTCAATCTTTTACCTGCCTTGGGAAATATCCAACACATTTCTGATTTTCCCCTAAAATTCAGCTGACTAGGATGCAGTGCATCTTAAATTAACAAGGATTCATCAAAGAATAATTGTTACCACTCTGACCCCAGAACTCTTTCCCACTCTGTACACCTAGTGAGGTGTGCTTGCACGCACAATTTCCGTGAGGCATGCCATGCCACAAATAATCTGTGTGTCTGTGTGTGTGAGACAGGACAATTCTGCTGTTCTGACAGCTGTGGAAGGTATCAACACTTTATTGACATGAAGCTGTTCAGAAGAATCTCTTGCAATGCTTTCATTTTACATAATAAATGCACAATTTGTAGTCTAGTATACTTTTATACAAAATTTGTTGACATAGTCTTCTTTGTTTAAATTCTGATTTGTAAAAAAAAAAAAAAAACAGGTAAGTTATGCTTTGAAATATGTTCTCACAGGTATAGAAAACCACTTTTTAATCATTTCTGCTCACATTCACTTCAATGAATATTCCATGTATCTGGCCTATCCTCTGTATCTGGCCTAGGTATAAACCTAGCACATATTGGTACCAGGCTGCAGCTGAAGCTTTGTCTTTTCCAAGACTAGGATATTAGGAGCTAGAAAAACCCTGAGATTCATCACAATTTTAGTTGAATTTGAGTTCAGTTTATTTAGAAATAAGAGCAAATTCTGTCCATGGACATGGATACTGGAAAGGGAGAAAAAGGGTGGAAGGAATTCATTGTTGCTTTGATACTGAATTACTTGAACTTCCAACTGTTGGTTTTGCTTCTGCATAATATAACAAGGTTTCTTTTTGTCCTTCATCACAAATTATAATATTTTCTTTCCTGCCCTATGGGTTGCAGAAAAAGAACAGAAAAAAACCCTATGAATCACTTGGGTCCTGTGTTACAGAGCAGCATCAATTCTTGATTTATCACCTTTCATTAGATTGGAATTTAAAAATAAAATATAGCTATGAGAAAATGGGATAAGACAAATGAAGGTGTGGGCAGTAGTGGTTCTTCTCTACATTCTTGGCTTCAGATATTTGGTATTCTGTCCATAGTTTCAGTCTTTTATTCTGCCTGCCTCCCGTTTCTTGTTTTTCTGGAATTCAGCCTTACTTTGGCTGAGCTGATAAGAGGCAGCTGGCACAAAAGCTTATTTGCATCTTTCTCCAGCGCTGCAGTGACTCAGTGTGGTAGGTAACAGCTATGGAGGTGGAAAAACTTGGGATAAACTAAGATTTAGAGGAAATGCAGAGGAGAGAATAAGTAATTAGATGGCAAGTCAAGTCAGCATGGGTTACAGAGACCAATGCTTCTGAAAATACACTGTGGGGACAATAACACTCCTGCGACCTTTAAAGAAGGAGACTCATTGTCTGCAAAAGTTTTCCTAAGAATGGTAGGCTAGATGTGGTGAAGGATAAATAATTTATTTGGGAAAGAATTCTTAGGTTGGGGGGTTTTCTTTAGATTTTCTAATATTAATATTCATAAAAGCAATGATATAATGATGGTCTTATTTTCCTGTTTATATTTGTGTTTAATATAAGAGTAGCAAATATATTCAATAAATTTGGTAAACATATCTATGATGAGTGGAGGAAAAATAATACATAGCAATTTGCAATATTTTCTAATCTGCAGTCTAGAATATTTATTGTTTTCATTTCTGGTTTTGTTGGCTTTTAAATGAAAAAAAATATTTTAATGTGCCTACATTAATGATTTCTCTGTCATTCTGTCTATGGTTTTCCCCTTACTCTATAGGGAAGTGCATCCACAAATTCTATTTAAACTCTTAAAAGTGTAGAATGTTTAACGAGCAGAAATTACAAAAGTGAATGTTTCAATAATGAAAAAAATTCTGCCACATTTCTTACATTTCTCACATGATTTATTCCTGAATTATTTATAGTAAGACTTGAATACCAATAGTCTGGAAATTTTTTTCTATTCATGGTTTTACTGATAAAATCATTGCATAAGTTAGAAACATATTTGATTCCCAGCTGATTGCTAGTGTCCTTAGTTTTGATTAGGGATGCTTATTTTGCTGATAAATGTCAGAGAAATATTTAAGCAGAACCTGAAATTTATCCCTTAACATGACTAAGAATAAACCTTATCATAGCATGTTGAAATCGTAGGAGAACATAAAAAAATGTTTTTCTAGATCAGATCAAATGGTCCACCAAGCTCAGTGACAGTAAGATGATGCTTAGGGAAGGCATACAAATCTGACCAACACCTGCTATTAATTTTTCTCATGCTTCTCCACAGTCATTGGATTAATGATCCTGACTGCTCTCTTTGTTATCTAGTTTATAACCCTATTACTGATTTTTTTTAATCCCATTTCAAAGCAGCTAATTCCATCTACCTCCACAATCTCCCCTAGAAAGAGATTCCAGAAAATTTCTGCCCACTGTGCAAAGGAATATATTCCTTCACCTATTTTAAGTGGATCTCATGGCTGTCTCAATGGATATTCTTTAATTCTGGGATCAGAGAATTAGGTGAATAGCTATTCCATTCATCCTACCCATTTCATTAATGAATTTGAAACCATCATCTCACCTCATTCTTCTTCTCTACAAACAGAGGGGTTTTCAGTTGTTTTCATTTCTCTGTTTGAGGAGGTGAGAAGCCCTTCATCATGTCAGTTGCCCTCTGTGCTTATTCTGTCACCAGGAAAGCCTTTTTGAAATAGAGAGAGCAGCAGTACAGGTGCCACTACAAAACCTGCACAATTTAAAGCTTTCCTGAGAAAGGTACTGATGTTTCTTCCCCTCTCAGGAGAGGAAAAGAAAGATAGAAAAAAATTATATTTAATCGTCTCTGTACTTAAAGCCAAAATTTGACAGTACTAAATGGAATTTGAGGAAGAAAATGTAATAGAGAAGAAATAAGTTTTAGTTTGTCATAAAGCCTGTACAAAGTGTGATTATGTAGTTATTTCAATTACACATAAGAATAGTTTTCCATGGATAGTCACTATATGATTACTTGTATGAGAACTAAAGCTGCAGATTTTGTGGTTGATCTGAATATTCTCTCCTTCTGTGTTTATGATAACTGCCAGTTATTTTGTCACAGAAAATTTTGGGATCAGACAGTATCACAGTGACAGAAAGTGTATCTTGTACTCCACTACAGAGTAATAAGAGTTCAGCAAGAGTGTAAATTGTCAGGATATCAAGAAAAGGTTTTGAGTTCAGAAAGACTGTTCTCCTCAGAGACAGAGATGAGTGTTTCTGAGGCTCCAATATCTTCAAGTGATAAGAGTCAGGAAAGGTTCATACAACTCTCACAGTAATAGATGCTGTTATGGAACTGTCATTAGAAAATCATTGACATTCTAGCCTTCCACTAAGTGTGTCTGATAATTTTAATGAGATCCTAAATAAGTTCCAGCATGAATAAAAATAAGGGAGGTTCACACTATCACATGTGATTCTATTTCAGTGTCTAAAAAATCAAAGTACACACATAATTATGTATGCTATTATTTTGTCAAAAAAGAAGAAGAAATCCAAGGACTCCCCCTCCCTCCCCCCAAGCTGACCAGAAAATACACAAAAAACCCACAAGGTTTCCAAAATATTTGACTTCCTTTGTTCCAAGACTGGAAGAAGGAAGCAAAAAAGTTTCTGAGGAATTTCAGAAGGCTTTGCTTTTATTGTTTCCTTGTACAAGTATGACATTTTAAAAGTATTTATAAAAAGTATGCTTCTTGTACATAACATCTTCTCCAGACTTTCTTATTCACCAGAAAACCTTATGGATTGGACTGTTCTTTCTTCATTACTGAAATTTTCAGCAAGACTCCTGCTTAGCTGCAATTCTCTCATGATTCATCACTATGTTCCTTGCAACATAACTTTTAACATGTGAGTGCCAAGACTCTTGTTAGGTGAAGATGATGTTTGGTTTTGTTTTGCGTCAGGAACCGTTTCTTTCAGTTTGCTGAATGCATTTTAGCTATTTTATTTCAGAGACACAAATCTTTCATCTTAGGTAATCTATTGTCTTTTGTGTTTAGACAGGGTTTTTTTGGGGGTTTTTGCATATACTTTGTATGGTTATTTGCTGACACTTTTTGCTCAGCCTGAAACAGAATGTTGTCACTTACTGTTTTAATGTTCTTTTCATCTTCATCTGTAATAGTAAGATAGGTTTTGATTTTCTCCTGTACTGAAGAAAATATGACATGGGACCCTTCCTGGTTTTTTCTTTAGTTCTTGCAGAAGAGGCAATTCAAAATCACGCAGGAGGCTGGTAGACAAGGAATGAATTGTTCCACCTCACACAAGGCTAAGGTAAACCACTTTCAAAGCTATGCAAATATTTCAGATTTGTAATTCCACTCTTGAAGTCGTGGGTTAGGTTTATGTGCTTGGTAGAAAGAAATTCTCTTCCAAAGTGAAGTGGACAGGGAAAATAAAGAGCTGCTCTTGAGACATGATATCCTTCATGTGAAGATGTTCAAAGCAATAGAAGAATAATTCTTTTTCTTGGTGATTTGTAACACATTAGAAGGTGGGTACACCAGAGATGGAATGCACCCAGTTGTTCAGTCAGTATATCCTTGTGCAAAATATCTCTGCGTAAAAGCACTACTAAAAGGCATATAGGGATCACACTCATATTTCATGTTCACTGACAAACTAGTGGCACAATTGCTACTACTACAAATTATTACAGATCTGGAGAAAAATCATATCTTTGTAGCAGAGATAAGGGAAAAGAAGATCTGAATGTCTCCCTGTTCCTGCTGTTTTGGTTTGGGTTTTTTTTTGTTTTGTTTTGTTTTCTTCAGTTTCCTTTAAATATACATTTTTCACAATTTTAACTTCCATTTAGTGACCTATAACCTCATCTGTTTTCAAGGGCACTTCAATTTAAGAGCAGCAGTAACAGCAACAGGAATAGCAGAAGTAGCAGCAGCAGGGATTCTGCCTGTGTAGCTATGAGAAGTATTTCAGTAATGAAAGGGATAATTTTGGCTCCCTGCCTCTGCTGTAATTGAAAGTCTAGGATAGTGCCTTTTTCATTTAACTTTATTGCTTGAGTTCAAATTGTTGTATAGAAGGGAAAGCAACACTAGAATAATGTCTCTGCTAGTGCTTTCCTGTCCATTCACCAGTTTGAAACCCAGCATTACAGTTAAAAGGAAGAGCAATTAGGCATATTCAATTATTAAAGGGGGGAAAAACTATAATTATAAATTTCAATCATGAAAAAGGATTGCTCACCAAATATTTACCTACTACTTCTTATTACCAGTTTATCTCTAGTGAGCTAGGAAACAAGCAACATGGTAACACAATTTTCCAGGTAATTTATGCTGAATTAAAATAGAAAACTTTTTCACTATTAATTGCAACTACTTGTAAATTAATGGCAAAAGTTGTTCCATCCACTGACAAAGCACAACCTTAAATCTGCAAAGTGTTGGAGCACTTTCCCTTTCTAATGTCTCAATTGCCAATGAAGGTGTGTAGTACATTGCACAGTACTCTGATAAAAACTATTCTTATACCATATATTTTTCAAACTTTTAAAATTTTTTTCCTGCTGATCTGGGTCTCTACAACAGCATACATGTGAAGAGAAATACAATGGGATTAACCATTCTAAATACATCTGAAATATTATGCTCATATTTTCAGTTATTTATATCACTTTGGGGAAAAAAAAGGGATTTTTGAAAATAGGTATTAATTATGGACTTGAGAGCTATGTTTACTGTCTTATAAGAAACTGTAGACCCATAATAGTCTTCCTTCCATCCTGACATTGCATCAATTGGCTTCTGTTTTCAGAGTAAAACTCCTGTAGATATTCTTCAGTGATAAATCTATAGAAAGTTTAGTTTTATCCATATTGGTACTTAGGTTAATGTATTTCAAGTAAAATTAAAGGAACTACTATGGTTTTGCCTCCTTTAAAATTAGAGCAAAAATTATTTTTGTGCTTAACTTGTGGGAATGGAGAGGGGTACTTAGTATTTTGCAACAAAATTAAAAGTAAGAAATGCAGGGAAAGGATATTCAAGAACATGAAATAAAAAGAAGCTATAAACAATCATACTCATTCTCTACTGCCTTCATGAAAGGTGGCAGTGTCCTGTCTGTTTTTTCATGTTTGTGTATTTTTATTAGCTGCTCAGGACTGAGAACTATTTTTAATTGGTGGATATTTCTAGAAGGTGTAGAGGCTGGTGATTCGTTTAGATTTTCCATTCTATATCAGTTAAAGATTTTTTTGAGTCAGTGAGTCCTTGGAAAAAATATTTATTTATGTTTAACATTTTGGTTATCTACTCTTTATGCTGTAATAAAATGTTTTATATTCTTACAACCTATTTTGTCTCTGTTCACAACTTTGTGCAAATAGTTCCAGTTAAATAATCCAGTTCTACCTGGATTTTACTTTGGATTGTACTTGGATTTACTTTTTTTTGCTTGGATTATACTTTGATGTGCGTGTGAAAGCATTTCCATGACAGTATCTAACATCAAAAACAATGGCACCTGTCTCAGAGCAACTGCTTCCTAATCTTACTCAGCAGAGCATGCAGAATTTCAAATTATTGGACAAATACACACAGTTCACCTCAAGTCAAATCTCTTTCCTAATGGTGCTAAGAGATTCAGTAATAATGAAAAAAAATATGTTTGTGGTTGCATTTTTTTATATACTTGGCTCTGTCATGATAAGGAAGTTGGTAAAGAATGGCATCAAAATTAACCTTTATTTCTGTACTAGAGATCTAGTGGTCTGTTGCTACAGATCATAAAATGATCTGTGAGTGAGACTTTTGAGACATCTTGTCATTTCTACCAAAAATATCCTAGAAACCTAGTTAATTGAAATTCATGAGGAATTTTACTGCCTATGGCATTGAGGTTGGAACTAGATTATCTTTAAGATCCTGTCCAACCCAAACCATTCTATGATTCTGTGATTCTATGACCTTATGATAAGTTTTTTCAAGTTCCTTCTAGGCAGAACAAATTAAATAATTTCCTTTGCCATTACAAGGTAACATCTTGCCTCTACTATGCTGCATAGTAAAGAATATTCCCTGCAGTGTCCTTATAAATAGATATGAGATAGAAAATCTGAATTTTACTTGTTTCATTTGTTGTTTTGGCTCCAGCACAATATATACATATAAGAAAGATTTGTTTTCTCCCCACTATATTTTTTTCAGATAAGATTTAGAGACTCAAAGTGTTTTGTGCAATTGAATTACTAACAGGAAAAACTGTTTAAGATTTTTTTGAGAAAAGATTTGCTTTTCCTGGATATACCCAGTTTTCATTAAACCTGAAAAAATCCAGAAAATGATGACTGGATAATTAAAAAAGGGGACCTGAAGCATGGTTTCATTCCAGGAGAATGAAATTATTCTCAGTTCTGAAAAGCAAGCAGAAATGAGCAAATAGTGGAATTGTTTCCTGAGTATTCAATAGAATTTGAACTGTTGGAAAGACTTAGTTTTCCTTCCACAGTGGAATGCTATATCTCTATTGAAAAGGGAAACAATGTGAAAATTAAAATCAGTAGTGGAATTATGGAATTCATGCAATTATATAGGAAAAATTTTCATAATATGGAGAAGTAAGCTTTGTATATGTACTGAGCACAGCATTTGCATATCAAATTTGCTGAGGAGTTTGATGTTAGGCTATCTGTAAACTTGAGGTTTGCCCACCACTACCCCTAACATGCAAAACAGAAACTATTTTGCCGCTATCATAAATCTCATAGCTATTTTTAACTGGAAATGATGCATATTCTGTGTTCTTGATAATAGTCTGTGAATGTTATAGGAAGGGTCTATAAAAAAAGGTGATGAAATTGTGCTCAGTGCAGAAAACTAGAATATACTTGATATAAAGGTGAAGAAAAATATTTTCTAGGACAAAGTGGAGAGAGTGAAATTGTATTTGGGATTATGATTGTGTGCACACTGCGCACTGGGATGGGGCAAGATTGGACATATTCACACACTATACAAAGACTGGATATATTCCAAGATGTGGGATGAATTCCAGATAGGTTACTCTTTTAAAGGAATGATCTTTTCTTTCCTATTCTATCACTTCAACTTCTGGACATGTAGTTGCAGCCTTGGTGAGAGCAGCACAGTTGAAATGCACATAATAATAGGTAAACTTCCTTTATTCTACAAGATATAGAGGTCAAAAATGTTGTTTATGCTGGATGGATGCTTACAAACTTATGCTTTTCCTAATGGAACAGTTTTGACAGCTGAGATTGGTTCAGCTTCATGGCATTCAGAAATGCATCAGTACATGTCATTCTTCACAGCAGGAGACTTTATGATTATGTGCTGTAAATTACTCTGCAAGCACATAGGTATAAAATAATTTTAAAATACTAGGAATGAGGAACCAGAAATTCAATTAAAGAATATTGTGACCATAAAATACAATAATATTATATCTTGGGTAAAAAAGACTGTTAAAAAAAAAAAAATATTACAGTTGTGTCTCTGTGAATGATTTCATTTGTTCAAATAAAAATCAGCCTTGCAAATAAAAAACTAGCATTATTTCATCAGGACACTCACATATACCACTAATCATGAATACAATTAAAGCATTATTTTGAGAGAAGTACAATTTCAGAGGCTTTTGTCTCTTCTGATATAACCAAGATGAACCTTAGGGATACTCTACCTACTCTGAGCTTGTAAAGCTTATGTCTCAGCTATGTGCAGTGTGTGATGAAGTTCTTGTACAGTGTTTGTCAGTAAGGAATAGTAGTCTCAGGAATGGCTAATTCGTCCAAGTATTCTCTGAGGTGATTAATTGTTACTCCTTATTTCAGTAAGTGACTAATTTATGTTGCCAGAGATTTACTGCCTGCTGTTTAGCATGTGACAAAGTGATTCTAAACTGTACTGTTACTTGAACTGCAGCAAGGCTGGAGTAATTACAGTGTTATATAAGTGGAATTTCAATGGAAACAGTAGAGATAGATCCAGGGACGTGTGGAGCACTCTTTTTTTTCTCTCTGTATAAGATGTTGCTGCCGTATACCTGAGTGTATCTGCAAAGAAATAATGATGAATTGAATACAGAGATTTAATTTATTTATTTTGTTTAAATTCAATAGTTACTTTGGAAGAAAGAATTATACATTACTTATCAACTTTTTAAAAGTACAGGCTAATAGGCAAAATTGTGTGTTAATTCAGTAAAATGTATGGTTTAAAAAATGGAAGGAAATCCCTATATCCAACAGTTGCTATTCATGTCTCTTAAAATGGAGAATGGAACAGAATGTTAGTGTCAGATATAAGGAGACAAAATTCCTTGTCTCAGCCACATGTTCAGCTGAAAAACAGTAAAAGAGCTTCTACTAAACAGTAGTTTCAGTTCTTTACTTACATTCATAAAGTTGTTCAGCCAATACCCAGTAGATAAAATTAATCATATACCCACTCTCGTGTTTCACAGTCCTGTCTTGTTCTTGACTTAGTACTTGAGAAAACTAGATAGTATTCAATCATTTTTTGTCTGTCTCAGTTCGTTCAAGTCACATTTCCAAGTAGTTTTTGTTTGTTTGGGTTTTTTGTTTGTTTGTTTGTGGTTTTGGTTTGTTTATTTTTAGCAATAAGGGACAGAATTTTTATTTAATGGATGGACAGACTTAAAAACATGCATTGGAGAATGCGCATTATCTAAACTATTATTCATTCTTTCACCTAAAGCAGACAGTGCTGTGAAGGGAGAAAACAGAATTTCAGATATTGAGCTAAATACTGCAAGATTTGGGACAGAATCAGAAGACCCAGAAACAGTTTCAGTTTTTATGGAAATCAGTGTTGTGGAAAACAGAATTCTGGAAATGTGGTATTTTCATTACTCTTGCAAGATAAACAAAAAAGACATGTATCCAAAAAATGAATTGATCTTCAACATATGCCCTTTGAAGTTATTGTGATGAACTAGTAATAGAGTTCCTCACAGAGAATTTACTTTTGATCAGCAGTAGTTTGTGTCAAGGAATTTTCCTCAAAAATAAATTCTACCATCGAATGCCTGTCCAAAACCTTCTATTAATACATCCAGTTCCTCTATACCAAAGCTAAGTCAACAGTCTTCACACAAATTTGAAACTAATCCTGAAGTATGCTACTAAAGTAATGTCTCTGACAATGAACTTTCAGTGACTCAAGAGGCTTCTTTATTAAACTTCATAATAAATCAACTAACTTTTTATAAGGATCAGATTAGGGATTTTCATACTGGCAAAAGGTTAAGCAAACAGCTATGTTGTTAGTATTTTAATTTACAACTTGAATGAGGTGTAACATCATCAGAATTGTGGTTTTGGCTTCCCTCTATTTGACTATGCAGGACTTGGGTTTCCTTAGATGTACTTGCAGTCATCTCACACATAGAAAAACACAGAAACATATGAATTTAGAAGGCAAAAATCATAATCACACAAAAAAATTTGCACATAGATATTGCAGTAGACCATTCTAATGCAAGCATATTATCACCCATCAGAACATTGGAATTACTTTTAATTACAGTCTTATATATTTAGTAAATTTTAGTAAACTTTATGCCAGCATACTAAAACCTCAGGCTAGCAATCTAATGTTTCTCTTTGCAACCAGAAAGCGTTTAAAGTGTTTTGCTTCATGTTTTGTAACTCAAACACTGTTTTTTAGGTTACATTAATAATGATTATGTAAAAAAAGGCCATTTTTGTTTACTTTCTCTGCATGACTATAAGTAGAATCTTCTTAGTATAAGATGCTGTTGTTTTCCCCAGTGACAATCAATGCAAATACATTTGGGAAGGTCTTCTAAAGTCACTGTAGATAAGGGATGATAAAGTTTCATGAAGATATGACTATTAGCAGGTGCTTTGATGAAGAATAGCAAATGAGAGTATTAAACTAATGGGAAGAACTGATTCAGCCTTATCAGGACATTTTTGCTTCTTTAATTTGAATTCAGAACTTGTTTTTCCAAGAGACTAAATTTCATTTACTTAATTTGCTTTGTAGAATATCTTTTCTGTTTTGTTTTGGGTTTTTTTTTTTTGGGGGTGGGAGGCTTATGGTCCTTTCAGGAAATTAATTTAAGAAAGAGAAAAAAAACAGGAAAAAAGCTGTAGTAATGTTAGCTAGAAATTACTATAATGAAAGACCAGGAAAGCAGAACAAAAACTAAAGAATATCAAAACATCTTGTAAAGTTGTATGATGATGTCCAAATGTGGACAAATTAGTGTCTACATGATTACTTGCACCCTCACAATCTACAGAATTGTAAAAGGGGAAAAGGATGTAATAGAAATTCAGCTGTTCAGGTGACTTCAACCCACCACTGCTACAAAGTCACAACATCAGTAGCACTAGTCCTGCCATGTACCTAACAGCAAAAATGGAGGATTAATACAAACATTATAGATCCTAACAAGAAACCGCATATTTTGGGAGAGAAATCTATAATTTATTCATTAATGAGGATAGACATTGATGTCCCATAAGGTATTTTTCTGGCCTTTTTCCTAGGTTTCCTATTTTCTCTCTGTTTCCTAGTGCACAGTAATGCACTGCAATGCTGGAACTGCACTGAACGTCTGAGTCAGGGCCCAAAGGAGGAATTTCAGCTGCCATTATCTTCACGTGTAACAAGCTGACCAGTTGACATTCTTAAAGATCTTACCCCAAATATCAATATTTCTCTTCTACAAACACAATATAAGCCACTTGGATTTAATGATGCAGTGACAAAAAAAATAAAAATAACAGAAAAATGTGATTCTGGCCTTTATTCTTTTTATTCGACTGTGTCTTCATGAGACTATGTCTTTCTAAGAAAGTAATATGAAGACAAAAGTTCACATAATCACATTTAACACATATATGATTGTCATAGCTCTGGATTATTATTAAAATTTTCTAACCAATTCCTTTTACCTTTTAGACAGCTATTATTAATATTCTGTATGACTGCCTAGAGGAAAAAGTCATATGTATAGGAAAAAAAATTAAATCTTTCACAAGCTATTTTGTTCATTTCTGGGAGGGGATAGGTGTTTTAACCTTAGAACAAATTGAAATTGCTAAGCTTTACCTTCAACATCCTCTGAGGACTCAGATGTTTCGGCACCATGAAATGAAGCTGCCAGGAATTCAGATTTATGAAACTCGTTGTAATGTATAGAGTGAATAAGCTAATATTTTAGAATATTTTATTTATAAAATTGATCTCAATGTCCTTGTTCTTAAAACAAAGGCAAAAGCTAAAAGGGAGTAAAATTACCTAGTTTTTTGTTTATTTTGATATATCAGTCAGTAAAACATCTACATTTTCAAAATAAATTAGGTTTGGTAGAACTGAAATTAATTTTCCTTTGTAGTAGCAGCATACAATACTCCAAAAGAGAAAACTAAATAAAGAAAAATTTACTCCAGTAGGGATGTTCTAGTAGCTAACAGTGAGATAAAGACAGAAGGGCATTTTAACTCGTGATGACAACTGACAAAGGGGAGATAACCCTGATATTATAACCCTGCTGGCTTCCTCCATGCTGATCAGAGAATGCTGTGTCTGCTTGGGACACCCTGGCTGTACTGAGGTCTGGTGCCTGCCCTTCAGAAAACAAGGTCCTTGGCAGGTGGCTGCTTTAGAGGCAAAGCCATTGGCTCAACTTCTGCCAAGTCTTTGGAGAAACCAAACTCGAACTCAAAATCCAAGAGTACAGGTGCTCTGGAAAAGTGTACTCTATAACAAAGGTACAACAAATTCTGCTGAATGCAAGATGCCATTCAATTTAGGGTCTATCATAAAAATTCATGTTAATACTTAGATTATAATGTAGAATGACACAGTATATCCTTCACACTAAATGTGGTTATTAGTTGTATTCTTAGCATTTCTTTTTGATTAGCAATATCATTTGCACTTTATTACAAGTGCATATGTGTACACATACACAGTGTAATAAATCTGTACCAACTTCTGCTACATTACTGAATCATACCATGTTAAGCACCAACTATTAGAAGTAAAAAATAGTAATAAAAATATGGCTGTCAGATCATACCAAACCAGATTTCATTGTTGACAACAGTATTCATGCATAGCAAAAACTGATATTTCCCACCCTCCTAAACTAACACAGACCTACAAGGCAAAGGAGCAGCAGAAGACATTTTCTCAGCACAGCACCAAGGTTTGCAAAAGCAATACTGACATGTATGGCCTCACTGTAATAATGTGAAACTGGTCTTAGCAGGAGACTTTATGGATGATTTCTCAGATCCTGATCCATGCTGGGGGTAGTGGGAAAAAGGGAAGGAGTGACAGTTTGAATTGTGGAGAAGATTTTTGATTCCTGTAGGAAAAAAATAGGTACAAATTAGGTAGATTTTAGTGGACGCTTAATTTCATACCATATGGTCAAATGCAACAAGTGTGATTGCCTGCTGACTTTGGGCATGCAATTAGAAACTCTAAATAGTAGTGGAGTTTGGGAACTGATAGGCATCAGCACAAATTTCAGTTAGTGAGCCTCAGATCTTGCTAAAGCCAATCCCAGCAAGGGATTTTAAAACTGCCTGTGGCATTTTCAAATCAATCTATCAGTCTGTAGGCAGCAATGCAAAGAATGCACAGCCAGCACAATACCTGTTCCAAGCAGTGACAACTCTGCTAGTGCATTCTGAGCAAGCCACAAGCAATTCAAAAGTCCTGTGAGGAAAGAATCACAATAAATGAGTTTCTGTTCCCCAGAGGATGAATCATGATTACAAGGATCACAAAGAAGCAGTGTCACTTGAACGAGGAATAATATATTATAAAATCAGGTGCATGGAAAAAATACCCTTGCATACAGATCACCCTAGTTTATTACAACATTCATCTTTCCAGTAACATTTTTTTTTTTTTTTTCCATGGAAGCTAAAGACTTTTCTTCACTGTTGCTAATTTTTTAATTTTTTTTTTATAATTACTGAGCATTTCAGTCCAAACTTAAATTAGTCCTATAAGGCTTGACCCATCAATGAAAATGTTCTCTTCTGTGCAAAGCAATGAAACCTGGTGCAGGTAAACAGCAGCAAGTTGTTATTGAAGTCATTACAATGTGCTCAGGAAGAACATGGTAGGACAGACTTTAGAGTCAGATTTTAGTGACAGTATTAAAACAACCAGCTCACATTGGCAATGGGGTTTTCCCATGGAGTAATATCTGTAGGTAAACTCTAAAATGGACTTCAGTTTCTGGAAGATGATCAATTGGTAGTGAAAACCTACAGGCAGTGAAAGGACAAGACTAGCATGAATGATTCTCTGAATGTTAGTGGTTAAAAATAGCTGTATTTCTCTGTATGCCTGCATTTCCTGGAGTCTTTTGGCAGAAACCTCATTTATTTCTGTTCTATGAGTGGTCATTTGGTTGATTGTTCCCAGTACATTTGGAAATATTATCTTCCAATCATCAAGTACACAAACATCCGATTCAAAAGCAGCATTTTTTCCCCAAGGTAAAATACAAACAAAATGGAGAATATTTGTTTTGAAAGTCTTTTTTTTCATGGAATGGTGTTTAACTCAACAGTTTTCATTCTTGAAGGCCAGCTTCTACCTAGATGTACAGTGATTAGCAGAATGATAAATAGAATTTTAAACTTAAAAATTTCTTCTAATAAAGAAAATACATCAATAAATAAAATGTATTTCCTTACACTAACTCTATTAAAACAAATATTAAATATTAAATTAATATTAAAACAAATATTCACAACTAAAATAACATTTTATGAGACCTCAATAATCATACTCATCAGAATTGTGGTTAATGAGATTTAAATCAAGTTTACTGCCCATTTTCCATGACTGGCTTGAGTTTGAACTGGCAGTTATCAAGCTACAGATTATTTTTTTTGTGTACTGCTCTAGATTATTTGCTGACATTAGTGTTAAGGTAAATAATTAATCAGACTAAAGGTAAGGAGAAGTATTTAGATGGAAGAGGAAGAATGTCCATTCATCTGTAAAACCTGACCATTCCTGAAAATGTTATTTGAAGAAATATAAGAAAATAAAAGTGAATGAATTATCACTAAAACCGCTAAGGGAAAAAAAGACTGAAACTAAATTCCACCTTTATCTTACACTTTAAAATCTTACACTTTATCTGGTGTAAAACCCACATAGGATTAAGAAAAGAATGGACTAATATACGAGAAAATAAAAAAGCATGTTTGTTTTTCCTGTTACGTATATATATATATATATATATATATGCCACCATTTACATTTTTTATTTAAGCTTTCATTTCTGCATGTATCAAGGGAGTCCTAAGGATGCTTGGATAGCTCCTTGCATGCAAATCTGTTTGCATTTCACAGAAAAGTCTCTTCCCTGAAAGGCTTACAGTATTGTTTAGATTAGATTCCTTCATAGGTTATATATGTCTCACATTCTTGGTAAGCTTGTTTATATTATGTTGTTCTATATTGCCTGTAAGATAAAACTTTTAGACAAATGCATCACATTTGGGTTTGTAAGGGTTTTCTTTGTTTTTGGGATTCTTGGTTTGGTTTGGTTTGAATTATTTCAGTGTTTCCTTTTTAGTTCCACACACCTTATTTTCTTTTCCATATTGATTTTGACTACCAAGATTCTTTGCAGTCCAGGGTTCTAGGACTTCATACAACTTTATCATTAAAAATCATGTTTTGTATGGTCATGAGTTCAGTATATGACTTCAGATAAATTCCCATGAGATTACTGAAACATGAGATCTACCCTAAGTCAGAATTAATAATGCATAATTACTTCCTTAGAAAACAGATTATAAAGTTCTCCTAATTTTTGCAATCTGCAGTATGTTGTCAGCACATCCAGTTCCATTATTACCCTCTGTTCCAAAAGTAAATTGTATGTTATGCTGTTTCATAAATATAGTTATTGTGACAATCCAGCAGGAATTTTTGATATCAGAGCAGCATATGAAAAGTAAAAATTAGAAGGAAATTACAGAAGGAAAGAAAGGATATTGAAAAATAAAGCTTTTGTCAATTCTTCCTGTATTCTTTTCCATAATTCCTTGTTCTACAAACTGCATAATTTTGAAAAAGCCTAATATTTATTTTCATAAAATCTAAAACAATAGAAAAAAAGAAAAATATTTATTTAATTAGATGTTGTCAATGTCCCCTCTAATACTTCAGTAAAAAGCAAGAGCTGTGCACTACTGTTTTACAATGGTTAATTACAATCATATTTTTTTACGGGTATATTTATTTTTGATACTTTATTAGGATTAGTTGATTTTGAGTTATAATTTTTTCATCATTTAACTTATGTTTACTAAAAATTACTGCTTATCTAGAAATTTGCATAAAAATAATCTCTACTTGGGTGTCTAAAACGTACATATTTTTAAAAATTCCATTTAGTGCTGCTGTGGAATTCAAGTTTAGGGAAACAAAGAAGAAAAAAGAGTTTAAGAGAATAAAAGTATACCAAGAAAAAGAATAGGTGATAAAAAGTGTTTCTAGATAATTTAAACTCAAAGAAGGATGTTGATTAGGATTATGACACAAATTATAGTTTCTTTCTTCCTCTGAGAGATGAAATAATAGAATAACAAAATTGAAAACCAGGATGATGGTGTCTAAATCAGGCCAGGTTAGCAACTGTAAGTAGATAAACGAAATCTACAATTTACAAGAGAAAAAAAATCAACCTTCTCAGAATGTTATTGTAGTTATCTTTTATTCTGTATATAATTCTATTAAAAAACAAGGAGAAAGAAAAATACTATGAAATTTACAAATTTGCAGTATTTAACATGCAGAAGATGATAAAAATTTCTGGACGGTTATGGCATCATGTCCAGACTAAACTAAACCCTCTTACTAAAATAAGCTGTTCAGTATAGACAGATCTCCTGCAGTCATTTCCAAGTGGACTTCTGGGCATCACCCGCTGTTGCCTGCTGTGGTGATTTGATTGTGGTAAGCAATGAAAAAGCATCACTTCATGGATGATCAAGTCCTGACTTCTCTGTGAAAAAGCATAGCATGAGACTTCTACAGTTCCAGGGTCTTGGACACCTTTGGCCTGCGTATCACAGTGAATTATTCTCAGGAGCCATGCTGTCAAAGACATAGATATTTCAATGCTTTTAAAACATCAGTGATGTTCATGGCGTGTTTAATGTAGGAGTGGAACTGTGTGCAGACGTACACAGCCAAGTGTGTGTATGCAAGTATGCTCCTTACAGCAAGAGCCATTCCAGGACTGGGCCTGGCTCTGACTATGCTAAATTCAGTAATTTGAAAGACGGGATTGGTACATCACTGGAGCGAAAAACAACAGTGTTCTCAAACAAGCCATCGCTACATCGCTTCAGAGATCTGTTTAGGAATGGTTAGTGCAAAAGAATGCAGCGTAATAGCAGTTAACACTTACTGGTATGTTATCCTTTATCCTTTCCAAAGCACTTTACAAGCCTTGACTAATTAATTAATGTGTATAACTCATCATTAGACAACATTGCAAGAACTCGGTATATGATTCTCTAATGGCTGTTACTAAGAAGTCCCTTTGGGAGGCACTCAAAAAGGTTAATGATTACTGTTGCAGAAGTCATTAGCTCAGCCTTGCTACACCAGTTGCTCTTGTATATACTTAAGATATCCCACACACACATAATTTATATGGCTTTATGTCTTTGAAGCATGGGGTTTATATACTTTTTGTTTCCTAGAAATAATTCTAAAGGAAGATATATTTTAATATATTTTTTCCTTATTATTTTGTAGACATTTATTTTCATTATCCAGCCTGTAAGAAGACAAGCAAAGCAAAACACAGTAATGTAAGGGTGTTGTAGAGTGTGCTTGGTGTGATGCTTTTCAGAAATATACAGTGTGAATGAGAAATGACAAAATATTCAATTGCAATATTGTTGCTTTGTGACAGCTTTCTAAAATGCCTTTTAGAAACTTGCTTCTTTCAATTAATGATAAAATCACAAGTTACTTGGTTATAGCTGTCCAAATCCAGGAAATATTGAGTTTCAGTCCTTTGATGCGTTACCACAGAAAGTCTTTAAAATCTCTACTTTTAAGATTTTATTAGGGAAAAAACCCTCAAACCTCTTTTCTGGGCTTCTCTCTGGGGATTAGGTTAATATAGCTCATTTGCCCTTTAACATGCCACTTTGCAATAGTGTGCTGAAACTGACAGCTGGTGCATGACAGCATCTTGTTTAACAATATTTTGCCAGTATTTGAGTAGGTTTATGAGAAATGCTGGCATATTTTGTCAGTACTGTTTATATTTAAGCTTCTTGTCATAAATAAATCTTGTCAATAAATAAAAGGGGAAAATGTATAAAATGCACACATGTAAATGACTACTGCTCCAATAGGATTTCCTTTTTGAGTTTTCACTGAACAAAAATAAACCCAAAAGATATATCCCATGAGTTGTGCCTACTTCATTTTGTGTTACTAATGCCAAGGGACAAGTTTAAGTAGAGTCTGGATCTGTACCTCCCTTCATCCAAGCCAAAATTTTCCCTATTTTACTTCCAGTGACTCAGTTTCTCTGCTTTAGGAATGAGTTGGTTTCTCCACAACTGAACCAAAGTGAGCACTGCAATTTAGGCAGTATAGATGATTAGGTTCAGAAGGAGCCAATAAGAGTTGACTATTTAATCCCATATTATATTCAGCTGTATTAAATCCTCCTGGAGGAGATGTTTTTATTGTGTATATTAGCCTTGATTTGGAAAAAATTGTTTACAATATTTAATCTCAATAGAAAGTTTTCCTCAAAAAAATAAATCAAAAATTAGCACACATGAAAAAATCATGAGTGATCTAAAAAGCATTTAGAAGCACTTTATTTCATGTTTTAAGAAAAAAAACCCATAACATTATGTTTAGGATTTACTAAAGATACAGAATCAAAAGCTATAAATGAATTTGTGACGCTAAGCTATGAACAAGAATATCATAACTTTCTCAGGGATGCAGACCTCATCTTCAGATTACTTTTCTGTAGCATAAAGCATAGTCAAAAGCTACTGTTTACCCTTCTTCACTGGCAACAGCTATACTCACACATACTGTCTAAACATTCTATTTTAATATAGGACTTGTGCCTGAAAGTTAAAGAAATAATGTTTGTCTTTCTTCATGAGATTAAGAAAAAATTCTATATGCTCACTTGGCATTTATAGCAGTTGTTTTGTTTATTTTTAAACTGAGGAATTTCAAATTGTAGATTTTTTTTTAATTTTAATTTGCAAAAACCCCTAATAAAAGATTAAAAAAAAATATTAGGTTAAAATTTGTTCTGACTTTATTTTGCAGTGATAATAATGTAATTGCATTTAACTGCATTACATTTGCACCAAGCTTTAAAAAAAAAAAAGACAACCGAGGAATGTAAGACCAGATCTCTTTGCCCAACATTTCACTCATTATTTTCCATGTACATATATACATAGATCCCAGAATAAATTGGGTCAGTTTTGCAGCTGAAAGCTGTAAATTTGGGAATATTTGAAAAGACCATTTAGCATGTGGTCTTCAGCAATTATTTTGAATTTTAAGATAGCAAAATAAAAATAGGTAGATAGAGTAAATAGCTGAAATTCTATAATCCCATCAGTGTTTTCCTATAACTTTAATCCAGACTAATTTTAGTTTTTTTATCTTATCCTAATTCAGATAAGAAAAGTGAACATATGGTATAAACTTGGGAGGATTTGTTTGTTTATTTGTTTGTTTTGGGTTTTGTTTTATATTTTTTGTGGGGTTTTGTTTGTTTTGTTGTCAGTTGTTTGTTTTTATCTCTCAAGGAAATAGAATCCAGTGAGTTCTTTAATAAAGTTATTTTGAAAATGTTATGAATAATGAGTATTTTCTCCTTTTCCCTTTCCTTTTCTCTCTTTTCCCTTCCCTTTCTCTTTACTTTTATTGTATTTTTATCCCTTTTTTTCCCTTTATCTTTTGCCTTTTAATTTTCTTTAAGGGAGAAAGAAGTAGTAGAGGGAGTAAAATGATCCCATATGGCTAAAAACAATTAGACTAAAATAAAATTAAAACCCATCTAGTGACTACATTTAACTCCCTGAAACTTCTCTTGCTTGGTACTGACCTTGCCATTCTTTTACCACACTTGCTTGTGCAGGAGGACTCTGCTTGTACTATGACATTATGATAAGTATTCCTTTTCCCCAAATCCTTTGTTTGGAGAGTACCTGGATGATGGCTAACTCAGTCTGTGTTCTGCCAGTAGGAGTGACAAATACTAAATTTTGGAAACAGACGCTGTTTCACCATGATAGTTTGTGACATTGAAGGATTAACCGATTATTTAATCTATACAGCCCATCATTTGGTCAGAAACTGGAAAAATAAAAAAGATCTATTCATTAACTCATGGTATTTTTTGTAGTGATATTCATCATAATGTTCCAATTACCTACTAATGTACATGTCACACCTGTTATTATAAGATTTGCACTGTAACTCATCATTGATTAACTGGGCAATCATTTTAAAGTGCTAGAGGAATTATACAAAGTAGCTGTCATCTGTTTTCAGCTATGTTTAATTTATGCTCATTACGGTTGCCAAGGATAAATTTTTTGCTGCATATGCAAATTTTATGGTGCACTGTTATTTAATAAATCCAAATAAATATTTTGACAGTGAAAGATTCAAATGCAAAAAATAAAAACCAAACCACAACTCATGCAAGAGTAATCTAATATGTTCTTAGAGAGAAAAACATTCCTATCTTCCTGTTAGTTTTTAACAAATAAAAATAAAACTGAAACTACCCCTTCACATACTTCAGTGTTTGGAGGTATTTAAAACTGTATTTAAAATCCCACTTTAAAAATAACCAACATAACAATTAAGAAAAAATAAATCCGAACCACCAGTGAAAATATTAATGTGAAAAGACAGTTAATCATGTTTCATTTACAGGAAATACCCTCATATCCCAAAAAAAGATTTTGGGACACTGATTCATAAAAAAAAATTACTGAATTTACATGTCCCTCAGATGCCATCTGGATACATTGTGCTATGCACAACAGATCATAATTTACAACATTTAAAGGAGTGTAATAATATTTTGTCAAAAGATACTCAGGCATTTCTGCTCCTGTTTATGCTGCTACCTGAGCAGTGTTTCTTTGAAAGAAGTGTTTGAGGATGTTCTACAAGGGCACCTTGGATCAATGAAATAGGACATGTTACACATCAGAGGGTGCACAGATAGAGGGATAACAAGGAAATCCCCCTGGATATGTTGCCATAAAAGTTAAAGAGGCTTTTCATTTACTTCAGAGCACAAATATTGCCCAAACTTATTAAAAACAAACACTAATGAACAGTAGGAATTAATGTTTCTGATGCAGATTTGAATATTGCAAACATGTCCAAAAAGAGGGAGATTTTTCGTAAATATTGAGGTATGCCTGAATCTGTCTTTGACATATAAAGACAGAGAGATCTGGGTGGAAAATCAAGGTCTTAACTCTCATGTTGTATATTTTTTTTTTTCTCCTCTCATTTTCTTTTCTTATAATATGATCCCTAACTGGGAATTTGATATTCATGAAAATTGAGAGTTCATGACTAGGGGGTAACAGCCTGAAACCAGCATCCAGATACTAGGCAGAAGATGATCTAAGTTATTAGTAAATGATGAGTCTTGCAATTAATTCTATTATTCCTTGGCAGTGAATTAAACTGCTTAATTTATTCTTCTGCACATGAAAGAGTCTGGTCCATCCATTAATTATATTGTTTCCTCTCATTTTTGATGAACGTATTTTCATAATGTTTTGTAATTTTAATTCTGCTTACTTTCTCCCTGATACAATGGAATTCTATAAGTTCAGTTTCCTTAACTGCTACTTAGGACTGTTGCTTGGCTTCAGCTGTAGGAACAGGTATAATCCTACCATCATCAGAAATTAACATTTTTAATCTTTTGGAAATAGAAAAAAAATATGATTTTTTAATGATATATTCTTCTGGCAGATAATACTTCATTCATTAGGTAGCATCACTAGTGGAAGCGCTAGAGTGAACCTCATAATCTATTAGGAAATGAAACTTGTAGAATTCTCAGAAGATAAAAAAGTTCTTTTAAATGGTTCATTTCATTATTTTGGCATGGACAGACATTACATTATGTATGACATTTTGTTCATGAAAGAAAAAAGAAATAGACTCCAAAGTTTCTGGGTAAAAGCTTAACCTGTGTCAGAGTGATTAAAAGAAATGGAAAAAAGTAACTGGGCAATGTGCATTTAAGCTAATCTTCTAGAAAAATGTTTTATGATTAGCTAATTCTACTCTTGGGGGCTAGATGGTGACTTAGCTGCATTAAGTCTGATTACTTTGGAATGCTCTTTCAGGTAGTCTAAATGGAAAAGAAGAAAACATGAATGGCTGTAAAAATAACTTAGTACATTTGGGCAGAAGCTGCTGTTGAATTATTTAAAAAGTAAATCTATGACAAATATCAAATGAGAAAAAATAATCCAATTTTATATATACCAGAAAATGAGACAGATCTTTTTTTTTAATTATTTTATGAAGAAAACATAAGAACTGACAATCTAAAAGTACTATTGGCAAAGTAAGATTAAATTTAAATAATATTTCTTTAAGTATGTTAGTATTACACTGATTTAAGATGTCATGGATTTAATAAAAGACTAATTTTTCAATTAATTTATATATTGCAGATACTTAGGTGACTTTAGAAATAAATAGAAACTGTGGTATGGTTATGATTTGCAAAATAAAAAATTTGCAGCTATGGAAAGGATTACTGAACATCTGCAGTTATAATTACTCTGTGAATGTTAATATTGCCACAAAGAAACTGAAGTATCTAAAAGAATAAAACTTAGGAGATTACATCTTTTAAATTTTGTATAATAGAGGCCTGCAGAAAGAGTAAATATTACTCTAGGAGTTGCTTAGAGGACAAGTCCCAGTGTAATACATGTACACGAGCTTTGAATAAAAAGATGCCTTGCTCTGGACCCAGTAAATCTACAATAAATTACTTAGATCACCATGAGCCATAAAACTCCAACTTCCATCTTGTGGAGACTGAGGAAAGAGGATTGAAAGGAAGTTCAAAGGCTGGACAGTGTTGTGGCAATGTGTTATGGTGTTTGTGTTTCCAAGCAGAAGTCAAGATGGTGTCTCAGCAGGTGTTGGTGGTTTGCTCCTTCCCACATTGTAGTATTCACAACTGGTATTAAATCAGCATAGTGTGAAACTTCCTGTTGTGGGATTTGAAGGTGAACTGACTCTCCCATGCAACAAGCGATAGCACAAGAGGAAATGTCTTCAGCCTGCACCAGGGGAGGTGTACATTGGATATTGGGAAAAATTTCTGCACTAAAACGCTTATCAAGCACTGGAACAGGGTGGCCAGGGAAGCTGTTGAATCACCATCCATAGAGGTATTTAAAATATGTGTAATTGTGGCACTTAGGGTTGTTCAGTGGTGTACACAGGGCTGAATTAGCAGCTGGACTTGATCTTAAAGGCGTTTTCTTCCAACCTAAAATATTCTATGATTCTTACACCTGTTTTCAGGAACCACGTATTGGCTGCTCCTTCTAAAGCTTTTTACATTCATGGGGAAATTTGAAAGCTTTTGATAAAAATGTCAGAAATTATTTGTATCTGATAATGTAACATTTCAGTAAGAAATCTCCCCAGAAGTTTCAAAATCGAATGCATGACTTCTTTTACATTCCTGTTAATGTTAAAAATTATCTTATACTTTCTTAAAAGTTTTAGGTTTTCCAGATTTTAATCTCTTCTTCTTTTTTTTTTTTTTTCCTCTTACTTTTGTTTCCTTTCCTTTATTCTATTCAAGGCAGGATCTAAAGAGCTCCCCTCTTTTAGTTTACTCAGCCAATGTACTGGTGACATGATCTGCAGCAGAATAAAGCCTCCACATTCTTCTAACTGTGGAATTACCTTCATGCCTTGGAGGTTTCCTCTAACATGTACAAAATTATTTGTTATGTTTCATCTCCCAAAATCCTGATCTATATTGTTTGAAAGTCCAGTGTTTTACTCACACTTTTCCAAACCAAAAACTGGTACCCAAAAGAGAATGTTGTGCCTAAATGTTTGTTCTAGTTTGTTCTGGACTACTTTACCCAAATGAAGTGGAAAAGCCTTTGGATGTATAGTGCTTAATTATGAACCTTTTAATCTATTTTTAAATAAATAAGATGGCACAGAGCTGTTACTATTTTAATAACAAAAAAGAACAAATGTTCAGATAGTGACTCTGAGGAACTGACTCAGTATTAAAAAAAAAAAGATATTAAATAAAAATACATTTACTTTTCTTTCATGATTTACTTATTCCAAACTGGAAATTGTAGTTTTAACTTACATTACCATATTTAAAGTTTGTTGTTTTTTTTTAAATATGCACATTTAGAGCTATGAATGATTATCCTCCATTTTCTGTTATTAAATTAGTTTCTAAGACAACATGTGCATATTCTAAAGCTGTGCACTATTAACAAAAGAGAAAGACTTCTGAGTTTAGACTAATGTGCAGTAGAGATATAAAATGACAATCTTTTCTTTTGTAAAAGGAATGTTGTTTGTCTCCAGCCTAAACACTTAAAATATAAAATAAAAATTGCCCATCCTTGAAAAACATTGACTACTCTCGATTATTAGGTGAAAGTTTTAAATTAATTTTTCATAATGTCTCATGTGAAATATCCTAAATTTATCTGTCAGTTTTCAATGAAGACTCTAATTTACTTTTACATATAAAACCCCTCCTGTATTAGTACGAAGATGACTGCTAGAGGTTTGTTCTATTTTAAGATAATAATACTTCTGAGAGAAGAGACACTTCAAGTCACTGCACCTTGAAATGTTTCAGGAGTCTAATCTGTAATCATCAAAATTTGTATAAAATAATGAAATTGGATGAAAATAATACCACCCACAGAGAACTTTTTTGGGAACTTTACAAATTACATGCCTCTGGAAACATTTGCTTCATATGATATCTTCAGCATTTTTTAATTAATTCAAGTTTTTCATACCTGTTAAGAAGTTAGTGTCCAAAACTCTTAGCTCAAAACCATTATCATAGGAAATGACCAAATAAATCTAGGTAAAATTTTACTGTGTAATCTATGTATTCACATGAGCTCTGAATGCAAAAGAAGAAAACATGTCACTCCAAAGCTTTCAAGAAGATAAAGCCTGGACCAGCAATAAATAAAATAAAAAACCCAGGTGTTTTTGAGACCAAGGCTAATTTCAATTATTTCTGAAAAATTTCTGAATTATCAGAGTATAACACGTATGTCTCATACATCTCTCATACTTGTTTTTTTTATCCTATGTTGAGATGCAAATGAAAAGCAGAATAGTATGTGATGTCATTATATAATTAGAGCAATCACATATTAATTTTAATATAAATTCGTATGTTATTCTCAATGTTTTGAAAAATGTGTGTAAAGAAGGAAGATCTCTGGTAATTAATTTAGCAGTTCATTTAATTATTTTGTGTAATAGTTTTAATACTATTGGACTTTACCTCCAACTCTAATGGGAAGCTGAGGATTTGAAAATTTCTGCTATGCAGGAAGTAGTGATTTGAAATATTTGCTAATATTTCATATAGGCTGTTGACACACCTGGCATCCTTGATTCTCAGTACTTTCATTCAGCTATCTCATTTTTTTATCAAACCCCTCCCACCTTCTCTTCCTCAGTGTAGTACTGTTCCAGTACCAGTTTTGTGGAACATTCTCAGGGTAGTAACAAAATAAGACTTTTTTATAAGTAGTGATTTTTGACTATTTTTACATGATGAGAACTACCCCTGAAATATGCCCAAAAGATTGTCAATACAAACATGTAGGGAACTGCATTATAATTAACATGCAGGCAGCTAGCTGTAAGTATTATTATGATACTTTCTAAAGGGATATATTGAGATATTGCAATTTGCATTAAAAAATGCCCTACAGTGTGTAAAATTGAATTCATAGTTATTCAAGAGCACACTAGATAGTATAATTTCCTTCCAGTCACATGAGATTCTTTTAGTGGTACAAATACAATAATTTAATTTTGATAGTTATAGGCCAGATGTTCTTGGCAGGAAATTCACAATGAGAAACTATAGATTTTGCAAACAATTAAATTATAATCCTCCTTTCCATTGAATATTAGTTTATCTGGTTTTGGTTTTTAGCTCCAGACTCTGTGTGGACTGATTTTATCGACATAAAATATGCCTTGAATATCATGTTTATCCAAACATTTATTCTCCAATATAACATAGCTGTTTGGAAAAACTCTTGACATGTAAAATACCTATAGTTCAAACAACTGCCAGTGCCTTACATCTTAGGTGAATTTTTCAGGTTATCAGACTCTGTAAAAGTGTCTAAGAAAACTGATTGCAGAATATACCATTGCTAGTATAAAGAAATATTAGTAACTTCACAGTGAAGCTGAAGAAAATGTGACTCAGGTGAGAAATAAACAGACACCATTACAGGCTGAGGCATAACTGTGCAAAACAGCTTTGCAGAGAAGCTGTGGAAGAAAAGTTAATCATGAGCCAGCAGTGTATCCTTTGTGGCAGAGGTGGCCTACAGTGCCATGGAATGCATCAGGCAGAGAGATGCCAGCAGCACCTGTGAGATAAACCAGGAGTGCTGTGTCCAGGCGTGGGTTTCTGGTATGAGAAGAGAGATGTGGAATGAGTTCAGAGAAGGGCCACAAAACAGGAAGGGATTGGATTATTTTTCATAGGAGCAAAAGCTGAGATATTTGGAGAAGACAGAGCAGGTCTCCAGGATATTCTAGTAGTTTTTTTATTTAATTGACATTAGTGAGTATGATTTCTCTTAAACAGTATAAATGGATCATTTGTCTTTTTAAAGCAGACGAAACTACTGTGACTGTGATTTTCATAAAAACTTCTGTGCACACCTGAACAAAATTTTGGAAATTGAATCAGGAAATTTTTGATTATAGCAATGTTGCTCCTTTCTAACTACCTTAATATAAAAAAAAAAAAAGTTGGTTTGACTGGATATTCTTTAAAGGGCAACTAGAACCCTGAAATTAATGTTGCAGCAGCAAAAAAACCAACAAGTTTTTCATGTAGATGTCTGCAGGCAGAGGAGAAAATCTTGGCAAGGATCATATTCAAGTAGTGCTGCTGTCAGGGATTGCCCCTGAAAGTAATTTTTTTTCTCATTCCCAGTTGTTTTTTTGTCAGTTTCTGGCAAATATCTGTGCCAGGAAGAACATTTTGAGAGAAAATGAAGTACTCTGACAAAATTAGAGATGGATAAGTGCCAACATATGTCTGCTTATTGAGGATTGAGGGAACTACTGTGCTGGCACATAACAACATAGCATTACACCAAAAACATTTAAAAAGAGAAAAAGCCAAGAGAGAAAAAAGTGTTCTAAAGGCAGTCCGCCAGTTCTTTTAATATGATTTAATTTGCTAATTGAGAAAAATGCTGGTGCAATTTACTCAGCTTGCACAGGCTACTGCATCTTACCAGCCCTGTGGAAAAATGACTCTCTAGTTGAACCACATGACTGCTATTAACTTGAAAAAAATTATGCTTTCTCATTTTGATATAAACAAAGTTTCCATACCTCATGATCAACATTCAAGATGTGTTACTTATTTAGCTGTATTTTATAGCATTTTTGCACAAGGTTATTTCCTGTCATTTTGGCTTCCAATTTACTAGGTGACATCTAGACATTTTGAAATCAGTGAGGAATGAATGTATCATATCAAAGTTCAGCAAAGAAAACTCCTCCTTGTATTCACATATGCTGGGAACAACTGCAGAGCATATCTTCAGTAAAAAAGGGCCCAGGTGTTCTGGTTGAGAATGAGTTTAATGTGAGGCAGCAGTGCACCATTGTTATAATGAAAGCTCGCCAGGTTTTGGACTGCAATTGGTGGCAATTTGCAAAAAAGAAAATTCCAGGTAGCAATGAAGAACAAAGTCCTCACCCAGAAAACTACTCAGCCCTGGAACGGGTGCCATAGAGAGGCTGTGGTATGTTCATTCCTAGTGATTTCCAAAACTTGACTCCAAAAAACCCTGAGCAACTTTCTTTAACAAGAAGATTAGGGTTGGTCTAGGGAGAAGGTTCCATTAGAAGATTTCTTGCATAAAAATCTGTATTTTAACATGGTTGCATATAAAATCTTACTCTACAGTTAATTTTATTATCTTTCTCTAATGTGGACATCTACTGCTGTGTTTTATTTTATTTTAATTCTAATATTAACTTTCTTACAGATTATTTTGATTATATCAGCATGTTTGTTTTAAATATTGTTCCGTTGTAACTTTATTTGCTGATTTAAATGTTCTTTTTTTTTTTTTTTTACTGAATATAATTCAGAAAGTTTGAACCACAGAATCAAAGAATAAGGCATTTTGTAAAAGGCCCTTTCCACTATCTTTTTCACCAGGTCCTTTGTCCCACTGAGCTCTTAAACTTCTTCTCAAGATTCCCTAAATAAATCTTTCATATTACCCTTCACTTCTTTTCCTTCATTAGACAATGTCTTTGCATCCCTTCCAAGAAGCATGTCTTTGCTTCCAACCACTATATATTTTCTTTTCATGTCTTAGTTCTGTCAAGAGCTCCATGTTATCCATACACATCTTCTCCCTTGCCTGCTTGATAATTTGTCCATTGGAATGGACCATCCTTGTTCTCTAGAAAGTTACACTTAAAGGGCAGCAAATAAATAATCTAGGCCCAGGTTATAAACCACAATTTTCTTTCTTTTTTTTATGCAGTGATTATCCACATTTTCTAAAATTTGTTAGGCATTTCAATTAATATTCCACCAATTTAAATATTTTGTTTTATTATGTTATTTATTAATTAATCTAATTTTTCTTAGATAATGTAGAATATTCAGCTAAGTACTTTGAATACGGATAAATTAATGCATTTGTAAGCCTTGTGCACTAAATCTTAATAAAGCAGAAGGCATGATTGCCTCCAGAATCATAAGCAAATAGAAAATAATTCATGGGGACACCTCACAAATTTATTTGCCCCAGCTTACTGCTTCTAAACATAGAAAATGAAACTGGTAGATGTTTGTCTTACTTGTTTTTAATAGCATTAAGTCACTCATATTCCAGTGCTTCCCCTGCCCTACAGCTCATTTTGTTTTACTTAAATTTTTAATAGAATTGAGTCACTCATATTGCAGTGCTTCCCCTGCCATACAGCACATTTTTCTTAAATTTTTGCTCATTTATTTTTGTTCTATACCTCATAGACACGGAAAACATTCATTTTTGTGACAACCCTTAGCATATAGCATTGTTATTGCATATCTTCAAGCTTGCTCCTCTCTAAGTAAATGAAACTAAATTCAGTTTTTGTTTTTTGTTTTGTTTTTCTGGAGATATTTATGGTTTTTGTTTTTCTGGATTGCTTCTCACTGTTACTACTCTTTTCTTGTTCATCTGCTGCCTAAAGAAGGAGTCATTCTCCTCAGTTACTGAGTTAATTACTGAGTTAGTTACTGAGGATTAACGAGTGTTTAGTTCCTGAGAATATCACCAAAACTGAGTGTGACCAGAGAGGCTGTACAGGCCAGGTAGGGAATTGGTACTTCAGCTAAAACAGAAGTGATTGTTCAGTGCCAGTCAGAAAGTCTACTCGGATAAAAGTGTCAGGAAACATGCTTAAATCCTAATGTCTCCCAGGGAGTTTAACAGTTATTATTGTAGAGACAAAAAATATTAAGATGACCATGATATTCTGCCTAGTGGAATATTAATACAAGGTGACATATTATGGAACAATAAATAAATAAAAAATTAAAAAAAAAAAATATCTCATTATTGCATTCAGTATGGTGTTTCTTCCCAGTGTGGGAAAAAGATTCAGAGTTGCATACAGCTTATTAGAAGGGCTTTATTTGGACTCGAACATATAATTCTGCTGTTCTGGTAAATAAACTTAGGACATAAGTGCAAGGAAGAGCAGCTGAAAGAATGCAAATACTGGTCATCTTATATTGCAATTTATTGAATTTATATTGAAATATATTTCAGAGAGTCTCTGAAAAAAAATCTAGCAATTGTAAACTCTGGGAAAGGTAAAAATTGTTTCCAAATTAAAGGGTGTTAGTGAAACTGTTATAAGTAACTAATGAGGATATGTTGATCATTAATATATTGATGATAAAAGAAAATTCATAGCCATTTGAGCAGAAAGAGTCTGGAGCAGAGCCTTACATAGAAAGAGTAATGAAGACTAAAAACATTTTTACTTCTAATATTGAGATCAATAAATATAAGGAAATAGTGGAAGATTTGGTGTCTCAGTACCAGGGACTATGCTCAGTGATCCAGGCAGTCACTCCTATTTTGTGCAGGAGCTGTTCCATGACGGCCTCCCTGCATTTCTCTTCATAGTATCAGGGAAGAAGTGAACATTGTCAGGCTTATATGCCTGACACCACATGAATTCACTGTGTGTGTAGGAAGAGCAGCTGAAAGATGTATTTCTGACCAGAGAAGCAGAGGCTCAGGACTGTTTTCCTGTACCAGGAAATGGTTCTGATCACACGATATGTATTAGTATAAACATAGCCCACATTTCTTAATTTCTGATATATAATTATTTAATAAAGACTAATGTTCTCATGCTACTTATATGTAAAACAGCAATAATGTGATATATTTATTATTATCTGAGAATGACATGTGCTCAAATATTTAGGGAAGAGAGATAATTTAGGACTGCTTAGCATGCTGGGGAGGAGGTAGTCAAGTATCCATTTGATCCGTGGTCCAGCCAAAGTGCCATGACCCTGTTCTAAGTCCAGCTGAGGACTGAACCAAGAGAAAATTTCACACCCTAAAGACAATATGTAAAACATTACATTACTGAATTTTATTGAGTGTTTGTAAAATCTTGGAGCTTGATACATTTACTGACATTTAGCATTATTTATTCTATAGGCTTTTGTATTTGTAACCATGTTTTAGCTAGGGAACAATAGTCAGTAACATTGATTTTATTGTGCAATTTTCTTTCCCCTTTTGCCTTACAACAAAGTACAAAGACTCTAAGGAACTTGATCTGGTGTAGAATGTATTCTCTTCATCTGTATCTTTTGCCAGTATTTTTTTGTGTTTTATTAAATTTATCCAGATTTTATCAAGTGAGGTTAGCTATCTCAGTTTTTAAAATTAACTTTAGGAATTTTAATGCTCAGTGTCATGTTGCATGCATCCCAATTTATGATTTATGCAAAAAAAAAAAGTAGGATTTATTTATATTTTATTATTTATTCTAGCTATGAAGGTATATCTATATGCTCATACTATTCTCTTAGTCATATTGTTACGCACAACAGCATTAATCATTCGTATGCTTTTAGGTGTACCAGGAGCTATCTCATCAAGCTAATAATTAGACATCAGGGATAAGTTCCTGTCTCCATGGCCTGAAGCTTCAGCTTTTTATTTAAAAATTATACCAGAGATGGTTTGCAGGAATCTGCTCCTTTTGAAAGTGAGAGTAGATTTGCTATAATGTACATATTGGAGAAAAAGCTAGAGTACAAAGTGATTTCTCTCACTCACTGCAGCTTTTGGCTGTTGAAGATGCTGTAAATGAAAGGAAAGAGAAATAGGGAGTATTTATGCTAAAATAAGAAACTGATGTAAGTAGAAAAACATATTTGATTGGCATGCTGCACAGCATGTATAGGCATGAGTACAATACGTTGACTCCACATGAAAAGAAAAAAGGTATTACTTTTTGCTTGCAATGATGCCTGGATCAAGACAAGTAATAACTTAAATATGTGCTATAAATACAATGGTGTTTGAACATGCAAATACCCAACAATGAAAATCTAGTGTTTCTTCAGTTGAAATAAATTATGTAGAACTTATTTTTTATATTTTTATTTTTGTCATGTTAGTCTTGTGTCATATAACAATTATTTCATTATTAGATGATTTGATTCTTTGTTTCTTAATTTAACTTAGAATACACATATCACAGTAATCTATATGGTTATAGATCATATTCTCAATTTTTTGTGTAATTGTACTTGTAAGTATAAAAAATAAACATATACATATAGTTTTACATTCTCTTTCATACATGCACATATGTCAGTAAGCCATAGCAGTCAGATGAATTTTGACTGGAAAAGAGAAAATTTTGTACTCATCTTTAAAAAGGCAGAAAGGAGGACTCTGGGAACTACCAACTTGTCCACTTCACCTCTGTGCCTGGAACAGAGATATCATGGAACAGTTCCCCTTAGTAGCTGTGCCAAAGTACACGAGAACAGGGAGGTATTGAAGACAGCTGGCATGCTTGGCTTCACCAAGGGCAAGTTCCTGCCCGAACAACCCAGCAGCCTTCTATGTTAGACTGACTTCAACACTGGGAAGGGGAAGTGCTACAAATGTCATTTGTCTTCTTTAGAGACAAGTGTAAAGATGTCTGTCCCCTACAACAGTGGAAAGTGGTGTCCCTCAGGGCTCTATATTGGGACCAATGTTATTTAATAACTTCATTAGAGGCAGAGACAAAGGGATCAAGAGAACCCTCAGCAAATTTGCAGATGCCACCAAGCTGAGTGGTGCAGTTGACACACCTGAAGGATGGGATGCCATCCAGAGGGCCCTTGACAAGCTCAAGAAGTGGGCCCATAAGAATGTAATGCAATTTAATTAAATCAAGTTTGAGGCGCTACACCTGGGTTAGGTCAAGCCCTGATAGCAACATAGACAAGAGGATGAACAGACCCAGAGCAGCCCTGCCAAGGAGGACTTGGTGATGCTGCTGGCTGAGAAGTTGGACATGACCCAGCCATGGGCACTCCCAACCCAGAGAGCCAAACGTGTCCTGGGCTGCATCCAGAGCACCGTGGGCAGCAGGGCCAGGGAGGGGATTCTGTCCCTCTGCTCTGCTCTGCTGAGACCCCACCTGCAGGGCTGCACCAGCTCTGGGGTCCCAGCACAGGAAGGGCAGGGACCTGCTGGAACTGGTCCTGAAGAGGAACACCAAGAATATTAGAGGAATGGAATACTACTACTATAGGGAAAGGCTGAGAGAATTGGGATTATTCAGCCTGGAGAAGAGAGAGCTCTGGGGTGACCTTGTTGAAGCCTTCCAATACCTAAAGTCCTACAACAAACTGAAGAAGGACTTTTTTTCAAAAGCATGCAGTGACAGGACAAGGGTAACTGTATTCAAACTAAAAGGGAGTAGATTTAGATGAGATATTAGGAAAAAATTATTTATTGTGAGGATGGTGAGGCACTGGAACACATTGCACAGATGCCCCATCCCTGAAAGTGTTTAAGGCCAGTTTGGATGGATCTTGAAGAAACATGGTCTAGTGAAACGTGTCCCTGTTCCTAGCATGTGGCTTGGAAGTTGATAATCTTTAAGGTCCCTTCCAAACCAGGCCATTCTATGATTCTAAGATTTAAGCATTCTCTATGTGTGTCTTAGATGAGAATACAGATATGAACAATATCTAGTGCACAGGTGTGTTCCACTATTTAATAGTGATGATTAAAAGAATCCTAATCTTTATATCTGCCTGAGGACGCTTGTGAGCAAAGAGGAAATACACCTAGTATACTGAAGTCCAGAAGTCACCAAGTCTTACATAAAATCAAAGTATTCCACATGATCTCTCATATTTCTTGCTATGAGGCTGCAGCCATGTACATCAACACACCAAATTTATGCCACAAATTTCACCAAATTTCTGAGATTTGCACTAAGTACTCATCTGATTTTCCCATTAATCCTTCACAGCAATTAACACAAATTTAAGACTTATTAGATGGGATCACTTACAGTTTTGAATGTAACCTGTTGTAGAAGCGATACTGAGAATAGCAGTTAAACACCCTGACCAACACTGAAACAAACTCTGTGGCAGAGTAGTACCCAAACAGAGCACTACTGTCAGGGACTGGATTAGATCAAGCTCTCAAGCCAACACCTGTGGGTGCGTGTTTGTGTGGTTTGGGGCAGGTCAGGCCTTGCTTTCTGCTGAGACAAGGCCCCACGAGGCAATCATGTGTTGGACCCTGACAGCTCCCCTGGAGTTCTATCTCACACACACTGGAACTCTAGGAGTTGGTAGCTATATGTGTGTTTTTCTAGATTTTTTCTGTCTTTTTTTCTCCGCTTTCTTTCTAATCCTCTTTCACAGAACGTTTTTGAGTAACTTAATGTTTCATAGGTTTAGAGGTTTCTAGGTTAAATGGGCTAAGTTTGGGCTAAGTTTATGCTAAGTTAATACAAAAGTAATGTTAACTAATGCTATAATAAGTGCTATATATTGAATTTGGTGTTGTATTTACTCCTTTGCTGAAGTTCCTTAATTTGCTATATTTTTGGCAGTAAAGTTCAGTGTGATTTTTGCCTCTTACTTCTGGTTGGGATTTCTCCTTGCACCGAGTAAAGGAACCTCAGTTTAACTCCTGAATTTAAGTATTCCAGTAAAAAATACTCACCTTGATTGTCATGACAAGCAGAGATGCCACTACCAAGTTTCGAATTCTCAGGTAAAATATATTACATGATATGACAATTTAAGCAGATTTTCTCAAGTGAGGAAAATTGCTGGGAAAAAATAACCATGAATGTCTTTTTCCTCACTATTCGCTCTTTTTGTTGTGCTTTTGTCTTTCTGTAAAGAGATTGAATTGATCTCAGGCATCTACAATTTTACATGACATTTGGAACAGCTGGCAAATACGCTGCTAGTTTTCCATCTATTAATTTGTGGAACTTACAGAAACAGTCATAAAATAGATCTATTACTAAACAAACTATATAAGAATGTTGGGACCTAGCACAATACCTTTTGGGTATGTCTAGAATATAGCTTTATCTATGATAATATACTATATTAATATTAGAAGCTATTTCACCCAATACCCAAATTTAAATTTTCCTGGATTTGATAATTTATAAGTAATCCCTTCAGTGTATATAGATATAAACTCTCTAAATCTCTTCAGTCCATAGCTCTTTTTCAGTGGATATACAGATTTCTGACTTCTTTTAGAGCTCCTTGAGGCTCCTGTTAGCTTATGTCTTTAGCCTGTATTATGTTTTTAACATACAAATATTTATAATGTTCTGTTAAATGGATGAGAAATAAGTGTCCTTCTCCTTACCAAAGGGGCAAGCAAACCTCTTTCTCACCTCCATAAACTGTACTTTTTCCAAAGCTTTGTTATTTGCTTGCTACACACACTTCCTCATCCAGTATGCTACGTGCTAGAATACAATAGTCACTCAAATCCAACAGATTAATTTTGGATTGGCCTATTTCAACTCATCGACTCTTTCACAGAAAAAAAGTGGCAAAGTTTGTTTTACTAAATTCAGATTTTATGAATGGATATGCTTACAAAAATGTGTAGAAGGGACTTTGCAGTCTATTATGTTATTCAGTAACCAATTGTCATCTTAATTACTTATTTTCCAAGGAGATGGATGATTCTGTCAGGAATGGCAAGACTCCCTATACTCCAGTGGTTTTCCTGGAAGTTCCTTCATAAACAGCCAATTTAAAATTTTTCTCTGATTTTGACACTTTTCAATGCCTATGGACTATATTTTTGTCTAGCTCTATACTGAGTTTGAAGATGTTTTATGGAGAAAACAGTCTTTGCATCATTCCTTTAGAACAAATTCTGAACTGGAAAACCATGAAGCTAAACTAAGCTTATACTGTATCATTTTCTTGACAAGTTGTTGAAATAACTGATTTCTAGCAGATGAAGTTTGAGCTCAGATATCTATAAATCTGAAGAGAAAAAATTCAGGATTATATTTCTTTCTTAATGATTCTCCCATATTAATGAGCATGTTGTTTGTATAAAATATTTTGAATGTCATAGATAAATAACATTTACTGTAAGATATGCATACTTTTACAGGAAAATCAATACAGTCACCAAGAGTATTTTTTTCATGTGATGTGAAAATCACCACTTGGATAATAACGTTTTATTTAGAATTGCACTGTCTTTTAAACAAAACTACATAGTGTTTTTAAAAATAACAGGCTGGCCTTCAATTTATTATAAAATAGTATCACATTTCATTTTCTTACAGTTAAAAACATTATTTTAAACATTTATTGGTCATGCAATTCCAAATTGTGTTTACAATCTGGTAAGACACCACCTGATGCAAATCGAATAAATGGATCTGCCTTCTTAGACTTATATTTATTTAGTGCGTAATGCCTTTCTCTTCCTTTATTTTGAGCAGCTGAATCCCCAGATTACGATTTTTTTGAGCAATAAACTGTGAAATACATACTTCTAAAATGTTGAATTTTTGCAAACCTTTTATTCTCCATGGAATATGCAAAAAATTTTGAAGCACATTATAAAGTCAATATTTTACACACACTTTAAGGCACTTACATCTGGAAAATACTGATGTGATTTATGGGTCAAGTGCCGATTATTTAGGTCATTTGAGGTCTGGTGATAAAATGTCAGAGTTCTTTTCATGGTCTCTACTCCTAACTCTGTTTAATAACTACAAAGAGACCTAAATCTTTCACTTTTATTTCTTCTAATGTGCTGAAAACTACCAATTTAATCTCAAGTTTTATGGAGTGATGGATAGTTCCAACAAACAAACAAAAAATATCAGTATTTACTGACCTCTAAATGTGCCACAGTTTGTGTTCTGAGGCTTGAGTGGAAGAGTCTTGAATGCAAATGAAAAAGGACAGAATATAAAACATGTTAACAAGAGGACAAGTTATGAGCAAGGTTAATATCAGAGCTTCTCAGCTCACTACTTACAGGCATACATGACTCTCTTTCTCATCTGTCCAAGACTGTTAACTGAGGAGATGCAAGTTCTTGGATAGAGCATGTGGAATAAAAGAAAAATGCACAGAAGATAATTATTAATATTGCTGTAATGGATTTTAAAAATTAGGAATATGTAATATACTGTTCTCTCATAATTTTATATAGAAGTTAAAGTAATAAAATAGTCTCTTTTTTTTGTCTTTTTTTTTTTTCTTCTTTTTGGTGCAGGCTATATAGAACTGCAACAATTTTCCAGGTCAAGAAACTTTTCATCCCTCTACCAACATCCTTTCATGGATCTGTTCAGTTTAATATCCTTGCAGTTATTCAACTTCAAGTATGATTTTCTTTCCTTCACTAAGTGATGTGGAGTGGCTCAGTCATTATTCCCCAAGGTGAGAGTTTGCATTTTACTGATTTTATACACTTTGCTTTGTGCTTCGAATTTTCCCTTGTTTGCCTTGTCTGAAGTGACACATATAACTTCCCTCAACAGTTCTGACTTACATTAATTCTGTGCAATGCACTTGACTAATCTATTGTCTATGAGAGCAGTGTGAAACAGTTAATATGGACACAGAAATTTTTATAGTTTGAAAAAATATCTTTCTGTAAATTTCCCCTTTCTAATAACCATACAGCTTTTGTTTAATTTTCTAATTTTAGGAAGAGAATTTCCATTACTTAAATATTTTTACATACAGAAATAAGTATATTAAATATTAACATACCAATGGAAAGAAAAATTCAATAATTCTTAGAATAAGCAAATATTTTATAACATAAGCTTTTTTAAAAAAATAAAAGATGTCTTATAATCTTACTTTATATAGAAATTGTTGAACTCTCATACTCATAAAGGAAAAATAAAAATTCTAAGGTTAATTTTGAAATCCTAAAATGCATTCTGCGTATTATTTAATCAAAACCATGAAAATGTTTTGATAGTGAAACGATAGAAAAATCAACTTTACAGAATCACATTAATATTACAGACATTTAAAGTTACTCTATTTATGACTTCCTAATAATAAAATCTCGTTATTTACCTTTTTTTGTTTGTTTGTTTGCTTGTTGGTTTTTGGTTTTAGTGTTGCACTTTTTGAAGTTAGACTAGATTATCCTTTATATGTCATTTTTTTACTCACAAAATATGGAGACAGCTAGTTCAGGCATTTATATTAAGGCATTGAGATGCAATATCCAAATTAGGAAATACTCTGGGCTTCCTCTATTGTCAATGCAAAGAAATGCACTCTTCCAAATCCTCCTTCTGATCTTGCAAGGTTTGTATCATCCTTGAATCTGTGGACCTTTGAAATTCTTTCCAAAGATAGATTTTTTTTCCAAAAAAATCCTTGTATTTTTGTGGCAAAAACATTTTATCCACAGTAGACAAACATTTCGGAAGTTAAGTTTAATGTACTAAAATCTCATGAAGAAATAGTCTGGGAAAAATGTTTAACTCTGTTTTGTGGGGGAAGAAAAAGGGCACTCCAGGGGTTTTCTTGGGGCATCCGCCTTGGTCCCGACTGGGATGCATGCAATTTTCCAATCTGAGTGAATTTGAGAGGTTAATAGCAGTAAATGAGTGCATGTCTGGAAGGAAGAACAATTGTACAGTAAAAAATGTGGGGTTTGTTTTTTTTGGAGTTTTTTTTAGCACAGACTGGTGAATCATTTTCCTTTTTTTTTTTTTTTAACCTGAAGCAGCAGCAGTTTTTGTGGTCTTAACTTTTTTATGAGTTAGCTGGCAGTTACATGTCTGGAGGCTCATTTCTTTGCTATTGCCAACATGTGAACCAAAATAAGTGAAGAGGTGTTAAAAAACAACCAAAAATATGCTGCATGTTCATTCTTTAGCAAGAGAAAAAGAAACTCAGAATCAGAGAATGCTCAGAGGATAGAGTCTGATTCTTCTATTTAGAGATGTATAGCTATATTCTTCACTCCATAATAGTTTGCAGAAGTTTGGTCTTTTCCAGGCACAAATTTATTTTTAATTTGAATTTCTGCAACTCTGGTCTTAATCTGTAAGTGAATCTTTGCTGAAGGTTCACTCAAAGTGATGTGATTTAATTTAGGTGGACATTTTAGTTCAAAGAAAGTCTAGGACTTTGGTTCACCTGTGAAACATTAGTTGGCTCTGGCACAACTCCTGTGCTTTTATCTGCACGCTGCAGCAGTAAAGTGTATTTCTGAACATGCAGGCTTTGGTCCAGCACTTGTGTAAGGCCATGGAGGAGGAGACTCTGCACCAGAGCCACAAAGCTTGGAAATGCTCCAGATTTTACCAGCTGAGATACAGCCTGAGGTGTATGGTTGCATGCAGCTGTCTATTTTTACTTTCTAGCTGCATAAGGAAGGAAGAAATTAAATACAAATTAAAGAAAAATCCAAACAAAGAGCAGGAATTAACATAAATATATTGTGTAAAACACAAAAGCATATATTTCAGTAGAGAAACAAAACCATTGAAATTCTTCCCACAGTAATTTCAATTTTATTTTGACTGACTATGCACTCTTTCAACTTGTCATGAGGTGTCAATTGCAAAACAAAAGGGAAATGAGATCTGTGCCATTGCCAATTGAAAAGGACAAATATACAGCACAAAATGGACTGTTGATGAGAGTTTCAGAACTCCTGTTCTGCTCCGTTAACTGCTGAAACCATCAGTTTCAGAGATCTTCGTCTTTTGTATTGGTTTGTGTACTTTATGAACCATCAATCCTTATGGTTTCAGCAAAACTGCATTAGTTTAGGTTCAGCCATTCTATTTTATTCTTCATACTTTGTCACTATGAAACCACAAAGTTTTAATGAAACTCCTATGCCATTGTTTAAAACCCAAGAAAGAAAGCCAGCCTCTGTTTATTAGGGATGCGGATGGAGTATTTCATATTTCAGATGGTCATATACAATGTCAATAAACCTGCAGTTTCACATACCAATTCTCAGTCAAGTGGGCAGTGGTTTCCAGGGAGTTTAGCTGTCCTATATACTGAAATAATAAACTCAGTCAGAAAAAGAATATAAAATTCATAAACAACATCAGACAAAGAACAGTCTAGGAAATGGAGTTTTGCCTATAAATTTCTTGACTGTAAGTGGTGAAACCGCACAAATCATAAATAAAACAGGATTTTATGTTTTGCATTGTGTGAGTTTTATAGAGTTCAAATGGAACATAATAAGGAAACAGCAAAGCTCTCCCTGGGTACTTGATAAGTTGTGGGTTGAATTCTCCTCATTGATGCCAAGTGAGCTTTTTTTTCCCCACTCCAATATTCATATAAACAGCAGGGATGCATTTAATTTCAAAAAAGCTATATATAACAGCTAATTATAAATGACAAGAATTGATTGATTTATACCTGATCTAGCACAAATTCTATTTTAAAGGATAACCCTCTGTAGTCCAAACACTAGGTTTTGAGAAACCCTTTTTAACTTGAAATTACATGTATGTTTTTTTAAAACTTAAGTGTTAGGTCTTCAAAAACACATTGGATAGAGACTGTGATTATGCAGAAAGACAATTAAGCAAGTATTTAGTAAGAAAATAGGACAAACTGCTGTGATGAGAAACAGAGCTTATTCAGACAAGTTTACTGACTAGCCCATTTTACAAGTGACCAACCCCTTCCATACCCCTTTCTGTCTAGTCATTGTTCTTACTTGTTGGCCTTGCCCTGCACATGCCCCCATCAGCTTTCCCCAATGACCTTCAGTAATAACCTGGACTCCAGGGTTAACATCTTAATCACCTGCAAGCTCCTGTTCTGCCTGTAGTTTCGTGATAGCCTATCAGTTCATGTACCTGACCTGGTCTGTTTCTAGGTATTGTCTCATTTAGTTTCTCTCTTAGCTCTGTGTCTCTGCGTATTTTGTTTATTATTTTCCCCTTCTTGTCATTCCATTTTGACAAGTTCCTTGTTTGCATAATCTTACAGAAATAAATGTTCTCACATTCCACCTGACTTCATCAATTGGTGATTAAGTAGCTTAGGTTCTCCTTATTACCTCCTTTACCATTTGATTATGTTTGTGTCTTGGTTTGTTTGGTTTTGGCTTCTCTCTTTTCTCCTCTTCTCCTCTGACATTAAAAAGATCCTTGACCAGATACAGTAGGGAAGGAGGAAACAGACACTTTCTCTTTCCACATACCCTCACACTTAGTCTCAAAAATTTCTTTTCGGTTGACACAATGTCATCCCTTTAACAGAGCAGTGGTCATGTGTATAAGCGAGTAGAATCACAGAATGTCTGAAGTTGAAAGGCACCTCTGGAGATAATCTAGTTCTACTCTGTGCTGAAAAATGTTTAAATAGAGCAAGCTGAGCACCCTTCCCAGGCAACATGATCTAGTGCCCAGCCACCTTCAAGCTGTGTTTTTTCCACCAGTCCTGATATTTAAATGGAATTTCTTGCTTTTCTGTATTTCTTCTTGTTCTCTCCCCTCTCAGTCTCCTTTGTCTTCTTTACCACTCTGTCACCAGGTAATTATACACACTCATGACATCCCTGTGAATTTCTCCATAATAAACACTTCCAGCACCCTCAGCCTCTGTCACAGATGCTCCAGTCTCTTAAAAGCCTTTGTGGCCCATAATAGTGTCCTACAGTCACTTCACTAAAATAGTGATGTTCTATGTCCAAATAACGAATGTTTTTACACCATCAGAGCAAGGACAGACTAAAGAAGAGGGGTAGGAGTTAGAAACTTCAAAAAAGTTTGGAAAACTTTGGAAATTTTCATTTTAACCTGTGACTAAATATACTGAGTGCTGAAATCCTGCAGTTGAGTCTCACCTGCTTGAAAAAAAGAATCAGAACACCCCAGAGTTCAGTCTGAAACCCCTCCCAGGGGAGATTGGTTAGGGGTCACAGCAGCTGTGGCTGCCCCTGGGGGCCCTGCAGGTCCAGTGCAGCAAACTGGACTCACCACACATGTGAAACATGTAGGGTTAATTGCTGGGATTTTAAGACTTCCAAGAAATTTCACTGTGATGCTCAGATTTGATGATGCTCATTTTTACAGGCTTTTTATATTCTTGGGGCCTTCCAAGATTTATAGAGCACATTGCTTACATGGCCAAACCTATAGACCAAGAATGGGTCAGAGTGTCCAGCACTGTCAGCTGAGGTCTGCTGATATCTCAACAAGGCTGATATCTGCAACAGGGCTGGAAGCTGTGACTGTCAAATTCTAAAGTATCCAACTTAGATTTTTTTCTGCCAGTATGGCTAAGAGAGTCAGTAGACTTTATCATAAATAGTCATTCCAGCATTGAAATCATGTTGAAAATCATGGCTCCATGCTTCCTTATGGAGCTAGTAGTGATAGCATTTTAAGCATCCACTTTCAGATTCATTTAGCTGGCACATATAAACACATTCTTAATAACTAATTTTTTTGGATAAAGGAAAAAGTAAAATAATGCATGAATATAAGCCTAGTCATCACACATGATCATTAGGTTTATTTATGTAGTCATGCAGATCTGTACATTTTCCTTTGGTTTGATTGAGAAATTTCGAGCAACCTCAACAAAACAGGACAAAATTATCTCTGAAAAGCATGTGGACATAAATTGAGTAAAAAAATTATTTATTATTTGAAGAAAATAAACAATTAGTAAAATTAGCTATATGTAATATGCAAAAAGCCTGACACATCTCCTTACATAACTGATAAAAAAATAGGTATTACCTTTTCTTCTGCCCACAATTTAAGACAATTTAGCAGAGAAAATAGACTTCAAAATGAGTGTCTTTTTAAGAAAATAGCTATGAAAATGTCAAAATTAAGTACTTATTTATTTAAGTACTTTCAAGTAATCCTACAATACACTTTTTCTCCCCCCCCCCTCACAATTAGCATTGTCTGATTGACACTTTTGATAATCTGCAGGGGTGGGTGTGTGGTTTGTTTGTTTGTTTATTTTGGGTTGTTTTTGGTTTTTTCCATGGAAAACAGTCCTTTGGAGGAATTTTTTGCTTTTTACTTTTTGTGGTTTGAGGTATTATGTATTAGATATGTTGAAGCACACTGTAATTTTCAATCTATTTCTGACCTTTACACTCATTCCCTTTTCTGTAATGTGTGTTCATAAGCAATACTACTCTAGCTCTTTTGGCTAGCTAGTCAATGTTGTTTTTCTCTTTTAGGAACTGGAAAAATTTCTTCGTTCTCTCCAGGTGGGGATTATGTAAAATAGAAACTCTACATCTGTGCTCCTTTGTGTACATATAAAAGCTTTAAAAAGTCTAAATCTTTGTAGGCCTCAAGGTAAATATGTTTATTTTTTTAATAAAGGAATGGCAACTGTAAATTTTGAAACAGACTAGGGAATTTTTTGTAAATCAAGTTTAGAGGTACTCTCAGCTTTGAAGTATCATCTCATGACTTACCAGAATAATTTTAACTGAAATACAGATTTGTAGTAGAAGAAAAGTTCCATGTATGTTCTCTCCCCAAAGCAAGTACTGTTTACATTGTATTATTTAGGCAATCTGGATTTGCAACTGCGGGAAAATAATGACATTTTTAACAGTCCAGAGGATTTGATGTAACATCTTTTCTCATATGTGGGTGATCCTCCGAGAAGTTGATTAAGTTTTAACTTATGGGTTTGCTTTTGACAGACCTCTAAATGAACAGGGCAGAATAATCACACAATAATAGCATGTATTTACAAAGAGGAACAGATCTATGTTAGCTCTGCCTACTGTTAAAGCTTGTGAAAAATCAGCCAATATAAGCACAAATTAAACTGCACTAAACTGCGCCTCTTACAAAAAATCACATCCCTATGATTTATTTTCCCTATTCCATGAAGTTGTTTAAATTCAGGATTCAAAGTAAAAAATTTTACTTTCGGTATCATTAAACAAGACAGATTTGTTAGACTGACAATCACAATAATGGTAGTGTACAAATTTTTGTTGATAAATTTATAGTCTTATGTCATAGACAAAGGATATTTCTGTTTTATGACCAGTTTCTCAAATTTCTCAGAACTGTTAAGTGTTATCCTTTTTTTAGCCTGCCTTTCTCATTTTCATTTGAGACTTTGCTGAACTTTCCCTCAGAAGAGAGTTATCATAAAATTCAGTGGTAAATTCCATGTGTGGAGCAGTGAAAGGATGTTTAAGTTTAAGGATGTTTTGGTACCAAATGCGTCCTCAGAAGATTTAAGAATGCTTTGGGTGTTCATGGCTTTATAGTGTGAGTGAAACAGGAAATTTCTCTTGTAAGTCAAACCAAAATTATATCAGTTTTAATAATTGCAGCCTTGAACAGAAAACAGATGGAACAATCTTGAAATCAAAGATGAAAGCCTCTATTAATTAAATGCTTTTGTTACTATTATCAAATGTTGCTTGATTGTGAAGTTAGCTGTTTTCTTCTTTATTGGATGAACATTTAATTACTTACCTGGCATGGCCAGTAAGAGTTCTGAGAATGAGGTAGAAAAGGCGGCTATTTGTTCTTGAAAAAATCTCTTTCAGTAGAAAAGAATTGCTGTCCAAATTCTGTTTTGTCTCAAGTATTATTGTTACCTGGTGGGATCATTCTAAAGTGATATGAAATTCTCTATTTGTGTGATGGCAGGTTTTCTATATAGTACTTAAAAAAAAAAAAAAAAAGCTCTATCTTTGAATGGAATGCATTAATGAAATACATTTAATTTGAAAACAAATGAAAGATGCAAAACATGAATCCTACAAAAAAATAGGAGTTCCACAAAAAGCCTTCCTGAAACTCAGATTTATTCCCTCTTTCAGTTGATCAGACTTTTTAAATAAAACACAAACTGATTCTGGAAATTTTGTTCCTAGGGTAAAAAAAATCTTTGCTATTTGGTTTTTTTTCAAATAAAGTCTTAGGAGAACAGTAAATACAGAGAGAAAGTGAAAATTTTTTTGTGTGTTTTTTTAGTCATCAGATGAAAACATTTTGTGAAACAGCAGGTTAGTGGTCTTTACTGCCTCTCAGAAGAGATCCTCTTCTTTCAGGTTGTTTGTTCCTTGAGAAAAATTGTCTTGACACCTGGTAAGACCATCTGTCCTTGTAGTTCTGTTTTCTTTGTGCTCTTAAAATGTCTTTGGATGTCAGTTTGTGGAATGTGGAATATTACTTTAAAAATACTAAAAATAAAATAGCTCATATGTCCACCGTCACATGTAGCCTAACGGCCTAATAAATGCAGTACTGCATAAAGCTAACAACAAAGGCCACAAAGCTTATTAGACTTTTCTAAAACTTTGGCCTCTCTGGAGCTGTGTTTGATCTTATTTAGCAGTTACAAAAATTACCTAAGGCCCAGACTTACTGACTGCTATTCATCTTGTTTTAACTATTGCATCTTGGTTGCCTAATGCTTATTATTGTAAAGATTTTATTTTTAAACTCTATGATATTATTAACAATTGTTTCTTATGTACAAAATTAACAATCTCTGACCCTTCAGTGTACTGCAGTGCAGTGTAATGTTCTCTATGGTATGACAGCAGCAGATTTCAAAGCACAGGCACGAGATGATAGTGGAATTGTAAAGAGCTGACCAGTGCTCACTTACTGATGCAATCTTGGGAACTATAGTTGCAACAAGAAACTCAAGAACAAGTATTCAAAATGTGTAAAACAGACGATACAGAAAATTTGCGTGGAACAAGTGAAGAAAGTACAAGTAATTTCTGTGTTTGCTAACATGCTGCAAGTGGACCTAGGAGTGAGGAAAAAGAAACCATGAGCACTGCAGTCCTCCTGGAAAAGGATTTTATGAACTGATGACCTTTTCTACACTTTCACAGAGCAAACTCATTTACCTGAGTACCCAGAAGGTGGAAAGTTCAGCATACAAGCAAAAAGGAACACAAGAAAAAACTGTTTAATTTGAAAATTATGAGGGGAGGTACACTTGTATTGTCTAATAAATGCTCTCCTTGGTCACTGATTACCTGTTGTAAAATAAATGAGAGGCCTGTGACCTCCCATCTCAATCCTTTAGGAGCAATTTTTTCATGTACTTCTTAACTTCAAATTCCACAGTTTTATGACTTAGTTAAGTTCCCAGGTGCAGCCTGAAAGAGTATCCTAATTATGAACTACTTTAGAAAATTAATAGAATGTTCATTATCTAATCCATTATGGGAAGGTCAGAGAACAGCAAACAATTCTCTGTACAAATGTGTTGTCTTTTAATGCTAAATTCAGATCTTGGCTATAACTCTGAAATGCAGGTAAAGAAAACTACACACCAGTAGATCTAATTTTATATGTTTCATGAAATATTAAATGAATTAGAGTATTTCAAGTATGGAGGAAGTACTAAATTTTACTTTCTCAGCAGCTTCCACCTAATATTTCAAAGAGTTATTCCAAAATAAAATTCAGAAAAGAAGCCTATTTTCATGATACTCAAAGCTAGCTTAAATAATTTGATGTTTTCCTGGTTTATGTATTGAAACAGAGTATTTTATGTCCTAGGAGAGACACGTCCTTTACATGTGTGCTTCCTACAAAAGCAGAAACAAGCCAAATTTTTCTCAAAGAATGTGTATTGAATATAGGGGGAAAAACAAGAAAAAAAGAAGCACACCACCTTCAAAAAACTAATAAACTTAAACCAACATGGAATAAATCTCTTCAGTCTACAGACCAACAATGGTAAATATCCTGCCTTGAAACAGTAAACATGTCTTTCTTTTAGGAATGTCTTTTCTAAAGCTAAATTGTGTTATTGAAGGCCACCAGCCATTTATATTTCCTGTCATTTAAAGTAAGACCTACAAATCTTACATCTTTAGAAATTAGAGGGTGACAAGTGGGAAATGTGCTTATACTTTTGTGCTGTCCTGTGAGACTGAAGATTGATAAATTTTTGTCTGTCCTTCTTTATAAAGCCTGCTTTCAATATGTGCAATAGGATTTGAATAGAATATGTGAAATAGCCATTAAAATTACTGTTAAAACTATGTGTGGCAACACACAGAAGGCTGAAAAGCCTTTTAAATGTATTCAGGCAAGGAGAGAGACACAAAGTTTGAGAAAGTATGTATTAGCAAAGACAATAAACACTTCAGGAAAGTTTTTCAATGTAACATTTTGGTCATGTTTATCGGAAATGTTTGTCCTAAAGCATAAAATCATTTTATTCTGTCTCTTCTGTAACCACAATTTTTCAGTGATAAGAATAAATTATTTGTGTAGGTGTGTCTGCTGTACTCTGATGGTAACTTCAGTGAAGATCAGAGATACCAGAGCCTTGTCATTGCAGATATTCCTCTGGAAAAAAAATATAAAAAAATCCTAAATAACTCAAGAGAGACCATGATTTTAACTCAGTTTCCACTAAAGCCTTATCCATTCACTCCAGCACAACACAGACTTCAAAACAACAGGTAATTTGTTGAATTACAGTACATGCTGTCTCTCTGTTCTGTGAGAATCCATTAAGCTCAATTACTATTTCTGTTTCCATAGAGCCTTTAATAACCCTTTTCTCAAAGTATTTTGCAAAGATTAATGCTGTACATTTTCCTGACACTTACAAATCACTGTTTTGTCATTTTTATACTTCTATATAATTAGTAACATTCTAAAATTTAAGTTCTGAATTATCTTGGGGCAAGTAACTTAGCATATTATTTAGGATGCTTGATAATGTAACAAAGCTCTGGTCAAATGACTTCTTCCTCCTACCAAGATCAAGGGTTTGAGTAGAAGCATCTGGCTAAAATTCCATCAACTATCTGAGAGGATGGTGAGAATGAGTAGATAATTAAATGAATTAATTCAATTAATTTTACTTTTCATATGCGTACCTGAGTACCTGGGGATGTTTTGATGGGTTTGCAGTGTGGGTATTTTATTGTTGTTGGGCTTTTATGTTTATTTTTGTTTGGGTTTTTTCTTTGTTGGTAAGGGCAGGCATGGTACTATAATGATATAATATTTTGTGAGAGCTTCACTCAGTTGTTACACCTGAAAAATCAATGAAAAACCAAAACTTCAGTAACAGTAAAAATCCGTATTCTTGCACTGCTCTCAGTAAATATTCTCTTTCTACAATTTATGTAGATAAGAATCTAAAGACTACTGAAAAGACTTTTTGTGTATACAAAATCTCTACATTTCTTTCAAAGTTGATTGTACTGAAGCTTTCTGATACTGCCAGTGAATGTTTTTTATGTGAAAGGTAAAATATTTTATTGCAAAACTTAGATAAAAAAACAATTAAGTCACACTGTGTATTAGAAAACTTAGATGATATAGGAACAAATACAGAGGGATAAAGTTATTAACCAATAATCTCATGGAGTACTGTGGTTTACAACATATTTTGTTGGTATTTTGACCACATTCTGATGAATTCACAAAAACAAAATAAAGTAACATATGTTTATTTTTGCATTTGCTCATTGGCAGGTAAATGATCATAATTTATATTTATAGAATTTTGTGAAATATTAAAGAGGTGTGAAGAACATTCATGCATCTTCACCTTGCTCGTTTGCTTAGGAATGACAAGCTACACAGCTGCAGTATATCCTTGCTTAAAATGGTGGATGATAACACTTCACTCTTGTAAATAATGTGCAGAAGTACTTTTGCTCATCTGAGAGGAGCAAGACAACTTGCATATTCTGTTCAAAGTCATAAGATTTCTTTCTGTTAAAAAGAAACCCAACAAAACAGACAGAAAACAAAAAACAATCAACCAAAAGCAAGAAAGAACAACAAACAAAACCCCAAAAACAAACAAACAAAACCTCAAAACCCCACCAAAAGGCCCCCAACTCTATGCATGGAACTGTACCTACATGAAATTCAGTAACTTTACTAAAATTCGGTTGCTCTGGTTGTCTTAATTTAGTAGATTTTATCTTAAAATCAGTAAAGATATAACTGATTTTGTTACTTGATGCTGCTGGTCTTGTCTCTGTTCTAAGATTTTAGAGTTACTGTGTTCAGATATGCATATTATACTAAATACTTTCTACAATCTGCAAAAATTTTGAAAATAAAACTCACGCAGGAATTTCTGGACCAGTCAGTATTGTTCAGACTCTTTGCTGGTGTAATGGTAGGATAATTGTTGACTCCAAGAGGAACATATTTTGATAACGATGCATTTTTCATCCCTTCTCACCCAGCTAAATCCTGTATCCTTTTAGGCAGCTGTTTCTATAAAGAGTACGACTGTAAGCTCTGTACCTTAAATTCAAACACATCTGCCCTCTGACTTACTCATCTAAAAATCTACTACAATAAAAGAGCCTTCTGATTCATAATTTAAGGAGGTCTTTAGAGAAAATGATTACATTTGTTTCTAAATGATAAGTGATAAGAGAGGGATAGTTATTTTAGGTTGCCTCTGGCAAAGAAAAATGCAATATAAAAGCACTACAATCTTAAAGAAATGCACGTAAAAAGCTAAAATAATGTAGCCATTACATTACCATTTAATTTTTCATGAAACTTCTGCAGGTACTGTAAAAAAAATAAGTGAAGTCTTTCAGGCAAGTCTGTCAAATTGTAAATGATGACAAAGAGCGTTGCTAAAGCTATGGGGGAAAAAAAAGAAACACACATCTTTGCACAACTGTGGCTAATAAAAATAATGTTTAAAATATAGCAGTGGCATCACAAAGTTTCTTTTCTGATGTCTTGAAATTTCTGTAATGGGTCTCCTCTGATAGTGTATGACATTAATTTTTTTAATTTTCTATGTATTTATATTACCTACTAAGGTAAAATTTACAAAAGCAGTGGACTGTGGGATTTTCACTCTTTCCATTCTTGCTTCAAAGACCCCTCAGTCTTCAGTTTGAATGATAGGAGCTTATCTTGAACCATGCCTTAGGATGCATTTCTGGTTTTAATGAAGACAAATGGTTCCAAACTTCTAAGTGAAATTTTGGTATTTATAAATGAAGTTTTTAGAAGAAGAGAAAGATAAAGGACATGCACCCATAAATATTTTTTGTTTACATATCATTGTGGAATGAGCTGGTACTGAAACAATCAATGACAACTTAAAAACTACCTAAAAATTGCTTTTAAACTATTTATTAGTGTTTTAACCTGTAATTGATAAGGAGAATGCCTGTAGCCTCCAGATAAATAGGTATTGGTAAAGCAGGGAATTCCAAGGGAGATATAAAGAAATGCATTGTGGTAGTTCAAAAGGAACTTGAAGAATTCAGTAAGTCTTCAATCTAAAATAACAGAAGCAAGATATAGTCAGTTTCATTAAACAACAAATGTAACCCATATTTTTTTTTCTCCTTGTTTGACTGTCTTTCTTAAGCTGTAGTTGGCTATATCTTCTTTCTTCTGTTATTAGTCAAGCCTCTCAAGTTCATAAGGAATCTAAAATTTTAAATTATTTTAAATTTAATGAACTAACAAATTTTCTGTAAACCCATGATGATCTAAGCAGTTTGGAGTCCTGTTTAATTGCTTTTCTTCATCTGTTTAAGCCCCTGTTTGGTGGCAAGAGACCAAATATCAAAATAAGGATTAAGAGCATTGTTTTCATCATCTGCATTTACTTCAGTTTTAGAAAGATTTGTGCTTTATTAAGTAGTCTGAAAATTTGTTGCCTTAAAGAGGGAAAAATCTTACCATCTGCCTTAGAATTGGTCTTAGCATTTATCTAGACATTTACAGACTAAATCAACATTTTATGCTGCTTCTTTTCACTTTTACATCTGTGTGTAGATACTGATGCCTTTCTAAGGGGCTGCTTAGTGGGGTCAACTTTTTACGATAGCTTTGATGAACTGAAAAACCTTTCCAACAAACAATTTTTATTTAAAGTCCAAGTCACTTTAAAAGACTGTGAAGTACTAGACTGCAGCCATGCTATAGATGCAAATTATTCGCTGGCCTTTGCAACAGATTGACCTCCACTGAAATTCGAGGTCAGACTTTGTTCAATTGCTGAGCTTACAAGAATACACTTTTCCTGCTCCACTTCCACCCAAAGAAAACTGAAGTAAGGTAAAAATGGTGCCACTGAGACATCTAGCAGATTTCAAATAATGCAGAAAGGAGGACCAACAGCCAGTGTTAAGTGTAGATGGCTTCAAGATTGCAGAGGATATAAGGCACCCTTTTACAGCTAATGCAGAAGGAAGGATCATGGATCTGGTATTCTGCCGGGAATTGCTACCTAACCAAGGATTGCATCCCTTGTTCTTCTGCTACTCCAGTTTTATTTCTGTAAAACACCTTTGTGTTTTTCCAACAGTACACTGTTTGCAGGGAGGCAATCCTAAATCAGAATGAAGCTGGCCTCTTATGGGTTGTTTACAGATGAAAGGGGGAAAAAAAGTTTTACATCTTTATTCATAATACAAATGGCTTTCATGTAAATTCTTTATTTAGAGTGTTTTTGTGTCTTTGTACATTTGTGCATCTAACATTGTATAAATGAATACATTTCTAACAGCCACAAGAGTACTGTTTTGAATTACTCAAATTCTGTCTCAGCAAAATGCTTGTTTCTATATATCATGAAATGCTTTGAATGTATGAGTTTGCAGTCTAGAAACTAAAGTGTCAAAAATCAGTGTGAAGAGGTAATAATTTAAATAAATCAGCTTTTTTTTCAGCTACTTTTTATCTGCTTCCTATTTGCACACTTCAACTCCTATCCAAAGACTTAACAGAACTTTAACTTCTATGAAATAATTTTCAGTATCCAGCTGTAATTATTTCCTCTCAGAAGATTAAATAGCTTCACAAATTGCTGCCGTTTTTCTACATAGGCACATGCACAGCTGCTAGAGCTACTAGTCCTTAAAAAAACTCAATGCCTAAAAATAAAACCTGAAAAATAATTTATAAACTTAAAAGAATCTTAGATAAAATCTTCTTATGTTAAAATCATATAATTTTTCAATATTCAAATATTTAGAGTTTTAATATTTAAAGCTTTAAAAACACATTCAATAGTGTCACCTACTAAACTTGCCTGCAATATAAATTATTTAAAATAGAATATCGTATCTTTATTACAGAATTTACAATTTCCTATTTTCTATCCACTAAACAATGGAATTTGAGTTTCAAAAGGCCACAATGTTAAATGCATATGCAGAACTGTTTACTAGAGATCACCTTGCCAACACACATTTCTGTTGGTAAAATTAGGATGTTGTGTACAGCATAAGGACAAGTCTAAGAGATATGACTGGAAATATTGAATTTTTTTGTTTGTTACTGTTTCATTTTGTAAGCCACAGGAAATCTTTAATTTCCAAAAAGTATAAGAATTGTACTTGGATTTAAGAAGAAATATTCTGTAATGTTTTACATAAAATAACTGGTGGCCTTTTTCTTTTTTTTTTTTCTTTTTTTTCTTTTTTTTCTTTTTTTCTTTTTCTTTTTACTGCTAAGGAAAAAGAATTTAAACATTAAGAGATTTATACATCTCACTAGGTGACAAATTTTCTTTTGAAGACTGTTTGGAACAATTAAATATTGTAATTCCACAAATATTATAAAACAGTTTTGAAACTTTTTTGAATGCATAGGTTCATATTACATTTTAAGCAGAAATACACTCCCTCAGAATAAGAAGAAGAAAACCTCTACTTTTTTTTTTTTATAAATCTGCTTCTGCTTGTCATCTTCATATTAATCAGGACCCCAAAGCAGACTCTGTACAAGGCCCTAGACCTACCAGAGCTTCTAAATCAGCCTTTGCCACCATAATTTATATGGGTTTTTGCAGTTGCCAGCACTCTTGACAAATCAGTCTCTGAAGACTTACCACAAGTTTTTTCACAAGGAATGAAACTCTCAGACACTTGCAGGAAAACTGGCATTTATTAAAATCAATATTTTCTTACACGTGACTTGTTAAGTGAGGTGGGATGACACCATTTGTTGAATGTTGGACATAATTCCTCCTTCCTCATACCCTTCCCATTACTGGCTGCACCAGCACCTGAAGCATAACCTGATCTTCTCCCTTTCTAATATGATAACAAACAGTTCTATATCTGATTCCTCATTCTCATTTGGGACAGTTGGCAGCAGGATCACAAGTTCTCTGTAATGCAAGGCTTGCCAGGTGCTCAAGTAGTACCTGCCTTCCTGGCTTCTTTCCAAATTTTCCTGAGCAGTGGGTATTCTGAGGACCTCAGACAGCTTCATGTTTTCACATAAGGTTTATTGGCCATTGGTGGTCAGAGTCGTTGTTGTTATCTACCTAGAAGATGTCACTGCAACCCAGCCTTTGTGCTTTTTCTTTTGCTTCTCTCATTGTAGATATCATCAAGACTATCATTATAAGAAAACAAATAAAATTGAAGACTCACAGTAACTACAAAAGTATGTGTCTTTGTAGTCTAGTATGGATTGTTTGTCCTAAGTATTAATTTCTGGTCACTTAATAGAAAAAAAAAATTCTATCTGACACTGGATCTTAAAGAGATGCCAAAGTTTTCAATCCAGCTGAAAATAATTCACTAATGTTTGAGTATCTGAGACTCCATTTCCCCACTGGCAGACTCCAGGAGCAAAAAAAAGGCTCATAGATTTGGTTTGGGTTTTTTTTTTTTTTCCTTTACAATTACTTTTTCACATGAAGTAAGAAAATAACGCTTGTAATTGGTAAATTGGACATTACTGATGGGTTTTGCCTAATGCAACTTAAATATTAAAAATCCACAGCTTTCTGTAACACAAGCTGACATCTTAAGCAGTTGTTTTGGAGAATTTGCTCTAGAAAAATCCAAATTAAAAAAATTCCAACAGCAGTCAATGACTAAAAATAATTAAGTACACAGGAGAATAGACAGCAGGGTCTTGGCAATGTTATCCTCTTATTGTTTGTTCTGCCAAACAAATTCAGGCTTGAGGGGTTTTGGATTTGTATCAAATATTTGGAAACAATCCTGTCCATTTCGTCGCTGCATCTGATTTTCTGCATGTTACCAAACAGGGCATAACATCTGAGAATTCCTCTCTCACAGTGAGATTTTTTGAGCTTGAAAATTAGAAATGGTGAAAACATGAATTACATAGTTGCTTCTGAAAGCAATGTTGCCAGAAGAAAAAAGAATATTTAAGTATATGTGGCATATATAAGGTTTTGGAAACAGTCTGGAGACCTTGCTACTTAAATGCAGAACTGATAATATGCATTTCTGCATAGAAACTCATAAAAAGTTCATACTCACAAAAATGACGTTACCAAATAGATGCTTTGAGCTGTTTCCCATAAGAGGTGTAGTCCTGAAATACTCAAATGCCACTTTTATCTGCTACTCTCTCAATATTGAAGTGCTGTATAATAAAACAAATAAATGGAAAAGTTGAGGCTGACAGAATTTGTCAGTCTTCTGGCTAAACATGTTGACTTGTCTAGGAGCTACTGTGATCTATTTTAATCTATAATTTGGTTTTTAAGTAATGCAAAGGCACTGAACAAATGGTGAAGGCAGTAATTATAATTAAATTTATAAAACTAAATAAAATATTAATTGAAGTGAGAACAAAATTAAAATGTTAAAAAATATTTTCTTACATCTGTTCATTACTAGATGAAATGGGTAAAACCTGATCCAAATATATGCTTCCATACTTATATATGAGGTTTTATATGAATATAACTCCAAATATGTCTGTCCAGATAAGAATATGGAAACTTGTCCAAATATAATAGCAGAGTTTCAATAATTATACTCAGTTAAGGACAATTCAAAGCTATACAATTTCTGGGTCATTTAAAAAATTATTTTAAATTGTCGTGGAGCAAGGTAATCAGTATCATGGAGCATGAGAACAAAAGAGGAACAGAAATTTCAGTTGTTAAAAGCAAATAAAATGAAATCTTTTCTTGTGTGAATAGCAGTATTGTTTGGTAACCTGCAAAGAAGTAAATAGCTTTCCATTTCTGTGAAGATGGAAAGATAAAGAATGACTGCTGTTGGAGGAAATAAAGATTTTCAATTAAAAGAAGGGCCTCACACATTAAAGAGTATTCCTGAAGAGCAGGATATGAAATATCAAATGATCATAGCAGAGATCAGGCCTTTTTACCTGCTGTGTTCCTCAGCCATTAGCGCCAGAGGTGATTATAAACTTTGTGTTAGACAGAAAGATAACAAGACTTGCAAAAGATTTTTGTTGCTAAGAGGTAGATTTTTTTTTTCAATAATTAAAGCATGTTTTCAAAGAGTTTTTAATATTTTGGATCTTTATTTGTCATAAATTTCTCCCACAAAGAATGGTTTATAAGACAACGAAACAAATAAAAAGCTAGAAAAGTATAAGGTTTAACCACTTCCACAGTTCCATCTAAACATCCAGCTAAAATCTAGTTGTGCTTCTTAAAACTATTACTGTTCAATACTTTCTACAACAATGAGGAGTTTTGGAAGCAGCTCATCAGTATAGTATCTAGTTTGAGGGGTACCTAATTGTTTCTATCTCTGCTGAAATGAGGCCATCATGATCCCTTTAATATAGGTAAAATTAAGCAGAAGTAAATGAAGAACCATGCATCTTGCAGAATAGCTTTTTGCTCAGGACATTGAGAATTCACATCCAATAGCTTCTTTATATTAAATTATAAATTTGTAATAACTAGTGTATATATATATATATATAAAAAGACACTCAAGGTTATCATGATAGAGATAATTTAGAAGCTCTATAAATTTTTCCATTTGTTTTCAAGACCTTTGCTTTCACCCTTGAAAGGAAGAGAAACAAAAATCATGTGGCAGCACTCTCTCCTATAAAGTTTGGGCAGAGTTAGAAACCACTGCATGATTTTAAGTGATCTAAGAAACTGTAGCATAGATTCACTTAATCTCATAACTGTTAGCTTTTGATTTAAGGTTGCTTTATCTTGCCAGAAGTGTAAAACACAAATGAATAATGGTGAATGCGCTATGATGTCATACAGAACTAATGGCTATTCAGCTGAAAAGTTTAATTAATATTGCACATAAATAATTTCATCTGTCACTGTAGTTCTGACCTTGCAGTTTTCAGGTATGGGCATATAAGTTAAGAAATAGGAATACACAATCCAGAAGTAAGGATATTTGTATCCTTGACATGTGACAGGACAGCAATAAAGGTAATTGAAATATATGATGCATTTGGCATTGATGCAGATACCTAATTTTGATGGTGTAGGAGAATGACCGATGTGACATTTTACTCATTTTCTTCAGCTGGAACTTGTACAATTTCCCAAGAGTAAATGACCTTACAGTATTAGATAATATAGTCTTGACCCTGACTATCATGGATGCTCAGATTGTGAATATGCAGTCAGCAAAACAGCCCTTGTAAAATTTAGTTACATTTTACTGTGGGGCAAAATCAATTAAAATTTTCAATGATAATGTCTGATGCCCTCGACACCCTCAATGTTCCCTCAGCTGCTTCTCAGTTTCTGTTCCATCTGCTTTTAGCATTTTGTGTGTTTCTTAAACATGTTTTCAGTGAGATGCCAGCAGCTGGTCTGAGGGGCTCAGCTGTGCCCTGTGTGGGTCCCTTGGAGCCAGCTGGAGCCATTTGTGTGTGGCACAGGGCAGCCCTGGCCCCTCCTCGCAGAGGGAACCCCTCAACTCCCGCTGCCCTTGCCTGGGCAATACTCTTAATTCACTATTTTGGATAGCTAAACACACAGTTGAAATATGTCTACATTTATTTCTACCCAATGTCTGATCCAATAAGAAATCTCAGACGACACCCACCTTATTAAGCCTTAAAGAAAGGACTGGAACAATGAGGTGAAAATTCCTCTTGTATATATCATTCACCATGAGAAATAGTAATGTAGAACAGAAGACTCATGAAATTGATTTATACCTTTTAACTAAAACTACAGAAACTTTTACTTTCTATAACTTAGAAGAGTAGCTTAACTGAAATCTTATGTCATCTTACAGGTTAGCTAGATTCAGCCTGACTTACTGAAGGTGACATTTTAACAAAAAACTCTTTGTTCCAATATTCTTTTTCACTGTTTTAACTCCACTAAGTAGACTGGCTGTTAAATTTTCTATTCACTCTGCTATCGTGAGTTTAGAATTAGGACTTTGGTGTCTTTGGATAACTCAAAAATCTAATGTAAATTAAATGGGCATCTTAAAAATTGGCATAACAAAGACAGACTAGAAAGAATGCAATTCCAGTACATTACTTTTCATCTTAGCAATAACTTAAATGACTATTGCTTTTTTAAGAAGGATTTTTATTGTAAAACATGAGTTCCATGTGCTACTTTTAAATACTGTTTTGAAAAAAAAAGCCCAACCAATAGACAAATAATTAATTTAATTGGTTATCTAATTGATAATAAAAAAGTACAAAAATTGCTCCCCAAAATTCATATTTTCCAGGTATTACAGTCAAATATATATTTTTGTATTCTCTTTCATTGTTTATCAGAATAACTACAAATAAAGGGTGGGATCACCAGCAAAGACCAACAGCCACTGTTACCATCTGTCAGAGTATGGCCTCTAGAATTATGGACTACAAAATACACAATACACAATGCACAACTACTGTTTTTTTGGGGTTTTTTTTTAAACTTCAGATCTTTAACATCCATACAACATCTGCCTGTCTGGAGGCTATGTTTTACTAAAGAGGGATAATTTTACAGCTGTAATCCTTAAATTACAATAGCTACGTCTAAAAAACTGCAAATATGGTTCCTTTTGCTGATAAATATTTTTACCTATTTAAATGTTTTGCTTTAAAATATTCTCAATATTTGAGCAAGGATTTTTGTGGTGGGTTGACACCACAGATATCCATCACAATTACTCTGTCACTTCCCTCCTCAGCTGGTCAGAGGAGAGAAAATGTAAGGAAAGGCCCACAGATCCTGATAAAGACAGGGAGACATCACTCACCAATTACTGTCTATCTAGACCCTGATTTTTATTTTGAAATGAATGCTCTTTTATGAAAATAATGAAATCACTTTAAAGGAAGCTAGATATATTTTTTGGGTATTATGCATTTCTCTTAATGTGCAACATGGATGTTATGTAAATGAAGATAACTTTTGCAATAAAAACTAATGGCCCTCAGTAATGAATTTTTGTAACAGAAGCAATCTTGTAAGAGGGAAGAACATTATATAAAATAATATTTTTTCATTTTGTAAATGCAGCAATATTAGTATATTCACTGTGCAAATATAAAGAATAAAATTAATATTATTCATAATATCTACAGAAGATAATACTATTTTGTATTATGTTTCTTTTGGGAATTATGATTTCTGATCCAAATTTTCATTCCTTAATAAGTTGTTTTTTAATGATACTGGAAACAATATAAGCCGTTTTAAAAAGCCAGAGAAGTTCCTTAATCCAAGCTGTGAACTTTGTGTTCATACATAAAAAATTGCTTAGTAATAAAACAAAATAATAAATGAAATAACTGTAAAACAAGGTCTTGGCCATTCAAATGAAACTCTTTGTCAAGTTAACCTGACTAAAGATAAATCAGATCCTGGGCTTATCAAATGGCTCCTACTTATCCTGTCTTATTGGCAAGAAAGAGCTGAAAGTCACTGTATAGAATCACATGTTGTATCAAGACTTCTCTGGTCCCCTATTTTTGCTAGACTGTTGTCTCAGTAAATGTTTCTGGTTCTTAGTACCTTGTGCAATTGGTTTGTTTGCTTTTAATTTCATTTCTGAATATAATCCACCAAAATAATGTGTAATAATACTGTACTTAATCCATACACATTCTAAGGTGTCCTAATGTGCCTAAAGATCTAGCTTAAGCACAAGTAGAAACAATACATTTTAGGATCTGTTTTGCTGTAGAAGTAGTTATTGCTGAAGAATAAGCCCCTTCTTGCTTTGGCTATGTGATATGATCCATTTCATAATCTCCTCTTTCTCATCAATTAACTGTTCAGCTACCCAAATAAAAATCCAAATAAATCTACCTAATAGCTTTTTTTTCTTTTTTTTTTAAACCAGTAAATGTTATTATGTTAAATAAACTGATAGCAATTACTGCCAAAGTAAAACTATAGCTAGTACTTACATTTGGGAAATCAAATCCAACCCAAAATGCAATTGTAACTTCAGACTTGTCTTTATTGAAGGGCAAGAGTTGGAAATGTAGGTCAAGAAGATAATGGAAAAGAAGAACAAAAAGGAACAGAAACTCTTGACTTCTCGATATTTTCTCTCCATGTTTAGAGCACTTTTTTATGTCCCTGTACCAATATGATATACCTGATCTTTCTTTGGTAATGAAATACTTCCCAGTGAACATTAATTAGAATTATAACTGAAAACCAAATGTCTCTGATCACTCAACACTAACCATTAGGATACACAAAAGCTTGATCTTGCTTTTTCTTCATATTTCTTAAGAATTATGTATTTATTCTTTTGCAAAAGACATGGGTTTCAAGAAGAGTGAGAAGAGATAGGTGATGAAAGTGGAAGGCAGAAGTTCATAATGACACAGCACTGAATTGCTCTAGGTTTATTGCAAATAGTTTAGCTAGGTGCCTAGGAAGCCTAATTATCAAATATTAACAGAAAAAAAAAATCAGGTACGTTATGGATATTTAGTCTTTTTATATTAATGGTTTAATTCTTTAGCATTTTGTAAAATGTAGGCATGCAAATTGCAAAGTTCATGTCATATTTAGCTTATCAGACTCAAATGAAAGAAATTTCTGATGTAGTATTAAAAATATTAACCTTCAAATGAGAAAGTGAAATCAGCAAATAATTGCAGACATATTTATTCTTTTTCTGTTTTACAAATCACTTGTTATCAACTGACTTGTTAAATGTCTTGAGACATTTGAAATACAATCTGTTCTTCTTAGTGTGCTACCTCAGAGAGCAGTATAATTTCCATTGCATTTTATTTGCCGTAATATCTTTTCTCAGTCTTGTTTTGAATGTCATTTTATATTCCCAGTTAAGTAATATTTTCCTTTTACTCTTCCTGTTTTCTAATGCATCATGTACTTGCACATTCTCTTTTTTTCTCTGACTCCCTTAATAAATACCTCAGATTTCTTTTACTTGCATTTTTCTTGGAACAGAAAGCCTGCTAGAGTAGTGGGAGAAAACTTCAGAACATTTTTGAAAAGTCTGTTTGCTTGAGCTTGCTATAGCAAAAACAGCTTACTCAAATTGTACCAGATAAATCACTGGAAAAAGGCCAATCTGATTCTTAAATTTTATATCAGCTGAGTTGTCCCCTTTGGTGTTTTAATTTAGTGAAAGGAGTTAATTGATGCAGAAATAGTTTGGCAGCACTGTTATTTGAAGAGTCTGAGACAGACTGAACAATGATTTCTCTGAGTATAACGTGAACTTGATTATAAACCTGTATCTGCTGAGAGAATACAGTCATCACTTTCTTCTACAGTTCATTATTTTGGTTTGTGTCTTCATTATTTCAGCTTGTGTCCTCTTGAGGCCTTCCCAGAAGTGCAAGTCTCTAAATTATAGTCCCAGTCTTGACATTGTGATGCATGTTAGCAGAAACTTGTGCTGGCACAGCAGCAGACTTAAGTCAACAGTAGTCTGTAACAGTTTGAAGATATTTCTATGTGAACTGCTTTATGGTATTAGCGGCCAAAGTCAAAACAAATGTTTACATTTATTTCAGAAAAAAATGGGTCTACAACATGACATGGATTTATATCATAAGTCCTCTACTGGTCTCTGCCTGCCTGTGGATGGATTATTCCAGGAGCTGGACTTTGATCCTCCTTGTGTGTCTCTTCCAGTTCAGGATATTCTACAATACCCCACTTTATCTTTGTTCTCCTTCTTGGAATGACATGGTCACTCACCTTTTTTGTCTGTTTCTTCTGATGTCCTGCAGTTCTCATCCAGATCTTTGTATAGGTCTGTAGCTATAATGCAATTGAATCTGCTCTTCAATGCAGTTTGTCTGACACTTTAAAATCATGGATTATGGGAAAATGAACAAATACCAATACAGTTAGAAGTCTTCCACTGCTCTGTCAGAACTGAAAAAAATATCACTATTGTGCTACAGTGGGGAAACTGCATTACTTGAATCAATAATCTAATCTAAACTTATTGTATGCTCACATAAACTAGTGCGTAATAATGGAGAATAATTCTTATACTGCACATATAAGAAAGTCTAAGCAAAGCCTGTTCTTCCTTCTGCACATTATAATTTTACATTCATTCCCTTTTCATGCTTACTTAAAATATTATTTGAACAATAAGAACTGTGATAATGTTTAACTTGGTTCTTTGCCCTTAATAGGAGCTTTTGGGGTCTTTTTTAAGCTGAAAAATTATTTAAGGTCTCTTGTGCACTGAGGCCATCAAGCTGGTATTCAACAGGGACACTTCTTGGGCAGTACTACTTTAAATATACAGAAAAAATGAAATATGGAATATATGTACTTTGGAATACAGACACTGATAACTGAAGAAACATACTCATTTACAACAATTGCTTATCATTGTAATTCCCTTAGTGCTATACATAATGGGTCATATGTTCAACAGTAGTTCACATTTAATAGGTTTTTCTGGGTAAAGAAAATTCCAACCATGAAGTTCTCAAAAATGCAGAAATAAGATGTTGATAGCATATTAATTTCAGGAGTGATCAGTGGTAGATTTTCTGGAAGGCAGCAGCCATCCCATGAAGGATAGGAGCACATTCAAGAAGCAAAGTGGATATAACATCAAAGTGAGAGAGAAAGAAAGTGGTACAAAAAAAGTTTATTCCTCCTCAGCTCTTTAAATCAGCATCTCATTTGAAAGAAAAGATCCACTGAAATCTTCAGTCATTTAAATAGAAGATTTCTGTACCTTCCAAGAAACTCTATATATGTTCAGAAATTAACCAAAATTCTCTTTTTAAAAAGGCATTGATTTTAATGCTTCTAATTTCCTTATACATTTTTAAAAATATTAAAATTTATATAAATATTGTACATGTAGTGGCATACAAATATTAAAAATATTATTTTTTAATGTAGCCTTTACTCCAAATCATTTGTGCTGAAGTATTCTGTATATTAGAGATTATTCTGACATCCAAGAAACACTTTGACAGAATTGCTTTTGCTTTTCACAGGAAGAATTAAAGAGATTTTGATTATTGAAAAATTACAAGAATAATATTCTGTAGACCAGTGCTTGGAGAGCTTTCATATAAAGGAATAGTCCCAGTTCAAAAGTTGTTAAAAGATCTCTCTGCTTTAATTGTTATTAAGAAGCCATACCATTCAAGAGTTTGCTTTTTGCACTTGGGACACAGAATCCATGTTATTTCTTCACAGTCCTCAGTAGAAGCCGAAGACTTCCCCTAGGTATTGCTGAACAAAGTTCAGTAATGTTTACTTGGGAGGGGAGGAAATTGCAACTTTACAAAAATAGAAATATTTTAGAATCACACATAAATTAATATTTTCCTAAAAATTAAGATCAGCAATGTTATGAAATGATGGCTATTATTTGCTTTATATTTGTGTCACAAACTGCAGATTTTCATCCCTTTTTTGTAACTTAGAAATAAAGGCAAGAAGTTTTTCTTTTGTCTGGTTTTGGGTCTCATTTGGGATTTTAGTTGCAGTTTGCTACAGTGTGTAATGTGAGTTCATCAGTCTATGAAAAGAAACACACTGAGGAAACTGCTGTCTCAAAATAAATTTCCTTATTAGTCACACACTGTGAAAGCTAGTGTAGTGTTAGGAACACTGCACTAAAGTAAATGCTCCAAACTGGAGCATAATTATCCTTCAAATGCAAACACAGTTTTAGTATCTCATAGTGAATTTAGAAGTGCAACTTCATAATTTGTCCATAAGGAAATAAAATAAATATACAAAGAGAGAAAAATAATTTAAAACAGAGTAGCCACATATTAGGACAGTTGAAACCTTGACTTAAATTTACAAGTGCCTTGTAAAAGAAGCAAAACAAGTTCAAACACTTGAACTGTTTGCTTGTGCAAAAGAATGAAAAGAATGAAAACATAAAAAATACTCAGTAAATTTGCAGTAGAACCAATTGTTTGCCCTATCTTTGGGAAATTAGGATATAGGAACAGTATAGTATAGGATATATAGGATATATATATATATATAGGAATAGCATAGTATGACCTTCCTTTGCTGATGTTGATAGTAATATTTTTCTAAGATACAAATATATTAATGCCTTTTAAAAAACAAATCTTCATCGTTACAAGAGAATGACTTTTATCATAAGTAGTTGGAACTCATTTTAGTGAATGAGCTATGTGGATGACTTGGACACGCAATATGTTTTGAATTCATATGCCAAATACAGTGAAGTTTCAGTAGCTTGAAAATATGATGGAAAGAAATACATATTGCTTACCACTGAAAATGGCTGTCTGACGTAGTTCATAAGAAATTTAAAGCAATTTGTTATATGAATTATGTGTTAAGTACTGCTAAGTACTTCCAAATTATCTGCTTTATCAGAATTAATTACCCATATTGCAATAGGACAAAGTAAGTAGTACTTACAGATGTAATTACAAATTAAAAACTAGTAAACATTCCCTTAAGAAGGTACATTCTTTAGGCAATTTACAACTTATTACTATATAGATTAGTGGTTAACAAGTGACTAAACTGAGGTCAAAGTTAAAATTAAATAATACTTTTTAAGTTCAAGTAAAAATAATAGCTAATTTGACCTACTTAGAAACTTTTGTTTCAGTGTAAGGTGGTGTAATTAAAGTATGTGAACATCAGTGCTGGATAAGAAAAACATAGTGTACGGTGTACGATCAGAAAAACACAGGATAATTTCTTTGGCTGGCAACAATTGGATATTGTCTTGGATTCAGAAGACTTTCCCCTAGGACTATTAGGTCAAATATTTACTCCTGAAGTCTTATTGCTATATCCTTGTTTGGTAATTTTTCAATCCTGTTCTAAGAAAAAACACATACTCCTTTTGTGTGTTTAAAGTTAAGCCATGTATCTCAGAATATTGTCCAAATGTTTCTTGAATTCTGACAAGCTTGTGGCCTTGACCACTTCCCTGGGGAGTTTTTCAGTGCTTGACCACCCTCTCAGTGAAGAACTTTTCTCTAAATTCTAAACTAAACTTCCTCTGATACATCTTTAAGCCATTCCCTCACATCCTATCACTGGACAGCCGAGAGAAGTGATCAGCACCTCCTTCTTGGGGAAATTGTAGACGGCAATGAGTTCACCCCTAAGTCTCCCCCTGTCTAAGGTGGACAAACCTCATATCTGCAGCCACTCTTGATTTTCCTTCCATCATCTTTGTTTTCAATCTTTGCACAGGTGTTTAGGAGTGACAGAAATCACATATCTGTCAGAAATTTTCAGTTATTTTTTTTTTTCAAAGTGAAAGGAACAGGAATTCCCAAAGTAAGCTAGGGTTTTTAGTGAATCTTTTTAATTTATGCAGGTAGATATGGTATGCAGAGATTACATAAGACTTTCATGATCTAATAGTTGCTATAGGCACATCTAGTTTATTATTGAGAAGTGAGAGAAATTGAGGCTTCTGGTAACTTCTGCTTAATGCCACCAGTGCACGCTGGAGGCCAGCCAACCTGGAGAAACAGCTTTGCAGAGAAGGACCTTGAGATACTGGTGGACAAACTGACCATGAGCCAGCAAAGCCCTCTCATGGAAAGGAGCAGCCTGGTGGGCTGTGTTAGGCAGTGTTGGAGACAGACCGGGGGCCTGCCTGCACTGCTCAGCAATGATGACACCATATCTGGAGTGCTGAACATTCAGACTTCAGCCTGAAGACTATCAGGAATATCTTTGATAAATTAATGATATTAATAAATCTTTGTTGGGAGAAATCACGAAAGTCTGTGCACCATCACCATTACCCTCCTCATATGATACAGTGTCATCACCAAAGTTGTGTAAATGGTGGGAAAACCTGCTTCAGGCAATTTATTAAATAATATAAGGAAAAACTACTACAGGATACAAGTTCATTACACTTACCTAGCACATACTGCTCATCATATTTAGGGGAAAAAAAACCTACAACTAACTAAACTCCATGTCTTGTGAAGCTCAGACTAGACTCTGACTTTATGCCCTTCATTTCCATGATTAAGGATTAAAAATCAATTCAAAGAGTATTTGCTTTCCTTAACAGCTCACAGAAATAAGCAGTAATATATATTTAAAAATATGTTTAAATGTTTATTTAACCTTTCATATTAGTAAACTCACAGAAAAGAAGCTAAAATAAGCACATGTTTTTATGTATGTAATTCTGGGTTTGTTTTCTGTAGTTTTGTTGCATTATACTTTGTATAGCTAAAAAGGATTGAATATTCCTTCTAATTCTTCATGCTTAGGAATTCTTTATTAAGACCATTTCTTTTCTTTTGTCCCGCTTGCTATTCTTTGAACTTAGGTCTCCTCAGGCTCTTCAATATTTTCTATTGACTCTTCTCACTTTAATTTAATTACTTTTTCTTTTTCTGAGACTTTGTAGAAATGGAAAATACATAGGCTGTACTGAATTATATTTCTTACTTGACCTTTAAACATTAAAAGATGAGAAAAAGTATCTTGAAATAGATTCAAACTTTAGATCTGTGTTTTTCTTTGAATCCCATTAAAAATGTGTATTCTTTTTGAAGTAGGGTTGTATGCAGGAGCTGTGAATAAAATCAATAGCAAACAGCAGATTTAGACATAATATAATATGAAAAACAGTAATACTTGTAGCAGTATATGAGCTCTGAAAGTGAAACAAAATTAGGTGGAGGAGGGGCAGGGTGTTGCTTTAAAAACCCACTTAGAATTAATTCATTAATCCTGTAATGAGTATTTCTTCAAAAAAGATCTATACTTCACACAGAATTTGATTGTCATAGGGTCAATAAAGAAAATAATTTCACTTTGACATCTCTTTGCAATGACATGCAGTTGGGACTCTGAGATAAAATCTGTAACTCTTGTAAAATTTTGTTATGAAAGAATAAAAAGAAAGAATAAAACCAGAGAAACACCCGTTTAGAAGGAAAATTTTCTTTTTTGAAATGAATGATGTTTTACTTAATGATCAGTCAGTAAATAGCAGTCCAATTATACTCTCATGCAAGTAAAATAATTTACTTACATGTCTAGTAACTTCCCATGATGGTTTGGGGTGTCATTATTCACACAGGAAAACACTTTAAACATGAAGAAAAATTATGTATTATTTTTAGTAAAATATGAAGTTTGGCAATTTTAGGGACTAAAATAATGGTAATAACAGATTGTTTTTTGATTAGGTAGGCAAACATAAATGATTCTTAGTCTTCTTTTGTTTGAAACATTGGGACTCTGACCATGAACTGATGCTTTATCGCTTCTGAAAACGCTCTCAAAGCAACAAAGGAGGAAGCCTACATAAACCATGGAGAAATTATTAGTGATGTGTTACCGCTGAAGATGAATAGATCATGCAGACACAGGTTGAGGTGTGGTGAAGAAAAAGCAAAGTTTATTTTTCCTCCCAGGATTTATAGGTTTCTTACCATGGCCAGGGATTGGATGATCAGGATAGCACTTTCCCACTGCACTGGCCATGAGAGATGTCCATCACAAGACATGTAACAGAAAGAATGTACACATATTTATGTTTACAGTTATTGTCCTGGGAAAGTCTTTAGAAAACTACGTTAGCAAGCTCAGAAGCTGAGTTTTCAGGGCGACAGTGAAGTGTTGCTCCATGTAGACACTCACAACTCTATGGGGTTGGATGGACACTCCCTGAGAGAACTGAGGGAGCTGGAAGAAGAGATGTGAGGGGAAGTTGTTTTCAGATTTGGTTTTATTTCTCTTTACCCTATACTGATTTGATTGGTAAGAAATTTGATTTACCAAGGTGAGTCTCTTTTGCTCATAACAGCAATTGGTGAGTGCTTTTCCCTGTCTCTAACTCAACCCACATGCTTTTTGTTCTATTTTCTCTTCCTTTGTCCATTTGAGGGCATTGGAAGAGTGGCTTTGGTGAGCACCTGGCATGCCACTGGCATCAACCCATCACAACCTCCAATAGACAGATCATTCCTGCCAGCCCCAGGCAGATATTTCAGCTGAAAAAGGACATCTAAAGTGCTTCTTATGCTTGGGCTTGGTAAAAAAATCACTCTCGAGATTATTCCAGTACTGACATTTATCTGTAGCTGAATTTGAACTCTGAGCAGAAGATTATTCTTGGGGAAAGAAGAAAGCATATTAACAATTGACACATACGTTACCATTGTTCACACAGATTCATGTTTAAAGGACACTGACACATCCCCTACTCAGAATGAGGCCTGTGTCATAATTAAGGAGAAAGAACTATAGGAACTCATTTACACCCTTGAAAAATCTTAGCTGAGACGTAACTGAAATTGTAAAACATTTTTAAAATATTCCAATAACCAAATGTCCTGCTCAGGTAATATCTGCTTCTGGAAATTGAACTTCTTTCTATTTAATTTCATGAAGTCTGTTCTTTTTTAGAACAGGTGTGGACATCCTGTGAGACCATGTCTGTGTTCATACAGCTCAGTGTCGAGTTAGAACTTTTAGGCAATTAGCTATAGTAGGCTGTTTAGACCACTGTAGGTGTTTGCTAACACTTAACAGGCACCAATTATTGTGGCTTATCTCTTGTATTGCAGATATTGAAGCAGAACATATGGTTCATAGACTGACAGTTAATTATATGTCAATAAAAAGTCAATAAACTGCTTTACTCTCAATTTGATTTAAAGTACATGAAATAAGCATTTTTTCTTCCTGCAATTGTATCTAACTCATAGAGTACCTATGTATGTCTACTCAAAATCTAGCAGAAATGGGAATCATAAATTGCTCAGGTCATTTTTTTAATCTTTCTGTTAAGATCTTCAGTCTGCAAACTCAATATTCAGGAAGGTACCTAAGAGCCAATTGCATCAGTACTAAAAATGTAACATCTAAATACTTTTAATCTTTGAACATGAACTAACTTTTTGTTTTTAGTGTCCTATCCAGCAGTATAATTAATTTAAACATTTCTGATTTTGTCACTCTGAAATTGTGGATAAAAGCCAGATTGAAAATTAAAAGTATTTATTGGAGATTGTCTGTTTGGATTGTATTCTTTAACACTGTTTCTTAAAGTTTAACTTATTTTTTTCTTTTTTTTTTTAGATCTAATTTTATGAAACACATTACCATGTTACTGTAAGATGCAAGCCAACTTTTGAAAAACCGTTCTGTATAACAAGACAAATTTTGAATCCAAACAGTTTATTAAATTTTATGAGTCCATTGTTTGTCCTGACTTGCCTCCTAATTTTCCCCTTTGAAGAAAGAGAATGTGTTTATATTTGACATGGGACTTTTTTAAAATTAGATTTGTCATTCAGCATAATGCTTTTGATGATTTTAAAGCTTTAATATGATGTTTTAAAGTTTTAATTATATCTTACAAATTAAAAAACAACATCAAACAAGCAAATACTATCAGTCCACATCAAAAAGCCAAATCAGCAAATGATTCTAAGTAAATGGGAAAATGTTAGGTGCGTTTTTGGATAGGAGACAGACTTTTCATTCTTGAATTATTTTGAATTCACTCCAATTTTTGCATATGCTTCCCTTGTTTAAACAAGGTTTTATCACTTCAGATGCCTTAAATTTTTCCTGTCTTCTCACAACTTGTGCTGCTATTTGTAATACACTTTCCTAACAAGAACAAAATGGGATATGAAAAATCCTATTTTCAGACTTTTTTATGTGTTATTTAACACACTGTGCCACTAAGCAGGCGTCTTCTGTCTCAGCAATTACGTTAGATGATATAAGACTATATGTTAGAAGATCTTTTGCTGCTATGGTTTGATAACTTTAAGAAGACATTGCAAAAACTTTACCTATTAACCTGCTTTACTTGTAGTTCCTGACATGTCTTGGTATCGATTAGAGGTGCACAGGGCAGTCAAGGCTAAAATCAGGATAACAATGTCTATGAATTCCTGAGGTAATATACATCAAACCAGCAGGGAGCAAGACCATTTACAGCTAGGTAACCATACCAGCAATTCTCTATAAGGCTGAGATTGCTTACATACTGATATCAGAAACACCAAATTTAGGTGTACAGATTCTTATGCCTTGATACTACTAAGGTTTCAGGTTTTTAAATTATTTCTTTTTGCCTGAAGGTTGCCTCTACGTCTGTAAGAATGCATACGGCATGCATGTTGATGTGAATACGTAGATATCGGTTATGCCACAGAGCTTATGCATAGTCCAGGTGCTCAGTGAGCCCCTGTGAGACGTTATCTTTTCCTGTACAAATTCCCTTTCATTCATTCCATTCTTCTAAGTGTGAGCAAATGCCTTTCAGGACACTGTTCTGTACTGGCCCCCATCCTGATATTTTCTTTAATTATTCTTGTAGGCCATCATGAGAAATCACAACACATTTTACTGCACTAGTGGGTGAACATTGTCTCTTCATTCTCTCCTTCTCTGCTGAGAAAAAATAAAAGAAAAATACACACCACAGCATATAGTATTCTGTTTTGTAAATTTCATGTGATAGTTAATTTCAGTTATGACACTGCCCTAACAATAAAAGTGCGGTAGGGTCTTTTCATATTTATGAGTGATCACTAAACTCAACAATAACTTAAACTTTGGAAGTGCTTTATATAGCTTTCATCATTTTCACTTTTGAAAACTTAGAGGTTCATATTAATATGTTCACTATATTTTTTTCAAAACCCGATGTTTAAAGCTTTTTCCAGCTGTTTTTGCTTATGAAATGCATTAAACTTCAGAAACGAAAAGAGCAATGTGGAAATACTTCTGTGAAAATATAGATCATCACAGTTACAGCATGCTTTTGAGTAGGCACATTGTAGCATGAAAACATTCAGCTGATCTGCTTGAATATTATTTCAGCAGCCCACTCTTTAGGAACATTTTGACAAGTATTTCTAGCTAACACTTTATTCTCATTACCACAGCTAGTATATAGTGCAAGGAACTCTGCTATTCAGAATGGTCACAGCTCAAAACAGGCACAGGAAATCTGGAACAAAGTACTCAGAATGGAGATTTGAATCAGGCCCCATGTGAAACTTCTAAACTGTGCTCTGTCATTTGATGATCTTTCAGTTTCCAAGTTATACACTATCCTGTGAATCTCTCCACACATCTAAGGGTAAATTTTCAGTTTGGAATATTATCTATGATCTCCTCTGATTATTGCATCACTGATCAATTTTGTGACTCGAAATCCTTATCAACCTCTGTTTGTTGAGAATAAGCATGATTATTCATGAGTTTAAATTATGTCTATACATTTGTTCACTTTAATTCACTCTAACTTCCTCTAGTATATGGTATTTTCTTCTTAAAATGGTACTTTCTTCAGTTCATTTTCAATTTGTATGTTGCCTTTGATTTTTCACATTAGAATACTAAATGTCTCTGACATAGCTTTACAGAACTGAAAACCAGCTCATTAAATACACCCTTTCAACATATGTGCACACATCCTCACTGTGGGGTTAAGGTTTTTAAAACAGTCAGGTTGTTTGTATCCTCCAAACATACATTTAAATAAGATGGACCCACTGTTATGGTATTTTCAAATCAAAGAATACTTCTCAATTTATTAGGAATGGGTGCAACTAGTTGGGAGAGTACATGAATATATGGGGATTGCCTTCTAAGTGTCCTCTTTCAGCTGATATTCTCAAGTGAATTTGCTAATAAAATAATTGTGTTTGATTATTTACAACACTCAGATTATCTTTTACACCAAAAACCTTTATTCCTTATATGAAAAAGTTATCTAAGAAAATGAGTATACCATGAAATACACTTTGAAGTGTGTAGATTTAAAGAAGGATCACCTTCCCCTTTATAGGAGTTGGCTGACATCTTATTTTAGACTTAATTTGGATAATTCTATAAAAATGTAATTTTTATAAAAAGATAAAATTTAAACTGGCAGTCAGTACTGTTGCTATAAAGTAAAAATCTAACAGACTGAATTGAAGAATTCAAATTTACTATCATGCTTGGTTTCAGGCAAAAATTGTAGAAATCGTATATGAGTTCATTATTTTAAATTGTTCATATGTAACTGATGATGAAAGCAAGTAAATTATTTCAGATGAGAAATCACAGTGCTTTGCACTTTTCTACAAGCAAAATCAATCCTGATTGAACAATTAGCATGCAGGTTTATGAATTTAAAATTACCTCATTTCACATAATACATTTTCAACAAAATACAGCCAAGGACCTAAAAAATCTATCTTTAAGTGAAATATTTTTGCTCATATCTTGATGATTGCTTATACAAGCTCAGTGAATTCAACTAGCTTTGGATCTGAAAAAATCATATTTATGTATTCATGTTAGCATTTACTATACCCAGTTCCCAAAGGAGTAATTAATATCTCAACTTAGATCATCTTTGGCAGATGAAATCCTGTTTTCCACAAGACATCTTAAGCTATTACTTTGTGCAGGTGTTAGAGGAGCAAAAGGTTCATCAGTTTCAATGTATGGCACATGTGACTGATGCCCAGGGGACTTCCAAGACAACACTGAAGAGGCTGCTTTCACTCACTGATTACACACTTCCATGCTGTTAATGGTCTCATTAAGCATACTACACAAAACGTGTGACTTATTAGTTGTGGCCTCTCCTATGTGCAATTGCCTACATAGATTTGTTACTCTTTAAAACATCAAATAATTTTAAAGCTGTGGAGTCATTAGTGTTGCAGTATTGCTGTATTGTCACCAGAGAAACTGCTCTAGTTGAAGCCTTGATAATTTTAATTATACATTATGAATTATATCACAAATCAGCTATGTAGCATCTAGTTTAAAAATTCGTATTCAAAAGAATGGAACAATTTTCTCATTTTCTAATGAGTTTAAGAGTTGAGAGTGAATTTTTATAAAAAAAAATTTGTAGCAAATATCTTTTTTCTTGTCACAGAAGTTTAGGCTTCCGACAGGTTAAATGTTCTCTGACATCTCAGTATTCCTTGATAAAATCCATATTCAAAATTCTAGAGTAACGTCCAAAGTAAAATTCATAGATAATATGCACATTCTACTGTCATTTGTTTATTTCTTTAATGTGTCCATCTATTCAGATGTACACATTGTACAAATGTACATCTGTATACAATGTGTACAAGTGTGCACATTATGCAAGTACATTTTTAATATTTTTGTCTTTTTAATTAATGCTGTTGTCAAACAGGACCAGATTCTTTTTTGTCATTTTAAAAATCTTGTTTAAACAAAGAGTAAGTGTGAGAATTTTCTGCCTCAAACAAAAGGTTTGAGAAAAATGACAAGAAACTTACAACTAAAATTTTAAGGGGTTTATAGATGAAATTTTTAAGTAGCTTTAGCTGCTGTTGCCACGTTGTATTCCAGATAAATAAGCATTTCTATAAATAAGGATATAGATAAACTCAGAGTATGTTTGAAAAGAAAAGAAAGAAAAAGAAAGCTAATTGAATTTCAAAAACAGTTCAGGTGCATATAAAACAGAATATTTTTTTTTTCCATGTCAATTAAATACTTCGTACAAATGTGTCAGACACTTTTATAGAGTGGGAAGATCATAATTTAAGCTGTCAAAGGGTGAAATTATTTTGAGAGGTTTCATCAGCAGGGGGTTGGAAACAGTTTAATGTAAGAGTGCCTGCAATTAATAGAGTTATATCTAGCTGGAGGGTTGATTTATTGTGTTTCTGTTGTCTTTCTTTCTCTTTTCCCCCCAACCCCACCCCTGCTTTTGGAAAATTCTTTTCATGAATCCTATGTGTCCTCAATAACATAAATTGGCATGAAGAATTTGCAGCACTCTTAGATATTTCTTCCTATTTTCTTTCCAGTTATTACTAAGTTAAGGCTTTCAGGTCAAATAGGTTTAATTTAATCACAAGGGTGTGCATTTGGCAGTAAATGAAGACCATTTACATTGTATTTCTGATGACTTAAATGATTTTAAAACCGTTTTTGCATATGAACATTGAGAACTTTTCTCTCAAACAAGCCCATTCTTTTCCTATAAGAGGTGGTGTTCAATTTTGTATAGACAAGTAGATTTTTTTGCACTGCACAGGTAATAGGTTTTTTATCAAATTAATCAAACCCAGAGAGACAAAGAAAGAGTCTCAATGGAGTTTTCATTAAGATATTGTACCAGTTAAAATTTTTGTATGAGAGATTTTTTTATTATAAATTAGGTTCCCTAAATCTCTCCAGAATATTAGTGTCCTTCATATTACTTATTAAGTACAGCTTCATTAGGATAATGAAATCAGGTGAGTAGCTCTGGAAGAATAAGTATGTAAAAATTTAGATTTCTGAAAGACTTGCTTTAAGCCTTTGCTTATTCCACATTGTATTTGCATCTGCTAGAAAATGTTCCTTTAACATAGCACCATTGATTTAGTTTGCTTGTGTTGAAAACAGTACTGTCAGAAAATGTCTGAGTACTGCTGAAATTCCTGCACACTTCACCACTCTCTTCTCGTTTCTAAAGCACAGTCCAGAATTTTCCTCCTGAAAAGATACTTTCTATTCAATCAGCACATACAGAGAGGTGTAGAATTACCAGCTTTCAGCCACAATACAAGAAATGGATCTACCCTACACATCATGCCTACTGAACATATTTTTTTTTCCTTTTTCTTCTTTCTTTGTTTGAGTACACCCATGCATCCTGCACATAGAGCTCAATCCTGAAGCAGGAACTGGACACTAAACTCAATATTTCAGCATTTTCTAGTTTTCTGCTAAGGGCTTAACTGAAGAACTCGCCCAGTCTTCCTGCTGTTAGAAGAGCCTCAGGATGCTTATATCGCTTCTTGTCTTATGCCTTTTATAATTCAAAATAAGTAACAGTGTTAAAAACTGTGGCCAATATTTTTATTTGTCACTTGATTATATTAATCATGGTTACTACTTAGATCTGTGAGAGAGCTTGGAAAGAATGGACTGTGGAACTAGGGAAAATACATTAAGATCAGAGACAAAAATAATGGTTTGACTAATAGGGCCTAAATTTTTTTATGGCTTCACCTTGCAGTAAGACGGCTTGATGTTTTTCTGTGATGCATTTAAACAGGTTCTTTATTTGAGTGACAGTTTAGTTAGCTGATCCTTTTGCTCACTTGCATGAATAAAACCAGAACTTCAGAAACTCAGGATGTGATAATGGAGCTCATTAGCTTTTAGTGAGGACTTTTTTATCACTTTACTAGAAAGGCCAGTTAATTTCATACTGCAGGGCCTTTCTGCTTATGCTTCTTTACTACTCTGCCAGGCAGCAACAAGAAACAAAACATCTTTTCAGAGCAAGTGAGGATCATACAAATGAAAATGCATTTATATCCACAATATCTGAATGAAATATGACAAGTGGTATCATCCTATATTTTGTTTGTTTGGTTCTTCTTGAGATTACATAGCATTTTGTAGGGATAGAAAAAACAGGTTTATCTTTTTGTTTCTTTTTATTCCATGCCAGATGGAGAAAATCCCAAGCAGATCAAAAGCACTGCTAAAAATATCTTATAAAACAAATCATTTACATATAATTATAACCATAAACTAATATTCTTCTGCTATATACTATATTCTATTTAGTACATACTGTGTTCTATGTTTTATGAGGTTTCTGTGTACCCCAGATAAGTTTGATACCCAAATGGTTTGTTATCAGCACTGATAGTGTTTTGAAGTTTCTGTTTCTCCCCTCCTCCCGCCCCAGCCTCAGATCAAGAAGATTTAATTTTATATTTTGTGTGGGAAAAAACCCCATAGTTTTGAAAGTTTCACTATTCAAAAATAGATAATGAAGTTTAAAGTGTTTTGGTGTTTTTACTGCAGTACTCTCCAAAGAAGTACAACTTTCTTGAAGTTTCCATCAAAAATCTCAGTCTCAGTATCTCATACTCGGCCTGTGAATGTAAACGCTCGTTTGTAAGGATTAGAAATTAAAAATTCCTAACATTAACACTGTAGTCTTAAGAGTTGTAAAAGTGATTAGTAAACCCCAATCCTCTTATGATACTGTTAGAAACATAATAAGATAATATTTACATAAACAATTATTAGATCCATAAATCAAGACTTTTAATGATATCAAATATGACTAATTCTTCTTGAAGTATTGTATTTAAAATCCTGTGTGTTTTAGTGGAGAAGGTTTTTGGCTTAGTATTTACAGTAGCAATAAGAAATATTTAGTAACACAGTTGCTAATGATATTTTTAGACACCCATTGTTTAAATAAAAAAGATTTAAGAATAACCTTTTATAACAGTTTCAAAAATACAAAGAATAGGTTATTTGTAAAAAATATTTTCAGTTTTAAAATCTGCATTAACTAATAATTTTATGTTTTTAGCAGCCTTTTGATTAAAAATGATACTTGAATGATTGATGAATTAAGGTCCATTTTGTGAAAAATGGAACTTAAGTCTTTGAAAGACGTATAGAACTCACAGTAATTATACTCTAGTTTTTAAATTTTCATTTATTATGTCTGCAAATATATTGCTAATTGAATGATAATTTTTCAGTTTTTCTATTAAATTACTTTTTTTTTATTTTTGTAACTTTAGTCCATGTTGGTAATATTAATATTTTTTTAAAGTAGGAAAATAATTATTTTGAAAACAAAAGTAATATTTTTTCTTAAAGAATAATATTTTGATAGAAATACTTATATTTCTATATATTTCTGAACAAAACTTGTAAACTACCATTTTCTTCAAAAACTGTGGATGGCATAAAGAAACTTTGCATTATTTAGAAGTTCTTACTGAAAATCAAATTTTTTCCCAATTTGCTCTCTCCTTCTGGGTTATATAATACCATCAAAATCCTGTAAACTGCCATTTGAATGCTGCCTGTATCAGCTGCCAATTTCTGTTTAAGCTTCACTGCCTCATAACAGCATCCAACAGCAAGGGGAGCTCTAAGACAAGTCGGAGTAAGCTGAGAAACTTTTGAGAGAAGATTAGAAATACTGTCAGGAAAATATGATAGAGTTTGGAGAAAAGCTTTGGAATGGGGGAGGGACACAGCTGTTATTCACCATAAGTGAGGCAGCCAGAGGTGTTTCCAAAGTACATGAGAAAGATTAAAAAAGTGTGGGAGATTATAGGAAGCAGCCAAGTGACTAAATAGAAATGGTCCAAAAAAATCAAGCTCCCATCTCAAGCGAGATGTACCAAATAGCTAAGAAAACCACCTAGATATGATATGGTGGGTAGAGAGTGGTGGAAATAGATAGCAAATTAGATGTAGATTGATCTATCCAGGATATAATAGCACCTCTGAATTACAAATATAATTTACCTTCAAGCAAGAGAAAAAGGCTATATGAAGGGATGTCATACTGACTTTCACTGAAAGGCATGAAGATTGAACTGAGTAATTTTGTCTACAAAGAAATGTTCTTTCAAAAACATGTCACACTATTTCATTTTTCCAGAATTCTTTTTATTAACTTCAAGATGGTAACTTCTGACCCAGATCAGAAAGAGTCTGTGATCCAGGAAGCACCAGATTTTTAATAGCCTATTAATTGCCGTTGACATTAACTTTCTAAATGAAAGATTTTGAGAATGGTTTCTGTTACTTAAATCTGTATCTAGTATTTAGATAAATGAATAGTAAAACTCTATGAAGAATTGAATGTACAAAATTATTTGACCTGTACTGATTTTGAATTTATTTTGCACATCCAGCGTATTTTGCTCATCCAGCTTTGTTTCCAGCCACCATAACCCATATTGTAGGATGCAGGATGTCTTTCCAGGTGAAAGACTGCTTTGTTCACAAAGACCACATACTTTGGCATATAAGAAATATATAACTAGAGAAATTTATTGTATGACTGTAATGGTAGACAAGGTTTGTAATTCCAATATGTTCTATATACTGTGGATACAGGACACAATTTTTGTTAAGTGAGGCAAGAAAAGGGATAGCCAAACCAGAAGCAGAAAGGAATATATAGATCTATATAATAGTAATACCTCATATTAATGAGGTAGGCCTCATCACTGGATCATCAATTAATCCTGAAGATGTACATTAACAGATGAAACCTCTGAATTTGATGCAGGCTAAACATCTTGAATTGAAAATCTAAGAGTTGTTTTCACAAAGTGAAATTTTTTGCCCAAATGTAGATTATTAGTATACTTACCAACCTTGCCCATGAGCTAAAAATGCTATGATAGATGTACTAAAATTAGTTGAGCATACTTCTATATTAATGCTCAAACTTGTCCTTATAATATTTACTATTTTGCTATTTCCATTAAAGATTTTTTTTTTTATTTTTTTTTTTTTTTCCTAAGAAAGGGATCTTTTTTATTTGGTATCTGAAAATGACATAAATTTTATTTTCTTTTTCTTTCTTGGCTATGGATACTCAAGCGTGGAAGAGTGAGAAAGCAATTTTGGTTAGGAAGTAAAGTCGTAAGTAATGAACAAGAAAAAATTAGTCTCATGTGCAAGTTAAACATTTATTTAGGAAGTCTAACATCCTCTGGAATATACTGTGTACAGTTCTGTTTAAAGGAAAAGGACCATGCTGTCACACGGCAGGAATGACTTCACAGCAATTATAGGAATTCATTTAAAACTGTGGGAATTATTAAATAGAAATGACTAGCACTAATCTTACAGTACAGAAGTGTGAATGGTCAGCAGGAAGAAAGATTCAATGAGCTGGTTTTTTTCTCCACAGTGAAACATGTTATAGGGAAATGTATATTTAAATTTATATAGGAAAGTATTTCACTTTCCTACAGTTAAACAAGAATAGAATTTTGGGCTAATACTTCTAGTTACTAGAAGTTTCTTAGCTACTGGTACTATCTGATAGATACTGTGGATTGTAACATAAGGAAAACAGGGTGAGTTTATCTGAAATTTTATTACATGTTGAGAAGGTATATCCTGCAAAAAGTAATTATATCCATTCAAATTTTTACCACATGGGAATTTATCTGTCAATCCCGGTTGAGAATGATCAAACATAAATATGTAGCCATCAGTTCAACAGTAGTACTAGCTAGGGGATGATGTCCCAGTCACAATGTACTGGCTTGATACAATAAAATAATCTGTGAGACATCTCTAGGAAAATGCACTGTATTCTTACTGTCCTGAGGCAGCAATTGTTAAAGATCTTACCATCTACTCTGCAGGTCTGACTTACCACTGAGTTAAGTCTGGCCTTCATGAAGCTGTGGTGAATGCATCAAAAGTATCCTCTTAGGCCTGGGCTGCTTGTTTTGATAGTATTTGATTTTTTGTTGCTTTGGGGTTTTGTTGGTTTTTTTTTGGGGGGGATGAGTGTTTTTGTTATCTTGTTTTGTTATCCTTTTGTTATCTATCTTGAGAATACAGAAAAGATAAAAATTCACAAACGTTTCAAGGCGAATAATCAATTCGACTAGATTTTGGAATACATAAGAATTTACTTTATCTTCTCCTTTTTCTCCTGATCATAAGAAATATTCTTTTAAATAGGAAAGGTAGCAAGTGTAATTCACCAACTTAATAAGGAACTCTCATTACTCTGATTTGTTTATTTAAAATATTTTCCAAGAATCAAAAGATTGAACACTGTTTGACTAAATGCCAGAAATCTGATTATTTAATAAGTATTTTTAAAATTTATTTTAGATTTCCATTGATGTCGTTTAGCTTTTAATTCTATTTCAGAAGGAATGCACAGATAAGGGACTGATATTTTGACAAATTTTTGTGTAACAAACTGAGAAAATTGAAAATAATCTTTCAGTTGTGGTTAAGTACCTAATCTGACACTTAAACATAAACATAGATACATTGACAGTAACACTGTGACCTGTCCTTCATTGAGACAGCTAAAGGCTATCAAATTGTTGATAAATATTTTAGTTATGAACAAGAAACTGAATGTGATGAGTAATTTTAATCAAAAATAAAGAAGCTAAAGAGGAATAGATCTGCCTATGAACTGAACTATGGTTTTGAAATTTGATGTAAAGGTGAGGGAAAAAAATTAATTGGTATTTTCAGTTTTCATGTGAGCATTTTAAGCTTTATTAAAGCCTTTTAATTTCCACAGTGTGTTAGTGTGCAAATTTTACTGGCAAATTAAAACATCCAGATATTTTTTCTCACAACCTGATTGTGTTACAAACAACCAAGATAGAATGATTTGTTATAAATTCCTATGTACATCTAGATTTACTTCTTACAGGAGCATGTAATGATAAGACAATTGCTAATGGCTTTAAACTCAAAGAGTAAATTTAGATGTGATATTAGGAAGAAATTCTTTACTGTGAGGGTGGTGAGGCAATAAACAGGTTGCTCAGAGAAGCTGTGCATGTCCCAACCCTCGATGTGCTCCAAGTCAGGTTGAATGGACTTCTGAGCAACCTGGTGCTGTGAAAGATGTCCCTGCTTTGAACTAGGGGGTCTGTAATGTTGCTCTCAATCCAAACTATTCTATGATGATGGGAAAATGGCAATATTTTAAAAGATAAGGCATGAAAAAATTGTTTAATATATCTTCTTTTAATAAATTCCATCATCCCTACTCTCAATTTCTACAGTGAAGAATTTGTGCTTTGCCTTGGAGTCTCTAACTGACATAAAATCCCATTATATGTGAAAGAACTACTTAAAAAAGGTATATATCTTGAGGCTATTTCCTCATATATTTCTGTAAGTAGGAGGGGGTGGGTTTTTTTGTTGGTTTTTGGTGTTTGTGCTTTTTTAAAATTTATTGAAAGCCTGATGCATTTTATTTTCAAAACAAGATTCATTTAAAACCTGATGAAAAAGATATATATTTTTTTTTTATTTTCTGCCCCATGTTATCAAGTAAGTAATCTCCTGTTTCAGTAACTATAAACTAAGAGAAACTACTACAATCTAGATAGCCATAACTGAATCCTAACTTTACTTTATTGATCTTGAAAAATGCCACTTTGGGCCTCTCTGCTTTCCTGTGAGAGGTTCCTCTATAGGAATCCCGTTTCTCCTGAATCTTTTCAGGATTCTTCTACCTTCTCCTGCAATATGCTTTTCCAGTTAGCTCAAGTGAAGAATTCAGCCTCTTGTCCTCCTATAAATTTCTTGCTTGCTAAGGTACGGCAAGAGAGACTTCTCTGGCCAAACCAGCTCTCATGGCTGCCAGCTTAGACTCACTGACTTTTGGGTCTGCTGACTTTGAGCACTCTTTGGAGATTAAACCTGTAGGCTCATTTAACTTTCCTGTTGAATGTAACTTTTGTCAAAAGGTCTGTTCTACCAGTCATAATAACACGGAAAGTGTAGACTAATTTTTCCTTAGTCATAGGTTCTGTTAAGGAAATGGTTACTAGATTTGAAAATAGAAATAAATGCAAACAGCACAGTCTGTGTAGGCGAGCAGCAGACAGAAAATAGAAAACAGGGATGTGCATACATGTTATGTATCTAGGCAGAGTCTTCCTGCAGAAGAATATTTTCTTAGAGTAGTATTCCAGAATATAGTTTTCTTCCATGATGAAGCTGTTGTCAGTCTCTGAAAACATTCCTAGCCTGGCACAGAGATTTGCCTTCTTTTGGCCACTGTGTGCACAACTACTTGCAAAGCCACACTATAATATTCCACAATATGTAAATACTACCTCTTCCCACTCTCACTGCAGAGTTATTTTTAAACTGAATCACTGCATTAATTTTATTGATAGAGTAGACTTCCGAAAAGATGTTATACACAGAGGGCAGTGAAGCTAGAGGTATAAGTAGAAGTCACTGGGAATTAAGTGTTTGAAAACTTTTAAAGAGGGCAACTCATTAAAGACAACATATTGATAAATCAACATTATGAAATTTCTCATCTTTATAATTTTTAGTCCCAGAAGGCTACTGAATGCAAGTCTATTTCTATATCTTTCCTTCAGCTTTCCTCTGCACAGCTAGAATACAGTGTCTAATTCTGGGTTCCCTAATACAAGAAAGATACACTGGAGCAAGTCCCAGACAGGACCACAAAAAAGATTAAGGATCTGAAGCATCTTTCATAAAAGGAAAGGCTGTAAGAGGTGAAACTGTTCAGCTAAAAAAGAGTGGTCTCAGGGAGAATTCTATCAATGTGTTCAGTTCATTGAAGTAATAGATTTTTACTACAGCAGTAGGCAAATTTAACCACTGTTTTATGCAATTGAAGAAGTAAGTCTAAGTACTTTTTCATTGTTTTTTCTTCCTGCAGTAATAAATGAAGCATGGTGAATTTGGTGTCAGCTCACAGTAATTTTGATTTTTATTTGTGAACGTTACATATTTATGAAAGTTGCATAATTTCACCCCGTATTTCAACAGTTTAATATGTAGCAATGCTAGCTTTTTCAGAGTTATAATTGGGAATTTAAAAGAATTTTATGCATTTTCTACCTGTATGCTGAATTCAAGTGTCTCATGAGGGAATAGTAAATCAATGTGTTTTATCCAGTGGGATGTGTAACCAAACAAAGGACAAGCAGTTCTATTATAGTTAAATGACTAATAGTCTGAATTACTACAGTCTGTTTACTGCAATAATATTGGCCTCATATAGTCTGTGTCCCTAACTCTGAGATTGCAAAAAATAAAAAGAATAATTAGAGTGAAGAAGCATGTTTACTTTAATAATAGAATTCACCTCAGATACACTTGTATTAAAAATTTTGCACCTGAATCTAGGCCTTGTTAGCATAAATTTCATTAAGTGCTCTTCTGCTTTTGTGCCAAAGAGAAGCAGAACATATTTCAGATATAGCAGTAGGTTTGTACTGGCAATTCATAGTAGATAATAAAAATGCTGAAAATAAGCAAGTCTGCAATCAACAACTGAAAAAAGAACATAACATTGATGAAAAAATTGAGAACAATGATGACAAGCTTTTTATATACAAGTTCATGCTTCCACATCACAAAAGATCAAGAAATATTAAAGAAACAGGGCTTAGCATCAGTGGAACAAAAGCAATCAAAAGAATTACTTAGTAAGCTTATACTAGTGATTGTTTTTGTCTGCTTGTTTGTTTTATAATAGCTGTGGTTTTTTTTCCAGTCTCCTGAAAATTAATGGCAAGTTGTTTTCTTAGGTACAATTACTGACTGTGTGGACAGCTAAGTGAATCTGACAGTGCTTTGTAGAACTTTCCAGTCTCTTGTCAGTGTTGGAATTTTTTGTTTGTTTTATTTTTTCTATAAGAGTTTACTTCCTATTTCTCTAAAGTTTGTGTTATGAATAAAATTTCTCAGACACTTGAAGAAAATTTCTTGAATTCTAACGAAGGCAACAGGTGACCTGTTTTATTTAGCAAGAAGCTCCTGACTGAACTCAGATTTATGAAGTAAGATACAAGAGTTGAAACAGGGACAGGTGCCTCAGAAGAAGTCTAAAGATGCTATTCTATCCTGTAAGGATGGGGTTAAAAAAAAAAAAAAAAGGATTCTACAGGTTTCAAACATCTAATTTTATTAAAATAATTGAAAATATCAGAGAAAAAGAGCATGACAACAATATTATTCAGAGGCCCTAATGGTACCATTTCTTTCCTTCTCTTTTTTCTAATTGCCTTAAACAAATTGCCTTTACTTTGTTCCTGAGCTATTTCCTATGCTTGCCAAGCCTGCTAAGAGCCTCACAAGAATTAAGGTGGGTTTTCAAGACTTTTGAAAGTGAAGAAGGAATGTTCTACAAGATGAGCTCCGGATTTCTCCTGGAGTTCGAGACGGAGTCAGTTGGAGGGAAAACCAGGACTGGACGAATGAGGATTGATTTTTCTTTTTTTTTTTTTGAAGGATATTATCTAGAGATATAACAGACTGTGAAATTATCATGTATATTATCACTGTGTTGTATATACATTGAGAAAAAAATTGTAATTTCAAATTAGTAAAACCTGATAATTTGAGAAGCACAAAATGTAATCTGCAGTTGTGATAAACTCAGTCTTTACCAAATGTTTTTACAAAGAAAAGATCCAGAGAAAAGCTTGAAATAAGGCAAAGAGGTAGCCCAAAATTAAGAGGAATATTATGGGATTTGTTTATTAATAAGATGATAAGCTGATTTGTTTTAAGGGATCTGGGGTCATCTAATCTAACTTCCTCCTCATATTGGGTTTATCTGAAGCAGGTGCTCGGGTCCTGTCCAGGTGAGTTCTGAGCACCTCCAGAAACTGAGATCATGAAACCTCACAGAATTTTTTTGAGTAGACTGTTCTAGGGTTTGATCACCATCGGGGAGAACAATTTTCATCAGAGAACTTTTCTGGTGCCCATTGACCTTTTGTAATTTATTCATGTCCTGGTTTACAGCAGTTTTGGGAGATCCAGGCAGGTTCCAGTAACAGAAGAGGAAACTTGGTCTGACCTGGCGCCTTCTTATAAGTGTGTGCTTGTGTAAGCAGAGGAGGGAGCGGCGAGAAAGAGGCAGAAGAGAGTAATGTCGTCAGTAAAGAAAAAAATGTTAGAATTTAGCAGGATTCAAATATCATGGCTTTTTCTTCTGGTAACCCTACAAAAATCTAAATATACTTTTGAATAATCACTTTATTCTTTCTGGAAACAAGACTGTTATATTTTTAAAGAACTCAAGAGAGAACTGGGTGTTTCTCTTTGTCCTGTCACTGTTAATTATATTGTAAGAAGCAACTTCATTGCAGTCAATGCACCAAGAATGCAGCTCTGTAACTTTTGCTCAGTCATGTATGCTTCTTCCTGTAAGTCAGTACATTAAAGTAAAGAATAAGATGTAGAAATGTTCTTTTTTTTCAGAGATTCCACTTCAGGAGCAAGCAGTAAAACATATTTAATGGCATTCCTCAACAGCAATATGTTGTATAAGAAAACTGGCATTGATTTTTCTGACAAATATGCCTCTCCCTCTCTCTCTCTCCAGTCTTCCGTAAAAATCAGTACCACTAGCAAAAGGATTGAAGATTCAAAGCAGAGCATACACAAGTGTAAAATAAGGTTAGCCCTTCAGTATCTATTCCCTTTTGATTAAGGTATGGAACCATTTGCTTTCTGTGACAGGTAATAGAACCTGAGGTTTTTAATGGAAAATATGCGCTGTATTAATTTGGAATCTCCATTGTTAAAACAAATTGTTGCTGGTTTTATTTATTTAATATTTTCAGAATGAAAAGAATTTTTTTTTTGCTGAAATGTAAATTTTTGATAAAACTAAAATTCAAAGCTTAAAGAGAACAATATAGTTTAGCAATATTTGTATAACTTGTGACTTTCAAGATTCAAATTTTTAATGACAAAATTTAAACATACAAAAAATTTTTACTTTTTTGTATTGCAAAATAGTAATATTTTGTTAAGAAACTAAAATAAGAAATATATTTTTGCTCCAAGTTGAATTTATTTTTTTTTTGTTCTAGCCATAAAATATTTTTAACCTTTTCAGTAATGTATTAGACTGCATTTACCTTTTACCACATATTTTCAAGTATTTTAAGTCTGTTTTTCCATTCTCTGCTGACTTATATTTTCTGGTGAAAAATACTCATAATGACATGTTTTCAAGTTGATAAATGTGAGCTATACATCTAGCCAAATGTGTGTATAAAATAGATTTTAGCTCTGAATGCGGAAATATGAAAAGAATCTAGGGTTTAAACTGCAACCAACAAGATTCTGTCTTACTCTTACAAGGGCAAATGAGGGTAATATGGAAAATTATTTAATAAATTTTGAGCACTTCAACAAATGAAAATTAATTAGATTTGTTTGGTAATATTTTATAATAAAAAATTTTCACATCAAAATGTTTGCACAGTTTTCCTCATGCTACTTCTTAGCTGCAAAAATTTTTTTACCCAATTTTAAATGTATCAACAGTTTATAGTAAAACAAATGCTAAAAACATCTTCTGAAATTTCATGTACTGTAGGGTAGCTGTATGAAGGTTTCTGCCATGTCCACACACTTGAGTATTTTGAAAGAGCAAGGCACAAAGGTGATTTTTAATTTAACTTCCTATCCTCATGGACAGTGAATTTTAGAGCAACTGAACAAAATTTCACAGCACTACTTGGAGAAGAGTGCCCTATTTTTTTCCATAATAGTTTATACACATGATTTTGCATGCAGTACATTCCTGCCTGTAGACATAAAGCTTTGCCAGTTAAATTAAGTTTAAGAATCTGCAACCAACAGAACATGGAATTTAATTTTTTTTAGTTCTCTTGAACAAACATTCATAGAATAATAGCATAGGATGATTTTGGTTTGAAAGTGTATTTAGAGATCATGTAGTTCCAACCCCACCTGCCATGGTCAGGCACATTAGAACAGTTTTTCTGCAGATGCAAATGCTGAAAGTAATTGCACAGGCAAAGAAATGTGTGAAATAAATTGGCAGGAAACAAACCCCTTAGAACACACTTAGTCCTTCTAGAGTAAAGACCTGTAGGCAGAAATCCTGCTCCCACTGCAGTAAGTGACATAGTATAAGCTGGATTTAACTTTTCCATATATCAGCTAGAGTCTCCCTATTAAAGAAGAGTAAAACAAGCCCAAAATGTTTTTGTACAAGTGTTTAGCAAAAATCAAATCCTATTAAATCCTGCAGTTTCCATTTCTTTTTTGCCATAAGGCTCTTATTCTTAGTTATGCAATCACAGAGGTGCTACAGGCACTGGTAGCAGGTCCTCTCAAAGGTGACTGGAACTCCTAATATCTCTTTACATCAACTACCCCTCCAGACCACCCCTGCTGTCAATAGCTTTTCACATAAACCAAATATACACATGCATAGAGGATTCAGTTCATGGTGGAAAATATAAAAATGTCCAAGTCTTTCCAATTGCTGCCATTCAAACCTCTCACTCATTCATATATACCACACACCCTGGACTCACCAGCTGTTTGCCACAAGAATTACAGCCCATGTGATCCATTCATTAACTCTTCTCTAGCTGCTGGCACTTAGACCTTGCAGACCTCATACACAGCCCCAAGATTACAAAGGAAAAATAGTTAAGAAAAGGATTTGAGAATACTTGAGTTATCAAGCATAAGGCTTGGTACTGACAAGTATCTGCTTACATGAAGAGAATTGCTTTATGTTTCCTTCTCCATATTTTCACATCATTTTCCCTGCTTAGTCCATCCCAACTCAAACCCTCCCTCATATTTGGTCCTTTCAGCAAACATCTCATAATAAATTTTATGAAGGGCAGTCACAATGGCCCTTCTGGTATCCCATAAGAAGTTTCTTATAGTCCCTCAAGACTCCTTAACTACCTCATAATATTGTGATAATCATGTTCCAGTTCTAATCAAGTACTAAGTCAGACTGACCCTTCCAAGGCTGTGCCTGGGTAGTTTAATGTCCTATCAGCCAGGGGCTGAAGACTTCTGATTTTGATTTTGCCTTCTTTATCACCTGCTCATTCATTTCTGTGTCTCTATGTTTAATTTCTCTGTTTCCATGCTTTTTGTTATTTCTTCTATATCAAATAGTCCTTTACCAGGTAACAGAGTATGTTAGAATGTTTCATACACCCTTACAAAAAATTCAAAGGTAAAGGAATATTAACACATAAAAATGGGGAAAATAACTGTAAATAGAAGAAATTTAAAATAATAGGATTAATAGCATAGCACAGGCTAAATTTTATGAATGAAAACTACTTCATGATGAGCAACCAAATTTAGTAGACACTTAAAATTATTCACCACATAACTCATCTGAATAGTTCCTGTCATTTTTGTGAGTATTAGGAATCAAGTTTTGAGAGACATACCTTGTACTGAAATAGGGAAGAGAAATACAAAAAACCAAGAACAGTTCAACCTAACAGAGCTAAATAAGTACAAAAAGTAGATTAAAAATCAATGTGTTGAAAAGAGATGAATCTGCCCTCTATCAACATTGCAGAATAATGAATATATCTTTTTTGATGTTTTTCCTCAATTTATGATTTTCAGACTTGTGACAGCAAAGACTAGCACCCACGTAACATCATTAAAATTTCATGGTCACCTAAACATAAGAAATCCCTTGTGAAAGTCTCTAGATATCAGGAAGACAAAGAAAGAACATGAAAATTAAATAACTTAATGAATGTCTAAAAAAAAATGTATGACTGTAAATGCTATGGCAGTCCATTGCTGACTTGGCATGATGGATGATGCAGGATTTCACTGGAGGTCGTTGAAAGATAACTAGAACATGTATTTTAAAATGGGATAGTGTTCTAGTTTTGGCCAGGACAGAGTTAATTTTCTTGTGGTAAATGTGAGGGTGTAGAGCTTGGAGAGGGTGGGTACACCTAGGTTGTTATTCTACACCACTCATATCAGCTGCAGGGGGTGGAAATAAGAGATTTTCACTCTCAAGAGGGAAGGGAGTGCAGAAGACCCAGGGTGCTCTTTGTCTTGGAAAGCCATGTGGCACCAGTCAGATTCTGTGTGCATTTTTCCCTCTTCTATACACTGTTGTGCTTAGGACTCCTGCTGTTGCTGTCCATTTTCTTATCTCATTGCTGTTTCCAGTATTTTAGTTACATTTATATGAAGTTTATTTAATATTAATACGTAAACTGAAAACTGGCCTTCGTCACATGTCATGTTTCAATTGACTGAAACAAATGTCATATTTCTATAAAATTAAATAATCTTTTTTTAGAACCTTTCTGGAATGGGACATGATCTTACAGATGAGATAAAATGGAAGAGGAGCTAATTCAGCTTCTGCAACTGGGAGACAAGTTTTATTCTCTGGGAATATTGTCACCAAAGGACAAAGGTAGAGGTACAAGGCTGATATACTCCCCACATTGTACTTTTCCAGGTTCTTACAATCTTGGTCTTAATAACTTCATCAACAGATTACTGCTTTCTGTTTGAATAGCCTTTGATGGTTTTGTTTTAATAAGTGTCTAATGCATGTGTAGCCCATTGATACTTTAGGTCTGTGGCATCCAATGACAATTAATTCTGCAGTTTATTAAAAAAAAAATATAGGTTGTTTCTTTTAGACTGCTACTGAAAATTTCATATAAGGATCACTGTTCTAATTTTCTAAGAAATAAAATTATGTCAGATTCCATAATTATGTATGTGTCCTCATTCAGCCCTTTCCTTTTATAATTTAGGTGAATGTTCCTAGATTTTTATCAATATTCTCTTCCAGTATCCATTTTTTATCATTTCTGTCTTCTTTTGTTGAATCATGTCCTGCTTTTGGTGACCAGAATTGTGCGTAATGTGATTATGAATCCACACATTTTAGATATGTTTCTTATTCTGCATTCTGTTCCATTCTTGAGGCTTCCTGACATTCCATTTGCCCTAGAGGCTCCTTAAGCAGAGAGAAATTTGTTTGACATTACTCATAGAGAAGGGTAGCCCTGTATTCCAAATGCTTCTCTCTGTAATGAAACATATTTTTATGTATGAAATGAAAATAAACAAGTATTTTAGTAGTTTCAGTATACTTGTATATATAGACATATTTATACATATATATCACATATGTATATATGTGTATGTATCTTATATATATATAGAAGATGCATAGCATATATAGCACAAAACCCATTAGATATCACAGTACAAAAATACTGAAAAAAAAAATTTTTGCTCTGGGACCTTTGACAGCATAATGCAGTGAAGCAGTTTGCCTAAACCATAATTTCCAAAACTTGCAATTCTTCTATTGAACTCTATTCCCAAAATATTAAATATTAACAATGGATAATAATTTTGAATGATATTTGGATACTACATTTCTGCTTAGTGAGTAAAATAATGTGTAATTTAAGACAGAAACCTGGGTTCCACCTGGGTGACAGAGGTGGTTGTCAGTGTTTCCATTTATTGCTGTAGAATATCTCCTGCTAAAACACAGTTGTAGCTTGCTGATTTTGCGTTGAAATGCTTTAAAGTTAATCATTTGACACAGGACAAAAAATTAATTCCTCATTATCTAGGTCATCTCTGTAATCTTTTATCAGTAGTATAATTATTTTTATGCTTATATAACACATGTTAAGGGAACCAAGCGTAAATAGCATTTTCTGAGATCTATATTGTAACGCAAAATTGATTTCATCACTGAAGACTCCATTAAGAATTGCAGCTGGGTTTTTTAATATTATGAACCCCTTTCTGTTTTTAAATAATATTACTCACTTCTTTTAACATTTTATATATTTTTGAGGAACATTTCTAGCCAAGGGTATAAACTTTCTGAATTAAAATGGATGTATACCATCTGAAATTATTATTTTGTGATGCATTAAGATTGCAGTTCCAGTCTTCTAACTCATAATCAAGTAACTTATGTAACATAATTATGTAACTTGTCATATCCTGAAAAGTTCTTGATCCACTGCACTATAGCTTTGTCTAAATAATCATTAAAAATGTTAGAAATTATGATTGTATCATTAGTTTTATATCTTTCTAACACACACAAAATTCATATCTTTTGGACAGATGTATCATATTTATTGTTTTTTCCTGGAATTCATAGATCAACCAAGATCTAAGACATTGATACATAAATTCCTGTGAAATTTTGTCTGAAGATTTTGGAAAACTCAGAGATTAGAATATTCTGAAATGTGAGTATCTGTGATTAAAAATCTAGCTAGTTCACATCCATGATATCTTTTCAGAATTTGTTTCTGTGGAATCAATGTTATAAGATACTCATGACTGTCAAAGAGATTTCCTACAGATTATTTGTGGTTTGGATTATTTTAATTCTTTGTCTTCTATTCTCCCTTCCCATACAGCTATGTAAAGTCACCCTGTTAGGAATGGGGAAATTGCAGGAGTTAATATGGATGTGTTCGAGTTTTCAAAACTTTTCAGGTTAAATTTGAGAGAACAAAAGTGGAGTAAAGAGAATCAAATATGATGAAATTACATATACCATTCTTAAGGGGTTGGTATTGGGATCAGTGGTTTTTGATATCTTTGCTGGTGACTTGCACAGTGACACTGAGTTCATCCTTGGCAAGTTTGCCAACACTGAACTGTGTGGACATCCTGAAGGGAAGGGATGTCATCCACAGGGACCTTCATGGGACCTGAGGGGTGGGCCTGTAGAAAATTTATGAACTTCAAGGAGTCCAAATGCAGAGTCCTGCATGGGGGTCAGAGAAATTACAGAGTCTCAGAGGAGCATGGATAGACAGTAGCCCTGAGAGAAGAACTTCAGGGTACTTGGTGGCTGTTGGCAGCTCTACATGATCAATGTCAATGCGCACTTGTAACCCAGAACAGCAACCATGTCCTGGGCTGCATTAAAAGACTGAACAGAGGGAGATGATTCTACCCCTCTACTCCAGTCTTGTAAGACCTCATTGGAAGTGCTGTGTTCAGCTCTGGGGTCCTCAGCACAGGTGGGACATCAATGTGATAGGGTGAGTCCAGAGAGGGCTACAAACATGATCAGAGGGCTGGAGCACCTCCTCAGTGAAACAGACTGAGCTCGCTGGGGCTGTTCAGCCTGCAGAAGAGGAAGCTTGAGGGAGACTTCCTGTCAGTCTCTAGTACCTAAAGACCTACAAGAAAGCTGGAGAGGGACTTTTCACAAGGACATATAGTGATAGGACAAGATGGAATGGCTTTAAACCAACAGAGGGTAATTTTAAATTAGATATTAGGAATAAAGCTTTTACTGTGACACTTGGGAGGCACTAGAACAGGTCATCCAGAGAAGTTGTGGAAGCCCCATCCTTGGAATTGTTCAAGGCCAGGCTGGAAAGGGCTTTGAGCAACATGATCAGTGGCCCTGTCCATGGACAGAGGATTAGAACTAGATGATCTTTAAGGTCCTTTCCAATTCAAACCCTGAGAGTCCCAGGACCAAGGAATATATAAAGATTCTAAATTATTGGACATTATAGATTAATTTCATGAGCAAACATCTTATAAATAAAATAATTTTAAATTAATTTCAAGTTTCAGTTTTCCCCCCAAATTGTACCTTCAGTGGTAATTTTTTCATTTTGTATGTGAAAAAACAGAAATTAGAGAAAAAAGAAAAACATTCAAAACCTGACACAGTGACACATAAAAGTGACTTCTAAAATTAGTTCTGACTTTTGCTAGGGAAACAGGACATGTAGTCAGTTTTTATCTTTTTCTAAATCACAACTACTTAAAATTAATTCTAGACATTTTAAATATTTTTTTTATTATTATTTTGGCCTTCAGTTCAAATACTCTGAAGCTAAAATAGAAGTACCATAATGGCAAAGCCAGACCATTTAATTTGTTTGTTGTCTTACTTTTTAAATTGCTAGGTTATAAGGCAATTAAAATACAAAATCACAGCAAGAACAATTTCAGCATTAGTACAATTTAAGCATTAGTAGCTTGAAGTCAAAGAAAATGTAAAAAAATTCATTTCTCATTATTTGGTCCTGTGAATAACAGGCGTCTACTCCATCTAAGATGACTAATGTGTGTTTCTCCAAACTACATCTATATAATAATTTTATTTGACACAAATTATGATATCATCTTCTCCTAAGCTTCTCGGTTCTTTTTACAAACAAAAAAAAGTAGTGATCTTACTTGTTCTTGGCATTTGTTCTTAACTTTATTTGTGTAATCAGGACTTGTCTCGTTTTCTTCAATCATCTGTCTTGCTTATTCTTCAAGATTATTCTGGTTGAATCAGTCAACTACTCACCTTCTCAATCTTACACATGTTACTGCATTTTCGTGTACCCTTTTTATACAACGACAGGTTTACATTTTCTCCTTTGGGAATATGGATATATTAAATATATTTATACTCAGCTGTCACGAAAGGTTATTAGTGTTAAACAACAGTTAGTTGTTACAATGTTATTGTGATTTGACAAAGTGATTATATTAACTGAGTGTTTAAATCAAATACATGATAATATTTTTTATTGTGCTTCTGTTTTGTCAGAGCAATAAGCCTTTGCTATGGCCGCAATCACCTGATGTAAGATCTTGGACAAAACACTTGTCGCTTTGCCATATCAATTTCTATGTATAATTCACAGGCACATTACAAATTACATCAAATTTCTGGAGCAGACTGTCAGTCAGAAGTTGCTTGTAGAGTGTCTGTTAAAGTCATGCAGTCCAAACATTTCTTATACTTCTGATATTGGTATTTATATAGTTAATACATTCCTTAACCTCATAAAAATCTATTGATTCTGCTTTATGTACTTGGCTATTTAATTTTGTTTAATGCTTTCAAAAGATTTTAATCCCCTTTGTGTTGTCCTTTCTTCAGTAATTGAGAATCTATTTCTACTACCAAATGAGAGGCTCAATTTTATTTCAGTCAAGTATGAAGGACAGAACATGGAAACTTCATGCTTTGCTTATTTGGGCTATTTCGTACCTAGCCTCATAACAGTCTTTGATCTTGCTAGTGTAATATTCTTGCACTGTATCAGGGATGTGATGAAACAGAATCACCTAATTTAAAATAAGTGGCTCCCAATGCACAGGTAATTGGGTCTAAATAATTTCAGACCCACTTACACCTTGCAGCTACATCTATCAAAATGACTCGGGAGACTTGCATAGAGTACTGAATAAAACTAAACTCTCCTAGTGCACTGGTTAACAGTACTACCAGAAAAAGAAGATTTCTAGAATGTATTAGATATGTCTCATCATTGATCAAGAATATGCAGGTTTATGAATTAAATAGCACATAAAATATAATCCCTTTAAAAAGATGAGGAAAAGAAGTGAAAACTCAGCATCATTAAGTAAAAAGTGTACATCACAGAAAAAAGTAATCTTCTAGTTCACCTAATCTGATCTTTCTCAGTCCACAAAATAAAATAAAATGAAATAGTATAAAATAAAATAAACCAAAATAACTTCTTAGATCTGTATTTTAGTTATTATCTAGTTCGAGTCTGATTTTGCCTTTTGAGTGCAGACACATTTATCTGAGTCAGCAGATGTTTGTGCAATTTCATCCTTTTTCATCCTTTTGCTACATCTTTCTTGTATATATAATAACATTGTTCAGCTGGCATATTATGTTATCTTTTGTCCTTTCTATCACCTTCTGCCTATCTTTGTATTGCAGATTCCTAATTACCTCCTTGCCTATCATGCTGTCCTAATTTCTTATACCTTATGTCTCCGTTCTATTTCTTAAGTGCACTCTTCTGTCCTTCAGTTCTGCCTTCATTTGAATATTTGTGTTATTCATTTTTTCCTCACCCTGAGTTTGGGATTGAAAATAGACTGAAAAATTTACAAGGATATAGCCAGTGGAAATTCTTCCTAAACTTAATTGCTGTATGAAATCACAATATTTTTGAAGTTTTTCTACTGCATTTAAAATATTATTAGTTTTGAAGGCATAAAAGAAAGAAAACAGTATAGCAAGTCCTAACAAGTTACAGATTCTACAGCATGATTCCCTTCCCTAAAGGATTATGCTATCAATGCAGTGCAATCAGCTTTTTAAACAGGTTACAAAAAATCAACTGCATTTCCTTTTTGTGCATGACACAGAAAGGAAACCTGTACTAAAGTAAATGATAGAGTTCAAGTCCTGAGAACCCCTTTTAGATACACTAAATAAACATTTTTCTTAGACTTGAAGGGAATCTATGGTTCTGTTGTTTGTATCATTAAGCTTTTGTTAGTACCGTTAAGACGATAAAGTGAAAAGCAAATAAAACCATCATAAATGACCTCAATGATTTCAAAGTTAAATATAAGTGTAACTAGGACTACATTTGAAGAGAGAAGTTCATGGAAATTACAGGTTGAAACACTAAGGTTAGTTTTTTGAGTAGGATCTTAATAGATTATCTATGTAAAGGCTGAAAAGCAAAACATATCAATGTAAAACAATACTTAAATAAATTGCTTTGCTGAAATAGAGGTCATGAGATGACCATCTTTTATTAACTATGATATTCAGTCAAGGGCAATTTACTTAAGTGAACTAAGACTCAGGGTAACAAAAGACACTCTGCTAATTTGCTTCTGTGGTGGAAGAGAGGAGGGGGAATATTACCTAGTATAATATCAAATTTTCCTTAAAAGAAAACTGTCTATTTTTATTGTGTTCCAATGACCTAGCCAATACTGAGAGCTGCTAGCATATCAACAAAGCTAATGGTTTTGCAAAGTAGACAGTAATTTTTTTACCAGAAGGGAAAATCAACTTTTCAGTTAAAGAAAGTAGTGTTATTTCATGTATAGGATAAAAGATTGGCCTTGAGTAAAACTAGTAAATGAATATTTTACTGATTTTGCTTGCTTTGCAAAATTTATCATGACTATTCAATCACAATGGCTAATTTTTTTGGAAAATAGCCATACAAAAATTGTTCAGAATATTCTGACTTACAGGAACACTTGCTTTGAGAAAACCACCTATGTGAAGAAGGCTCAAGAGAGGTGCAAATGTTTGTGGACTGATGTGCCTTTCAAACACTAAGAATAGATTTGTCCATAATTGTAAATTAAGGAGTCTTTTGTTATTCCTATGAATTAAAGCATGTGCAGTTTTAATCTAAGAAAATGAAAATTTTATCTTAAGTTATGATGTGTTATATGACAAACTTACTGATAAAACCTAATAAAAGTGTTCATAATGTCAACATGATACACCCTTGCAAAAGTTCTTTCCTCAGCTGGAAAGTGCTTCTCTGTGGCAATTACTGCCTCAGGGAATGTGTATAGCAGTTGTATTCATCGATTAAAAGACAAATCTTACTCATTGAAATACAAATCAGGTCTTTTATATCTATCAAAGACACTTAATATAATAAAATTTCTGCAGGGCACATATTATTTCATGTACTTCTAAACTCTTCACCAATCTAATAAACTGATCCTCCACAATTTTTTCAGGACTACAATAATTCTTTTCAGACTGTGTTCAAGACTAGAAAGATCTTCACATGTATATTTAATGAAGAAATTAAATAGATTTTAGAAAAAAGCATATATTTAATTCCTTTTTTATTCCTTTTATTTTATTTCCTTTTTATGAATAAAGGCAATTATAGTTTATCCTGCTTCCTCTGTCTGCTCTCTCTATCCCTCTCTGTATGAATATGTAATGCCTCATTATAAAAGGCCATAGGATAAATTCTTACATGCTGAAAAAAATGAGCAAGGCATCTAAACTTAGTGCTGTTTTTATTTCACATGCTGGAATTGCAACATCTTTGCACCTTTCTTCCTATTAGTTGTTAACAGCTGAAATTTTGGAAAATTTTTTGTTTAAATTCTTCTATCAAAAACCAAATTTGCTATTCCATTTACAGGTAATATTTTTTGCAATTCTAGAAAAATTTGTTATTTCTCAAGAGAGTTTTAAAATTACAGAAAAGTGTATTAAAATGTTGACTTTAAACTTGGGAGATTCTCTTCATAGATTTCAAAACCCCTCATCAATTTGAAAGGACAGTAGAAGTACAGTCTGGGATTAATTTCTGTATTATGGACATCATGCATGCTGTTGACCTTATTAGTTAAAATTTACATAAAATTATTGATTATATTTGTTGAAAATGTAAGACTTCTATGAAACTCGTGCATACTTGCAACAGCATTGAGGTACCCAGTGTTACTTGACCACAGCTTCTGTGCTGAAGAGTCTGTGGTACAGTTCCTTCTGAACAGGCTAATCTCTTACAACATAAATGTCATCCTTCCTGAATTATGGATGCATGAAAGCCTCAGCTTTTCACATTCTATAAACATTTATTCAAATTTTTTTGCTAAAATAATATAAACATCTACTAATTCTGTCCTCTTTTCTGTCACATTCCTGTTTGGACATGCTGTTCAAAATACAGAGTTTCTAACATAACTCTGTGCTAAAACTCTGTGCTAAAACTTTTTGTGGAAAGCAAGTTAAAAGGTAGAATAGAGAATGATGTGCCTCAAAACAGATTGCTACATGTTGATGTCTCTTTTTATGTAGCATAAGATAAATATTCTTTTATAAATTTGGATCGCTGTGCATTAAGTAAATCTGAGGTGTGATTTAACGATACAATGAAAAACTGTAAACTTTATAAATTATGATTGATATACTGAAAACCTCCTGAAATACAGGAAACTTCCCCCAAAAAAGTGAATTTAATTATTGGAGTAAACAGCTATTTAAATTGCCTAAATTGTATTAAGTTGGAAAAATACACTAATGATTTAGTGGTTTTGATCAATGAAAATAATATTCTTCATTATTGAAGTGTTGATTGTGATAACAAGAGTATTTTTAGTGTATTTTTGTATAATTTTAATATTTTTGTAAATCAAAAGACTGGAAATCAAGTGTAGGTTACATTTAGATGACATGTCTAAGTTTCTACCACTGTATGACAGAATACAAAGTTATGAAGATCCACTTGTTACTTAGGACACTTTGGTGTATTTCTAATGTAGATACTATGTTTATTTTCTTCTGTCAGTAACTTCAACTGATAAACATAATTTCTGGGAATTTATAGGATGTGAATTCAAATCCAGAGCTTCACTCAGAAATCAGCCCTTTAAGACATATCCCTTTATTCTGCTCCATGAAATGTTGCTATTCTTCAGATAATTCCTTTCCTCGTCTCTAAGTTTTAATGAAGGCTATATATATAGTGCCATTCATATGAAGAATAATTACCATATCCTTTTTAGGAAATTAATACTAGAAATAGTAATAAACTAAGCCTTAATTATAGAAAAATGATCACAGGAAAAATAGTGAAACAAATCAGAAGGGGATAATGGCATGGAAGCAGAAATGCAGGTTATGAAATAGTTTATATTAGCTGATAAAGTAAGCAAATGGGAACTTGTGATTAACTGAATAAAGAAAACACGGTTAGAAATTCAGAAGTTTCTAACAATGAAGCACTCAAGGATGTTTAATGATTTTCAGCAGCTGTTCACAAACACTGTGCACTTTACTGTACTGTTATCTGTTCATGCAAGAGATGGATTCTTGTTTTACACATACATGCTGCTGCATTTGTTACCCTAGGGAACAGAGAGACTGAACCCAGCAGAAAAATCCATCTGTAAATGCATATTCTAGTGATCCATTAGTAATGAACCTGCTCCATTCAATAATTTTAACTAAAGCAATCAATGTCTGAACCATTTTTTCTGTAATCATGACATATCTCATGGAGAAGCCTGAGGGTATTCTGTTGTCTGAATTTAGGCCAAGGTTCTAAGTTAGGTTTTGTTTTGCCAGTGTCCATTAAGGATTGAATTCATTTATGACCTAGACATTTCAATATAATTGTTAACAAGGATTTCAACCACAGTAATTATATTTTCTGAATTTATAGCTGTCTATAAAAATACAATCTAAACACTGCATAATTTTTACCTATATACAGTTAACATTGACAGTATTCACCAGAGTTCTTAATCCTGGCATTTATTTTATACTTTCTATTCAGATCTAAAGGTTCTGTTTCATAAAGTTGCGTCTTATGTTTCCAGAAAGTGTGTCATTTCTTAAGGAAGTGTGTTTTTAACCATTCTAAACCCTTGTTTGTGTTAAAACACCAATATAAGATGTTCCCCCACCTTGTTAAAAAATGTGTTAACAAAGACACAATGTTTCACTATTCAGTCTACATCTTATAATTTAGTGTTTCCTGCACTATAAATAGTTATTGTTATTATTAATTCTGTTTAGAAATTAAAAATGTAGACTCTTTCTATTTCTCTTTCATGATCATTAAATTCATCCTACTGTTCAGTCCCAGGTGTTTCATCATTTGTAACAGTAGGTTGTAAACCCTTCAGGCTGGTTCCCTGGGCATCTTCTCATGCAGGAACTTCTAAAGCACTCACCATTGCCCTAGATCTGCTTCTGTTGGTAGTGAAAGCTTCATTGAGTTCAGAGCGGCAGTGCTGGGTCAGAGACTTCTGAAACATCCCAGTGAACATTAACTTGGCATGGACCTGACACAGTTTTTAACACAGGTAAATCATGAATTATAGTGAAAAATAAATACTTTTCAATCTACAGCTCATTCTTCTGCATATTTGAAAGGGGAAGACTTTCTCATGTGCCTTGCCCTTGATTCTAATAATGGGCCATCAATTTGTTGATTTGTACCACCTGAAACTGTATTTGTTTCATCTTGTAAGTAGAACCTTGGCATAAATGACATGTGAAGCAGGCATAATGCAGTAACCAGGCACCTGTGACTATCTCCACAGGCCAAGTGAGCCACACCTCTCTGACATGGTCCTCAAGACAGAATGGCAGGCACGTATCGGAGAGCAAAGGCTGCAACTCCAACTGGAGAGTCCACTCTACCTACCCCAGTAGCAGCTAAGCTATTCATCATATCTAAGTAATTGTGGAGGTGCAGTGAATTTTTTACTGACTGGAAAGGGGAAAAAGAACCCCCGTTTTAAAAAGGGAAAAAAAGAACTCGGGAACGATAGGCCAAGCAGCCTCACCTCTCTACCCAGAAAGATCATGGAGCAGATCCTCCTGGAAACTGTGGTAATGCACATGAAAAATAAAGACTGGAGAGAGTCAACAAGGATTCACTAAGGGTAAATCATGCCTTATCAAATTGTGGCCCACATCAGAGTTACAACACTGCTACATAAGGGAAGAGTAACTGACATCATCTACCTGGACTTGTGTGAAGCATTTCACATTGCCCTGCATGATATCCTTGTCCCAGAATTGGAGAGGCAGAGATGTGACAAGTGGCATTCCTCAGGGATCAGTATTGGGTCTGCAGCTCTTTAACATGTTTGTCAGTTCCCTGGATGATGGGATTGAAAGCACTGTTACCAAGTTTGCTGACAGCACTGGGCTGTGTGGTCAACTCGACGCACTGGAGGGAAGGTCCAGAAGGACCTTGACAGGCTTGACAGGTGGGCCTGTGCATATCTCATCAATTTTAACTAGGCCAAGCATAAAGATGTGCCTGGATTAGGGCAATCCCCAGCACAAATACAGGCTGGTTGGAGAATGGATTGGAAGCTGCCCTGTGGAGAAAGGCTTGTGGGTTTTGGATGAGAACCTTGATATGACCCAATATGCTTGCAGGCCATAAAGCCACCCTGCCATGAGATGCATCAAAAGAAGCATGGCCAGCAAGATGACAGAGGGGCTTCCTCCCTTCCTCTCCACTCTCCTGGGACCTGACTTGGACTAATGTGTCCAGCTGCACCCAAGATGGATGTGGAACTGTTGAAGTGAGTCCAGAGGGCAAGAAGTATGATCAGAACACCTCTCCTGTGAAAGCAGGATGAGACTAGGGGTTGTTCAGCCTGCTGAAGAGAAAGCTACAGGGAAATATAACCTTTTATACATAACGGGGGACTACAAGAAAGCTTGAGAGGGGCTTTTCAAAAGGGCATGTAATGATAGGACAAGGGGGTTTAGTTTAGATATTAGGAAAAAATTCTTTACTCTGAGAATAGTGATGCACTTAAACAGGTTGCCCATAGAACTTGTGGGTGCCTGGAAGTGTTCAAGGCCAGGCTTTGAGGAACATGACCTAGTGGGATGTTCCCTGCCCACGGCTGTGGGGTACTAGACGACCTTTAAAGTATTTTCCCACCCCAGCTGTTAAAATTTTCCACGTGTGTCATAGTGCCTTATACAGTAGAAAGAAATGGACTGCTACTAGTACAATATTGATGCCATGATTTAAAAAACTTGTAATGGCAATATAATTTTGCAACAGGATTATTAGAAAAGTACTGTGGTTCCTGTGGTTCTGGGAGCAGTACCTACCACTCAGTGTCTAATGTGGTGTCTGCTATATCTTTGGTTTCCCCTCTAGCTTTTCTCCCTGCCTCTCGTAGTTCAGTCCTTTGAAGCACACCTTTGGGGACCAGAGATGATTGTTTTTCCCTTTGAATATGAATAACAAACAAGTATAAACTGAGGGGTGGTGTAACTAGATGAAGTATTTATTACCAGCCTAAATTGATGAGGCTCATGACAACAATTACTTAGTCTTGCAAAAAGTGATGCTTTTTAATCAGCTGTGGGAATTGATCAAAAAATGCTTACAATACTAATGACTACTTAAAATGATAATACTTACATTATCATGTATTTTTGATACATTCTCATTGATAATAAAACTTATGTTTTGTGTTTTCACAAACCTCACTAATACATATAAAAATTTATTTTACCTTATGTTCCATATTGGCTGCTTCTATCATGAGATAAATCTTGGTTTTTATCTTGCAATGTTATTATTTTACAGTTATTTAAAAAGCATTTGTACATGATGACAAAATTTATAAAATTTAAGGTTAATTGAAAAGAAAAATAAGCTTATAAAGACATATAATTAAATTATTGGAAATAACAGCATTTATGGTGCTTGTCTATTTTTAATTTTGTCATCTTTAAATGAACATCATGATGCAGTGTTTAAATCACATGACAAAAAGATTCTTTCTACATGGACAAAACCAAATTTGTAGCAAATTCCAAAAGATGTTAATATATGGTAAATAAGTCTATTAAATCATACCATGGATATAAAATAACCCACTGAACTGGATGTTGTATTAGCACTTACAACACAATTCTTTTGTGGTGCTTAGCATATCACATGTGACAATAATTTCACAGCTTGCCAATAAATGTGGATCCTTCAACACTGCACTGGTTTTGTAGAATGTGTGACTTGATTTGTAGAATCATTGAGTACTTACAATTTTCTCTTGCTGCGAGGTAAGAGCTTACTTCACAGTAGTGTCATAAAGATAAATCAAGTGATGTTTGTAAAACACTAAAGTATTGGAAGGATACCATAGGAAATCAAAACTGAAATTAATAGTTCTCCAAAAAGCTCAAGATTTTAATGACATGAAATCAGTAAAGCCCAAGATCACATCCTTCAAGTAAAAAAAAGACAAAAAAAGCCCTCCCAGACCATATTCAGAGCATTAAAACATCTGTCTTAAAGTGAAACAATGAATGAAACCAAAACTGAATCAAAACATGTATTTTGAGGTATATTGTAGAATAGTTAAATAAAATAAAATCAGAAATAATTGTTATTTCTTTAGTGTTAATAAAATCCTTTTTTTTCCAAGTGTTTTTTGGATGCTTCAAGTGCATTAGTAAGTACCACATATATGGATAAATGAATATTTATGAGAAAAAGTTTGAGGCAGAGCTGTGGTCAATTTCGTCATTATGTATATAGTTTGAAAGAAGCAATAGGTGCTGCTCTGTTTTGTTTTGATCTATCAATTCAGGCTCTCAGGAACATCAGACATGCACGTTCTTACTTGTGGCCATCAGTCCTTAGTAGTAAAAATAGCTGCCAACCATGGAATTTACTTTTAGCCTTGCTAAGACTAGAGCTTGCAACACATGCACAAGAATTTCAGTTAGCTAGAGTGCTTTTAGATTGAAACATGAGGAACTTACATTTGGGCATTTCCAGGTTAAAGAATCAGCTGAGAATGTGCTATAAAGGTTTCAGTCTTACATTAGTGTTGTTATTATATTTAACTTTATTCTTATTGCATTTATCTTTTTTTTAAAACACATCTATCTATTCTCTAACATGCAAACTCTATGCAGGTGAACTATACAGTGAAAAAATAGGTGGCCTCAGCCCAAAGAGGAACATTTAAGGCAGTGGCTGATGGAATAATAGAAATATTAATGATCCTGCAATCTTCTGCTGGAGAAAGTTATCTCTTAATATTCAGAGGTTCAAACCAAATTCTTTGAGGAAATTGTTGTGTGATTGTTTGTTGGAAAGCAGTTTCAAGTTTCAGCACTCATGATGTAACCAAAACTTAATATAACAACCGAAATGTGGATCTCATTAACGAAAATCAACTGAAACCAATCTAGTTTTACATTTTTCTGTATGTATTTGAGCATCAATGTTCATTTCAGAAGTACTCTGGAACAGATTAGTCTTTGGCTTTGTTGGGTTTTTTTCTGCCAATATTATCTGAGAAAAATTGTAAAAATTAATGAAAGAAATTACTCTGAATTTTAAGGGATAAAATTAAAACAACAAATACTAGGTTTAAAATGACTGATACAGATACAACTGTCTTACCTCAGACATCAAAATGATAGAAAATTAGTATAAAGCTTATCCATGTAACAAATATGGAAGAATTAAACTGTGTTTCCTCATACTACAAGCAATTTATAAAATTAGCTTGGTTTACATTTGATATTTCTCATGTCCCAGATCTGGTAGAGCTACTAGGCTTTTTTAATGTACTACAACATAGAAACAATGCTGTCAGTAGAACATCATATCCTGATATATCTAAATCAATCTGCTGTTGGTATCTGTGTGTAACTTTAGAATATAGTGTTACACACTACAACATGGTTAATCATTCTCTGAATGTTAATCAATTGTTATTACTGCTCTTAGGCTTTTCAAAGGTTGCTTTCATTACTAAGTAATTTTATTCCAAACTTACATGCCTGGATCAAAACAAACATAAGCAGGAAACAGTATATATATTTTCAGTTTGTTTGTTTGTTTGTTTTCAGGGTCAGACTGCTGTAAATTCTGAGGCCTATCAATATGAACATAGAAAGTATTTAGGTGAGTAGAGATAAATAGTGGCTGTCTTCTGAGCTCACTGTAGGTCTTGTTTTCTAGAAATGTGCTGTCACATTCAGTATGATTGGGAAAAGTACTGTAATTTTTAAGAAAAAAAATGCTTTGCATAGTTATTTCACATGTGGACCTTAAGGAAAAAAGGCCACACCACAGCAAAGGCCATGGTGTGAAGAGTGTGAAAACTGATAGTGTCCAGCTGTATTGATGGGCTCTGTATCACCCTTTCAACGGGACAATTGTGACTGGAAGTGTTGACAGCTGCCTCTTGTATGAGTGTGTCCAGAGGTGCCTGGGCCCAGCACGGGAGCTGCAGGGACACCTCAGCAATCTGGGACACCCCAGAAAGAGGGACACCCCACAAGAATGGGAGACCCCAAAATAGCAGGACACCCCAGCGGAGCAGGACACCCCAGGAGAGCGGGACACTCCAGCAGAGTGGAACACCCCAGCAAAGAGGGACACCCCAGGAGAGCAGAACACCCCAGCAGAGCTGCGTGATGGCTCGGCCAGGACATATGAGTGTCCACAAAGTCCTGCCCTGATCAGAGTAACCTTGAAGTTAGGCAGGTAAACATAACGAATCATGATAATTCCTCATCAGCAAAGAACCAGGACACAGTGCAGCACACCTGTAGAGAAACTATGTTCTTCCCTACATGTAGTCCATTGCAATGATTATATTGTGTTTTGTTCTTTCAATATCTTCTTATTATCTGATAATATGATTTTTTTTATAAATGTTTAAATCAATAAAATTTATTTAATTCACTTAAGATTTCTCAGGCTTTATACTATTTTTGTTTATTTATAACAAGGTTATGTCCTCATAGAATACAGCTGCTCCTCTAAAACAAAGATCAAATGGTCAGACTGAGGACAGATACATTACTCTTGTGGCTTCCTTTAATTTTCCAGTCTTTATACTTATTTTTCTAAGTGTTTCCTGGTTTTTCTATTATTATAGGGTCAAAATCTGTTTCATGATCAAGTGTCTTGAGTTTGAGAGGTCTGATTAGATGATTATACCTCATGACAAATGCATTTTGCCACATAATCAAATTAAAGCAATTATCATTGTTTAATGAGATGTAAAAATTGTTGAAGATATATTTCCGACCCATGTGCTAAGACATGAATTTGAGGTTGAGGGAGCAGAGGTTCAGGTCTAACATCCTTTCACCAAAGTCAATGTAACCCAAACTAAAAAGTAATCATCCCATAGATCAGAAGCAGGGATTTGTATTGTAGTAAATATTTAAGATGTATAAGATGTCAAAACATTTAGTGATTTCAATAGAATTATTGCACCAATAACCACATATTAAAATAAATATAGAGAAATTCAAGAATAAAATAATAAATATCTCTCTAGTATGAAATTTATTTGTTATGGTAGGTCTGAATACTTAGTGAACTATAAAATAGTTTTTCACAATTAATGGTATTTTGGAAATGAGATCCTTCAGGTGAGTGCTTTGTACTTTGCCACTGACTCTAGTCAGATAAAAAATATCAGTGTTACACATACACTATAAAAGTAAAAGGATTAATTTTGTTATCAGATATATTGTCTATAATGCCAGCCAAAATCTTAAAACCTGAATATCCATCAAACTTTCCCTATTCTGAACTCTAGTGTATATAGAAACAAGTCACATAGTAAATGAAGTTCTAATTCTGAACACTCCAGCTTTAAATTAAATATTTGGATTACTTGCACTATATTAATTTTATGTGGGCATAGAATACCACATTTAGCTATTGGAAAAAAACATATTGTTTATCTCTATATTATTAAGATTTCCCTAAAATATTGTATTTCTACAGTTCCAGCAAAAAGTACTGAAAGTGTGTTGAACTATTTTTTTTAATTTAATAAACAGCAAATACATAGTCTTATGCATTATTTTCACAGTAATTCAGCTCTGTTGTTCAGAATTTTTCAACTGTGAAAGACAACAGAAAAAAGTAATGGGAAATAAATAGAATTTCTGACTACAATAAGCCTCTTTCATTTTAAAAGAATATGTAAATAAAATCTAGTGTACTAATCTCAGAGCAATATCCACAATATAACAAAGGTATTTGTCACATATTTTTGTTACTTAGTCACAGGTGTGCCACTCAGCACACAGGTCCAGTGAAGAAATTATGAAGAAATCTTTCTTCCTCCTTGGGCTTTGAATCTTATATCTTGTCAAGTTTGGGGTTTTTTCCATCTTCTTATTTTTTGGATGATTGAGAGTATCCTCATGCATTTCCAGATATTCTGTGGAACAGAACAATTTATTTTTATAAATCACAATTTGTTGCAAAAAACACCTAACATACATGTTTATGATCCTGTGTGCAAGGTTTATTTGCAATGTATTTTAGAATATATTTTCAGAAAGATACTTAGGGTCCTGACTTTTTTTTTTTTTTCTTACATTTTTGAGATTCAGTTGGAAACACTAAGCTTTATTTCTAACATAACCTGTACAGCCAAATCACATAAGGATGACAATAATAGGATGTCTAGGAAATAAACAAAATTTTATACATGTGTTTACAGGGATGGAAATGTATTATGAAGTAAGCTTTTGGTACGCTTCAGTGATTTCTTGAGTGTCAACAGTTAAATATATTTCATCTGGCAGTGTAAATGTGAAACCTGAGACTTGAAACTGCATCATACATCCTTTTACAGTTTCTCTTTTTTTTTCTTTTTCTGGGCTTATGTAAAATAATTGAAGGGCAAACTGAGAGGAGATAATATAATTTCTAATCCCTTCCATATTTATCAATGTAACAGTAGAAAAATGTACAATGTAAAATTTATCAACTTTGTTCAGTTTTAACAGATTTTTTTTTCCTATTTTGAGAGGGACATGTTTCTCTTACTACAATTTATCTCAAAGCACTAATTTTCATCCTTCCTATATTGACTAAAATATTTTATTTTGAATCTGAATTAATCAACTAATTGAAAGATCAACTAAAAAAGAAGACTAACAGATGAGTTGATGAAAACTGAAGGATGCAGTATGTCCTGACATCTCTGCTTTACTCTTCTTCTGAATGAAGCTCTTCTGAATGAGAATGCTGATCGTGCAAGAAAATTCCCCACTGAAATATTTTAGCAGCTTATATACAAATCTAATGTGAGTACTCTAACAACCCCACTTGTGTAGTAGAAGTTGAAGTGAATGAGCAAGGGAGCTCAAAGTTAAAGAGCTAACCCACTTTAATGACAAGAATACCATGGAAAATCACAAGACAGAAATCTCTTTGGGCAATGAGCATGAGAAAGTTTTCAATCACATGGTATGTTGATAATTTATTTATTCATATGAGTCTGGATTGGTTTTAAAATTATTTTTTATTATCCTTTTACTTAATGTTAGTGCTGATATTTTTGGAATAATAAAGTTCTTCTCATCCCATCTCCAGATAGTTAACAAATGTATAAATAAATTCATGCTATGGAGATTAAAACCTCAACCTATGTCCATTAGATAAAGGACTTTACTACCAAGCATTCATTTAAGCATTAGGAAACAGTTTCTTTTGAAATATTTTTTTTTTTTTATTGAGGAGTAAGAATAATGATTATTGTGTCTACCTTAACATTCTTTCGAAACATATTTACAGGGCGATTTATGAAATTAAAAAGGACCTGTATACACTCAACAGTTAAGAGTTACATATTAGATCACAGATCAAGTGTGTAATCTGATAAATTCTAAATTAAAAACCAGCATGGAGGAAAGAAATGCACAAAGCCTACAGAAGTTGCAGTACTCCAGTATAAGTATTAAAAATGTTGGATTGTTTGGTTTTGTTTTTTCTGTAATTCCAAACCAAAATTCTCAGCCAGTTTCAGACTAGATTCCCATTTGCACTAGTGCAGAAAAATATTTGTTTAATGCTAGCTGGTCAGGAAAGGGCAGGCAACCAAGTTCTACCATGTGTTGTGCATTCCATGGTAAGCTAAAGGCCTGAACAAAGTCTATCCTTCTAAATGACAATTTGTTTTTTACTCAGCTGCTGGGGAAATGCCACATATACTGCTCATTACACGAAGATTTTATTGCTGTAACAGGGCACATGGAATTTAATGTTCACTGAGGACATCATGCAGCTCACAAGAGCGATTCTCACAAACTTTAGTCAGTCTGGCCTTTTTTTGAGCAAGCTAGATAAAAGAAAGAAAAAATCTTCAAATATATGCTAGAACTTAGACTTACATAAAAAGGAACTCAGAAAAAAAAGCAAATAAAAAACCATCCTTTTAGAAAGGAACTTGGAATGGAAAGAAATACAGTCAAATTCATTTATTAATGAGAACATTCAGTTTCTCGTTAGTCATGTTTTCTAACTGAGTGCCATTCCTTATTGTATCAACTACTATGAACTGAACAATGTGCTGGGAAAGTACTGAACTCACTGGGATCCCTTTTTTTTGAGCTGCACTTACAGTACTGACTGATGGCAGATACTGGTTCAGCACCATGAAAAATTCTCATTTCGAAGGACTAGCAAACTCAGGGAAATTCAATTTGTGTGGAAGTCTTCTGGTCAGGTTTAATTCATGCGTGTCTGACAGGCTGTGTCTGCACATTATTGTGGTACCTCAGGCATTTTTTCTAAATACTTCTGGGATTTTTAGAAGGGGAAGGTAGGTAATCATGCAGTAAAGAAATATTAAGCAATTGCTCATCAAGCAGTATAACCTTCAGAATGTGATCAAAAGCATTCCTTCTGGTTTGCTCTTGCATGTTCTCTTTTATTTCAACCTGTGACAAAAAAAGGACAAAATGCAATCCAATAAATGCTCTCTAATTAAGTGCAAATACTTTTTCCCAGTAAGAGTCAGGCATCACTGAACTGTTTAATATTAAATAATACTTTCAATTAAATATTATGCTTTCAAATGTAAAAGAATAAATAACATGAAAAAAATTGAGTTCTCTGACAGTCTGAGGTGAAAAATCCAGGATCTCAGGGTAGTTTCATTGATATCAGTAACTCAGTATAAAAAACACAGAGGAGTACTCAGTAATAAGATGTGAACGCAGTACCAAAGCAAGTGTGAACGCAGTAATGATATTTGAGTGTCCTTATCCTATTTTTTCAGTTGCTAAATGGACTCCATGAAAAAAGACAATGCCTTTCTCTCTGGTACTACTCATGTGTTGAGAAAACGAAACGTAAGTTCCCTGCTATATCATTTCTTTAATTTGTATACAAATACAAACATAAGGTTGAGTAATATTTATTAATTTGTTTACATTAGTCAATCAACCAAATATCCAAGACAATAAAAAGAAAGCCTGAAAATTAATCTTATTTATATTATCTCCTTTCTCTTTAATTTGTCTAAGCCTATGTTTGTGAGTCTTTTTACTAACTGTATGTGCTTAAGCAGTAAATTCTATCAAAGCATGTTTTATCTCAGGCCTATTGCAAATCTGTGGTTGCTACTTAGTCACCTGCTTAGGAACCACACACTGGCCAGGAAACACACATTTCACCATTATAATGGTTTCATGTATATAAGACACAGTTTATTTAAAGTACTGGCACATTGAAACTAGTCCTTAGATAACCCACACTCTCAATAAATCATTTTAATTTTTATTATATACTGATTGCAGGAGAGTGCAGATGTCACTTCCATCTTCCCAGCAAGAAGCCTGGTTTAATTCTCCACAGTTCTTTCCATGCTTCCCCAATGTTTTCTTAATGAAAAAAGAAACCTGAACACTACAGAGATTCTTCCAATTCTTTTGTCCTGGGTGTGACAGACTCAATGACTAGATAGATAATCCAGAATCACAACTTATGACATTCCAATTCTGTAGAATGAAAACATCCTGCTAGTACTGTGACTTTCAGCCTTTCCACTTATCAGAGGGTGTAGGGTTTTGTCTTTTCAGAGTCAAAGGTTGGTAGGGTATGAATTATGAAATGTCATCTAGAGCTGACAAAAGGAAAACATGTTTCAAAATAAAAGTATTTCAACAAAACCAACCACCAAAAACCCCAACAACAACCAACCAAAACCCCCAAACAAACAAAGAAAGAAACAAAACCCACCACCCCACCCCCAAAAAAATTTGTGAAATTTTTAGGCAGAGTAGGGGGTGGCCAAATAAGAGACAAATGTTTACTTTAAAATGTAAGACAGTTTTTTTTCAGGAAGTAGATGATGAATATTTAGGAAAGCAGCCTGTGATATGATATGTATTTTATATATATATATATATATATATATATACACTTTATTGTAGCTGCTAAATAACTATTAAAATATTATAATAAAAAAGGAAAGTTCTATGACAAAGTTTAACTGCATCTATAGCAAATTAATATATCTTTAAAAAGACACTGGCTAAAATTCCCAGAGATAAAGAATGTGCTGTTCTACCCCCTGCTTCTTTCCCCCAGGATGTTTAAGAACAAATTTCTTTACTGAAGAAAGCTGAGAATAAAGAATCAGAAAAGTGTAAAACATGCTCATTGCTCCTAGCAATAATCATAAAATCATGCAAAAAAACATAGGGGGCACACTCCTGGAACTGCAAATAAATGTAAAAAGAGAAAAAGCTGTGATTCATTTTAAAATAGTGTGATGCACATGTTCTCTATAGTCAGTGCAGTTTCTTAGATAAGAGATGCATCATTACTATAATGCAATATTAGTATCCAGTATAGGATGTTTCATCTTTTCTAAATTGTAAAAATGGTACTATCATGGATGATAATTCTCTCTCCTATTAAGTCTGAACAATGACACAATTTCATTTGATTATCTGCTCTAAATCTATGTCTAGGGTGACTTAAATTAACTGCTCACTGTATTTTCTGTGGAGAAAGGGTAGAGTGACGCAACATATGTCTGAGACATATTAGTGATATGTTCAGATATAACAGAATTTAGTTCATTAATCTGTCCTGAACAACTATCACAATAGAAGAACTTTAAGTCAAGAACTACATGAACTGAACAGACTGAATGGGGAGAGACATTAGACTAATAGAATACTATCTGTGTATATGTCAGAGGACAGAAAAAGGGTTTGATGTGGCTGATAAAAATATATTGAATAATGTAGAGCCTGAGCATGATGTAAATGGCATGGTAAAAGGCATAGATATTGTTATGAATTTGGCTAGGAGGAAGTTAGTTTTCTTCATAGCAGTCTGTATTTCGATTGGCAACTTAGTATTTTAGATTAGTGAGCAAAACTGCTGTTAACACACCAGTTGAACCTGCTCTGAACAGTGCTTGCAAAAGACATTTTCTGTTTCTGTCTCTAGCTCTGTCAGCAAGTATGCTAGGGGTGAACACGAAACTGCAAGTTCTAGTGAACAGTGTCCTGGTCCATGGCAGAGGGACTGGGACTAGGTGATCTCTAAGGTCCCTTCCCAGCAACACTTCTCTGTGATTTCATTATTGCAGAGATACAGCCAGAGCACCCCAAGCCATCTGGTCAAAGGGACATGTCGTAGTCTGTGATCTCATGGTAAGCAACAAAACTGGGGCTGGGTAATTTCCAAAGTAGCCACTGCCCAAGGGCTGGCTGGCCACTGTTCTGCAGGTGGCAATGATTGCTTTTGTACTACTTGGGTTTGAGGGTTTATTTTTGTTTGCTTGTTTGAGGATGGGGGAGAGGGGGTCGTTTTGGTTTGGTTTTTTTTCTCCATAATGTATTAGACTACCTTTATCTCAACCCAGAAGTTTGGGTTATTTCCCCCTACTTTTGCGGTTTTAATTCTCCCTTATCCAATTGGGTGGGTCCTACCTGCCCCCTGGGGCTGATGCAGCATATACAGGAAATGGAAGTATAAATACAATTAAAATTCGTAATAGCCCTTTTGTTTCTACCCCTTTTCTGGTGCTGTTCTCTCATTTCCTGTAATAATCTGTGTTCAAAGGCTGATGACTATGTGAAGGTGGTGGGGACAGGGGTGTATTATACCAAGTTGTCAGTGTCTGCAGTCAACTGTAGGAGAAACACCATGTTCATGTTTATGGTTTCTTTTTTCTGCTCCAGGAACAACATTTACATGTTTGATAACACAGATTTACAACTTTGATCTTTCTTCATTAGTCTGCAGCTCCATATTACTCCAAATTCATGATGTATGTGTTTTTTATGTCTTTTAGACATAACTGCCCAGATGTTTGGGGAAATTGACTGGATGAGCTGATTATAGCCCTGAGGTCCTTTGTGCCAGACCAAAATCCCATCCATTAACCTAGAGTTGCACTCTTCTACAGTCTTCTTTGTCTACACTTCTGAAAGAAACTGCTATTCAATTAAACTAGTAATTCTTTACATTGTCATATAGAGGTTATAAATAACTATTTTTGGATAGAATAGTTGCTACTTCTTACAAATGTCTATTTAAAACTTGTGTTATATCATACACAGATGATAAAAGTAAAATAAAATAGACTACTGGTCTCTTAGAGAAGATGCTGATAGAGCTAAACCAAGCAAAAATCAAATCTACAGAAAAGTTGAGAAAAGTTCTGACAGAGCAAATCTGAAAGAGCAGTTGTGACACCTTTGACTTCAATACGTTCCTCACAACCCATTATTGGCAATATAGGGCTACATATTAAAATTAGCACAAAGAGAAAGAAAATCAGAGTTAATATTTCTGAAATAAAATTATGCACTTCTAGTGAGAGGGAAAGGAATGTTATTGGTAAATTTTGCTTTTCAGTAGAAGGGAAATCTTTCAGGATTATTGCCACGTTCCTAAATGAAGAGTAGCAAGTGCCTGCTTCCATTTCTTCCTGCAGGCTAGGTTCCAGTATTCATGGGTTATTTCTTTATATAGAACTGTATTCGCAGCAAGTATTCAAAAATATTCGAGCAGAATTTTCTATTAATTTCATCTGAATATATAGCTGCCTTTAACTGCAGCTTATTCAGGTAGTGGTGAAAATATTTCTATTTGCCTGTAGATAAATACATGCCTACCTAACAAAACCTTGAGCAAGTTATGGTCAGAGCTTTATCACATGTAATTAAGATAGTGATGCTATTACTATAGTCAAATACATGGAAAAGTTCAATTTGACAAAAGTAGGAAAACCAGTGAGCGTCTCAAAAAGTGCAAGTGACTGTGGATGGACTTTTGAGAAATAGTGATACTCATTTTGTGACCCAAAGTGAGTCTGGTTGTCTCTGAGAACATCGGTATGGAGTAAACTAAGTCAGAGACCAATAACAGAGCTTTATAAAGTATTATTTGTTCATCTGACTGCTGCTATTAATGCCAGAAAAACTGAACTGGAATAAAATCCAAAATTAAATTAATCTCATTAATTTTTTAAATACTTAGCAATTTCTAAAGTACATTATATAACCAACTATTTCGGTTCCTAATTTAGATTCACAGATCTCAAAATCTTGGCTTGAGTGTGAATAAGAATCATATTACAACAGATTATTATGAAATGCAATCTGCCAGCTCAATTTTAAAATATTTTGCCTTTTTATCCTTTTTTATTTCAAAAGAGAATAGAGTGTATCAAAATTTCAGACAAAAATAATTGGGTAAAATACTAAAAATAATAAGTGGTTCTTCTGAATGAGATTTAGCTTTTTTTTTTTGGTACTTCAAATTCAGGGGATGTGTTTGGTATGTAGAAAGAAATGAAGATAAAGTGAAACATAAGGGAAAATATTTGTAATGATAAGTGAGCAGAAAAATGAGAGGAAAGAAATGCAGTTGAGGAGCAGTGGCAATACAAAGATCAAGAAGCTAATTAACCAAGGAAGGATTAAAAATAAGATTACTTCATTTATTCCTTTGGGAGACAGAAGAGTTGTTAATTCATATTTTCTTTAGACAATTGACAGTTGGATAACAGCCTGAGAAGAAGTAAATCACACAGCAGTCACAGAAAGTGCTCTCCAGGCTGCAGATTCCCTCTTCCACCACAAAAGCATCCTCCTGATTGAGTAAATCCCTGCTGCTGACACATGACCACTGGTGCTTGTCTGCCACTGATCCATGAACTTCACTGCACAATTGCACTCTCTTGTCTACAGGAGGAAAAAACTGAGTCATAGCAGCGCAAAATGCTCCAAGGAAACAAGTGACATAGAGAACTCTCAAGTAATTCAACGTGTCATACTCTGTTTTCAGGCCAAAGTAAATCTAGTAAAGGCCAAATGGACAAACTAGATTTATATTTCAGACTTAAATTCAATATGAATAACTCAGTATGAATAATGTTATTTAGCACCATGCTTGAAATTTGTTATGCTGTATGATGGGGTTTATTCTTTAGAGTACAATACCAGAACATCATCAATTTTGATTCCTTTTTGTTTAAATGATTTAAATTTTCTCTCAAGGTCAATGATATTTCACAAAAATAAGAAACTGGAAAATCTAGATGGAGATAATTAGAATAGTAATAATATCTTTATAGTTTTACAGGTAAAAGGAAATGGAAGAAAATAGTAAATGCTGTATGCATTAAATTTAAATATCAAGAACACTGATCTGGATTGATCTTCTGTCTGTATTTTTATGAAACTCTTGCCATTCATGGTTAATCTTTCAAAAACACAGATACAATAGGTGAGCTTAGAAGCTTCCAAACAGAAGTTTGAGACTGACAATACTACTGTATTCCAAATGCTTCTGAAAAAGCTTTGACAACTTAAAAGAAAAAAAAAAAACAACCAAACAAAAATAATTAACAGGGATATTAGAGGCAGTATTGGGGGGGAAGAAGTGTACCTGTCTCCTACATGTCTCATAACTAAATATATAACTTCAAAAACACAGGGTACACGTGACACTATCAGTTTAGTATGGCAATCAAGAAGTATAAAAGCAACTGGATTTCCTATAAAAAATCTGAAGCTTTTAAAGTTGACCACTATGCTTTTGTAACTGCCACTAGATCTACAAAAATTACATCCATTTTTAATAGCTAAAAATGTGACTGCTAATACTGGTTTCTGTATATTCCATTATAAAGAATATTTTGGTTATCTGAACCATTAGCTCTGTTAAAAGTATGAGTAGTCATATATGTAAGTGGTTTTTTTACATATATTAAAAACCATTTTCATTAATAGAGTTTTGAAAATACTTTCAATAATCATGCTTAAAATAAAAAAAAAAATCTCTTCTGGAACATTAAAAAGATAAATTAAAATTAAATACTGCATAACATTTTTTCTTGTTTATAATTGATATTTTGTTGCTTGTGTTGCTGTTGTTGAAACAAACAAGAAAATCCTGAGTCTAGTTGAGAGTGTTGGACTGGGATGTTGATGCTATTATGACATTTCCAACAATATTTTAAATCACATGATTTTTATTATGTTCACATGAACTCATTTTACTCTTCTACCAGAGTCCCCAGTTCTGTATAACCTTTGTTACACTACCCCTAACAGGTTCTATTAGTCCACTTGCAGTGTGTAGTTCAATAACTACAAAGTTACTTGATGTTGCATGAGATTTACAAATTATCAGAGTGATGCAAGCTATATCGCATAGCATGATGAGAACGTAAGGTACATCGAACAGAATACATTGCAATTGATACACACAGATCAATGCCACTGTCATTCTCAAAATGAGTGTCTAGAATGTGCTCACCACCACAGTGCTGAGCATCCCCAGCCCCCAGAAAGGAATACCTGAACCAGCTGAGGCCTATTACTCCCTTCAAAATACTTTTGGTTTTCTCTAGTTTCCATAAACTATGTTGGGCTGAGCCACATATTCACTTCTCCCCTTCCCTGCCCCTATGATTTTCTAGCACTTGCACTATTTTACTGAGCTCAGGGGTAAAGATTTACACTACTTATTGATCCACTCTGGAGCCCTGTGCCCTGAGACACAATTAGCTTCAAGTGGGCAGTCACTGCCTGCATTGCTCCTAGAACTTTATAGGCTCATCTTCCTCACCATTCTCCTCTGAGCATTGTTTCATTGTAGGGATTTATTGGGCAGTAGCACCTTCCTTCTCAAAATATTTTGATGTCAGGAACTGAAATTTTTGTTGAAAGAGCAAGGTTAAAGAATTTTGTACTTGTACTTTGTACTTGAACGAAAAAGTGATGAGATTTGCAGTTAACTCAGCATGATAGGTAAGGAAAAATGTAAACCTGCTTAGTACTGCTATTATTGCAAACTCATTTTTCTTAGCATTTATATTTTGAATACTATAAATAGTATTTTTTCTTTTTTTTTTTTTGTATTCCAATGTTAGCACTGGAATATCAAGTGCATCTTTAATTTAGAACTCTTAAGTTGTCATGATTTCTGTCTGAATATGTTTTACCTGAGGAGTCCCTCTTGCATGGTCAGCATTATCAGTGTCAGCACTGTTGGCAGGGTAAAATGTCAAGTGTTGTTTTCACACTAAAACCAATTTGAGCTGTTACAACTAAAGAGAATTTTTACATTATAAAATCTATTCTTCTGAGAGGCAAGATACATGCAGTATTAGTGAACTCTGTTTCTCATGAGACTATTCACCCCACTGTCTACCCAGGTAAACTTCTGAGAGGTGAAATTATAAATATTTCCAGAAAATTGACTATAAATGCATTTTTCCTAGCTGGGGATATTATGAATGTTTCCATTTTGAAAATATTTAGAAAACATTCAGATGTTTGGGACTGACAGAATTTGTTGCCTAATTTTCTATTTTACAGGTAAATTGTCTTTAAAATATTTCACTGTTTTCCTTTTCTAACCATCTAGTTAACATCAGCTGTGTACTTTATCCCTGTGTTGTTTACATTTTCAGTAATTTGAATTTCTATTTAAATGCCTGTAACATAGATACAGTGTGTGGAAGCATAATTTCCCATTTCATTTATGTGCTTGGCTCATAATTGCATAAACAAACAAAGAAGAGGAAAAAAACAACAAAAACAGAAAACCACTGACTATTTTTTATCCTGTTATGTGGGTATTTTATCTTGTGGGCTAGTATGAATATTCTTTAGATTAATTTTTTTCATGGTAAAATAACAGCTACATTCACCATTCTTTGTCTAAATAATGACAAAAACATTCCAACCAAAAAAGGTAACTAACAATTGCATATAAAAATAGAGTAGCAAAAGCAAAACATGCAGAGGTTACAGTATGGAATAAATATACAAACTTGAATGGTATATAGATATTGAAACATGGCAGGCTCTATCCGAACATCAGGAAATCGTTTTTTAAAGCATTGGCACATGTTGCAAATAGAGGCTGCAGAAATTAGATAGAGGAGTAGGGGTTTTACAGCATGAAGATTGCTGAAAGATGCTCAAAAGTCATTTGGACATGATCCTGGGCAAAATATTGCAACTGAACCTGCCTGAGTAGGGGGACTAGACTAGATGGCCACCACATGTCCCCTCCAACACCAACCTTTACTTGATTTTTTAAGTTTCCTTTCAGATATAATTTATATCAAGAGAGGGAAGGCAATGAATTTGACATTACTAACAAAGCTCTAATAAACCTCATAGAAAAGATTACAATTTATTAAATCAATGTAGAAATAAAAGTGATTTGAGTGATAAACAGTGAGATAATTCCTCTGCCTTATAGTTTTATGCTCCAGGGGTTTTAAATATAGAACTCTGTTTTGTCATGTTGTCTGTTGTATTCCACTGGGACAGATTTTAAGGTGTTACAGGTTACACTCTACAGAAGACATTCAAATCCATTTCTTTATCCTCAGCTGTGGATGAGGACATCAACTACTGTGATGTGCAGTCCCTTTTTCAGTTCTTAGCTGAGGCGTTTATTTATGGAGAGGAATGCAGAGCTAAAGATTGACATAATGCCAGAAGGAATTTTCAGTCAGGAGTTCTATCTCCAAAACTGTAGGTATGTCGTTCAATGGATTCAGTGACCCTCTGTGTTGAGTCCCTCTTACATGAGAAAAAAACCATAACTTGTGGTACATTTTTTTTATATAGACCACTAGTTAATTTGTCGTTGAAACAAAAATCTATTATGTCTTCAATTATCTGAGTCTCCTTTAATTATCTCTGCTGTTGCTCTAGAATTCTTTGAGAGTTTTACACTGCAAGTAGATAGAAGCTTATAACACATATGAATATTAAAATCTTGCATTTGGCAGGAATACCTGGAGTTATAGTAGTAAATATGCATTTGTGGAGCTAGATTTATCGATAAAGAAATACATGTGATAAGTAATTGTATGTGACTTGTCATGCCTGCTTTTTCTAAAGTAATTGAATGGTTAAATTCTTTCCTTTTCATGTTGTTCAGGATCATGTCACTAAGACAAGGCATCTATAATTTTGAAAATTCTAATAGAGCATATAGCAAAGCATCTTTTCAGAAGATCATAAAATCTTTTAAAATGAGACTGAAATAATTTGGAAACTGTAAATAAAATTTATAGATAACTTTTATTAGTATTAAACTGAATATAAACTCTACCATTTTTTGTCTTAAGTTTAGAAATCGTATTTAGAATGTAACAAACACTTTATATGGTAAATAACAAAAATTTAGATTATTATGACTCAAATATATAGCCATGTCTGAGCAAAGAGCAGTACATTCAGACACTTCCAATGTTCATAAATTTTTCAAGGGTTCTGAGGAAGCCTAATCAATTTACTGCTACTGAAATGCAACAGTTGTTCAACAAATCACATCAGTCCTGCCTTAGGCCAGTAATAAAGATAAATAACTTCTCCAACAGAAACATCAAGATATCTTTAAAAGTTCAAAAGGTAGATGACCCAGCATGAATTTGGCCAGAAGACTAGAGTAAATAATCTATATTTTAGTATTCTAATATCTTAAAAGAGCTTTCTTGTTATATTTGAAAAGTATCACCAGCAGCAAGAATTTCTCATATCAGTAGAAATTTTGTAAAAAATAACCTGGCTGAAAAAGAGAGGTAAAAACCAGAAGCAGCTCTCTCTGTAAACACAAAAGACATGTAAAGGGTAATAAATAACAGTTCACATTGTATTTGAAAGTGCCGTAGAAATAGAAATCACAGAGTAGATAACATTTCTGTAAAAACAGATTCTAAAACATTTCTCAACTTTTTTTTAGTTAATGTAGAATAACTGAATAACTAACATAGTAGAACAACTATGAAAATATGATATACTGCCTTATATCAGTCTTATTCAACAAGATAATAGATTACCTTCTGCTTTTTCTCTTTCCCATATATACCATATTTTCCTGCCTACACTCAGATACCATCTCTTTCAGATGGTTTGACAGAATTATTTAAATAAAAAAATAAATAAAATTACTTATTCAAAATTTTTATGATTACTCTTTCTACTTAAGTATCAAAGAAGAACCAGTAAGCCTGGCAGTGCATCCTTTTTAAGTGTAAAAAGTTTTACATGTAAAAATGTTAATTTCATTTTTAAATTAACAAAATAAAATACCAAAAAACCCCCCCCCAAAAAAACAGAAAAAAAAATCCAGAAAACCCCTCACCAGCAAACTAAAACAAACCTAAAAACCCCAACCAACTGAAAAAAAACCCACCAAGACCAGAAACAATAATTCTTAATATATTTGTAATTTTTTAAGTTAAAATCCATCCACGTCAGATTAAAATTGGATATACTAGATAATCACTTGTGTAAAAAGGGAGAAAATAAAAAAATTGTTGTCTATGCTAGAGAGAAAAAAAATAAGACTAACACTCAGGCTTCCATATGTGGGAAGAGAAATAAGAAATTACCTATATTTTAGAATATATAGCCAGAGAATGCTGGCAAATAATGTTAACTAAACAGCTTAATTTTCAATGGATTAATCAAGATTATTATGAAAAAAATCAAAAAGCAGGCCTATATTTATTTGAATGTGCAGTACTTTGAAATAAGCATTTTGCATAAACCTAAGATCTGCTTGAAACAAAGATGAAGGTACTAAGAGGAAAAACAAAAAGAAGGGTAAATAAGTAACGCTGTTAAAAATTTTTAGACATTCAGAGAGGTTTACTCTCTGACAAACCTGAAAACTGGATAAATAAAAACTCATACTATATATATAAAAACTCCTACTATATATATATTATCCTACTGATACTATAACTGCATTCATTTATATTTTAAAGCTTAAGAATGAGCTGGTCATTCATTACCTGAAAATTAGATTTTTGACAGTACTTAGCTCAACTCAGTTGCAAGCATTATTTTCCTGGAATTAGTGTCTTTCCATCATTGTCTAATAATGGTAAAAGTAGGATCATATGTTTTAGATGCAGAAAAACCCCAAGACCAGATATTGAAAAAAAAATTGGCGTAAAATCCCAATTGATTTGGATACAGTGAACTGAATGCATATCTATGATAGAAATAAATTCTGATTAAAAATATGAGGAACAGAGCCAAGGCAAAATTATCACAAAATAATAAACACAGGATTAAATCATAATCAAAGTAGAGGAAGCTAAAGAATGTACTGCAGTCAAACATGTAAAGTGCAACTTTTCTCCTAGTGCTTTTGTGAGATATATCACAATTTATTTGTGTGTCTTGATAAAGGCAAGTAAAGAATTCTTATGGATTTGCTCCTGGGTTGTTATTTTTCAATATATGCTGTCTTACTTCTGCAGTAAATAAGAAGAGTCAGAAAGAAATTTTAAGAACAGAATCTCATTCAATGCTGTATGCATCATAAAGACAGTCACAAACAGTGAAAAAAATTGCAAACATAATTAATCTCTTATTCTAGAGGGTACAAATAATATTGAAGAAAATTTACATGCACAAAGTTTTATTAGTGGTATACTCTGAATTCAAAGCTACTTTAGGCAAAAAATTTCAAACTGATGGGAGTAGCAGGGGAAACAGAAGGGGGAAAAACATGTCTCCCAATCAATGTATACTTTTTTATATATTAATAACTTGTCTATTATGTTACCTACTAGGTATTCAAGTTACAAACTGAAACATATGAGAGGATTGGCAATGAGTTTTTATTGTGGAGTTAGACAACTATAATATCTCTAAGGCAAGAGTGGGCAAGCATAAGAAAAGAGTATTTTAAACAATAATGATACTAACTTTCTACAAGGAGCCTGATCTAAAAAATATAACTATCCTTCAGAGTCTGGCACTGTAAGATTGTGAGGATAGCAGCACCTGAGGTACCAGGTGAGGACATGGTCAGAGCAGTTTCAAGATGCATAATATAAGGTTGCAAGAGTGTAAGTGAACAGTAGGCTACAGAACAGAAAGAGGAAGGTCCTCTGTATAATGAAAGTTAAAGCATCTACAACACTGTGCAATGCAGTAGAAATTGTATTGGGACAGAAAGTTCTCTAAATTAGTCTCTAAATTTGATGATCCTGCCTGTGTTTGTATTGTGTAGCTATCTCAGTGGGTTGGTTGCTCCACATTAAGAGTAAATCCTGGGAAATTCTGCAGTCATGAGAACTGTTTCAGATTTTGCAGCATAAGCAGGAAGGAGTTTCTTCTGTCTTTGATACACTGGACTAATTCTGCATTAACACTGTCAGCCTATTCTGCATGCAGAGTGCCTCTGTATCATGCCTTATCAGCAAGTAAAGTTATTTTGAGCATATTAAAATTGCTGGGTATCTGAAAGAGAGGAAAATGTGTGTAGAAACATGTGATTCATGACCTTCATTAACTCATACACTTTAATAATGGTTAAAAAAAAAGCCAATGAACTTAAATAGCTAATTTATTTTTCCTTTAAAGGATGTTTGTAGTATTTAAAAACCTGTGTGATAAAAGTTGTGTGGCAATCTGTTTACTGCATACAGAAAAGTTAAACATGGAATTTGCCAGGAATTATTATAATCATAGTTGACAAACTTTTCTAATCATTGGATCTTCAGAGTTATAGCATGAACTGCTGTCCTGGATTTACATACATTATTATTCTAATATCATGTAATGATAACATGACATCAGAGAGTCTATGAGATCATGGAAGCTAACATTAGATTTCAAAATAATAAAAAAAATATTACTAATAAGAACAGCAGCTACACAGTCAAATAGCAATTTTGCTTTAATTGCTTACAAAACATTGCGGAGTTGTAGTGGAAGGGTATTAAGGAGTTACAGAGCCAAAAACTTAAAAGGTTAGGAAAAGCTCTAATATAATTAATCATAACTTAGTAAGACCTGTTTATGTGCACACCTTCTGTAACAGTATCACTTATGACCCAACTTTTATACTATGGATTCCCTCATCCATTAAGTTTACAAAGCACATAATTCTGTGAATAAATCCCAGGTGTCAGGGGAAAATATTTCATGCTGGGTTTGACAAGCTGAGAGAGGCGAGGCTGCTAGAGCTCCTTGCCCTCATGTCCAGCTTGAAGTGAGGCTGAAAATACGTTCCCAGTGGACACATACAGACAGAGAACATTTGTGTATACACTTTTATGAAGGGCTGTCCACACAGATCCCAGAGACGTACACAGAGCATCCACATGAACACAGACAGAATCAACAGGCTCATCCTTCTGCCCTTTCCGGTTGAGCCAGAACAGAGTTCATTGGTGGAAATAAATATACCTATGAAATATGTTTATCCCTGCAGCAGCTGGGTTCAGACACCCAGTGGCTGTGCCTGGATCTCAGCATCCCCAGTTGCCGGCATCTGAATTTATAAGTGCCCAAGGCCACAGTGCTGCTCCATTTGTTGGTACAGCTCATTTCACTCACACAGAGAACTGTTCAGGAGTTCTCCAGTCCCATAGCAAACCCACTGTGTTCCTGCTGTTAGACCCACACAAATGCTTTCACACCCAGAGCAAGCCCTTGGTCCCAGGGCACTTCATCTATTCACTGGATAATCTGGATTGGCCTCATGTGCATCCCAGCAGTCACTTCAACTCCTGTACCTGAGATGCTCATGCACAGAATTATAGAACATCTGGAATTGGAAGGGACTCACAAGGATCATCAAAGTCCAACTCCTGGCCCTGCAAAGACCCCCTCAAGAATCATACCATGTGTCTGCAAATGTCCAAAATTTTTTGTACTCTGTCAGGTTGGAGTTGTAACAGCTTCCCTGTGGAGCCTGTTCCAGTGCCCAAGCACCTTCTGTGTGGATTATTTTCTAATATCCAACCTAAAACTCCCCTGACACAGCTTGAGGCCACACCTTCAGGTCTTGTCACTGGTCTCCAAGGAGAAACTGTCCCTCCTCTTCCCCTCATGAGGAAGCTGTAGACTTCGATGACGTCTACCCATGGTCTCTTTTTCTCCAGGCTGAACAGACAAAGTGACCTCAGCTGCTCATTTTATGGCTTTCCCTCTAAACTCTTCATCATCTTCATGCCCTTCTTTGAATGCCCTTATACTGTGGCACCCAAAGCTGCACACAATATTCAAGGTGAGGCTGCCCCAGAGCAGAGCTGGACAATCCCTTCCCTTGCCCAGATGGCCATGCTGTGCCTGATGCCCCCCAGGACAGGGTTTGCCCTCCTCGATGCCAGGACATTGGTGACCCATATTCCAGTTGCCATCAAACAGGATCCCCCTGTTCCATACTCTTCCATGGCACTGCATGCCAGCCTTTCATGACACTCAGGGTTGCCTTGTCCCAGGTGCAAAATCCAGCTCTTGCTCTTGTTATACTTCATACATTCACAGAGTAAAGAGATCCTTACCAGAATATAATTGATAGTGGAGTTTAATAGATGATAGGACAGACCACAACGATTCAGGTACAGGGCACGGCCAAAAAAGCCTATCAAAACACTTTCCCTTTCCCACCATTGATTTCTCTTCTAAATACCTCGTGAAAAATCCTGTGAAATCCTGAAATGCTCTTCCTGTGCATCCCATATCATTTCCTCCATTTTTAGGCAGCAAATAATGTTAATCTGAAAGGTGATCAGGAGAGACAGTTCTATTAGTGGGTTCCATGTCTTGGAAATGGGACTGATGGCAGGGCCTGGACAGTGTGTGCCATCCTTAATCCTTACTTTGGCTTCCTGTCTGTCTCTGTACTCCTGTGTTCCTCTGGTGTTGAGGAGATGGGCCTTTGGTGGGCTGATGGTTCTTCTGTGATGTGACAGGAGCTGCAGGATATGATGGACCCAGAGCCTGCCCTTGTCTCTCTGTGCTCCCTTTAACCACATACCCTAAACCTGGATGTATAAGAGAGACTGCTGTCTGCTGAACTTCTGCTTCAATTGTTCTAAACATTGGGAAGCCTTAGGCAAATGAGGCAGAGATCTGCAGGAGTTATGGAGAAGGCATCTGAGAAATGCTCAGAGAAATGATCCTGTTTCAGGTCTCGAGGTCTCTGCTCAGCTTTCCTGTGTAAATCTGGTTCAGCCACTTAAAGCACATTTTCACAGGTGGACAATGATTGTGTATTCTTCATTTTCTGGGTGACCAGCTTTATTCCCTATGGTCTGATTTGCAAAACAACTGGGTACTCATAACTGCAGCATAAGCTAGTTAGAGTTGTGCTTTGAATACATAATTTGTAATATACAATTATGTTCTCTAAAATCAGGTCCAGGTTATGTGAAATTGGGCACATAAAATTAGCGACTCTTTTTGACCTTATTATCTCAATATCTTTGTTCTCAATCTATGTTTTATTAATTAAATAGAACATAAATAATAATGAAATCCTTTCTCATATAATGGTGCTACAAAAATCAATTTGTGTAGGGGAAGCTGTCAGTTACTGTTACTATTAAGTCTTTTATTATTGGTAAGAAAAAAACACATTTTGTGATGGAATAAAATGCTGTAGGAGCTTAGGAGCCTTCACATATCTTTTCTTTTAATAAGCATATTACTTATGCTTCCTTATTTTAGGGATTCCCCTCTCTAAAAGATCTTTGGGAATTGTGTTCTTCCCTACAACATCCTGACCTTGTTCCTTTAAGCTGTTTGGGTATATTGCCTGTCACACATATGTGACAGTTCTGCTGTACTGCTGTACATCAACAGTACATCAGAAGATGGTTGCATGTGATTTGAAATGCATTTTTGACCCAAGCCAGATGAATGTTTATGTGTATTAGTCTTGCTACATCACATGTTAGCAAATGTTTTTGCAATGAATACCATGCAGAAGTTGGTGAACAAAAGTTTTTTCCTCACAAAGCTTTAAAATATTTTAGAAACACAGTGGCAGAGGAAACAATTGTAAACTCTATGAGAGCCATGCATTCCACATAGTAGAAAAGTTTTTACGATGTGATGCTAATATAATAGTGAAGACAGTTTCAATGCATCTGCATAACACAATGAGATGAATCCTGCAATATTATTTCTTTTGGTTATTCAGCTTTGCAAACTTAATAACTTTAAAGTTTCTCTTGTGTTTAATAAATAAAGGTGCATAAGGTTCTTATCAAGACTCACAATTGAATATATTTTAATCTGCTGTTGAAAAGCTGTCAGCTTTTGGAAAAATAGACAAATGTTAAGAAAATTGTCTATTCTAGGTTAACACTGATTTAACTATGTGAATAAAATTAACAAATATTCCGTTGATTTTTATGTTTTTGAGTTATGATAACAATGAAAATTGAGTCATATAATAACAAGAAAAAGAAAAGACAGAGGGAAATATAATAAAATTAAAATTGAAAATGTGTTTTTAAACTTTTATTTAAACATTCTTTTGTATAGAGTTCATGTAGAATATGATTTTATTATTTTCTTGAAACTCTATTACAAGATAACTTAGTCCAGATTGAAATCACTTGCTATGATCAGTACTTAAAGATGGAAGCATTTTTGGAAGCCAATTTTTATTATTAGAATTTTTTTTATTAGAAAATTATTTTATTTGCATCCTGGTATTCTTTTTTTTTCATTTATTATTATAATTATTATAACTTATTTTTGCTGTCCATTTCTATATATTTAAGAGGTATTTTTGAGACATGATATTTTGAAGCTGGTAAATACTGAAAAATTCTGTAGAAAACATTATCTTTTTTGGAGTGTTACTCAGTGCTTTGTGATGAATTTGTGAAAAATCTTTCCTTAGGCATGGAAATTCCTCTTCATCTTAATTTCATGCATGAGTCATTCATAACAAAGACCCATGTTCAACCTCCCAGAGAATCCCTATATTGTCTCCCATAATTCTTGCTTTACTCTGTCCAGTTCTATTAGTCCTATCACAGTTCTCTTTTAGAAATTATTTACCCATTATGTTGTGTAAGTCCTACTTCTTTCACCAAAACCTTCTGTTCCATGGATTTACCATTTAATTTATACACATTTGATAAATAACTCTTGATAAATAAATAGGTATATAATTTTATTAAACAGGGTTTTCATTGTTTGTTGTGCCTGCAATAATATAAGTGAAACTACTTTAATTCATAAGAAAAACATCTGTATTGTCACTTTTACTTAGTTAAGTCATGTTGTCAAGGAAACAAGGATGACCTTCTCAAGAAAGAAAAAGTATTTTATGTTTATGAGGATTTCAGTAGTTCATCTGTGGGTTTTTTTCATTAAAAGAGACTAATTTTAATTGCTACAGCATGCAGTAATACAGATTAAGCTTCCATAGCCAATTTGCATCAGATATAAGAAATAAATTTTTAATGATTTGCAGCTCATTTGATAGTGGTTGTTTTATATTTGATTACAAGAAGGAAAACTTTTTTGTCATCTACTTTGCAAAGCTTTTCTACCCACAAACACCTGTAATGCTTGAATTTTACTTTTTCTACTCCCCTGAGTTTTTTTATTCCTTTAAAAGGAATGTCTGTAAGGAGGTTGTCAGTGTGCCCTGAATCTTATGAGCTGTCCTTGTAGCCAGTAAACTTGGAAACCTTGCTTGTAATTGAAAATTACATGCTACTTAATGAGTGATGTGAGCAGATTGTGGAACACAGGAAGTTTATGTAACAGCCACAAAATTCTATGTAAGTTCAATATTTTTATTTTTCTGAAATTTTCAGAAAACAGACCTTTTTCTCCTTTTATCTGAGTTTAAAAAAAAGACGTAAAAACAAAGATGGCACAATGACTAGTTGTCATGGTCAAGGACTATCATGTCACTTCTGCAGCTTTTGGTGGATACTTTTGTTTAATCTTGTGATAATAATCTTCCCTACTTTGACCTAAATTACTCTAGTATAAAAACTAATAGTGCTGAAACTTGCTTTGAATTTAGCCCTACATGTTTGCTACAGTAGAAGTTGTGCTGTCATAGCTGGCTAGAAAAACTAATTAAAGGCTCAGACATCTCCTCAGTCTACATATGCCAGTTGCAGTTATGATCAAGAGAAATGTCTAACAGTAAGCTCAATGAATATAGTTAACTGCCAGCTTCTTATCTAGCCCCCTCTGTAGACCATCTCAGATTTTCAAGATTGCCTATGCAGGAAAAAATCCAGAAAAAGAAACAAGAGCTGAACTGTTAAGAGGACAAATCAAAACTTTTTGATTTAATACAACTTCTAAGAAGGCCAGCACATTAAAGGAAAACTTATGTTGTTAGCATTAGCAATTGATGTGCAGAACAGATATTTTAAAGACAAAAGTGCCAAATGAAAATAAATATTGGAAGGAGATTTACATTAACCTATAAAAATATAAAAGGGTGAAAACTTCAGAATATTTTCTCTCTATCCTAAGGATACGCTTCAAAATTTTGATGTTTATAGCCATGTCTGGACAGCATTTTGGGACAAAAACTGTGTGATATTCCTTTCCATGTTCTCTTTTCCTCTGGAAAAATGGGTGTGCAAGTTTCTTTGTTTGAAATAACAAAAACGGAAATAGAAGAAATTGAATGAAATAAAATGTATATCAGCTCTTTACCTTCCTAAGGTACCTTAAAGGCCAGAAATAGCACAAAGCATCAGGCATTCCTTTCATTTCAGTATGAAGTCTCTGAAGTTTCATGGCTTGGGAATCCTAATCTCACAGTTTGGACACAAACTTTGTGACATCAATGTCCTGATGGAGAGAAAGTTCATCTTCATTCCAGGTCGTGCCAAGGCTCTGTGAACTGCTGACTAAGAGCAGAAAATTGGCCGTTGTATTCATTTGACCATTAAGAAATTTATTCTGAGGAAGTGATAGGTAGAAGTTGTAAAATATCTGCTCCAGTTACGAAAAGTAAATTACTTCAGTCCCAGTAATTTATTTTCTGGAAGAGAATATTTCTCAGCTTCTCTTTATGGTATTGAAGAGCACCCAAATAATCGACACGTGTGAACACTGGACAGAGTTAGTTAATATTGAAGAGTAGACAAACTATGGGTGAGTAGGTGTCATGAGATATCAGGTTGATCTGACATAATATGAGGGATTCATTATTTTCATGATTATAGAATCTCAGAATCATTGTATCATTAAAGTTAGAAAAGACCTCCAAAATCATCAAGTGCAATCTTAGAAAGAAAACCAAACACATTTTTTTTAATACAATATCTTTTGTAACCTGTATTTTAGACCTGCATTTACCTTTGTTTCTATCTTCTGATAATAGTAACTCTATCCTGACTACTGTTCTGGTTTAGATTTCTTTTCCAATGCACTTTTGTTGCATGTAGCTAACTACTCTGTGGAACCAGGTGTATGACAGTGAGTGTCTGAGTGTATTCATACACGTTGTATATGCTCACACATGTGGAAATACTATAAATGTCTAAATATTCAAACAGCTCTCTGCTTATTGGAATATCAACATTACTGATTTGCTAGGCAAAATATAAACAAACTGCCTGTTACTTTAATCAATAAGGTTGTTGCTCAGTCTCTTGCAGTTATTTTTTCTTATTCCCTTTTCCTTTACCTTCACCCATCTTATCTTACATTCCCTGTGCATCTGTCCAGACACGTGTACTACCCCATACATTTTGCCTTCTCCAAATATTCATCTCCTTTTCTTCTTCTTCTTATAACTCATTTTTTGTCATGCTACCTGACTGACAGACCTACCTACATGTTCTTTAGATATTGATAGAAATTAATGCCCTCATTAAGACTGCATCTCTTTGCTTCTACTAATGAGTTTCAAGTAATGTCATACAAATACTGCAAATACTAGCAAGGTTTTTTTGGTTAATTTTGGAAACAAATGCTGTTTGCCTTTGAAAATTATGTTTTATATTTCTGTTTTCATCATTCTGAAACTTCATTTCAGACAGACACTTCAAATTGATTGGTTTTGAACAATAATAAAAAGAAAATATATATCCTAATGATTCATAGTTCAGTAAACTGGCCTTAGAAAGATTGTTTCAGGGTGACCTCTGATTTTTCACACACAATTAGCTACCAAACAGAAAATGTAATAAAAGAACTTATAGGAATTGTAACTTTTAAGCCCATTATTTTTCTCTCTGCCATCACAAGACCAAAATTTTTTTGCAAAACATGCATCAGGAAGCAGGTTGGTACTTTTTGATCATAAACATTTTTAATGTACTTGATACATTTCTCTCTTCAGCATCTTTAGCTGAAAAGAGTTATTTTTATTGCTCTATTATAAAATAATATTTTTCCTAAACAAATCTCTAGTTAATAAGAAAAGAATCCCAGTTTTAACTGAGTAATTATGCTAAATAGATCAAGGAATTTTTTCACTAATGATAGTCCATTCATAAGAAAGACTTATCTCAGCAATTATACACTTTAGATTAATAGAAATTGCTTTTGTCAGAGACTTGCTTATATGTTTAAGCAGCATCTTTTTTCTTAAGCTCCTTCTTAATTGTGCAGCTTCTGTGGACTTTTAGAAATATAGTTTTAATGTTTTACTCCATTAACTTTTATAGAGCTAAGACGCTAACACTGAGGATTGTCTCCTATGTACTTTTGTCTCACAAAGTGCACTTAAAACTGCAATAAACAAGCAATTCAAATTTGTCCCAGTTTGGAAGAGTTTGTAAGTACAAATATACTCCTATCAATGGGATGTACTTTATTTATCTTACATCTGTATCTCCAAAGTTTATTTCACTATTAAAAGAAACCTCAACAGAGGCTTAAAGAAAACTGTCATTTTACATATTTTTGACTAGAGTTAAAAAGTTTAATCTCAATAAACATTGTAATTTCTAATAGTACTTGCATTAAGTTAGTATAGCAGAAGTACTTTTGGTGAAAGAAGGTTTGCTTTTCATCTCAATGTGTTGACTGTTAGGGAATAAATAAAAATAAATTAAAAAGTCAGTCAGTATCTATTGATTCTGACTGATATTTGTATGGTAGGCTGAAAAGTCTTCTCTGTAGTTTGCATTATATATTCCGATTTAACATCTGTCTAACAAAGTAAAGAAAACAGATGTGTAAAAAATTCAACTTTTTTAAAATGTGACTCATAAATCATATACTTCTCCATAATAAGGCAGGGAGATAAAAATATTAATGAAACATTGATGAATATATGAGGAATATTGAGGAAATTTTTAGAGGTATTAGGTAATAAATAAATAAATATCAATAAATAATAAGAATTTCAAGAGCATCACTAAATGAGTGTCTTTCAGAGAACCAGAAATGGTGGGAAATGTAATTGCAGTCTATTTTCATGTCAAAGCCATACTGAAAAAAAACAAGATGATACCAGAAGAATTAATTTAATTCTTTGCATTGATGTATACTGTGGAAAACCTAAGGTATATTCCTGCATCAAAACCTTCATAAGAAATAGGTCTGAAGTGATGTAATAAAGCTTTAGAACAGTTTGATACAGTGAGAAATACCAGATGCTAGAAATCAGATATAGAGCTCCTGAATGAGGTTTTGTGTGTAATAGGTTGTCTGAATCAGCCTCCTCACTAAAAACAAGAAAAGTGCCACCAGTGGCAACAAAATAAAAAGGAGCATGTAGGCAAGTTAGAGATATGTATATTGTGCCTCAAAGATCTCTTGCAGTTTTTCAAAGGAGTCAGTGAATTGACACAGGTATGCAGGTATCACATCCTTCTTCAAAGACTTTGGCTAATTTCTTTAAGTTGTCATAGGGTAAAAAGAAAGACAGCCTTATAAATTACAAATATCAGTGAAATACAGTAAATGAAGGGTAACCATATGGATCAGTCTTCACAATTGCTGATGGTCACCAGTGGAACCTCTTACAAATCAGTCATGGGATTAGAATTGCTGTAGAAATTCATGAACTATCTGCAGTGGGTGTGAATAGTGAACTTTGCTACCAATATAAAGTGTTTGGGGCTCTACAAAAATAAAATGAATAGAGGAGAATTAGAGCAAGATCTCAAATAGGAGTAATTGCTCAGTGAAGCAGTAGATGAAATTCAGTGTTCTGAAGTAAAGGAGGGGGAGGAAAAAGCCAGTCCTTGCTCTGTGCATAAGGCAGATGGCATGAAATTAGGTATTTCTTCTCAAGCATAATATTAAATTATTGCAGATAGATTGTTGAAATCCTCAAAGTCCAGGTGTAATCAAAAACAAGTAAAATTTAGGAAATTAAAGGGAAATAATAATAACATTAATATTAAAAATAATACTAATGTTAATATTAATATTGTATTGATGTTAATAATAATACTACTAATACTAATACTAATACTAATACTAATACTAATACTAATACTAATACTAATACTAATACTAATACTAATACTAACACTAATAATATTTTTTTTGAAAAAAGCCAGAAGAACTACTAGAGGTTTAAATGTACTAAGAGCAAAACAGTCTCTTAGTGAGTTGACTGAGGTAAATCCAGGGATGAGAGTGAGACCGAGCTGTGCAGGGGTGTCCCTGAGTTTGGGGACACCCAAGCAGCAACCTGGAGCCTTGTCTGGACCTGGAAGCTCTCGAGATCTGATCAGGTGAGGAGTGGGTTCAGCCAGGATCAGCATGGGAGATGCTAATGGCTCCAGGGAGCATGGTGAACAGGGCAGGAACACTGTGTGTGGCGAGGTGTGTCACTCAGAAGTGGGGAGGGTGTGCAATCTGCAAGTAGGTTCACAACTCAGGTGAATGCTGAGTGCTCTAGGTCTTTGCCCTCGTGGTGGGCACTTGCCTCAGACCCCAAACCAGTGACTCCTGACACAGACCCTGAGAAGTGTGTTTCTTCCAACCAGACATAACTGCTTGGGGAGGAGACTTCAGTAGAGGTGGTAGCTTGCAGTGGAAGCCCATTCCCATGACGGAGCAGGTTCTTGGCTGGACCTGTAGCCTTATGGAAAGAGGAGCCCACATTGCCAGGTTTGCTGGCAGGACCTAAGGCCCCATGGGACACCCACACTGGAGCACTGAAGGACTGCACCCCATGGAAGAGACCCACTTTGCAGCAGTTCATGAAGAACTGCAGCATATGGGAAGGATTCAGACTGAAGAAATTAGTGGAATACTGTGTCCTGTGGGAGGCACCTTGGGCTGGAGTATGAGAAGGAGTCCTCCCCCTGAGGAAAAAGTAGTGGCAGAAACAATGTGTGATGATCTGATTGTAACCCCTGTTCCCACGTCTGGGCATCATTGGAGGGAAGGAGGTAGAGAATTAGGAATAAATTTAAGATGGGAAGCTTAAGATAAAGACATTAGTAAGATTTGGGTTTACTTCTCATTATCTGATATGACTGGCAACAAATTCAAGGTTTTTCCCAAGTGTTTTACCCATCATGATAATTTTTGAGTGTGTCTTCCTCTCCTTATCTCAGCCCTTGAGAGTTTCATTATATTTTGTCTCTCCTGTCCAGCTAACTGTGGGAGTTGTAGTGTGGTTTTATTTGCCATCTGGCACCCAGCCAATAACAAACCACAGCACAGACAAAATTGTTGCCTGTCTAAACTGGAAAACTGAACTCAACAATTGACTTATTTCCATATACAACCCCCTTCTGCACTTTTCAGGTTAATGTCAAGAGCCCTCAATTTCTAATATGAAAAATTCTCTTTTAACAAAAGCTTACCTGTTTGGGGATTTTTTTTTTTTTATTTTTTTTTTTTTTTTGAGAGTGAGGGGTATAGAAGAATATTTTAAAGATCTTTTTGAAACTTGCCTTATAGAGGAAACTTATATGAAACTTTGTGGGGTTTATTTTTTTTTTTTTTCCTTCAGGGATTCAGGGAAAGGAGGTAAATTCTCAGGCATGCCCAGCTAATTTATGCATACCTAAGGCAGAAAAGTACATTTTGGATTCCCTTACAAATCAGAATTATTTTCCTACATGTAATGGATTACATCATTTATCATGAGCAGATAACAGCTGAGAGCTGTAGTTCTTGTGCACACTCACACCACATTATTAAAATGCTGCAGGTTGCTGTTCTCTGTGACAAAGGTCTTTCCACTCTGCACCCAGTGTTGAGACTTAACATAATAGATTTCATATACTTCTTTCCTTTTCAGAAAAAATGTAAAAAAAAAAAAAAGTGCAAGTGATAAATATGTCAAACCTGAATATAATTTTTTCGGTAGTTTCTCACCATATGTAAAGATGTTCTCATTCTTTTCCAGTTTTGGACTGTCACAATCACCAACAGTTCAGTTGTTGTCCCACCTACATATCATTGCATATGGATCATATGTCACATTGTATTTCATGCCAAATCCATGGGAAAAACTTAAAAAATAAAAGCTGGTTTCATTTCAGAAGTGTTATAATTCCCAAATTTTTCTAGTCCATCCAAATTTGCATTGATATGATTGCCTACTCAAAAACGGTAAACAATTTCAACAGTTGCATTTCTCCACCTCCGAGGCTGGTCTTTTTATGAGGGTTTTAGGAAAAAGCATCTTATTTATTTCTTAGTTGTATCATTTATTATAATCCTCAGATTCTGTTGTAGGTTTTAGGACAGTACTTCACTACAATAATAGCTATCTGCAGTGTGTATCTAAAATTGACAGATATGAGGCATAAGATAGCTTTAAGACAAATAGGTAACCAGAATAATTGTGTATAATGGGATATCCATGAACTCTTTAGGACTTATGAAATATCTAAGAATGTTAGCAAAGACAGAAGCCCACTGTCAAAATAAACACTAATTACTCTAGTGTATTGCTTTGAAAAAACATTTTTAACCTAGTCAGAAGAAGCATTGTAGAATAGCTACCATGTTAGATCAACTGTGACAGCTACTCTTTCATTACCTGGATTTTCTTAGAGAAGAAATTGTAGAAGTGTTTTTTTAGAAAAGCTTGTCAAGATGCACAATGTAAGGAAATTAAAATTATTATTAATTTAGTACAGACAATAAATATTTTCAATTTAGATTCATTTACACTTATGATATGATATCCATAACAGACCAAACATTGTTTTACAATTTTTCCAACACTAGAGTGAACAGTTCAGCTTGTATTACTAAAATAAAGCATATATATCTATTTTCATCCTTTTTGTGACTCAGCTAGATCTTTACTGAAGATCAAAATGACCTATAAGTGCATCAAATAGTTGTTGTAGATGACCTTTTATAGGTATTGAAATAGAACTTCATTCTAACTCTATGAAGTCTGCATAGAGTTGAGAGTGTATGCATGCATGTGGCTCTTAGAATGTGCAAAAAACCCACCAGATGTGGTATTCAATTGCTCAATCTATTATCCCATTCAGTCTAAATTTTTTTTTGCAGAACATAGCAGGAAAATGATACAATTTAGCTGAAAAAAAGTCCTAAAAATCTTAATTTTTTAAAGCATATTATAAGGTTTGTTTACTTTTGTCAGATACCAAATCACTAGTCTTTTTTACTTTAAATTAATAACCTTCTCCATACATACAAAATATACACATGTGAAATAACTATAAAACTAAAACACCTTCCTCCTATATGTAAAAAACCCACACAAATCATAAGAGTCAAATAAGGTCTATATATGCAAACTTTTATTGTATAAATTGTATAAATTCAAAACAATTCATACAAAAAATAGTATTGCTTTTTAACTGCTTATTTTTGGTATCTTCATTTGAGAAATTTCTTCAGCTTATTTTTTTGGACATGACAGTCACTGACAGATCAGCTGGGCAATAAGATCTTTTGGGATTCAGAAAATGCAGTTAATAGAATCTATCTTTTTAAACTGTATAAATTAACAAAGCGTGTTACACTCTTCTGTAGCATTCAAAGTTAAAGGCATCTTAACCCATAATGTCAGCAGAAGTACCATCCTGTCATATTAACAAGGTATGAGCTGAATAACTGATAGTCATGTACTATAATTTGAAAACCTGTTAAAATTTGTTTCATGGCTGAGTGCCCTAGAAAACACTCAAAAGTAAACAGGAGGGATGATTGTTATCACATGAAAAGAATTACTTGGTTAATGTTTAAATATTTCCACATTTCAAGATGTACATTTATTTAGTATTACTGATCTCAAAAGTCTACTGGATTATTTTCTATTACCATTTTTTTCCTTTTTTTCTTTCTTCTTTTTGGTTGTAAAATGAAGAATGGAAGAAAGGAAAAGATCTATTCTATCTGTATTTAAGATTACGTGGGCATGGACGAATGGAATGTTGATTGCTAGTGGTCAAACTGGACACAAATATATGGTTTTCAAGTGTGAACAAGTTATAAGTATTGCTCTTAGCCCTCTATGTGTCCTTTATGTTTCGTTGTTATTTCATACAATCATTAAGCTACATGATCTTCCATTGTGATATATTCTGAACTGAGAAAAGATAATTACAAGTTTATTACAATATACTGTGGTATCACTTTTACAGATGGATTAAATTAATTTTGGACATGTGTGCAGAAAGAGCCTAAACTGAGGGTTAATATAATGTGAAATTTGCTCATATCCTTATTTTGAACCTCTTTACCAAGGGTGCTTCTTATTGTTATCAAGGAAAAAAATTCAGAAGGTAAAAAGTGGACACAAAGGAACACATTTTCAAGAGTAACAGGAAGAGCAGCACTGAAGTATGAAAAGGGAGAAAAAAAAACCAAAGCCGGAAAATATAATCTGATCTGCAGCCTGTGAGTAGCTTAATAAAATTACTTAATTGCTTAATAAAAACCCAAGCATATGAAAAGACTGCATAAACTGACAATATATTAAGAAGCAGTGGGTAGCAGAGTAAGATGTTTTATCTTCATTTTAATTGTTCTAATATTTGCATGTATATATATAAAGGCTGTTAACTGAGCTAGGACTTTTGGAATATAAACCAGACATATTTTTTTTATCAAGCTTTTAGCAGCTTATGTGTCTCAATATCTTGGCTGTCCTGTCAGAACATCAAGCCTGAGGCAAGCAGATAGCAAAGCTATACACTTTCACCAGCTTAAAAAACAGGAATTAAAGAAACAAACAAACAAATAAATAAATTAATAAATGTCAGAAGCACTTTGAAATTTCTTTCATTTTCTTCCAAATCCATTTTTGACCTAATATAGTTCAAAAGGAAATGTCTTTCCAGAGGGCTTTTAGCGAAGTGCCTTGGCAGTGGAAAAGACCTCTCACGCTCCATTATTCCCCATTTTGGAAAACAGTTAATGTATTGCTTCTATTTGTGCTTGGTTTTTGTTTATTTCTTGACACTAGGGTAACATATTCAGTGAGCACTCCCCTTATCCTGTTTTTCTGCCATTTATAAGAGGCCAACTATTTTAAGTAGCTATTACAGATGTTATTTGAGTTGCACTGAGCATTGCTTAAACTGTTGCATTACAATGTTTTTAACATTTCTGGCAGACCACATTGAACAAAAGCTACTTTTAAACAACCAAAATATCAAAATTTTTTCCCTTCAAATTTGTACAATGACTTTCCATTAACTGTTTTTGGTTTATTGTTGTTTTGTTGTATTTTTTTTTTTTCACTGAAGCAAACAAGGAGTTTATTAAGATTAAGATTTATTTTACATTATAGGTCATGAGCTGTGTTTAAGTCCCAGCCTTTAAACAGAAAATATTTTTTCTAACAAGTTTCTGAATCCATTGCTCTGAGTTCTAATTTGTTGGTTCTATTTGTTGATGCAAATAAGCTACTGAGTAGTTCATTGTGTTACTTTTTCTACAGATCAATTACATGTTCATTATATTATGTTTATATTGTATCTGTGGCTCACAAAGTCTAGCTACCATGTAATTATTTTGGTTCAGATACAGTATTAATCAGATATGTTATTCTCTCACCATTCTTGCAACAGATACAGTGTTCCAGTTAAAGCTGGAAAACTGTTGCCAGAACATCCATCATTGTCGCTGGTTGGATATTTCTGCCTGCTCCAGCCCCTACCATGTGAAAAAGTTATACCACTAAAAATGTAATATAAAACATACTGCAACAAATATATATATGGATATGTAGCTTGAACAAAGATTTTTTTAATCCTAAAAGCAGGAAAGTTTGAAATTGGGCTAAAATAGACCAGGATTTACTATGCAGAGTTTGCTGCAAAAAAAGTCAATTCTTTTAAGAAGTGCTGAGCTGAGTGTAAGGGACAAGCTTTCGGGCATAAAGCCATTTAATCTATTGTGACAAAGCAGAAAAAGAACTTCTTAAGCAACAAAAGGCCAGGCCACAGGTTTGGCATTTCATGATAAGAAGCTAAGGATAACATTTCCCACTTCAGAACTTTGCCCTTTGGATTCATAAGAGCTCTTTTTTTTGTTTCAATGACAGTAAAGTTCAGTGCAAGCCAAGGGGGAGATGTTACCACATTTCAAGTGTTAATATAGTCACTTGTATTTATGATTAGAAATCCATCAAAGATCTTTTTCAGTATAATGTTTTTCCAAGCTTAGTTAAGAGTAATTTAGTTTCTTGATTAATACTCAAATTTATGGTCCTTGCTCAGTGAGGATCTCTTACATTGCTTAAAAATTGCTAGAGAATTTTTCTTCTTCTTGTATGTGCACACGTTCAACACTGCAATAGCAACATGCTACTTTACTAAATTAGTACAAAGTTATTTCATGATCCCTTTTTTAGTTCCAATCTCCACACTTCTATATAATACTTAATCCATTTAGACAATGATACAGGAAAATGTGGAGTTGTCATTTTTAAAATCCTCTTTCAAGGGAAATAGGATACATACCCTTACAGAATTTTAGGTATGGAAATAGCCTTACCTTAGTCTTAATGGAAAGGCAGCTTGATTGAGATGTAAACTGCTTACAGGTTCCTACACAGTTTTACATTTTGTCTAACAACACCAGAGAAAAAAGAGCAACAGCAAAAAAATCCTTGCTTAAATCTATGTTCTTTCCAGTGTCATTCAGACTAAGAAAAAAATCTTTACATTTTTAAAAACACTTGAGCATTCAGTCTCTCACTGTCTAACATCTTTTTTGACTCACTTGTATTTTCAGACTTCATGCCTACATTTCATTCCTTCGTGTTTGCCTAGCAGGCATATGCCCACACCCCCACCTCTCTCACAAGGAGCTCTCACATGGTGCCTGGTGTATTCCAGAAGTTGTGGTAGCTTTGGGAGTATCTCTGATGGAAATAGCTGTGATAAACAGGACTTCTTCTACTACAAAAAACTCTTATTCTATCACAATATGCTTAGAAAATCTATAATTTGAAAACCATTTCACTTGCATTTGAATATACGCATTAGCTATGAATAAAAATGGACCTTCTGTTTTTCTATTAACGTCATGCATGATGATAGTAAGAAAAGAGGCAACCTCATGAGTTCAAATGGAGACTCTTTGCACTAAAATACATAGCTCAGTATGTATTAATCATGATTATTAATTAATCATGGAGTTAAATATAGTACAGATGTGTATCTCTGTCTAAGGTTTGAAGAGTTAATAGAATAATGGTAAAAGTTTAAAGGCAGCATCATTATGCAAGTTGGTCCAGGGCAAATTTAATCTAAAACTTTTTTAAGACAAGAGTTATTGACCTGATTCTTCAATACCCCACAGACTCCCCTCTAAAGCTTAGTTTCTATATTACCTTTTGAAGTTGCTGAAGGATAGGTGAGCGATTTGCACTACCAACAGCCTAATTAGGAAGAATGATGTCCCTTGAGACAGGAAAACCTTCTTCATATTCAATCATTCAGTCCAAAAATATACAGGGTGGGGTAATGAGTCTTAAAAATGCCAATTTAGTGAGTTTCTAATCACAGATACTTCATCAGCTGACAAAATAAAAACCTCAGTAGGTATAGCACTTCAAAATCTCGGACAATTTACATGTAATTTCAAGAATCAGCAGGGATACACAGCTGGATAAAAATAAAAAGCTTGCTGTAATTGAAAATTGCCTTGCAGCTTGTTTGTGATTAAAATGAAGTTTGGATCCTTGAAATCTTGTTTAGCAATTAAATATGTTTTACTTAGGCAATGAAATATTGTCTATTGTCCTTGAATGATTAAACCAGTATAGGCATGCTTTAATATTTCATGCTAATTGAAGATGTGTGCATACAGAAAATTTCTAAAGTCCATGTTCAACAACTTGGCTCTTATTTGAACATATCTAAGAAATTATCTTTCTCACTAGAAGAGACTGTGGTTGTCTATATTATTTATAAAGAATCTCAGTGGCAGACTGTTGTGTTTTGCACAAAATAAAAAAAAAACCTACAACAACAAAAAAACAAAAAAAAAAACCCAAAAAAGCCAAAAAAACCACAAACATGCACTCTTTACATTTAGTATAGAAGTTCTCTCCAAAAGCCAGGGTGATAATTTTACCTACAACATGATTGAGTTTAAAGTTTTACGTAAATTTAGAGTTAACCTATAAGAGTTCTTCTTTATTTCGATTTTCAAATTTTGTCTGTTTGGTGTGTTGAATAGATCAAGATGTGTGAGAGCTGATTCTCTTAGAATAAAACAGCCTTCAAGACTTCAAGTCTTTTGCTTGTTTGTTTGTTTTTCTAATTGATTTTATTTGTTTTTGAGTTTATACTAAGAAACAGTTGCAAATGAAACTTGAGATCTTACAATTCTTCAAGCCATTTTCAACATGAGGTTCTTCTGTTTTATTTCTTTGTGTTTACATTCAGATGCAATGAGTCCCCAGTCCTCACTAGGTTTATGTAGGAGGGATAAAGCTTGAATTAATAAGGTAAAAAATTAAATAATAATTACAATAATTGTGTGAGAAAGAAAACGTTTGTAGCATTAGAAAAACAAAACCCTGCAAAAGCCACAGGGAAATTAATAATGTAACTTCTAATCCTCAGCAGAAAAATCACCTTCCTTATGCATATCCTATCCTAAAATATGCACACAGACATACTCATACCCCAACACTCATTTCATTATTTTTCTTATGTGCATTTCTTCGGTATATACTTTCATAATTAGGACTTAGCTAATACTAGAATTTTAATAAGGTATATATTCAGAAGATAGAAATAATATTGAAATCATTTAAAGTATTTAAATTTGTAATTGAATTAGTAGATAGAAAGTTGGGTTGAAAAAACCTTTTGTTTGAATCCATTTCTAGGATGTATTTAGCTCCAGATAATTGACATATTTTTCTAATACTTCTTCAGAGTAGATGAACTGAAAGATCAACGCATAAAGGAGAATTTCCTGGCAAAGAACAGTTGACCTATGGTATTGTTACACTGACTGAGCTAATAAAAATGACCTGAGAGGACAAGGCAGTGTTTGTAGCTTAAAGACAGTAATTTTTCACTCCAAACTCAGAATTAGGAAAAAAAAAAAAGTCAAATGAGTGTGGAAAGGTTATTAAAAGGTTATTAAAAACACTGATTGAAATGTACTCAAAGAGGTGCTGAAACACCGCTTGACAGACTCAAGTAAAAATCAAGGATGCTAAGGGAGACTAAATTAGTAAACAGAAATCACTTCATTTATCAAAACTGGGATGAGAAAAAATAGTTAAAGAATTATTCAAAAGAGAAAATATAAGAAAGAGAAAAATAAATTGTATACACATCCAAAAAGTAATTAGGAAAAAAAGACTCATTAGCTGAAAAACGAAGCATTCATTGCCACCATATTAAAAACAAGTAAGCAAAAACCAAACTAAACCACAAAAAACCAAACCAAACCAAAAGAAAAAACCCAACAACAACAAAACACAAATAAAAACAAAAAAGAAAATAAAACAAAAGCCTAAACACCCCCAAAAACCCCACAGAATTGAAACCATTGTTTTGATTTGGAATTCTCTTTTTGGGCAATTTGAGAAAAAAGTCTAAAATCTTAAATCTAACGAGTAACATTGAAAGTACAGATTAGTATCTACTCCTAGAAAAAAGGTGAAAATTGATGGGGGAACATGTTCACTAATGCTTATTTTATTTATAGCTGTTCAGTCTTAAATTTGAAAAAAAAACCCTGTTCTTTACTAATGAGCTTTTGGTATGAATAACAAATGTAACCAGTGGTTGTAGTTGTCACTCAAAACTAAAAAAAGATTAAAGAATGCATTTAGATCTAGAAAATAATTCAGGCTATTGAAGAACTCTCAGTTGAATATTTGGATGCATGATGAGGCATGTTAACCTTATCTCCATCTACCTGATGAAAATATAATATTTCATATGTTTCTCCATTTCCTTTATATCTATCTATCTATCTATCTATCTATCTATCTATCTATCTAAATTTTTTTCTTTTTTATCAAATCAAACGTATAAAGCCATGTTCCTAGATGAAGCAGAGAGACATTGTTCCAGGAAATAGCTTTTTCGTTCTTTTTTATTATATAATGTGCTGGGACAAAAACTAATCCTTTGGTGGGAGGTAGCACAGTATTGTAGCTGCATTTGAGCATGGAATCTCAGCTTTCAATAAAATGGTTCAGATCTTCAAAATATGCTTACATTACTCTGTAGCTCTGCAGGAGTTTCAGTAGCTTTCTGAAAGGTGCTCTAGATACTGATGGTGACATTTCCTTAATGTAAATGCTAGAGAGGTTGACCAGGGAAAATGTTCTATTTGACTCTGCTTGCAAACAGGGATGAGATGACTGTAAATGTGGCCAAAATGGCTGAGCTACAACAATTGCAAGATGACAGAGTTCAAGACCAACACTAAGACTGAGAAGGTAATCTAGAGAATAAGTACTCTTGACTTTTAGAGAACAGAGTTTAGCTTATTCAGGGAATTGCTAGGCAGAATACCCTGACAAGTCTTGATGAAGATGAGGGAAGCTCAAGCAAGTGACTTCCTGATGTTTTAACATACAAAAAATGACGGACTTTTACAAGGAATGGGGTGAGTAGGTAAGAAAATGTAGCATGAAAGAAGCTCAAGCACCAAGTAACAAAATCAGAAATGTCAAAGTTCTAGGTAAAACTAGCAAAAGATAATAAGAATAATTATTTTAGTTTGAAGTCTTTTTGGGGAAAAAATAATCACTGTAACCTGCACTGGTATAACAGTTTGTTAATCATCTACTACTCTCACTATGCCAGGTTCCTATATATCTTATAGGGTCACTAATTTTTTTTACCCTGTGGTAAAGTATTGCAACATTGCATTTCTAGATAGATTATTAAACAAAAGACAATCAGGAGGAGAAAATAGGGTTATGGAAACAATTATGTAGTCTTACTTAATGCCTTTAAGGAAATAATGAGCCTGCCCATAAGCTTATCCTATTTGATATTGAGCAAAACTAATCTTAAGGATAGATGATCCCATGGACCACATTCCTACTTTTTCTCGGTATCTATTAAGCTAATATGAGAGAAAGGGCTCAGCATTGAGAATAGCTGGTGTTATGCCTGAATGATTGTCTGGCACTATTAAAAAATGTGAGTTTTAACCCATCTGCAGTGAAATTTAGGACTTTATTAGGCACTCAGGAAATTTTCAGCGCTAGTTTTGAGCTAAAAATAATGCCACAAGGCAGGTTAACACTGAAGATTTGAGTTAGTTGAAAAATATAAGTTTCTGAAAAACAGGTCTGCTTGTAACAGACCCAAGAAAATTGCTTTTCTCAGTTTATAAAATGGAGTACCTGGCTAATGTATCTAAGAGATAGAGCATTTCTCCTTGTAATGCTAGTACACTACCCAGAAATGCAAACCCTGATTATTCCTGATTCAGTTAATGAGCTTTATTTCTTGTCTGGTCTCATTAGGGAGATATCAACTCTGATGTAAAACAGTTCTCCCAGCATTTTCTTTGGTTCCACTTTGCATAAATAACAAGTAGATGTCTGCTGGGCTCATTTCTAAGCTGCTACTAAGGTAGTTTGCTCAAAAGGCAAGTTAGGAATTAAAGTCTCCCCACAACAGCCTGGCAAAACATTGCAAAGTTAAAATTTTTGTTATTTGCAACATTATATATGTTCTGACAAAGGAAGATGAAACAAGGACTTTGATGGTGAAAGAGATAATAATAATTTTGGAGGCAGATTCTTTAACCACAATCCACAGGTTCTTCTGGGACTTCATTTTTCTCTTCTAAACAGAAAGTCTTCAGAAGGGCTTGGAAGAAGATAACATTTTCATTTCAGTGAAAAGCAATATAATCACCTGATATTCAAATATTTGCCAAATGATGCTAAAATTCTCAAGACAGGCATGATTTAGGGTCTTTTACTGGAGGAGATTTCCTAAGTTTCCATAGCACCAGCAAAATATGAGAATTTAATGGGAGGCTACACGCTCTGTCTCATATACAGGATAGATCAATTAGTCCCTCCCTTTGTAATCATGACATTCTGTGGACAGACTGAGGTAAACATTATTAGTAGTTTGGGGTTTTTTTGTTAATCTTGCTGAAAGAATTCTAAACAAATAATAGCTTACCATAGGGTAAAATGTCTAGCAATATTTTTTCTAAATAATCCTAATACCTTCACAGGCTGAAATGATTTATATTCATAAAGTTTGAAAACAGGGTTTAGGCAAGACTTTATTTGTTGAACTGACCTGAATTTCAGCCCAATTTAGTTAATAGTAAATCTGACAAGTTTTCTAAACTATGCCACAAAGGCATAAGCAATATTCTACTTTCTCAAACTTATGCTGGGCATTCAAACCTGATTATGTCATATTTTGCACCTGTATGATCTGGAAGTTCTATGACAGCTGTCATACTTGACATTCACAGCTACTACAAAGCTGCACGATTCTGAATCCAAAAATTATGCCCAGGTAGAGTTCTCTGAAATCTATTTATAAAGATTTTTTTAAAGATTCAGTGCAGATAACTATTGCATTCCTTAATGCCAATGCAAATATTGAGAATATTACTAAAAAATTATCTAAATATTTAGTTTAATACAATTAGATCAACTAAGAAAAATAAGAGAAAGGAATATTTATTTTGTTATTTTCAAATTCAGTGTCACAATTACTTGGAAATTTTATCCATAGTTCAATTCACTATAAATTATCCTATCGATTCTTATATTTCTTAAACATCAGAACGCCAGAGAAATACAGGAAGATTGAATATTAATTCATGTTGGTTACAAGTGTGGATATAATTAAAGCCACGTAGCTATAAGTATCTCTCTGGGTTGTTTCCTTTGCTATTCACAGTGTCCCAAACTGGAGCTTCAGAGAAGCCAGGAACTGTTATCAGAATGAAAGGAAATTAGTAGTGGAGAGTTCATGTGCTGCAAGGATTCACGAAATGTAAAGACACTTATTACACCTGTGGTGATTTCAGCTGTTCAATTGGAACTATTAATTCAATTGATAAAGGTGAAATAATATTGAATTTTATGAATAATTTGTTAATAATTATTTAACAAGTTAATAAATACTGAGTTTTCAAAACAATGCTTGGATACACAATGATTTCAGTTTTAATTTTTGTTGCACACTTACGAAAAATATTTGTAATTTTATGCTTAATTAATTAACATATGGGATATGTTAAAAAAATGTTGTATGGTGCACAACATTTAAACTCCCTTTTATATTTTTTCCCCTACTTGACATTTATGGATAAAATATTATTCCAGCTATCCATGTTGGTATGAGAAAGAAACAGGATGCTTTTGTGAGTTTTAAATAAGTTTTTGATAATGGGGCTTTGTAAATATTTGCAACACTTTAGATGAACTAAGCTAAAAGGCATATAATTAACAAATTAAAGAGACATTGGAATTCTGCTGTAATGATTACCAGTAATTGCATATTAATACTATGTAATTAATATTAATAGGGATTAATAAGAATCAACCAAACACCACTTATTTTTAATAACTTTAATCTGTTTTCAAAATCTAATTTAATCTATTTCAAAATAATTGAATTTTATCAAAACAAGTAAGTATATTTACCTGTAGATTCTTCTGTAAATTGTCTACCATTCATTTAAATTCACAACTGATGAATGAAGACTAATGAAGATTAATTCTATTAGAGTTTTATAAAATATTAATATTTTTTCATAATCATTGCATCATGGGCAGATGAATAAAGGAAAGGAATTTACTTTGTTAGATAGGAAACAAAAAAATGTTCACGTTACTACTGTAAAATACAGGGTGTGGAATACAGCATGAAATGCTAGTTAATTTGCATTAACTTGGTGGTATTGTTTTCCATAATTATATTGAACAAATGGTGATATGAGACTGTTTATGTCTGCATGTGTATGTTTGCATTTCTGAGACATTTCTGAGACAGAACCATGAAAAATATTAAGAAGAAATGACTGCTGTGATTTTCCATAAGGATGCATTTTTAGATGCATGCACTGTATGTAAATATGTATTTACATGTACATTCTTTTTAACTGCACTTTCTTTTCAGAGTTTTCATTAGCTTTTAGACTGAGAATTATAAAATAAAATGAGAAAAGGATGTCTTACTTTTACTTCTCCTTACACCAAGAAAACACTGTGGAACAATAAAATATAACATCTCACAACATGCCCTTTTAAACAAATTTTTGGAAAATGCATAACATTTCATTTGCAGTTGTCAAAAGTCAGCAAGAGCCACTCAAGAAGTTTAAAAAATAAAGGACTTAAAATTAGGAGAGCACTTGTCTGCATTTTTTTTCTGAAGAGAGTTATATAATTGATAGAAAGAACTGTTCCTATTATAAATTCATAATGGCATATTTTAGGTAGAGGATATGAGGTCTCATTATTCCTATAGTAATTGGCATTGATCTAATCTCACTTCTAATTGAATGGAACTAAAATAAATTTCATCAAAGTCCTATAAGTCATTTGGGTTTCAGTTTCTCTGGATTTTTTTTCTTTTTCTTTTATCACAGAATCAGTTGTCAGCCTCTCTGCAGTTTTCTTATGTCACACACAGAAACATGACCTTCCATGATCCTTTAACTTAGGAGGAACCTCAGGAGTACTCCTACCTCTTGCTCAGAACAGGTCAGTTGTGAGATCAGACCAGGTTGCCCAGGGTTTTGTTCAATCAGGTCTCAAAAACTCCCAAGGATGGAATCTGTACCACCTTTCCAAAGCCATCTGTTCTAGTTCCTCACTCTCTTCATGAGGAAAAATGCTTCTCCTATATACCGGGAAGATGTCTATTGTTTAAAATTATGGTCACTATATCTCATTTTCCTGCCATGCACCACTGTGATGAGATCACTCCATTTTGCCTACTGCAAGGTGTGTTACAGGTAGGTTCCCTCAAATTCAGCAGTTCTCCAGGCTGAACTAGCTATATCCTGCCACCAGCTTAGTGGCTTACTGCTGAACATGCTCCAATTAACCAATATCTTTATTGAGTAGAGATCACAAAACTGACAGCCTAATGGCCAATGATGAGAGGGGAATAATCATTCCTCCACACCTCCTGACCATGCTAGTCCAGCCCTGGTTGCTCTTGGCCTTTTCGCTTCCAGGTCTCACTGCTGGCTCATGCCCAACCTGCTATCAAACAGCATCCCCTTAGAACTCCCTCTCCCAAGCTGCCCCCCAGGTGGTGTGGTCCCAGACCATGTCATGCCCAGAGCAAGAACTGGCATTTGTTCTTGATGAATTTCATGAGGTTTCTGGCAGCCCATCCCTTCCCCATCTCGTCCAGGTCCCTCTGGTTTGCAGCTGCAGCAGAAAGTATCAATTGTTCTGTGTCACTTGATGCCATCTGCAAGCAAGTGAAAGTGGATGTTGTTACATTCTCAGCTAATGCTCTTTGTTTAAGTCATTCAGAGGAAAAAGTTTACTCTTAGTAAGAATAGAAGTGAAAATTGTATCTGATTATTGTCCTTTCATGTGCCTGTTTATGGGGAATTTATATTTTGATCAGCCTGGGGAATGTTGTTCTGATTATTTTTCTGGGGGAATGTTGCAGCAAAACTAGCTGTATACTAATTATTTTTTTATAAAATTCAATATGTTTGTATATTTGACAGAAGAGTCTTCTAAACACTAACCAGAAAACTATGCAGCAATATTATCTCTGATGAAAATATATCTTTCTACCCTGATGAGTCAATATTTAGGTTCATGGATCAAATTTTTAATCATCTATTTCAGCACTTGAGTGGCAGAAGTAATTGTGTTGCAGTTAAGTCTGTATCTCTTTATATCACCTATATCTATATCAATATTTATTTGTATCAGTGATCTAGATGTTGGTGTGATGAGAGTGTTTAGGAGACTGGTAACACAGGCCAGTCTTTGCTTTAAAGTAATGCTTTAGTATTTCCATTCATTAACAGCACACTTCATGGTAATGTTTGATTTTTATGCAGCATGAATCACTATCACTACAAATACAAAGCTGTCAAGATTTCAAAAAAATTTTAAAAATAGCAATTTAGCTGTGAGCTACTGTTGACATATGGTTAGTATTGATGTCTGTAGTCCTTGATAATGTTCAGCATGGAGGTCAGGTTGATGAGATTTGACAGCTCCTTTGCCAGAATGATTGGAGCTGAAACGGACTTGTCTTTCTTCACCATGTTTGATATCATGTTTGATATTCTCATGATGTTCTCCCCCATCTTGAAAGGGGCATCTCTGCTGTTCATCATACTCCTTCTCTTGGTTTGAGTTCACTTGAATAAGACAAATTGAAACAAGATAATATTTTACAACAGGAAAGAACCTCTTATTTTTTTAAGTGAATAAGTTCCTTATTAAAGTATAAGTATATATATTAGTATGGCACACTTATACTTTATTATTTTGTCTGAATATATAATTCACAACCTGTAAAAATGAAAGTGCATACAAAAAAGGGGAGAAATATTTTAAACACTGTGGTTCTGCACAGGTCAATGTGTTTTTCACTATGGATTCTTGCCTTTATCAAGCACCTTTTCTTTCTTGTCATATTTGTGATTGCTAAGTTTACAAAAGCTGAATGACACTGATGTATTCCTCCAGTGATACTGACAAGTACATGTTTTTTACAACTACTCAAAAGTTAAAACATCTCATACTGCTGCATCCAGATGTGATATGGTGTCACCAATTTAAACTTAAACCTGTGAGGAAGAGTTTAGTAATCTGATTTCTGCTACCTTTTTTCTTACCAGCTGGTGTAATAATGCCAGAATCAAAGGTAATTCAAATAGAAAACTTTCAAGATGTAGAGGTAGGCATATATTCCTTCAATATCCAGAATAATTCACCAAATTTTTAGGCTTTTTAGTAAGCTTTTAGACAAAACCATTAATTTAAAATTCTGTAGCAAAGCTTTTTTTTCCCCTTTCTTGTCATGCTTACTCTAAATGTGAGGAAGTGTGCTACAAAGCCAACCATTCTCATCTTTTGTATGTCTTCCAGGTAGATAAGTCAAAAATAGGAATTTAAATATTGAAGCTCTTTTATTTACTATCCTCCAGTTCATTTAGCATGTATCATAACTTCTTTTCCTTTTTCTTGACTTAAATTTTGGTCCATCATATGTCTTTACATATGTAGATCAATTTTAATCTGATATAGCATAAAATTTTCTTCTTCTCAAGATAATCGTTAATTGGATTATTTTAAGATTAAGAATTGTATTTCTGTCAATGTGGATGTAAAATAAATTTCACTACTTTATTATTGATCCTGGAATTAATACAAACTGAACTGTAGATAACCTTGTTGAATGTATATAAAACAGATTTAGAAGCATGAAAAATAAACATAGTTAATGGGTTTGAAGGGCAAATTCAAGCTAATATATCTCTTAAAGTATTTTGAAAGTTTTGTTCTGAAACTTTTTAATGCATTAGGTATTTTGAAGTTCCATTTTAGCCGTAAATAGAAACATAGCAGTAGGCTTTAAAGTAGTTTTAATCACTTCAAAGAACATTTCCTAACTGTGAGGCACCTTGACTGTCTAAAATTTTCATTGAAATCAGCACAAGTTAGAGAGAGAAAATTGAAGAACAACAGAAATTTAGTTCTAGATATTTAAAATTTTACTTCCTTCCCACTGGTATTTCTTGTATTTCAGGACTATAGTCCTGGCGAAATAGTTTTAAAATATGGGATAAAATATTAAAAGACTTACAGAATAACATTTCTTCTAAACATTTTCCATAATAAATCTATATAAGTATTTTTTGTACTTAGAAGAGTATCTATGCCTAGTTCATAAAAAGAGACTATATATACTGACTTTTCATATGAAATTATCTACAGTGAAAGAGGTCACATTTTTTAACATTGTCCCAATACTGATTTAAAACAAGCCTTCAGAGCACAAGTGTCTTGTTTATTGGCTTGTGGTGTTAATTAGATAAAACCAGAAGTCTCTAAGCAACCACAGCTCAGTCACTCATAACTTTATTCATTAGTGGTTGTAATGTAATTCCTAACTCAGCTCATGAGGCTTTATCAGTGTTAATCTACTATTCCTTCTCTTCAACTTGCAGTATATTGAGAAATTCTAATGCGTGTTAATTAACCTCTTGAGTATTTTGAATTCCAGGTAGCCAGATTAATTCACCCAACATATCTATCAGAAGTCTACTGTCTAACTTTCAGTCTGGTTTTTCTTTTTCTTTCTTTTTTTTTTTTTTTTTTTTTTTTTTTTAATTTTTAATGGCTTTCAGGATTGTGGAAACATTAAAACTTTGATGGTATTATGATATTCAGTAAAAATTAGGTTGCTGAGGTTATCTCAGATAATTCATGCAGAATTATGCCAGAGTCAAGAACTAAAAAATTAAAGAATTCAATTAAAATAATAGTATGTTATTAAAAAAAAAAAAAATCCACAGTATTTTTCATAAGTTACCTGTTTTATTTTTAAGCTTAACATGGGATGCAGACAAGATTGATTTCAGATTAAGTTTATTTTACAGGATCCAGAAGTTTGGTGATAAAACTAGACTCACATGAAGATAAAAGGCCTTTTGTGTTTGAATTTTGTGCAGGGGGAAATAATTACACAGTTAGTACAACCTCAACACAAGTTGGGATATAATGGCTGAAATCACCTTTGAATTAAGCACTAGGAGACCAAAGGAATGCATAGATCAGAATGAAACTAAGGCGCCTGACAGATAATTAAAACAGGGATTACAATTCATCTGTACATAAAGAAAAATCCACCATATAAAAATCTCAGTGTAAACTGAAGTAATAAATAAGAACTAGTCTGTGCTTAACAAAAAAATGTAATTAAAATGATTGTATAACAAGCCCATAAAACTTCTTGATCATTGCATTCTTACACCTTTGTAAGAGGTGATCACACTTTCGGTATCACAACTTGATTAGGAACATATTATATCACAGGAATATGTATGACTACTTTATTAAAATTTTAAGATCTCCTTGAATCCATACCCCCATGACAATATAAATACAGATCAAGTACTGAAGTATTTGAGAGTTTGTGCCATCTGCATAGTTACAGGACTGCTGGTCTTAATAGCAATAATCAAAATTAATGGAAATACATGTTTTCAAAAATGCTGCAATGTAATTACTTTGTGGAAAATTTGAGCCATATTCCAGTGTTTCAATCAAAAGATACTTCTTGAAAGAAGTAACCAAATATTAATTTATCTTACTATACTGTGCAAATACTGCATCAAAAATTAGATAAACTGATGCACGCTAACAAAATATCCTTACCAAGTTCAGAAAATATCACCAAAGAGATTTGTTCTACTACATTTATAGGTAGTTTAACTGACAAATCATTTGTCATATAGAATATCTTTTATACTACCGGATACCTTTGCAATTTTTGAAATTGATCAAAAGTTGCCATTTGCAACATTGATTAAGATCTTAGGTACCAAAATCTTTTCCTCCAGAAATATGTTTGTCTAAAGACAATATTAAATCCATTTTTATTTTCTTAGACAACCCATCTTATTCTCTGTTCATATAAATCCTATGGTACATTATTTCATTGTTTTTTTGAGTTTTAGATTGCAGTAATCATAGTTTCTATTCTCATTAGAACTTTATCACATAATTTAAAAAAAAAAAAAACAAAGAAAAAAGCTGCTGAGAACATATAAGCATATCCCTTGATAATAAAACATTTTTGTTCTGAACATTGAAACTCCATACTATAGGGAACTATAGGGAATAAAAATATCTGAACAGAGATAAACAAGAATTGATTACAAATGAGTTATTTTCTTTCATTTTTATTTATATATTTTTATTTGTGTTTGTATTAAAATCATGTTTATCTACTGATGACCTAAATTTGTTATGCAGTGTAAGATATACAAACAGCTTTCTTTGAAGGTAGTACTTTTGCTAATGACAGATTTGTGAGATTCCCTGGCATGACATCTGCTACCTTTCTTCAGCAATGTGTTGAAACAGATAGAAATATCAGAGTGCTCTGCTTACACCCAAAATGGCAGGAAAAATAATATCATTGTTATATGAGTAAATTTTATTTAACCCTGTCATATACTGTCTGTATTGAAAGATTCCATAGTTGCCAATTATTCTCTGTCTTTTGTCCTTAAAATTTCTTACTGCATACACTGTAGTTACCATCCACAATGTTTCTTGGCGAAGATCTGAACATAAACTTTTCCTTACATCAGTGCTACAGTTTTTATGGCCTCCACAAAATAATCATAAGATGATGTGAGCACAATCTTTTGTATTATATTTTTAATTATTTTCTAAACTATCAGTTTAGCTATACTGTTCACTACTCAGTAATGATAGATAGAAAGGTAATGACTTCCTGGAAAAAAAGATAAAATTAATAGATTTGTATTCAAATTGAGTTATTCAGATGATTCATACTCTCTTTCTTTGTCTTCCTAGTCAGAAATGTGTATAAACAATTGTTTTCTCTGAAGATTGTAGTATGTGCTCAGATGTCTCAAGAACAGGTTTAATTCTTGCCTAAAAACACGATGAAGAATCTTCCAGGTCCATGAAAATTTTTCACATTGATTTGATACAGTACTTCCGTATTATATATTTGCTTTTTCTCCCTTTTTTCCCAGTAACAAACACAATTACCTGGTGACACCACTAGTTTTTGGTTCTTTGTCATGCAAGGTATTTGTGGTACTAGAAGCTTAATTTATACTACATCACACCAATTTCTCTTGTGGAAAACCATTAACATTTGCATTTTCCTTGATTTTCTTCTTTTAATTGCTGGTAAATGAAGTTAGTTCATAAGAAAAAGAAAATTAAAAAGTAGACAGTGATGTTCATAGTTATTTTAATACAGACGTAGTGTCTCTGTTTAAAGTAGAAAAAAGGAACCAAACATACGCTTTGTTAAACTTGTTTTTTATATTCTATGCTTTCTGGACCAGTTTATATCTTTTTAAATTCTCTGCATTTGGTGTGAACAAATAAATATGTATATAATAATTGCAAGAAATTGGCTCACGTGATCACAGAAACTCTTAATCCTCAAGAAATAATTCAGCTTTCCACTAACTGTAAAACAATAAATACATTGGTACAACTTAATTTATTGTACCATTAATGACACAATTATGAGTTTCTTTCTCTAGAAATCTTTAAGATGAATCAGTTTAACTGAAATTTACTGTACCTGCAGTTCCCTTCCTTTCTTTTGTGCAATTACTGTATATTGTCTTGCTATACCTGAACTGAAAAAAAAACCTGATAGTAAATCAAAAATAAGACTAATAATATCACTTTAATCTCAATGGAAAAGGAATGTACATAGATGTTACACTGGAGGCATTGTTATACAAAGTTATACAAAGTTGCAGTAAAAGGCTACAAGTCAAAACTGCAATTAAGAAATTCTGAAATTTTTCTGTTAGCAAATCTTGTTTGACAATATAATTTGCATGATATATACAGGTAAGCAATATACAGTACCATTAAGAAGTCTAAATATTAGTAGCAACTTTGCCTCTGGGCATAAGGAAATATTTCTGATTATAAAAATGGGGTGGTTTCTCTAATGATGGTTCTCACCTAAGGGACATAGCATTAGGAAGAAAGGTAACAAAGGGACATTTAATGCTGCTTTAGGCTACAACCAAATGATCCCTTTTTTCAAACATTCTAGTTTCTTCCTGAAAACCAGTAATATTTCCAGACATGTCTTCAGAGACTGGTAACCTGTAAACATTCAAAATTCAAAAATTTAGTTTAGTTTAGCTTTACTTTAGATAGTTTTCCCAATTATATCTTAAATATATGCCCTTTCACTTTATTCTCACTTTTCTTCCCACCCCTCAGTTGAAATACTTATGGCAGTCTCAAGAGGAATGAATCCTACAGTATGCACATCCTTGTTACAGTATGTGTGCTTTCATTTTATCTTCTAGCTCTTGTAACTATTCTTTGTGTCAAAGCTTCTTCATATGATTTTTTTCTTCTTTCATGTGTACTACTGGTGTCATGTGGAATTATCCATAGTCACAGATTTTCAGATAAACTGAATATTCTGAGCTGGAAGGGACCCACAAGGATCATATATTCCAATCAGCTAACAAGATTCTTCTTGCTGAAAAGTGAAACAATGATTTGTTTGGTTTGGGGTCTACATCTTGATTGTCTTGAAACAATGCTTTGTATATTTTGTTCTTATTTTTCTCCCCGTCCACTCCCTGCCCCCAGTCTTCAGACCTAAAAGTACTGTGCAGCTTCTGCTGCTAAATCCATTCCCCCTTTGTTGGTTTTCTCCCAATTCCCAATATACTTCCTCATGTTGCCATTTCTCTATTTTTTTCTGTGAATTTTTTCTCCTAGATTAAGTCCTCCTCGTTTTATTTGGGGACAAATTTCAGAAGATCTTTTTGATTTTGTATTTTTCTTTCCTTCAGATAAAATATTATTTAATTCCTTAAACTGTGATTTTCATTTTGCATGTTTGCCATTTGGAAAATAAAGTCCTATTTTCAGCAAACTATAATAGTTTGGATTATAGACTTACCTCACTTTGCTGCACCTGTTCCCTTGCATTTAGCTTACATTTATTGTAATAGATTGTCTTTTGTTGGCCAAATATCTGTTAAAATTCAAAAAATAAGAGAACTTCACATATCTCTCTGACTCTATTTTAGTGAACCTGTATTTAATTAAGCATAAATTCCACTGTTTTAGCTCAGGAGACAATCATGAACATTGATGGGCAATGCTTGAGGACACTAAAGGAGCTGAAAAGCTGCATCATTAGCAGCCTGTATCTACAACCCTAACTACACTCCCATAATATGCAAAATATGCACACAGTGGTATTCCAAGCTGCCTGTATCCTCACAGTAGAATAAAATGTTCATATTTTTCCACAATACTGGCTCACACTAATTTCTTGTGTACAAAGAACTGTGAAAACAAACATATAATTGTTTGTTTGTTTTCTGAATCTCTATTAAGTGTACAAAGAACTGAATTTTAATCATCCTAATAGGTTCAGGCACATTGACTTCTTTAGGTGCTATAGGGTTTAATGTCCCAAAACATGCATTTTGTATCTAGCTTTTAGTCTACTGAAATGCCTTCTCTCTGGGTTTGATATGCAAAGGTCTAACACATGACAAGCATAACTTTTTTCTTACACTATAGGTCGTGGGTTTGATACATCTTACAGACTCCCTATTTATTTTTTTCCCCTAGTGCTGGACCAATTAAACCAAAGCTCTTGTTTTCTTATACCATTAGTAGATATAGCAATTTTAACTTGTTGTAGTTAATATATTTCTGTTTCAAATTTACTGTTTTCTCTACCTAGCTTCATTTTGTCCAGATGGTATTTCCTGACCTTTTCCTAATATGAAATCTAAACTTTAAACTCCCTTCAAGGATTTGATGACATGGCTTTGAGATCTTGAGCTATTGCAGTAATACATCCAAGAAAGCAGAGATAAAACCTGACAATTTTATTTAAGATATCTACCCAGATGCAACCAAAATATGGTTGACTAAATGAGGTGAAAAGAATTATATGAGGAGAAAACAACCAGAGAATGAGTTGTTAATTTTCTTTGTGCTTTATGTATTCTAATAAAGTCAGGGGTAATTGCTATTAGATTTGTAGGACTAATACTCCAAGATGCAAAATAACCCCTTTGCCACACTCTACCAAATGTGTTTTAAAAATCAATAGAAACATTATGTAGTTCTCTTATTTTTATGCTCAAGTAATTTCTCAGTTAGTTGTCATAGAGTAAACATCTGCTTGAATCTCCTTGGCACAAACCCCCACTTGTTATTCTGCCAGTTGATTCCTGATGTGTGGTTTGAGCCTACATTGTGTCACTCTTAGGAATCATTTTGCTGGCATAGTTTAACAGATGCACAGTATTTAATGTTGTTGGGTTTTGTTGTTTTTTTATTAATAGATATTTCACAAAGACATAGAGTAATAGAGTTCTCCAAGTTTCGCCAGATGTGACATGTATATTTTAATCCTTACAGAGCATTGTGTTCCGGGATCTTTGTATTACCAGACTATTATTTTTAAGGGGAATTACATTGTATCTCCTATTCTATCTTTATAGCTATCTTCTGGGATTTATACTATTGCAGTTGAGAAAATATTTGTATTTTATTCAAAAATACTTCTCACCTTGTAAGCTTCAACTTTTCATATTTTGTTTTACTGATCTTTTCTACAGCAATATGTACATAAGTGAATTTCTTGCAGCCATCCTCTATTTACATAATCACAGAATCAATTAGGTTGGAAAAGATCTCTAAGAATAGCCTATGACCAAACATCGCTATGTCAACTAGACATGGCTCTAAGTGTTACTTCCAGTCTTTCCTTAAACATCTCTAGGGTGGTGACTCCATCATCTCCCTGGAAAGTCCATTCCAGTGTCTAATCACCCTGTGAAGAATTTCTTCCTAATATCCAACCTAAACCTCCCTCGGTGCAGCTTATGACTGTATTGTATCTTCTTGCCACTTGTTACTGGTGAGAAAAGACCAGCCCCCACCTGGCTACACCCTCATTTCAGGCATTTGTAGAGAGTGAGAAGGTCTGCTCTGAGCCTCCCTTCCTCCAGCTAAGCAACCACAGCTCCCTCAGCTGCTCCTCATAGGACATGTGCTCCAGATTCTTCACAGCTCTGTTGCCCTCCACTGGATCCACTCCAGCACCTCAGTGTCCTTCCTGATAAGGGGCTCAGAAATGGACACAGGATTTGAGGTGTGGCCTCACCAGAGACAAGTACAGGGGAAGAATCCCTGCCCTGCTCCTGCTGGCCACGCTATTAGTGACAGAAGCCAGGATGCCATTAGCTTTCTTGATCACCTGGGCTCACACTGGCTCATGATCAGCTGCTGTCAAACAGCACCTCTGGGTCCTTTTCTGCTGGATCACTTTCCAGCCACTCTTCCTCCAGCCATAATGTTAAAGTCACCATGTTAATATATTACTAAATTGAAGAATCAGATGGTTCCCTTAAAGACACAGAAAAATTCGTTTCTTTAATATGTTTTATCTATGTTTTGGGAAAAAAAAAAAAGGTTGCTTTTAGTTAAAAGGGAATATAACAACACCCTGCATGCTAAAAATATTCTTAGAAAAAACAATCAATTTTATCTCAACATATGTGCAATATATATGCAAATTTCACTCTATTGAAAATAACATGTCTACCCATGGACATCAATAATTTGCACCTCAACATACACATCTATTGTATAAGATCTTGTTCTCCATTAAGATGTTTTAAGAAATTTCATACTGAAACTCAAAAGGTTATTAAAAACAACCTTTTCCCCTTATTTTGATTCCTCTTACTTCAGATCCATACCCTCTCATGAACAAAAGTCAACAGATTTTGAAAGAGAGACACAAGAGCACTCCAGTATCAAACAGCTTCACTGTTAGAGAAATAGAATTTTCAAAGTAAATATACTGACTGTGATGGAATTTGAACTATGATTCCAGACATCTGCTTTCCTGATCAGACCAATTAGCTTATGTCATTCAAAGAATTACAGTCAACAGGCTCTTCAGAGGCAACATGTGTCACTGTACGATAGAGACTGCATTTATCTTGTTGAAATTGGATAATTATTGAAGTACTGTTTTTTATTTACTTCTGTGTGCAAATAATTTATGAAATTTATGTCCCTAGGTTTAAAAGCCTTAGAGCATTATTCAGATTACTAAATTTTACCACCTCAGATAGGAGTGGTGGTTTGGGGCAATAACTCATCTATAGTCCTGAGATCACACTTTTATAATAATAATTCCTCTATCAGTTTCTTAACTGGTAAAAACAAATGAAAATGAAAATATGCTCAACTATAGATTTATGATTCTGGGCATTATGGTACCATGGGCCTGGATTACCTTATGTATTTGAGCACAACTGTGTTTGCAAAAATTTGATGTGTGAAGCATCTATGACTGAGTCAAGAGCTTAACAGTTTTGAATCATTACAACTGACACAATGGAAACTAATTGTTTCATAGCTCAAAAGATATACACAGGCAAAATTTTAAATAGGATAATGTTAAATGAGATGAAGCTCCCTACGTTATTACTAATGATCACTTCTAAAAGAAGGAAATCCTTCATTATAAGCATCTTTGCTCTTGAAATTAAGTTCATTCTGATACCATTCTGATATTTGAAATGACAGAGGTGAAAGCTTTAATTAGTCATTTTAGCTTATTGTGCAAGTTAATTAATGTTTCCTGATTCAGTCCAGATTTGTAGTTTCTTATCATGCAAAAAAAGGAAGAAGAGAACTGCAATAATTGCAGAGAGTATACTATTTACCTTGTTAGCCTGAAAAATTGTCAGGAAGAGGGTGTTTCCAAACCACAATGTCTGATGCCTGATTCAGAACCACTCACTCCAGAGGAAGTCTTAAAATACTTACGAATTTTCTGAGTACCTTAATTATTCGTATCTGGGGAAAGCAGTCCTACCAAAAGGACTGTGGACATGGGTATGTATGCATGCACTTATTCTCACAAGCAGAGTATCTTTATAGCTAGAGACATTTTATATAGTGTTTGTTCCTGGAAGTAATGTCAACATGTTGTAGGCCCCTCTAAATGCTATTTCTACTGCTGACTTCTGTGATGGAAACACCACTTCCCAAAGGATGAGTAATACCAAGTATGGGACTATGCAGAATCAAACAGAATGACTTATTAACTCATTCTGATTTTTGAATCATCAGGTATTCTAATTCCAATTTAAGTTCTAAAACCAATGAACTGTGGTCTCATGATTCCAGTTGCAACATCAGCTAGATTAAAAAAGGTACATTACCTGATTTTAAAAAGTCAGTGTTCTTAAATGCCAAAACCTCATACACCTGAAAGTGAATTCTTTTGTCTCTCAAAGGATCTCAATTTCTTATGCTTGTCAAATGAGAATCTGAAAAAAAAAAAATCAGTTAGGTTTAGACTAATGATCATTTTCCTTTCTGTATTATTGAATCACTGGTCAGTATTTCCTAATGGTGGATACTATTAAAATAGTACAACCGGGCTTAAAAAGTTGCTCAGGCTCTTTTACAGCTTTCCAGAATAAGATTTTTTATGTACAACGTTAATCTTGTAGTCTCTGTTTTGTCAGTTAGCCATTTTTGTTATCTCCAGGGGTATACCATAGCAATTTATTATATTGTGAAAACACCCTGAAATAATGTGCATGAATATATTTGATTTGGTTTTTCAAATCTGGTAGCACTATCAGAGCCTAATAATGCTTTTAGAAACAGGAAGTAATTTTGCCAGTGTTTTTTACCTTACCTTACACTTAATTCATTCTAACATCAATATTGCAAACAAGATTTTATGCCTAGCTGCATCATTTAAATTGAATAGTAAATCAAATAGATTATTTGTACATTGTAGTTATGAAGCTAAATTGTTCATTACCAATCAACTACAAATGCAAGGTAAATTTTCATAGATTTTTTTTGTTGCTGATGATTTGGTTTAGGCTAATATCTTGTTGTGTGTTCTTGTGTAAACAGTATTATATTGCATTTTAGTTCTTGTTATTCTTTCAATCTAAAACAAGTTTAGAAGCTATTATGTGTCAAAACAAACAAGCAAACAAAAAGCCCTTGAAAGTCAGGAAACAATTCTCACTGGCTGCAGAACTCAGAGCAGTGTTATTCATGTACAGTCTTCTGATATGATTATGTACATAGTTTTCAGATTTAGTGCTTATTGAAGGATTTAAATATATTCACAATATCAGACACACTGTCTATGTGTAGACAGTTCTGAGTCTGACATTATAGGAAGCTTTATGAATCATGTATTTTTGAACTGGTTTTTAGGTCTTCTAGAACCTTCAGGAACCCTAAACAATAGGGTTGTACTGGCATCTTGGATTGTCACCATGAATTAGCTGAGGTAGAGCTAAATTCTTTGGATACACAAATTCTATACATAGGAATTAAGATATTTAGGACCTTCAGCTATTTTTCTCTTCTTTGTATGGAAATGATTTCAGACTGTGGTACAGATACTTAAAAGACAACATAGTACTTTTTTATTGATCTATTAAAAAAAAAAAAAAAGTGAGTTGAATTCTTGGAGGTCTATTTAAGAGAGATTGGATGGATTGTTAAGCAGATGATACTGAAGAGTCAATAAAGATCCTCAGAAGTCCTAAGGGTTTTATGTGGCAAGCATGTGAAACAGATTCTGGGGGGGGAAAAATCATCAGTAGTCACTGCTGTTCTGTAGTGTTTAAAAGTTCTTGTTTTAAATTCCAAGCATATATTATTTAACTTTATTCTTTGTGGTACACAGTTTAATCAAAGCATGCTGACCATGAGAAACATAAATGGAAGCATTCACAGTGTTCACAATTTATCAATGTTTTTAAATATGACATTTCCATTTGCTATTTTGTCTGCTACATAAAAAACATTTTCCAGTAGTGAATGATTTGTGAAAAAAAATCTCCATCATGACTTAGGAAACATTCTTTTCAAGTTCTGTTCATACAAAAAACTATGACAAGCACTTGCAACAGCATATATTAAGGACATGTTTGAATATCCTATCCTTTGCCCATAGAACAATGCTTCAAGCAGGATAAAGCCTTTCTATAACTGCAGTTAAAACATTTAGAAATGCAACAGATTGCATTCCTGAGATTATGGAGATCTCAACTCAACCTCATAAGGTTACCAGCCATGCTGGCCTCTCAGAAACTTTTCTGTAGAGTATGTCCCCTAACAGAGGCTAATGCATGCTACATTTAAAAGGTGTGCATATGAATCTCAGACAACAGATAGTTAAATATGACATTTGAAGAATTTAATTTTTAAAGTCCAGATGTTCATAGTGATAGATTCTTTTTTTTTAATGTGGTTGAAGCATAACAGGAAAGGTATGTTATCAAAGAAGTAATATTTTTTTTCAAAAAAAAGGTGTCCATGCAGCACTAGGGGAAAATACTGGAAAGTTCATTTAAACTTTAGTACAACAGTGTTTGATCCCTATGTCTGTGATTAATACCTATTTTTGTACCATAAAGTGTTTAGTACAAATGATAGAGATTAATGTAATTTTGTGTTAATTCCCTACATCTGTGCCAGCAAGTCCTTTCCTGTTTACCTATACCAGCACTTAACATGTACAAGCAGATATATTAGTTTGAAGAAAAAAAAATTTTGTGCCAGACCAAAGATGATAAGTATTTAAAAACCTGGGATATTCTCAAGGAGAAAAGATCCATTAGAAGATCCAGCACCATAAAAGAAAAATTTGAAGAACAGGAATATTCCCCAAATTATAACCAGAGGCCCTCAGAAGACCCCTACTCATATCCAAAAAAGTCCACAGAAATCATTAATGTATATGCATGTATTCAGGAAATGTAATGAATATGTTTTAGTTTCATGGACGTAACTTGGTTTTTTTGGCTTCTGGGTGTGCACTTTAGGTGGAGCAATTCCCCATGCACCCCGTTCTGCAGTAAACTAATATGAGCTTTCTAACCTAATGAAGCGGTTGGTGAGTTTATTTCCTGGTTTTTGGTCACAGGTACACAAAAAGCCTTTTTTCAGGAGAGAAGAAATGGTTCCTAACCTTTATCAGCTATGACTAGAAAGACAGAGATGTCTTGCAGAATACTTTCAAGCAGTATCATGAAGATTATGTCTGTTTTGATGAACTGTTGGTCGACAATCTGTGTCACCATAATGTTGTATGTGACTTACCCTTAAAAATAATCTTGAAGGATATTTATGATTTTATTTTTGCTTTTATTGGGAAGAGGAGTTCTGCAGAGGGGGTTGGAAGCAAGGGAGAGACATGGAGAAGGGTTTCTGGATCCTGATAAAGTTCCCACAACAAATGGTGTCATAAAACAGCTGTTTTAATAAGATACAATAAGAGGAGGAATATAGATAGCAAGTAAATATTTCTTCAGATCCCACTTTTGTGCCACTCTGGATGCACCCTAAACAGGTTTCCCCATGGCATGCTGTACAGAATGGGTGCAGAGAGAAAAGCTCCTTCTTTTTGGTCACTCCAACTATTAAAAAATTTTCTTAAAAAGAAAAAATTCCATTCCTAAAGGCTGGTCTCATTTTTAGATAAAAACAAGACCACACAGATGACATAATTGCCAGTAACAAGTGGGACCTGTCTACGGGCTCCTTTTTCTCCAACAAGCTGTCTGAGGTTTCCCTGTGGCCAAGCGATCTGTGTGGCAAAAGACCATAGTGCATGTGCAGCACAGCACAGGCCTGGGACTAATCACCATGGTTAAATGCTGCAGCATCAGCTACTCTTATGAACAATGGTCTCCCAGTCTGGACCAATGAATTACAGCCCTTGATCCACATGCAGAGGACTCTAAGTTAGCAATTGTGTTAGTATACAGATACAGACTTCTCATGCCCTAAGTTCAGCCCTAATAGAGCATACATAGACTGACCAAGTTCATTGACTCCTTAAATACAATGCACGGATCTCAGTGCAGTATCATTGCACTGAAACAGTAAATTAATTTACCATTTCTGACGGAGCTGCTCATTGAATGTTCTGGGTTTGCCGGTGATAGAGTTAATTTTCTACACGGTGGCTAGTGTGTGGGTATGTTTTGGATCAGACCACTGAGCATGCCTCTCTGAATAAAGAAATACTCTAAGCTGTTTCATGATTCTATGATTTCAGTTAAGCTGAAGAATAGATACTGACATCAGACAGGATATTTATTGAGTCAAAGTGAAAAACCAGAAACAAATAACACATTATATTTTTCCCAGCACAGACTACAGTTGAAGATCTACTATTACATAACTACTAAGTTCTGATACTTAACTGTAAAGTTGTCATAAATTATATTTGATGAAACATGCAGAGTCATCCCTATGCTATATAAACTCATATTAAAATAATATCTAAAGTTTTCAGAAACACTGCATATTAATTATATAGTAGCGTATATATATAGTAATTATGAGTGTTGTATAAACTTTTCTTTATTCCAATTAAAGTTCTATTTGATCATTTTTAAACTCCAAGTAGACAATAAGACTTTAGGTTATTCAAAGATGTTTATTGTGGCCTTACTGTGTTTTCACTGCTAACAATGGTAAAACTCCCCTTGACTTCAGTGCTAGATCAAAAGTCACTTTCCCCCAAAAAAAAAACCTCACTTGATGTTAATATCTAATTTAAAAGCCCTTATTTCAGTATAGTAAAATATTCAGCTAATTGCTACAGGTCATACATTAAAACTGCTAGCATGAATTCAAAGTTTATGAGAATCTCTTTTCTCTAGGCCTTTGTTAAAAATTGCAAAGCTTCCGTAGTTCCTCTGCTCTTCTCCACAATGATTAAATGTACCACTCTGTAGACATCTTTTTTTTTCCTTATGGATTTCCTTTGTGGTGGTTACTCTTTTGACATTCTACTATTGAGAGGCAGCACAGAAAGAACCTGTGCTACTCTTTTCCTTAGGTAACATCATTGTTGTGTGCTGCCTATTTCTCCTGCAGCTCTTGATTTGTTTTTCATTTCAGGAGCTTTTGCTCCACTCCAACTCTCTGCTTAAATTTCCCTGTGTCTTGTAATTTCTATTATTTTTGTTTGTTGGCAGTAAATTTTGCCAGTGTATTTAAGGCTAAGAAACCTATTATTTTATCCTATATTCAGATTATTATGATGCAGCTACATTGATAAAGATGCTTGAGTGACTACACCAATTAATTTGGAGAGGATAACCTTCAGGTTATCTACAGATTTAACTACCTCTGCTTAGAAGTTCAGTTCTTGTTTGACAGGTTTCAGGTTTTATAACCTCAAAATCTCTGTGCTGTCTTGAGTTTTATATTCCATTTCCATTGCTATCTTTCAAAATCCAGAAGTAAGCCATGTGACAGCTGCATTTTTTTAAGTGATATTTAAGAGGCTATTTTTCTTCCAGTCTCCTATGAAATAAATTTATTGGATGTGAATTTTCAAAGAAAGATTAATTGCTTAATCTGTCTTCTAATTCTTATTCCCTCTTAAAACTGCCCAATCTCCATTAAACATCTATTACAATTTGTTGGCAGTGAGTGGACTTTCTCTACGTCTTAGTTTTTTACTATAATTTTCCACTGATAAATAATCTTCAAAACAGTCATTATGGAAGTAGCCAGCATCATGAGGGTGTAATGCAATATTGCCCTTTTCAGTCATTGTTATTGCTCGTATTTGGCTTAGAAAGAAGAATGCAGTCATATGTACTGAATCTTCCCATAAACCAGAGTTCTCTTTTACATTATTTAGAGAATGTTGTGACTCAGATATTGAAATGATTAAGTAACCTCTTATTAATGAATTTTATTATTTGGATCCAAACAAATTTAGGGAAAACATGTTTTTCAGTTCTACAGCTTCAATATCCAAAGAGGAAAAATCAGACTGCTTTATAAAGGTGGATTAATTTTCTTTAGCTTGTCTCAAAAAAAAAAAAAAAAAAGACCAAAAATGCCACAAAAAAACCTCCAGAATATTTATTGCAGTTTATCATTAAAAAAAGCAAAAGCTAATCTTTGATACTTGAAAGTACCCAGGAAACCAAAAATTAAGACACTGATTTCTCAAAAACTGCTCAATAAAAGTTCCTTCCATTTATATCTGGCTACATTTTCAAGGACTTGTTTTGAAGACTAAAGATCAAATGCAACTCTTACAGATAAAAAGCTTCAAAAATTCTCTGAATTTTACTTCAGTAGGTTTCATATTTCCATGTTTGTTTTTCCTTTGGCACAATTGTCTATGGCAATTATACTATTTAGAGAAATTTACTGCTACAGAAACAAAAACTGAACACCAGACTTCAGGTGTTAATACATTCAACTGTAAGGATTTTCATAATGTCATATGTATGACTTATACATACGTCAGTATCTTCCAGGTTTCAAAACCCTAGCAGAGGAATCTTTTGCAAATTGTTTGTTATGTTTTCATTTCTACATAAACTAGACAAAATAATGAAGTCCATCCTGAAATAAGTTAAATGGTATTTCTTAGCAGATAACTGCTGTCTTATTTATATCTTTTGCTGTCTGTACTTCTGCTGTTTTATCTCTCCTACTTACTGTAGAGGGGCACACAGCATACCAGAGTTGAGTCATGCGCCATGGCCTTTTATATAATATATAATTATATTGTATAATAATATATGTATTTATTACTATGCCCCATGCATAATCTTTTAAAATATTACTTATTTAAATATTATTTTTTAAAATATTTTTAACTATTGTGTTAATTTAAAATAATACATCTCTTATTAAATAAGTCATATTAGAAATATGGCTGAATGCCCTGGCAAAGACTTAAATCACAGACAGCCTTCAAATTCTATAGATGAATTTGACTTGGTAGGAACTATTACACAACAATCCAGAAGCAGAAAAAAATGTATGGGAATATTGGGACTTTTTATACACTAAGGGCTGAGTAATTACACTTGAAAGACCCTGAGCCTTATTTTCAGTCCACAGAAAGATAATCCTTTCCTCCTTCTTTACAGCAAGAAGGAAGTTCTAGAACTCAACATTAGGAAATATAATGATGCAAACATGTTTGACAACTAGTTTTTAGAGTTACATGTCCAGGGAAAGATGATCTAAGAATGGCAGAGAATTTTATGAAGTTTATTTTCCACCATTCATCAACAGCAATAATTTTGATTTCCCATTCACCTCAATGCTGCATACAATGCTGAGCTGCCTCAGGGTGATTTGGTAGGTCTCAGGAGGTTATAAAAAAGTAGGTAGAAAGCATTCTGTGAGGCTGAGCATGAAAATGGCAAAGAGGGTAGAAAAGATCTTGAATGTGCCAAACACTGGGAAGAACAACACGGACGTTCTGGAATTTTTTAAGGTTGTTTTTTTTTCATCTCTGTTTAAGAAAGGGACATTTAGGCATTGTCAGGGGAAGGATACTGCTGATGTGTGTGATTTTTGGCCCAGAACATTATTACTGTTGTTATAGTCTCAGATTGTTAGGGCACTTCCAACAAATACTTTTTACATCACCACAGCTTAAGGTTTTATTCCCACTGCAACAAACTCTGAGTCTCACAGTGAGAGCCATACAAACTCAAAATCCTCTCCCTTTATTATCCTATAAATCTGCAGTGATTATGGAGGAGAAGAACAGTAAATACAGATTTCATAGTCTACTATGACTTTCTTAAATCATATAATAAAAACCTTGATTAAAATGCTAAATTAAGATACTAAAAGTGGCAGTTCAAAATATTTTCAGATGGAAAGAATATAAAAATCATTTTGTATGCTTATGGTCCTGATCCTTCTTTTCATTTTACTCAGTGTTAATAATTTGCAGACTTCAAGAGGAGCAGGATCAGACCTCTCAAGAGCAGTGGCATTTTGATGTATTGCACTAATACATCACCCTATGCAGCTCCTTGATGATGTATTGCCCTAGTGCTTTATCAAAGTGTCACTGCTCCGATGAAGGCATAGCCCCTTCCAGCAAAGCTGGATCAGAAGTTATGTTGGAGAAGAGGTTATGTTCTCTTATATGCTGTGCTATATTAAGGTATGTTTTATGCTGGTATAAGGAACAACATCAGAAAAAGAGAGATGAGGTTCCAGGATTAAGTGGCAGAGGTGGCTATGCCCAGCAATCAGACAAAATTCACACAATTAAGTTTTGATATGACTCTGGGCTGCTAATGTAAAGCTATTTGAAAAGCTTGTCCTTTATATTTTTTTTCAATGTCTTGATTTTTGGTTTTGATAAAAAAATCCTAAAATATGAAAAGCAGTGTTGAATATCTTCTTGCAAAAATGCTGTCTAAGGAAAGGAGACTCTAAATTTGGCTCAGTTCCTTATCCCAAACCATCATCAAGATATTTATTGACTGGAAGGACAGGTGAAGCTGACTGCATAAAATAGTTTGACAAAATTATTAAATCCTCATTTCCATTCTCAACATAGTAAGAATTTTCTTGAATTTTTTTTATTCATATTGTACATAAAAATCTAAAAAAGTTTAAAAGATCCAGTAAGAAAAAGAGCAAAGATAGCAAAATCATTCATTATAGTTCTAGGCATATTTTCATTGCAATGGAGGTACCAAATAAACATCTAAATCATCACATAATGCAAAAAAAGCACAATCCGCTAAAATGAAAATAATATATTTGATGATAGATGCATAATAAATGCCTAATAGCATCCTTTTTGTGACAATTCAGAACACAAAAGGAGGAAAGATACCTAATAATTAACAGTTTTTTTCAAAGTTTCAGTCCACCTAGATGATCATATTAGACCCAATTCTGCCACCATGATGCACACTGATTTTTCCTTTATTCGAGCACTATAAATCTATTCATTCATTCATATGAAAATAATGCTACTCATGCCTTCAGAAAGAATACAGTCAACTCTAAAAATAGTTGAAAACTAGGTGATAGTTTGCCTCAAGTTGGATTAGGTCTTGTTAGCTCTGTTTCCTTGAGCATCATAAAAATCACCTATTGGGATAAAGATAAATTCTTGCTTATTATATTTAGGACACCTCAACTACACTGCCTTACATATTATGAATGTGTTTGGTTCTCTGTATTCTAACTGCTTTTCCTGAGATGTAATGTTCTCTAAAGGAAGCAAGATACAACTGATACTGGACAGATCTTGATTAAATCTTTTCTAAGAATACAGCTTATAGATCTGCCCCCAAGTATCTTACCCATCATTCAGCATTGGCAGGGGAGATGCAAGAAGTACAAGAAAAGCATGATGTATTGTCTTATTTATGAATATTTTCCTTCAGATATTCTCGAAAAAATATTGTATTCCAAGAAAAAGTGTGTGTTATCTCAAAAATACTACTAGTAGGCTTGGATTTGTTTAACTACTTACACATTACAAGGAAAACAAGTCTAATAAAATGAAATAAGTAATAATTATTTAGTCTGTGTAGATTTCAGTTAGACTACATTTTTTCTGCATTTGAAAAATTTTGCTAACAAATACTGTTCTAATGACGTGGTTCAGAGTTTGGACATTATCCTCTTTTGTGTATGGTGACAAACAATGGATTTCGAATAATTCTGTCAGACTTTATAGAAGTATCTAATCACAGTTTTTCTTTTAATATCTATTTTCTTACCTTCTAGAACTTACTGCTCATGTTTTTAAGAGATTTGAAAAGCCAAGAATGGTACTTGTAAGAGTACAGGGTAACTCTGTGATGCTGCATAAGATCATTAGTTTTACTGTGTATGCCACAGACATTCATAGAAATATGATGTGTTGAACATTCCTAACTTCCTTTGAAATAGCAGAACTTTACAGAATTAATAGTTTTATTACAATGAAATACAATATATATGATCTGTCAAAACAGCAAATTGGGTATCTGTGGGTGGAAACATCACACAGTTCCTATTATGTTTCATTACCTCAACACGACATTTTTAAAGAGGTGAAAACTATGAAAAAATAAATAAATATGATGGGCTCTGTCAAGTTCAAATATGAGTTACCATAGTGCACACTATCATTTCATACTTAACGAAAATCAATTTCCTCTTCTACTGACAACCAAATAAATACCATTATGATCCAGAATTTGTAGCATTTATTAATTTTTATTTGACATTTATAACAAACAATACTGCATAACACTGGTATGTTTTATAGGTATAGTTAACTTTTCCTCCTTTTGCCATAGATCCATTATATTAGTTTATATTGGCCATTATTTGTTAGCAAGGTTCAGTAATAGCCTGCAAGACCTTCCTGTATTAACATAACTACAAAAGCTAGTTCACTCAGAATGGAACAATAATAGGTTAGATTGCAGTGTATGTAAACTGTATTGCATATTATAATAAAAAAAGTGATCTCAATTTTCATTTTTTAATTAGAGTATTTGTGTAAGAGACAAGAGAAAAAGATCTCAGCTGTCTCAAACAACTTTGGGTTTGGCAAACCCACTTTGCCACTTTGCCACGAGGACTTTGCCCACTGCGGCAAATTGTGTAGAGAAGAAACTGTTCATGTGTGACTACCAAACCCCTGAATATGCTTCTGTGAATTCCTGAATTTGGACTGTAAATTGAGCCATCTGATGGGAACTTGAGATATGATAAAGCTGGTACTATTATCCAAATATGTAAGGCCTAAGGAGAGACAAGCAAAATCAGGGGAGAATAATGTATCGCTGCAAAGAATCCACAAGGAATCCACAAGGAAAGCCATCTCAGCACCTGTGGTGAAAATCAGCTCTGATGGTCTGACAGGGGGAAACCATAACTCACAGATTCAAAAGAAGAGAAATACTAGAATGGGAATGCAAATGTATAAATAGTGAAAAGTTTTGAATTATTTTGGGACCATCACCACTGAGAAGCCCAGGGTAAAGAGGATGAAAGAGATGTTATCTGGATCCATGGGTGGTGATATCTTTCTGCTTGTCTCTCTCACTTTCCTCCTCTTCCTCCTCCTCTCTTTATCCTATCTCTTTCTATCTCTCTCTCTACCTCACCTTTACTGTTAAGTAAAATCTGCACTATTGACTCTGGCATATGGTCTCATTTGCACCTGAATTTGGGCAGAGGCATCTCTCAATAATTAGAGCTTAACAACCGCATAACAGTAAGAGTGAGTCAACTGCTTTTCTTGTCCTTTACCCAAACTTCTTTTCTCTTGCTCTTTGATTCTCAAGTGGAAAGAAGCTCCCCACTGTTATATAATGTTACATGTTCTGTTCTACCACAGGCTTTTCATTACTACTGCACAGAAATTACAGTTGCACGTTACACTTCTTCCCCTTGTCTGTACCATTTGTCTTCTGATTATGAACCTGAGAAGAAAATAACACAAGACATGCTGTCTTCCTTCCAATAAATTTCTCTCAACTTACTATGGATTTTTCATTTTAAATGACATTTTTATTTTTTCTTAGTTTAATTTTTTTTAAAATTTAAAATAAAATAAAATAAATAAAACTCATATTAAACTAATTATATGGAAACAACCATTTATTCCTGAAAATCTATGAGTTAGATGTGGCAAGTAAAGTGTGATGTTTTTACAAAGACTGTATTGAGTTGGACTGTTGAGAAATAACTTCATAGAAGATGGTTATTTTGGCACTGAAACCAACATAATTATATAAATCAGATTCTGCAGTAATTATTTTTCTTTTGATGAGCTTAGGTTTCTGCATGTGTCAAGAAGCCTGTGTCCAGACAGTGACATGGCCAGGGACAGACAGAGTGAGAGGCACTGCACCGGCAGTGAGGGGCAGCCCATGGCAAGGCAGGTCACGGCTATCAAAGCATTGCTGAGCTTGTACCTGACATTTCCCAAGGGTGCCTCATAAGAAGCACTACTTTAAAAGTTTACTTTTATCCTATTTATTTAATCTCCTGCTAATGCTCAGTCATCTGCAAAAAGACACCCCACTGCTTTCAGCTATCCAAGGGTGAGATCTGAGTTACAAAAATTATTTTGGTAAAGACAAAATTAATTCCTGTAAATATTTTCTCTATACCTGCAAACTATAATGGATTGACAGTGACCTCCCCTTCCCCACTGAGATGGTGGCTGTTTGCATATTTTCCCTCAGCCTACTTTTCACTTGAAAAAAGTAGTTAAGAAAGTCAATCTTTTGGGTTGTCCATGTCAAGGCATGAAATGTAAGGGTTATCTAAGACAGGAAAAGAACAAATATTCTTTTATATATAAAATCACTTGGATTTTATGTACCCAAGCTGTCAGACAACAGTGGTTATAGATGTTTATATCTGTGTGTGCGCATACATCTCATTTCTTATTAGGGTCATGTAAGGTAGTATCAGAACAACAATCATCACTACAAGTTATTTTAAAACTTAAAGTATTTTTATTTGTTGTAGATTCAGAGAACATAAAACCATAAACAGTCAGACTCATAACTTGAATAATACAGGTGATAGTGCTTTCATGAGTGTGGCATAGGACTAGATCATTTGGAAAAGTTAATTTAAAGCCCTCAAAATATGTTAATAGCTCAGGGTAAGTTTTTAATTCACAAAAACTTGTAGCCACTAATAAAGTTATTCATATCAGAAGATTTTACTTTTAGTGTTTCATACCCTGATTTCTTTGCCTTACTTTACTATTGTGCTCATTTCTTCTTACTTAGCAGTACTGACAAAACTTCAGATGCAAATTTATTCTGTTTTGCACATAGTTCTTCTACAAATATGAATTATTCAACACAAATGTTTTACATAACATGATGCATTTATTTATCAACATATTATTTAACAGTAAAAACTGTCATTTAAAAATGTCAGACATTCTTGCTTCACAAAAATTTTGAAATATATGTGTCTAGAGATGTTTAGAAGGCATACAAATTTCAAATTAAATTAGAAAAATATCTTCAGAGATTAAAAAAAAGGAAAAATATCATTAGAAATCTGATCTGACACTTACCCTTTTTTTTTTTTTTTCCCTGAGTGTATACATTCAGCTCTTATCACTACTGAACTGCTCTAGAATCAGATTTTCTGGTTACTCAGAGCCCAATGTCAACCCAGGAGCAGAGAGAGCATGTCTATAATAGGTCATGCAATTATTATGCCTTGATCATTTTGAAGATAAATTTTACTTTTGTTTTCTGGAAATTTCTTGAAGTCTTCTGTGTAATCCTTCAGAATCCATTCAGGATACTGCAGAACACATGAATCACTGCAGGCAGAAATGATCCAAACAGAGCATTAGCAACCAACCTTTTCTATTTTGTGACATGCTGATGTTTGGTACCCTGATATTTTATTTTCTATTGTCATCTCTCAAACTTCATTCCTTTCCTGAGAAGACTGAACAGAAAATTCTTTTAATGATTCCTTATGGCTTCTCAGTGTATATGCAGAAGACCAAAAGATTTAAATATGAGAAACTTCAGAGAAACAATATTATAATGGAAATAATTATTCAAATTATTTTCTATATGAAATTATGTTAAAACATTAATATGATTGTATGCTTTTACCTTGGGTGGAGTTCAGAGCTGTCTCTCAAAATCTGCTAAGTTCTTATAGCTACATGACTATGATGAACTTCCCAGACTTATTCTTCTATGGACTAGAAATAATTTTTAAGCAAAGCTTATAATTTCATATTTAGTAGCACTGGTTTTAGTATTTCTTATTGAATTATAAGTGGGAAAAATAAAAATGAAGAAGACAATGTTTGTTCTTTAATATTAGTATTCATAATGTTTAAATGGATTAGAAACCTGCTGTTTTCCTGAAAGTATCAGTAATTCTAAACATGGTCATTTTGCCTTTCTTAAATTCAGTGTTTGTGGGACTGGTTCCTGATGTATTTCATAAAACAGAATTATCAGCTGACCAAACCCAAAAACCTAGATATCAAGTAGCTGTGAAACTGATAGGTTCTTGAACTACACTGTAGGTGTTGTTTTCCCTATTCCAGTCCTTGTGTTAACTTTGAAAGGGAATTGATAGTTTGTAGGACTGCAGTTTACATTTTTATGCTACTTTTACTACTCTTTGTCTTCCTATACTATTCTAATTTAGACATTTATGGGACATTCAGATGAATATTTACAACACAAAATATATCACTGTCTTACCATGGAAATATATTTTCCATTATGACATTAGTGAGTTAAGTTAAATCCTCCTAAATAGTAGTGGAGTACAATTTCCAAAAATCACGAAAATATTACTACTTGAATTTCTCCTGATATTCTTTACATGTAATCAGGTCAGATATAAGCAGTAAATATTCAAAGTTTTCAACAAGTCTTGAAAATTCCTGTAAAATGACAAAAAAGTTATAATAATTTCATATCATACATGAATGTCACATCAAAATGCCCATGAGGTGAACTTAGCTCTCATATTAAGCTTTGACATTTAATATAGACAGAGATATAGAGAGCATTTGGGGGTTTTTTTTGTAAACTGATTTTCTTTAGAACAGAGGAGTTCTAATTACCCCTTAAGTAAGCTAAAAGTAATTTAATGCAATTTAGATGTATTCAACTGTGTAGCTACATTTTGATTAAACTTATTGTTGGCTTATATATAATCACATATTGATTTTTTTCTTCTCTATCTTTTTAGGGTTGCGAATCAGTTGCATTATTTTTATCAGCTTACATTTTAGACACCCATCACCAGTTAACATTTTATTTCCCTGGATTTTATTTACAAGTCTATGTCTCAGAGGGAAAAACACAAAGAAATTCTTCTAATTCTATGAAACATGACTACATTACAATGTAGTAATGAAAGGCTATTATGTTTCAGATTGGTCTGTATATTCAAGCTCCTGAAAGAAATGGGTTGCTGAATTGATTATAATTTGTGTGGAATGGACTGTACATGCATGTTAAGCAATTTTCTACAAAATTACACAAAATTGGAACATCACCATAGCAATATTCTATTGTATGTAATTTTAACTAAATATTATAATCTTAAATAGAAACTTTTTTGATATGTGTAGTCCTCTGTAAAATTAGGTTTTATTGAAAGGAATTTTTAGAAATAATTTGCTAGGAATACAAAAAAAAGTCCAAGCAGGTTCAAGTGTTTGATGAAAACACTTAAAGGTAATGTGTCTAAGGGCAGTAGTGAGAAGATTAGGTGAATTTTATTGTTCTCTTCCAGGAGCATGGTACCTTTTCTCCTGGTCTGTGTGGAACCCAGCATTGCTTTATTCAGATGCATTCAGACTTTCATGGCCAGCTGCAGGATCTTAGCCACACATCTCAAGCAAGAATTATGAAAAGGTTCATTCAGCTTCCTTGATCCTACACAGTGAAGACTTTTTAAAGTTAGTATTTTTTTCTTCTTTCCATTAAAAAAATTCTTAAATAGGAGCTCTTCCATTATCCCAAAATAGAAAGCCAACAATACTTCAGCTCACTCCAAACCATCTGTTTACACTCATTTCTATCACAAACTTCTTAGTCATTTGCATTTTGCCCAAGCTGTCAGTTCTTCCTTTGCCAACGTTAAATAACATCCCACAGTTGTGGTGGTTCTTTTCAGTCCTAGTGCTAGAATAAATTTTCATCAACAGAGGGAACATCTTAAGATAGCTGTATCTATATCTGAAAATTATGTAAAAAGCAAGTAGTAAAAAATGGCTGTGTTGTTCAATACCCTGGTTTTTAAATTTGTGTCATTAACCATATAGAAGTTATATAATGCAAATACAGACTTTCTTTAGTAGAATTTACCATGTAAATAATGCTGTCTGTATTCTCCACATAACATGAATTTATCATTTCTCCTTGATTTGTTAGAAAAAGAGCTCTATTACCATTATGAGCTAGATAGGACAGAGATCATTAGCATCTAAAACCAGATTAAAATCTCTTATCTTTCCTGGCTTAATTTTTAAAATAGTTTCCATGTTTCTCATGGGGATATGCTAAATAAATTGGAAAAAAATCAAGCAATGAAAACCTTCTCATCAAAAGCTATTTTTTTTCATGTATTATCAAAAATATCTCCTCCCTTTTGACTTCAGACACACTGAAATAATTTTTTTTCAGTTTCAATGTATCCTTATGCATAATGTGCAATGAAAAGAGGTCTTATATGAAGAAACAGGAAGAAAGATAAATTACCCAATATAAATGAAAAACGCTTTGCTTGTCATTTAACAGCAATAAGTCTCTCAAAGATTGCTTTAAAAAATGCTGATTTTTGACCAGGTTTTACTGTAGATCTTTAAAACCTGGGGATGACAATATCAGGGCTTAATTATGATAAATACATGAAGCTGTGCCCAGAAATATTTGTCCTAATAACTAATTTTAAAAATTAAAAAACTTGAAAGGATTTACAATGTAATCGAATATGTTTTCCCATTCATGCTCCATCTACCATCTGTTATCGCCATAGTTTAAAGATTACAGAATTAAGTTGACACATTTGGCTGTATTCATTTAAAATCTAAATCTATTAAGAAATGAGAGGTTTCTTTACTTCTTCCTTTTTCAAAATATGATCTAAAAAAAGCACCAAACCCCTCTTCATAACAAGTTCTGAATTGTTGGCTGAAGCAAGTAAAGTCATTTCTTATGTAGATAACAGACTGACAGAGACAGCCGCAATGCAGTTTCTTAACTCTGCTTTACTAGCGTGTGTTTGATCTCACAAGTACCTCTTTTGGGAAAAGAGCTCACTCCATTTCTATTAATGATGAATTTTGCCATTCTAAAGAATTTCCTAAAATAGATGTTTCTTGCTGTTGTGGTGGTTTAAGGAAAACAAGACTGAGAACAGATGTATCAGCATACATCTAAAATAACTTAGTTGGTTTCAGTGTTGTGATTTCATACTTCAACTACAGAATAAAAGATATGGTTTAAAAACATATTTTATGTAAACATTGTAAGACAATGTGAGCCAGAAACATGTAATGATTATAGAAGTGTTTAGCAAAGGGATAAAAAAGTGAGAAAAGAGAGTATAAAAGCCAACAAATACTCAAAACAGTGAGAGGCAGGGAAAAATCACTGATCATAATTTTGACTCATTTGGAGATCAGTAAAAAGTTCCACTGTATATCTAGTCATGAGCTGTAAACTGTTGTTGGAAAGTATCTGGTTGTCTAAGGAGGCAATATAAAGGTTCTTGGTTATTATCCTGTGTGGCCTGTGCTATCATTCTGCTGCATTTCCTCAGGATTAGATACCTAAAAGTTTTAAAGATTATATGTGTATCCAAAAATGTCAGCATATTGCAGCTCCACTTTTCACTTCTATACTGAAACTGCAAAAGCAACAAACCTGGCAAATTTTCTTTCCATTTATGTGCAATCATAATTAACACAATTTGAACAGCAGGAAGATACTTGGAAGGTCTTACAAGTTTCACTTTTTCCATATTCTGAGAAATGGTAATGTCTGGGTGAACACTATTACTTTTATTCCAGTAGTGCTCTGATTGTGATTTATGATAATTTTATTTCTACTTGCTTTAAGACCAAAGAAGACAAAATTATTTTTGCATGTATTGGTCTGGCTGTGCAAAAAAAAACCTCTCTACTGCAGGTTCAGTTGTATAGTCTCTTACTATACATGTTATTTTTTATTGACAGAAACAAAATACAGAGCTTTTTTTTTTTTTTGTTGCAAATACCTTTCTTTGTTTAAATACTAGGAACTAGAAATCAGTTTTGAGTTTCAAGGCAAAAAAAATTGTCTTCTCAAAAATTAAATATTAAAAAAGCTCACCTGAGTTTAGGTCATATGATTAATATGCAATTATTCCTATTTATAGTAGTAGTAGTAGTAGTAGTAGTAATAATAATAATAATAGTAATAATATAATTATATATAATAATTATTCCTATAGTCCTGTCCGAAGTGCTTAACACAGGCAATACAGAGCATCTGAACCTTTCGATTTTGTTTTCTGAACTTTGACTTTTTTTATAGTTATGTGGGTCAGCGCTCTGAACACAGAATTTTACAGTGCTCACACAAATAATCAGTTCATTAAATATTGAAACTCACAGAGAAAGCTAAAATGCAGGTCACCTGTTTCTAAAACAAACTATTTTTGCCCTGGAGTTGCTGGTGAGGCAGTTTTTCCTACATTTATGTCTATCATTCATGTAAAGAAAGTTTATTATCAGGGTCAATATAGCAGTCAATGTGGGTGTGTGTATCTGCATAAAATTGATAGAGGAAGCCCTATTTTATTTTATTTTTTAATTATTTGAATTGCTCAAGCTAATGGTTATCTTGACTCAATTGATAATTTTGAAGAGAAATCAACTCAGCTCAACAGAGTTCAAAGTAAATATCCATAGTATTTTGAAGTTTATCACGCTGATAAAATGTGAAGGCTTATAATATCCTCTGTCTTACTCTTAATTTACTAGATTCTGAGTAACCTGGTAATGGTTAAATAAATGGGGACTTACTCCTTTTCTTCATTAAGACTCTACTTCACAGAGAAAGAAAAGAGAAAGAAAAAAAAACCTTGTCTTTAATATGGCCTAGGTAAATGGACAACAGGGATAAGATACAGTGAAGGAGACCTCTTGAACAGCAAGGAAGATAGGAAAGCCATAACCACTAACCACAGAATGGTATTTTTCCATTTCCTTCATTCAATTCAGTGAAGTAAAAGCAGCAAGCAAAATCTGCACTCAAATCCACATGGTATTTCTAATTTTTAGAGCCAAAGTACAAGGCAGCCTTATGTTAACATTCCATTATTAGATAGATGCCTCTACTCAAATTAAGGTGCAAATGAGACCATATGCTGAAGTCAACAGTGCAGATTTTAGTTATAAATGTCAGGTAGAGTGATAGAGAGACAAATAATACTCACCACACCTGTGGATCCCATTGATGTTCTTCTGGTCTTCTCAGTGGTGAGAGATGGTGACGGTTCCATGAAACAGAGAGTTCAATGCATTCAGTGGGTTAATATATCATCAAATACATGTAGAAATGCCCATGCCTTGTGGGGATGGGCAAAGTTCCCCAGACTCTGGATCTGTTGCAGCACTTGTGGATCATATGCAATCCTCTGGTGGAAGGTCTCAGAAATGAGTCTGGGGGTGTGCTTTGGGGATTTTTGATGGTTTATGACTCCTAAGACATGACAGATGCCTGTGATGTGAATGTCCTGTGGGAATGACCTTCTTGGGAGACAGTCCTAGTTTTACAGCTGAGCCAGTGTGTGTGAGGCAGGGCTCTCTGCAGGGTATGTCCTTTATCTGACTTGCAGCCGCCAGTGCTCACCCCCTCTGGTTTTGCCATCATCCCCCCAAAACCTCTCCTCATTCCCCTGAGTTGCAGGGAAGTGTGTGCAAACCTGGCCTGAGCAGATGTGAGTTATAATCTCCCCCAAATGAAGCCAACCAGAGCTGATTTTCAGGACAGCTGATGGGTTTGGCTTTCCTTATGGACACATTCTTCTCCCTCAGCCTCATTTACCTCACTTTAGACCTGAGGTAATTAACCAACAAGAAAGACACAGACCTGTTGGAGTGAGTCCAAAGGAAGGACATCTTTGAAGATGATGGGAGGGCTGGAGTGCCTCTCCTAAGGAAACAAGCTGAGAGAGATAGGATTTGCATGGAGAACAGGAGGCTCTGAGGAGGCCTCATTGTAATCTTGCAGTACTTAAAAGTGGCTTATAAAAAAGAGGGAGGCTGACTTTTTACACACAGTAGTTAGCACTGGAAGAGGTTCTCCAGAAAGTTTGTGGACTCCTCATCACTGGAAGTGTTCAAGACCAGACTGAGATTGGATGTGCCCTGATCTAACAGGTGGCACCCTTCCCTGCGGCAGGGGAGTGGGAATTAGACAATCTTAAGGTCCCTTCCAACCCAAGCCTTTCTATAGTACTCTGATTTGCATGTGCACATATTTTAAATTTATCTCTAGAAATCTTGTATCTAACCTATCCATAAGATACATGTATTAGTAATACTTATTCCAAAGGTATTTCCTTTATCACAGAATATTCAGGCTGATTTGCCTGTGGATATCAGAAGCTTACCCCACTTAGCTTAGAAGTGAGAACATAAAATAATAATTGCTAATAATGCTTGTGGAAGACATAATCCAAAGCTGTGAATCATACTGTGAATGCTCCAGAAGATTCACGGCATGTTAAAAGTTTTAAACTGGGTCTTAATTTGTTTTCTGTTGCTTTAGTGAGAAGATATGTCTTCTTATTCAGTGAAAAATATCTGGCAGGTTTTCAAAACTGTTAGATCTTTTATCTCAACTTCATATTTTGTATATCTAAGCAGGCATTTTTGAGAGGAAGCGCTGGTTTTACAACTTTGTTGTCAGATTGTGTTGCATCTGCCATCTAATCATTATAATGTTTTTCAAAAAGACTAAAGATAGTTCATCAAATAAGAAAAGAAAATACTAATTTCCTTTAGAGGCAGTTGAAGGAAGAAGGAAAGGACATCATTATTGCAAACACTTTAGTGATTTTTTCCTTGCTTCATTTTCTACCAGCTGTGATGTCAATGAATATCTATTCCTGCAAAATTTCACACACATGAGTAGTTCTCATTGCTTTTAAATTAATTACTGTCATGATAAAACTATCAGCAAGAGACAGGCTATTTGGGATGGAATCTAAACCTGTTGTTTAATTTCTTCCAGGAAATATAACCTCCAGCTGGCTATGTGAAATGGAGTTTAAACTTCTTTTTGACTCCAAAAGTCAGCAGAGTATTTTGTGTTTATTTTGAACTTCTTAAATATTATAATTATGTTCTTGTTTGTTTCTGTTCCTTCTTAGTCCTAAATTAATTTTACATCTGTGATATTTCAGACTTTATTCCCAAAAGAAGAGATAAATTGCATAAAATGGTGAGGAAAAAAGACTAACAGCTGAAAAATATTCTTTAGCAATGTTACCAAATTGCTAAGTGGGTAAGAGTAGACTTGAGTGTCAAATATTTAGGAAGCGAACAACTCTTACCCTATTCTGTCCTCATACATATAAAGTTAATTTATCTTAGTAACAGAGAAATATTTTTCTGCAGGTTTTCTATACAAACTTAGGCTGTCTGCATACCTAAAACTGCCAGTGGGTTGGGGCCTTTTTCTGAAGAATGCTACTGACACTATATATTCAGTTATGAGCTAGGAAACTATTTAAATTAAAAAATTATGCAGTTTTTTGGATTTTTTGTGGGTTTTTTTTGCAGAGTTCACATCATCCAAATTCTGCAGATACACAAACTGATGATTTCTAGTGTGCTTGATTTCAGTACAGCTACGCAGTACAGCAGACAAGGACTTTAAGAGTTTGGTACTCTTGTATTTTTCTTGCTTAGGAAATAACATCTCTGTAGTAGTCTGAACATCATTCTGTACTATTGTGAACTGATGGATGTATTTTTCAATCTGTGAATCTTTGTAAATACTTCAAAATTAAAATTATGTGTAGTTGTGTAACTGCTTATGTCTTTGAAAAGAATTTATTTTTTTCGTACTATTAAAAGAAGGAGATGAAACTCAAGAAAGGGAATAACAGCCTCTGATCTGATGTCATTTTTTTCAGCACAATTCCAGATTGATTTTGCTCAGCAGGAGAAAAAGTGCAAGTAAATAGTGAAATTTTATTTCACTCTGAATAGTAAAAAGAATTTAGGACTTGAAAATTGAATGTTCAGTTGCTGATAAAATAAAAAAAATAATAAAAAAACCCAAACCAAACCAAAACAAACAAACAAACAAAAAAAAAATTGAAGGAAATTCTTTAAGATTCACCTTTGTTACACCAGGCATCTCAGTGAACATTAGTCCTGGTGTGCAAGGGCAACCATTACATACATTACTGGGGTCAGTGAAGAAAGCTAAAACTGAATTATTAGTGTCCTGGTTAAAGGAAGAGTAGTGATTAAAATCTGCACTCCCTGTTTACAGAGATTTTCTCAATGCAGGGGAACTTAACTGGAAAATAAATAAAAAAATTGTCTGGATTTTTTAATGTTTCTCTGTCATTTTTAATAATGGCATATGTACTGTCAGTCCATAGTTATTTTATCATCCCATACACTCAAAAAATATGCAAACCTGTGAGTGCCCAGAAATCATTTCCCTATCTACCCTTCAGACCTCCATCAGTAAAGAAACATGATATGATGTGTGGTAGATGCTACACTGGTAAGAAGCAAAAGTAGGAACACAAATAGGAGCATAGCATTGGAGTCTGGAAAGAAGAAATACAGCAGAATAAGAGAAACAGGAAAAAGAGTTTTTAGAGAAAAGTTACACATAACATTGACAATGTGAAGAATTTTCGTATTTGGGAAGTCTGCAGGAGCAGAGTGCAAGAGAGGTGACTCAAGTTGCTCCTCTGCCTGTACATCTGAAGTAGATATTTCTATGTTCCTTTTGACATGACAACCTGAGAAAGTAAGTTGTGTTTAAAGAATAAAACAGCTAGAAATTAATAAATGCTGTTTATAAAGGGTATCTAAATATGGACAGTGGCTAGCTGTTTTGTATTCTAATACCTTTATAAAAAGAATATTATTTCAATCTTTAAAAATTATTTTTAAAAGTGAGCTCAGAAATTTAATGCAATATATGAATTCAAGGAAAACAAAAGATATGACAAAGCACTGATAAAGCCTTCTTTGTTGAGCTGAAAGGAGCTATGAATCTTGAAAGGGCTAGAGAAAATGCATTTCTTATTTTCTTTTCTGAGATGTACTAGCATAGCAATCTCAGAAGATGAGGTGAAACACTTCTTCTTTGACATTGATCTTTCCCCTTCATCTCCATATATAACTTTAGCTATGTATGTCTTAAGAATTTTCAAAGCTGTAATGCTATGCTTTGCTAACAAAAACACAAGAAAGAAACCAGTTTTTGTTTGCCACATCTCTGTGTAGAAGGGAGCAACAAGGATCTATTTGATATAATTTACATCTTTATAAGAATTTCTACCTTAAGATAATTATTTGAAAGTTACAGCATTTCCAACTTTGTTTAGACCCCAGACATTCAAAAATCTTATACAAAATATTATTTACTTCATGAAACAAAAATACTACGACATTAATAATACTTTGCAGAAAAGGAAAAGAAAAAAATATGAAAATATAGTTTTAAACACGAGAAACATAATTTATTCCAGGTGCAGTCTGTCTTTTAGAAGTTACAAAGGGTAATGAATAGGAACAACAAAACAATGCAACTGCAAAGAACGATTCTTAATCAGTTCCCTTTATACTTACAACATACAGTGTAAAAGTCTTCCTTTGAACTATTTTTATTTGTTTGTGGTTTGTTTCAGATGTTCAGTGCCATAATAATTATAATATTCTTCTCTTTCTCAATGGGACTTTGAAAGTTTTCTTGGACACGTCTGCTCCATGACAGACTTTGGAAGACTGGTATGTGAAATGGATAATTTTTTGACAACATGACTGTATAAGGGATTTCTTTTTTCTAAAGAAATAATAGAAAGGTAAAAAGAAAAAGGTCCAACTTCAAATTATGTAGCTTTTCATATGCCATTTAGCAAGACCTATGAAGCTAAATAAAAGATCTAGCTAAAAATGAAAACTTATGTAAAAGGTACAGAAAAATTTAAGATGACAACATTTGAGAATCATGTGTTTAATGATTATCATTTTTATACAAGCATTATTAAATACAGTGGAAAAACAGAAGTGCATCCCTTCCCTTCCCTTCCCTTCCCTTCCCTTCCCTTCCCTTCCCTTCCCTTCCCTTCCCTTCCCTTCCCTTCCCTTCCCTTCCCTTCCCTTCCCTTCCCTTCCCTTCCCTTCCCTTCCCTTCCCTTCCCTTCCCTTCCCTTCCCTTCCCTTCCCTTCCCTTCCCTTCCCTTCCCTTCCCTTCCCTTCCCTTCCCTTCCCTTCCCTTCCCTTCCCTTCCCTTCCCTTCCCTTCCCTTCCCTTCCCTTCCCTTCCCTTCCCTTCCCTTCCCTTCCCTTCCCTTCCCTTCCCTTCCCTTCCCTTCCCTTCCCTTCCCTTCCCTTCCCTTCCCTTCCCTTCCCTTCCCTTCCCTTCCCTTCCCTTCCCTTCCCTTCCCTTCCCTTCCCTTCCCTTCCCTTCCCTTCCCTTCCCTTCCCTTCCCTTCCCTTCCCTTCCCTTCCCTTCCCTTCCCTTCCCTTCCCTTCCCTTCCCTTCCCTTCCCTTCCCTTCCCTTCCCTTCCCTTCCCTGGTATTTGCAGTGTGCCATTTTTTCCTATGTGCTAATTGTAGGAAGTACATTTCCTGTAGAAACAAAGATGACACACTAGTAAATAAACATCTGTCAGAAATGGAATTTGCATTCACTTCTTGCCTATCTGGAAATACTTTATTTTTTTACATACCTGAGAATACCTGAGAGTCTTTCACAGATTCTAAGGAACAAAATATGCAGAAATATTTTCAAGATCAGCATCCAAAAGCTACTTCTCTGAAGTAAATATATTTTGAGTTGAAAAAGTACTGAAAGACTGATAATTTTCAGTTAAAGAAAGAAGCAATGAGGTTGTCAGAGAGCAGGAGTGTTAGAGTCCCAGTTCTTATACATGCAAAAATAGCACTGCATTTTTTCACAGGCTGGTGTCTGCAGAGTTGAAAGTTGGAAAGGTCACAGAGAAACACTTTTCTAAAAAGCTACATCTCCCTTCTTAACAGGATATCAGGCTGTCAGTATGCCAGCTTACTTCTCTTGCCTACACCACAGTATTCCTCTTTTTTTCAGTAGCTTGTAATTATTAGGTAAGCTAAAAATCTCAGTGTAGATGCTGTACCTTTTTCTAATGCATTTGGCAACTTTCAGAATACTTTCTTCAGGGTCTGAAATCTCATCAATGTTATTTGTGATTTCAAACTCATTTCCCTTTGGACTCCTGAACTTTTTCTGCTCACAAACATATTTCTTCCACCTCTCAATTCCTTCTTCTGTGAAAGCTCTCTTCTCTCTTCTCGAAAATAATGTGATTTCTTGTGACTGCTAAACATCTGCAAAGGGAAATCAGCTGCCACAATGCTTCCACTAGGAGAAAGCTAAAAATCCCCTAAACCCCTGAAACTGTCTTGCTTGAATGCACCTACTACCTATATCTTGATTCTCTTTCTTTCTCTCCCTCCTTCAATTCTCCTTGAAAAAACTGCCTGAGAACTTACCTTGATTTTGATGAAGTAGTCCGCAACAAGGGATTTGCTAATCTGTTCTTTTACAGTTTTCTCACTCTTGTCATTAGTTAATATAGCCCTGCCAGGTCTAGAGCAAGTTTCTGTACTTTTGTTCTGAATAACTTACAACTGTTCTCAAATTCACTTCCTCTCTTTCATTTTCTGCAAAAGAAGCAGAATATTAAACCAAGGTGAGCACTGTGCCATAATTAATATGCAGGTGACATTCACAGGAAGCTGCCAATATAAGACTTGATACAGTACATTTTTCCCATTAAGTTATGCCATTGTAATAGCTATCAATTAAGAAGCAGAACTAATTTCCTTTAAGGATGCTACCCCTTATTTCCTTTCCTAGGAGTAGAAGGTATTATCAAAGCCCAACAGCTTCTGCTCAAGAGAAAATCAAGCAGGTTTCAAAGCCAGGAAGTCTCACTGTAATCAAAACTAGAAAGATGTAAATGGATTCTCTAGTACTGGTGTGCTCATAAAACTAACAAGCAGGGAGAGTAAACAAGCAGCAGATACCATGCAGATTTAACTCTGTGAGTTGAGGTCAAATTTATCTTGGAAGCATTTTTGGCACCTGTTTTTCATGAGCTGTAAATGCGTAACACATTTGTGCAACACAGTTACAAAAGATCCTTGAGTTGGCTATGGTAGTAAAGCAGTCTGGAAGGCTATACGCTCTGAACAGCTAGTTTAAAAAAATTGGGTTTTGATTCTAGAAGAAACTAATAATCTAGGGGGCAGGGAAGAAAGTTGTCTGGTTTATCTTTTTTTCTTTTCCATTAGGTTGGAAAGCAGAAAGATTGGAAAGCTCTCAAAACAATATTGCACTTAGTATTTTTCAACATTTTTTCAGAACCATTCTGGAGCTTCAAAAGAGTAAACTTGTACAGTCAGGCTCTTAATTTCCTAATCCTGAGATCACTCTTTGAAATTTACTGTGTATAAATTAAATTATTATGTTTAATAACTATATATCTCTTGTGTTGTTTTATTTAATCTAATCAGGTAAGCTAGTGCTACAGTAGGGGAAAGGAAAATATCACTAGGCATTAATCCACTTATTACAGAGTAGATATTTGAAGTTGATTGTATGGATCACTGCCTAAAATTGTAGGTCCATTTACAGACCCTTCTGCTCAGAGTTATGTGCTTTGATTGAGACTATTTAAATTTCAAATATTTAAGCAAAACAAATATTATCTTCAGGAAAATTTGTCAGACTTATGATAGCGTTCATTATTTTTATGTGCTTTTTCCTATCTAGATGAATCCAATTTGTAATAAACATTTCAGACACTAAAATATTTATTGTTAACATTCGTATAAACATATTTATTAGAGAGTGATCATTTTAATGATAAGATTAACATGAAAAGGAATGTATCTTAAAAATGGGTATATTTTTGTCATAATACTATTAGGACATGAAGTAAAATTTTTATGGAATGCTATGCTCTTGCTAGATCTTACTAGGCTCCAGCTTGGTAGCAGAAAAATTCCCTAAAAAACACATTTACATTTAACTAGTTTAGGCAACTAGATACTGTTGAAGGAAATCCAAGTTAAAAATATATTAAAGATGCAATTGTATTCTGATATATAATACATTGAAGTCAAATTATTTCTGAACATATTATGGAATCTAGTGAAAAACCTCTTAAACATAGAAATACTAGGTAATTTATTTTACATGCTCTGAATGCAAGAGCCCTAAATTAATTAAATTAAATTGTTTGTAGTTATATCTTTAAATGCAGTATCCAGAAACAGATAAAAAAATGTTTTCAAGAGGTAAGAAGACCTTTCCTTTATACAGTATTTGGGATTAGATTATTATTTGAATAATCTATATGAGTAGAAACTGCCCACCTGTGGAAGATCACAAGCCTGAGGACATATTTTGTACATTGTCTATGCTAATGCCTGTGTTCAGTTTTTCCCACCAGTTTGTATAGCATTAAAGAAAAAAAGAACAAACCAACCTGCCCCTCTACTCTGCATTTGTAGAGCCTTGTGCTTACACATCCAAAGTGACAGAATGCTGCAAGAAGAATTATGTTGAACAGCTTCAGTTTTTTGTCACTTTTATTGTCTACCACCAGAGCAGAATTTGGCAGTTTTCCCCAGAGGGTAAGGACAGCACTGCCAGTATAGCATTACCACAAAACTGAGGTGTTGGTCTGTACAACAAGGAGTTTCCTTTACATTAGTGTCATATGTGGGGATTTTGTTTATTTTATTGTCTGTTGTTGGGTTTTGCTGTGTTATTTATCAAGAAAATTCTTCAGTCTCTCTGCCTTGAGCACTAGGAGTTAAAAAACAGAGGGCAAGGCACAGGGAAAGCCATCAAGTCTGCCATTCATAGGGATCCAGCTAATCCATTTAGCAGGTTACAGTGAAGATAGAAAAGACAAAATTAGTCTGGGAACCTTCTAGGTCACTGAGATAAAATAGTTAAAAGTTTAACCTGCTAGTACCAAGATTATCATAGGATAATTTGTGTTGGAAGGGATGTCAGCAGGTCTCTACCTCCTGCTCTAAGAAGGGGCAGGTTTGAGGACAGACCAAGTTATCCAGAGTTCGATCTAGATAGGTCTCAAAAACCTCGAGGAAAATTATAGCATATATTAGGCAATCCAGAAAGAAAAAGATATTCAAAAGTTACTAATCTACCTCCTACCTTTATAATACAATATTGTAAAGTAAAATACTATTGAAAAGGAACACACAATATTGCATTAATATTCTGCCATTTACAAGGTGTTTAAACCCTTTATTTTTAAAAAGTACAGAACCTATGTTCTAAAAGTTTTTTGTAAGTGCATATTTTGTCAAGGATTTTAATGTCTTCAGTATTTGATGTTACTGCAATTAGGCAGTATTATTTCTTTGATCATTTTTACCCCAGAGGATCTCAGCTGTGGCTTATAATCAGGCAACATGACTCTTTTTGACATGTTATTTTCCACAATAGCAGTTTTGGTTGAATATTTATATGTTATCAGGTGGATCAATGCATAATTTGGATATGTGAGACTTTGGGGGCTTTTTATCCTTTCAAGATTCAGAGACAGGAGTACAGAGCTGTATTTTCAGAGAGGGTTGCTGGTATACATTGAGTAGTGACATAAGTGTGATTTTTTTTCCATTAGAAATATGGACATACAAAAATACTTAAAGCACTGGACAGACATGTTCTGAGTGTATTGAATCTTGCTATTAGTGGTCATAATTTGGTTGATTGCCTTTCTTTGGTAGGAAAAATAAAACCAGATTTAGATATGAAAAAATTAAAGATCACATTAAAGGATGAAAAAAAAAGTCTAATTAAAAGTTTAAAGAAAATTGTTTCTTAGAATTCTTATTTCTTAGAATGCAACTTTTTTCACTCAGCTCTGTACTTTTTAAACATAAACAACAACTTATTATTAAAAAATAAAGTTTAATTTTTTATATGTATGGAATTGAAATTTAACAGGAAGCAGATTCTTAATAAGATCAATATTTTAGCAGCAGGTTTTTACAGGCTTGTAGTCTGTATGCCCCAGGAAAATATTCTTTCTGACATCCATAATTCAAGGAAGGAATGAACATTACAGATTTCATAAGTACTGAAAACTAAGAATGTCTTGTGTGATTCTAATAAATTTCAGTAAGTTAATAAAACTGGGAAAACAATGTATAATAGTTTGCTCCTGTTCAGAGTTTTTGTTTTCATAATTTAAGTACTTTCCTATGATCGTCCCAATCTTCTGTTAATTTTCTGCATTGTAGAGAGAATATAAAGAAAATAATCCTACTAGACATCAAAATCATGACAGAACTTTCAGAACTCTGATTTATAAATCATACCAGTTCTGAGGGATGGACTTCTGTTAAAAAAGATAAAAAAAAGAAAAATAAAAGTAAAACTATCTATGGGTTTGTTTGTTTGCTTACTTCAGTTTGGTTTCTTTGTTTATTTTAATTAGAAAAATAAAAATTTATTATAGGGTACTGAAATATAATAAAACAGTAGAAATAGAATAAATTATTTAAAAGATATGCTCATTACATAGCATTCTCAGTAGAAATTCTGTAAGGAACCTTACAGTACATTAAAAAACAAAAACCAAAAAACAAAACAAAAAAAACTCCCAAAACCCCAACAAAACCCCAGCAACACCACCAACAAAAAACAAACAAAAAACCCAGAAAAACCCAAAACAAACTAACAAAAATAAAACAAGAAACAAACAAACAAAAAAAAAACCAAACAAAAGCAAAACCAAAAGAAGTTTCACCTTGAGAAAACAATCAAGGTCAATCCAAAGCTGCAAACCTGAATATGTTATGGCTCTCACCATAACTACAATTAAATTGAAATTGAAACAGCAAGGGAGCTATCTCAATTGAATTCAATGTGCATTCACATAGCATGGATAGACACCATGATGAAGTGAATAATCACAAAGTTCTTATCACTGATTTAGGTTGCAAATCACTCTAGGGCTGAAAGATGTTGTTATGCTCTTTGTTCTGTTCCCTTTTCTCAGGGAGAGGGATGAAAGGAAATGCAGAACTTGTGTCCTATCTGTATTTCCTAACTTTAAAAACATATGGACGACTAGAATTTTACAGACTTTGAGAGTAGTCTTTGAAATCTGGCAGGCCTTTAAGTACAAAACTTTTGCCACAAAACACCTGCATGAGATGGCTGGATTGTTTGTGCTTGTTATTCTGGGAAAAGCATTGAGTTAACAAAGAACAGTCAAGTCTTGCTTGGCATCTGGAGGCAGTGGCAGATTTCTACTCTGCTAAACCAAACTACTTCAGGAGAAATAGAATATCCTAGTTGCCATGCTTCCTTGAGAGCAGAACTGCTACAGTATTATATACAGGATAGCTAAACATCAGAAATTCTACTGACAATGTTACTAGCTCTATATTTCAAAGAAAAATTCAGCCATAACAGAGCCACCTTCCTTCTACCCACAACAAGGTTTTATAAAATCAGGAAGAGACACACACAGGAAGAGAAAAATAAGCAAGCAGAATGTATGAACTTGAAGGTGAAATTATTTTGATAGGAGGAATAGACAAAAAGGTCTTTATTTGAATGTGTGATATATATATATATTCTTTTTCTTCTTCATGCTCATCACACCCTGTGCTGCATTGGAGAGTATGAAGCTCAGAGAGAACAGAGGAAAGAGATGGATTTTGGCAGTGTGTCAGCCAGAAAATATCAAAACATCATTTCCTACTACAGACTTTAGATGAAGAAAGTAAAACTAATACTGAATTTTACTGCCTGACACAATAGTCTCCTTTGACACAGAGCATTTTTCTTTTTTTGTACATGTTCCAATTAATTCAGTGCTTATGTTCCTTTAGTATCAGTTATATTCAAAGTCAGAAGTTCCCTAAGTCATCAGAAATATAAGTTCCTCTCTCACTTTTGTAAGTCCCCTTTAAGTACTAAGAGGCCACAATGAGGTATCTCTGAAGTCTTCTCTTCTCCTGGCTGAACAAACCCAGTTCTCTCTGCCTGTATTCATAGGGGAGGTGCTCCAGCCCTCTGATCATTTTTGTGGTTCTCCTCTAGACCTCTAGACCTGCTCTAACAGATCTATGTCCTGTCTTGAGGACCCCAGATTTGGATTCAGTATTCCAGGTGGGATCTCATGACAGCAGAGCAGAGGGGCAGAATCACCACACTTGACCTGCTGGCCACTCCTCTCTTGATGCAACCCAAGGTGCTGTTGACCATCTGGGCTGCAAGCACACACTGTTGGCTCACATCCAGATTTTCATTTACAAGAACCCCCTTGTCCTTTTCCACAGGGCTGCTCCCTATTAGTTCTTCTCCCAGTCTCTGCTGATGTCTGGGGTTGTCCCAACCGAGGTGCAGCACCTCACACTTGCACACTTGCACTTGGTGAACTTCCTGAGATTCTCATGGAACCACTTTTCAAATTCATCCAGATCTCCCTGGATGACATCCCTTCCTTCTCTTGTATCTACTGCACTTCTCAGATTTTGTCATCTGCAGACTTGCTGAGGGTGAACTTGGTAACACTGTCTATGTCATTGATCAAGACATTAAAGAGCACTGTTCCCAGGATAATATTCAGTGGAACACTTGTTACTGGTGTCCGTCGGGTTATGGAGCCATTGACCACAATTCTCTGGCTCCATCCATCCTTATTCAAGAGTTAATAATAAAATCCATGTTTCTCCAGTTTGGAGACAAGGAAGTCACCAAATCACAAGCACATTCCAAATTATTCTCTACTTTTTAAAAATAAAAACAGTAATCTCCTCTTTGGAGAAAGTATTCTATCACAAAAGTTTAGGCAGGGCTTAAAAGCAATTTTGATTAATTGTTATCAGTAGTTAAATTGTTAACAAAGGGGGTATGCATATAATCTGACACTAAATGTAGTACATGGATTTACATCTAGAGAACAGGTGCAAAATAATTCAGATGAGACTAGTGAAGGACAGTGAAAGAATATGGAATAACAGTATTTCAGATTTAAAATTATTGTCTACAAATATAATTGAATAATGTGGTTTTGAAGCTCTTAAAATGATTGAATCAGAATACTCTTCTATGTCTATAATATTCATTCTTTACACAATCATCAGCAATACCCTAGCAACATAAGATTCATCAAAGCAAAAGTCAACCTCTATGATGCTTTGACAAGGGGGAGACCATTTTCTAGCTGAAAAGATATAGATACCCTTAAGAAGTGGAAAAATCCTTATAAGCAAGATCAGAGCCTGAACTTTTTTTTTCAGAAGCATATGTTTTATCTTTGAAACATTGATGTTTGAAAAGATATGCTAAAAGCACTCCAACAATCCACAAAATCAATCCAACTAAAACTCACCACAAAACCCCAAACAAAATCACCATCAGAAAAAAAAAAAAGCTTAACACAATCCTAATACAGAAAAAAAACCCCAAAAAACCAAAAAACATCCCCAAAACCCCCAAAACTGAACCCTTGTAAATATATACTTGGTAAAGTACAAAAAAGGTAACAATTCACCACAGACTTCAGAGAGCACCAGGAAGGTGCTTCTCCTCCTGAGAAGGTGATTTAGGAGCTGAGGGCAGCAACAAGACTGGCAGGGGCAGCCCCAGACTCACTGGCAAGCTGTGTAGTCACAGAAGCCAGGCAAGAAGGGCAAGTCTGTTGCAGGAATTCTGGTTTATCAAAGATTTCATACCACCAGACAAGCAAGATATCAGACTCCAGGTCAGAAAAGCAAATGGCACAAGGCATGATTGCAATACAGCTCGACTGAGCAGGATCTAGCAAGGAACATCATCCCAAATTGAATTCATGCATGTATGCAGTTGGAGATTTTATACAAGTTCAGCTCATGATTAGACACTTTATACATGAAAGATTGTTTAAACCAAAAATGTCTTATATTTAAAGAGACATGGGAAGAAATCTCACACAGATAAGATAATGGAAAGATGTAGCAGTAAATAATACAGATTATTTCAGATGTTTAACATATCCAATCAGAAAGACAAATGAAATACCTTGTGACTCAAGTTATTTGTTACAATGAAAAGGCAACAAATTATTGTCAGGTAAGCAAACCTTCCATTAAAAAGTTTAAGACTGAGCTATAACTTGCTAAAATATACCTATAGACTAATAATTTTGTATAAATAAAAATGAAAAGATGAACAGTTAAATTATTATTTGCTAATAAAAATGGATAATACTGCTAACAACTTTTTAAATAAGGAATTCTTTACTTACTTGTTGCAAAATATTTCAGAAGAAAATATGGGTTTTTCTCACAGGTTTTGCTCTACTGATCTCAGTTCCTAACAAAGCTTTTCAATTTCTTGGTGCCTTAAGCAATACTTTGCAGATGCATCCTAGTGGCAGAAAAATTAGAGATTTTCTCTGCACAAGTACATTGGTTAGAGCAAGTGTTTTCTACGTGTAATTATAAATGTCTGCTTTGGCAGAGATAAGAAGGGAGATTGTTTAAACAATCAAACATGTCATTTCTAGTCACCAAAGTAGGATTATAGGTGTTTGAATAATATTCTAATCAGTGATGAAATTAAGTAACACCATTTTAAAACCATCACTATATTTGCCAAAGCTCATCCATTGGCAGGGGACATTTCACTTACTTTTGTTACATATAGATCATATAAAAACATCGATTGTCAGTGTGCCACTGCTGCAACAAAATATAACCCTTTTCTGAGCTGCATCAGCAAGAGTATAGTAAGTAGATCAGAGGATGTTACCATTCCTATTCTACTCTACAGCCTACAAATGTATCAGGCTTTTTTATCTTGTATATTGTATCAGGCTTTGGTTCTCCCAGTTTAAAGGAAAAGTTGAAAAGCTTGAGTGGATTTTTGAAATGGTCGCAGATAACTGGAGTGCTGGAGAGCATGAGGTATGAAGAAAGGTTGAAAGCATTTTGCTTGTTAAACCTACACAGTAGAAGCCTATGGGAATCTAATCACAGTCTTCCAATACCGAAATCCAGCTGACTGTAGAGCTTGTGTTTATAAATACCTTCCCAATTCCTGCTATTCTATTTCTCAGAAGATAGAGACATACCAACTAAACATTATTCTATCAAGATTGGCTCCCCTCAATTCATGCTGTCTTTAAATGCAATTTTGCTTTATCCTCACAGCTTCTAAAGGACATGTAGCTCATTTTTCTATTTTTCACTTCTAATACATGGATGGTCATTCTCAGTAATGAAAAACCCACTGAAATTCAGTATTTCTTAGAATTTTTCTGTCAGTTATAATAAAAAAAAATTCTTATTGATGTTTTGGTTTAACAAATCCAACAATATTAGCATATAGCAGATTTCAGTGTATGTGATCATAATCTAGGGAAGTAGTTCTTCAGAAAAAGAAGCACAAAATCTATTTGTTTTATATATATATGTATATGTATATATATATATATATATATGCACACATTATATATACATTAATCAAAAAGAATCTATGATCTGAATTGCCTTTGGAACACTGACACTTGATATTTTTCATTTAGCTAAAATTATATATTTTAGTATAAAAGAAGAACTTTTTTTTTTCTATATTTGCTGTTGAATATTTACAGCATCAACCAACATGGATTTTAGACATGCAAATTCAAATGCAAAAAAGAGTTTACAAGAATAATAGAATAGAAATACTGCTGGAATATTTTAAATAGCTTCTAAATTGTTCATTTAAAATACATTTTGTTTCAATAAGAAACAGTTCATTTCCCGGGAAGAAAGAGTGACTTTTTTTCCAGAAATTAATGTTCAGCCAACATTATGCCTTTTATAACCTTTCCAAAATATGAATATGCTGATTAATTCACAAGACATAGATCTTGAACTACCCTTCTAAACATCAAGAGCTTTCATTGAAGGCCAACCTGCAGCAGCTTATTCCAATGAGACAAGCTTTGACTTTCAGATTTTCATGAGGTCTTTCAGTCTTTATTTATGCTTACGCTGTTTTTAGTTTATCCCATCTGCTTTCAATTATTGTGACTGCATGTGTTTTGGTTTGGGGGGTTTTATTTTATTTTGGTGTGGTTCTCTGTTTCTAATAGGCCTGTTCTTTCAAATGAAGAAGAATTGATTCTCCTGGAATTAAACATCTTCCAAGGTGTTTGTGAGCAGGAACACAAAATGCATATTATTTACAATAATGTAAATATGAGTCATATCTAAGGCATTTGTGTCTATACAGTAAGCTAAACTATAGATGTAGCAAAAGTTACTAAAAAGCTTACCGTGTCAAATAACTAACTAAACTTTCAACATCTGTTTAAGACTCAGTTTATATCAATAAAATAGTTGCAAATTATTTTTTTCTAATTAACATCTAGGAAAATCAACTTCATATTCTGTTGATTTTTTTTTCTTGCACTATAGCTACATTAACAAAGTTATTTTGCCTTCATACTGTCATTAAAGAACCTATCAGGCCACTGAAGCTAGTTACAAAATGAAATACTTTTTTTCAAAAAAGGCTAATATTACCTGAAATAAAATGCTAAGAAGGCCACAAATATAGGAAGTTATCCTTTTAATAATGTACTTTGCTACACTGGGGCCCCATATTGTCTGTTTACTCAAGCAGGTGGATTTGCTGAAGAAGTGCTGATGATGCAATGTGCTGACCCACATATCAGCTCCCAGTGGAGTGCACCAGCTGGTATAGTTTATGCTTACAGTTTAAACAATGCCAACATTTTTCCCTTTCCATTGTCTCCTGCTGATGCAGTAGGGAACAATATAAATATTGTCAAGTTATCTGATAGGAAAAGGTCTGTACTTACAGTTATGTATGAGTTGGGTTTTTTCTTTCTTATTATGTATTATTTCTTGTGAGAATATAAAATAAAAATTTAGATCTGGTAAACTTTGCTTATATACTTATGAATGTGTTTACCTTATCCCTATATGATAAACACAAACCTTGAGATTATTAATCATTAATAATTGACATTATTCCTTGAACCTTATTCTTCAAAAGGAAAAAAAAATATTGCTCACTTTTAAGTTGTTTTCTGAGGTTTCATTTTCACAGATGTCTAAAATGGTACAAAAGCAGTATTAAGAAATCTAAAATTTAACCTCAAAATTAGCATTGTACACCTTGATGGCTATCTCCTGTGAGACTTTTGAAAATATTACAAAAAACAGTAACAGGGTTAATGAAGTGTAAAAATTAACTTCTTTCATATCTAAGATGCTTTATGTAATTATGATGTTTGTTTAATTACCAATAGCACTTTGGTTGCTCAGATCGCTGTTAAAAAACTACAAAAAATGTGTCTTTAAGAAGTAAGGTTGTTGAAGCGAGAAACTTCAATTTCAGTGTAAGTCAAATATTTCATGTGAAAATATTCTTAACATCCAGGAATACCAATGGCCAATATATTTTCCTAAGAGAGGTTTTCGGCTACTGATTTTTTATTTAAAATTAAAATATTGCCTCTAAGTTCCTAATAACAGAACCTTATGTTTTATTTGTGGCTGAAGTGTAGTCTTTTGCTTTACCAAATTACATCTGCTAAATTCTTTCACAACATACCAGAAACAGATCATGACTGATCCTCATGTGTAGAATTAATGCTCATAAACAATTTTTGCATTCATTTATGCACTTGCAGGGAATTCAATATAAGAATTAGAAGACATAACAATTACTGAAGGACATCATTACTTTATGTAGACCTAGTGGATGTGCCTCAGGTGCAGCTGTGTCTCAGCTGTGGAGCAGTTTTGTTGGAAAATTGCATGATGACTACTAGTCTTGTGTAGTGAACATTCTGGAACCCTGCACTCATTGTCTTGCAAAAGTTTTAATCAGACCATTGACTGCTGATAAATGTGATTAACGAGAGCACAGATGTGTTTTTGATGGAAATTGTATTTGATGTTGATCATGAAATAATACTAAGAGAAAGCAAATGGTTAATTTGAGTGAATGATGATGCCCAAAGATCAGTATATGAGGAGCCATGACCTAATCTTTGATGCTGAAAGTCAGGTTATCTGTTGGCTCGTTTTCAGGACCATGTTGAAACAAAACTTCTTGATTGTAATAAAACTTGAATGCTCATTCTGAACAATAATTTTGCAAGTTGTGGAGTTCTGATGAAATTTCCACTGTTTTTTCCAGGCAACTCCATAATGCAAAAAATTATTTTTAAAAACAAAACAAAACTGTATTTGAATTTTCCAAATGTGTCAGAGCTTTTGATTTTTCTTATTATATATTTATCTTTTTTTTTCATTCATTAGCTTCCCTCATTCTAAGAAGCATATACTCCTGGAAATATTATAAGAAATATCAGTCTTTAGAAAAAGCATTTTGCTATGAAATTCTCCATGTGGAAGAAGAAATTTAAATTTTGCTAGATAAAATGCCTTTATTTGTCATATTGCACTGACATATTCAAATGAAAATGTGTACTCTTCTCTTTAATCCTTGAGATAATATGTGGGGTTTTTTTCTGCTTAGGAACCATGACAATGCAAAGAGATGTTTCATATTTAAACCAGATACCACAGTAATATAAGAATATGAGTCCTTGCAAAGCTTGAAAAGAGCTGAAAAAGAACTGAGTCACTGTAATTGTGTTTTAGAATATATGAAAAATTATTTTTCTTTGTATCTGTAATGGCAACAACATCTATTCTGACATAGCCTAACTCACTTGTGGTAAAAACTGTTCATAAATCAGGCATTGTAAAATGCCACATATTGAGCTCCTTAGTCATGAGGTATTTGGCTAAGCAATAACAATAATTTGTTCATTCTTACCTGTGCTGATGACACCAAGCTGAGTGGTGCAGCTGACACACCTGAAGGATCAGCCATCCAGAGGGACCTGGACAAGCTCGAGAAATGGGCACATGGGAATCTCATGTGGTTCAACAAGGTGTAGTGCTGCACCTGGGGTGGGCAGGCCCTGGCTGGGGGGCTAATCAGATTGAGAGCAGCCCCACCAAGAAGGATTTGGAATATTGGTGTATGGAAAGCTGGACATGAATTGACAATGTGCACTTGCAGTATGAAAAGCCAGCCACATCATGGGCTACAGAAAAGGTTGAGAGAGGTGATTCTGCTCCTTTGCCCAGACCCCAAGTGCAGTACTGTGTCCAGATGTGGTATCTTCAGCACAAAAAGAGCACAAACTCTTGGAGAGGACAGAGGGACACAAAAATGATGAGTGATGAAGCATTTCTTCTTCAAGGAAAGGCTGGGTTTGTTCCGCCTGGAGACCAGAAATTTACAGGGAGACCTTATCAGTACTTACAGTTGGCTTAAAAGAAACATGGGAACAAACTTTTTAATAGGGCTTGTAGAAATAGAACAAGGAGTTGTAGTTTTAAACTAGAGAGTCAATTCACACTAAGTATGAGGAAAATTTTTGTGATGAATATACAGGAATAAGTTGCTTAGAAAGGTTGTAGAGGTCCTATCCCTAGAAACATTTAAGGTCAGGTTGGACTGAGCTTTGAGCACCCTGATCCAGTGGGTGTGTCTGTGGTCATAAAAGAGTTGGACTATATGACCTTCAAAGTTCCCTTTCAACACAGACAATTTATGATTCTATAGTTGTAATTTTTGTCAATCTTATATCAGAGTAGAAAGCTGTCATGTGAGTTGAAAAAGAATAACCAATTCCATAATGTATATATTTTCATTATTCTTATATTTCTTTTTTATTTTGGAAATGCTAAGCTTTCAATTTGTTCAGTACTAGGAAATGAAATTTCTTGAAATTTTCACCTGATTATCTTCTTTACTTTTTTTTTCTTTTTTTTTTTTTTTTTTATGGAAAAGAAACCAAGATAATTTTTCCTAGATTAATTATAAAAGTTAATTCAGTCTTCTTCTTATGCCTTTTAATATTAGTGTTTCCAAGTAAAATTACAATGTTCTATTTGGAAAGAAAGCATTTCTTATATGTCAGTACATGTTGAAAGACCCCCGAGCTGTTCACCAGTCTTCACAGAAGTAATTGTGAATGCCGTTTATTTCTATTATTAACACACCTTTTATAGGGTCTACAGGGTCTGCGGGCAGAGCAAGCTACTATTGGCTAACACACACAGGTTTACATTCTTATCCTTGTACACAAGGATATTGTTTTGCTTTACTCTCTCTTCTGCAGGCAAGTTTCAAGGATTTTAGCCCTTAATATCACGACTTATTTCAAAGGCTGGTTTGTGCATACAGGCCTTTACTAATATATAGAATATAGCAACAATTCCCCCTTTCTCTTTTTGCACAAACCAGGCTTTGGATAAGATAACACACAACTTAGGCTGTCATCCCAATTAACACTATAAGTAAAGTCCGTCCCCCTTCTAGCACAAGAGACGTCAACCATCCGGTGATGCCCCAGCTGGCGAACCAACTTCCAGTGGGGTCACTATCTTCTTTCAGGGCATGTAACCCATCCTGTAGCTGTTGCAGTTGCCCATGGATGGAAGCTGAATGATCAGTAAGATCCAAGCAGCACATGCCTTCAAACTCCCCACAACCACGTCCCTGTGCCAAGAGCAAAAGGTCCATTGCAGCTCGATTTCATAACATTGCATGACATACACTACTCACATCGGCTGAAAGCTCACTTAACATTGTGGATGTTAAGTTCAATCCTTCCTTAGTCCAGCAAGCGAGCCTTTTTAGGGTGGCTAAACTTTAATTCATTCAGGCTTCGCTTTGACTGTTTGATGTTCTTCATTTTGCTAGCTATATTCAACAATTGGTGTTAGCTTGGGTGGAACAAAGTTAAGTTTCCCAAGATAACAGGGTCCTCTATGTGGACTAGCAGGAATCCTATTCCATGCCCTATCCCCACAGATTAGGAAGATGGAACTAGGTAATCGCTTTGGTAATTGCCCTGTGAGATTGCACCACAAACAAAGGTTTTACTTTCAGTGGTAGTAACGAGATCAGCTATAGGGTTGACTGCAGCTCAGGGCTACATTACTTTGTTAGAATGACTTTTTGTTGGGGTTCAAACATTATCCATCCACCTGAGGTATTGGTGGAACTTAACAAATCTAATTCTTCTGAGGGTTGTAACATTGAGAACTTTGGTCATTTTTTGCTTGCCAACAGGCTTCAGGTTGTCTTAATGTGAAGCCAACAGTGCAATTGCACTCTTGCAACATTGCCAGTTGATTCAGTTGAGTCTCATTACTAATTAAATCTTTAAATGCTGGAGGATCCCATTCAGGGACTCCTACGAGACAGGTGCGAAAGGATCTCCAGGTGTGGCTAGGCTTAGACACATTGACCTTTGGCCAGTTCAATGTGCCAGTGACCCACATGTTCTGCCTCTTTTGGATGTTAGTTAGCAGACAGTTGGTTGGGACTATACACAACACAATTACCATAAGCAGTTTGTTCCATGCAAATGACACCATATTTGCAAACTTACAGCTAAAACTCCAATCGTTAAATGAACCTTCAAAGATGCTTACACTAGCTCTTGAAGGGGGAATACTTATACTTTATACTAACATAACAATTACTACACAGGCTAAACTATCTTAACCTATTATATAACTACTTTTAACACACGTGCTTTGGTATATATGTAGTCTAAGCGTGAAAGCAATTTGCTGAAAGGGTAAACACACAACTACAATTTGCTTTATGTACAGTTAAATGGAGTCTCTACACTTCTTAGATCTTCTACAGAATTTCTCTAACACGATTCAGTCCTGGAACGTTCACTGCTCCCGTGATGTCAGCTGGCAGCTGATGGGTGACTGAGGGTTTTGATGTTCAAGTTGTTCTTCAGATCCTTCTAAATCTTAAAACAAAGGATACCTGAAAAATTGGTAGAGACATAACATCATAGTAACGACATAAAAGTTCTGTTGGCAACTGTCTGTGTAGTGTTCAGACACAACCGTGTCCTGACAGCTCCACTTCTGATCCATGTCTGGAGTACCAAGGCTGTGTGATGACGTCTCTGTTCACTGGATCTCATGTGTTCAGAGGCAGACAGTCTGGTCAAATGGACAGGTGACCTTTTTGAACCTGCCAACAAAACACAGGCACTTCTCTCCTTGAAGTTAATGAATTACACGAATCAAATGTTTTTAGGGCATCCATTTCCCCCGTTTTCTTAAAAAAAAAATAAAATGAGATGTACTTCTGTTATAAACATCAACAGCAACACAAAACCATATACACAATTAATAAGAACTTATACCGGTTAAAAATCAATTAAATCATAAACATTATTAATAACACATGTAATATAAAACTACTATTAATTACTAAAACACTGCACCAGCATCCCATAGTTAGCAAGCAAACAGAAACAAAACAATCAGTGAAGGATTGGGTAATCACCTCCGGAAATGATTCTCCAAGCCCACTTCAAAACTGATCCAGCTGTCATATCAACAGGGTCAAATTGCTGAGTCAAAAAGTGACTCAAATAATGATTTGGGACAGAAAACATCTGGATCTGATGGCAAACGTTCCCTCCAGGTAAAGTCAAGGCTTGGCCAGGGCCTGGCTTTAAACTGGAAAGATGCCTCTTAACATATTTCTAGAACAAGGTTCTCAATAGTAGCAGCTATGAGATGCTTACAGCACAGCAAACTGTTAAAATACATTTGTACAAATCAAATGATCAGAAGCCTTAGGTACCAGACCAATTAAACCATGCAGCAGTTGGTTTAATCTGAAGCCTCTCCTATGGCAGCTGATCCTCAGCAATGATACATCTTCTTAAAATTCTGGAAACACTGAAAAATAAGAAAGCTATAACAAACAAAACTGCAGAGATTGCAACAACCAATAGAACTCCTGATGAAGTCAAGGGTGTCACAGACTGCATTCACTTCTATCCACAAGCAGGTGTTCACCAGTGTTCCATCACTGCTGTTTCAGTTGTCGCTGTCTTCATATCTCTAGGAAAATAACTATACTTTTCAGTTTAAACAAGTGTCTCCAATAAAACACAAAACAATTTAAATTAAACAATATTTAAACCTAACAATAATTATATATGATAAAAGGAAATAACAAACTTAACCTTAAAAGAATATCTAAGTTAGAAAACTTAACTTAAAAACATTCAAGCCTAAACATTATAAAACTTAACTATCCTTAATTCTATTAACACTTAATCTATATTAAATAAAATCATAACTTAATATTATTCTGTTAGTACAAAAAAGGCAACTAAAAGTTTGATATATACTTTTTAAACACAATATAACAGTAACATGAATTCACTATAAAGATTATAAGAATGTAACAAATACATCACAATTCTATGTCATCTAACTTTGAGAATAACTCACAATAACTGCAAATGTTACTAAAAATACTTATTCATAACAGGAATTTGCCTAGTATATGCTTAAATTGGTTAGGATTTGAAAGTGCAGTTTTTCTAGAGAAAAACCACAACACAGGATTTGGTGAGTTGCCATCTAGGTTTGTAGCACTTTTCAAAAGTACTACATTTACATTTTTTCAGAAACATTAAGTCCAATTCTTAAACTAAAACCCAAAATCCAAATTGGTGTATATGCAGTTATATGTGCTTTATATAACAAAAGGACTCACATTAAAATTACCTTATTAAAATTGTGGAAAAAACAAGCAAATAGATAATATATACTTTAACTTAACTTTGTCTTGTACAGTAAAGTTCTCTTAACTAATTATTTTTTAAACCACAAATCTCTTCTGTAGATATCATTAATTGGAAGGTTTTCCTAGAAGCTGTAAATCACACCATGTTTAAACACTTTCTCTCTCTCTTTTTTTTTTTCTCTTTTTTTTTTTTTTTTTTCTTAAACGTTCAAAAAATCACAATAAGTTCTCTAGTGAAATCCTAAAAACTGCAATTGCATAAACTCATAATTACTTAAAACACAAAATTAACTCTACAATGGCATATAAAAACATTTTGAAAACCCAATGAATTATGACTTTTTAACAAACTGGGTATTATCTGGGTGCTTCTTCTTAGAGAGGGAGCAGGGGGGTGAGCTGCCCACCCTGCTGCTGCTGCAGCTCTGCTCTTATCTTCCTTCACATTCTCTACATACTCTTGCAGCGAGGAAAAACGGAGAGAAAGGAAAAGAAAACCTCACAAAGTTAACTTTAACAAATGCAGTTTTTTCTCTCAATCTCTCTTGTTGTTTGCCGATAGAGGAAAAAAGGGCACGATTTTACAAAAGCAGGCGATGTTACACGAAAAGTCTCTCATGGCCAGGTGCTAACAACGGCGATCATTGAGGCTTATCAGCATGGCCTTGGAACTTTTCTTGCGGCTGCTTCTGCCCCCAGGGTGCCTTTGTTCTCTGCACACCTCTGTGCTCCCCCATGTCCCCCTGGTTCGGGTGGAAACCAGACTAAATTTGGCTTCTTTTCTTCCAGGGTGGTAAAGATGGAACTTTAATAAGATTGTAATGCTAAAAGTGACTCCAAAAATGAAACAAATATTTCTGGATGTATCACATCCTGCCATAACTGAACAGATTCTGTTCGTTGTTTCAGCGTTCGCTGTGGAACTTTTTTTTTTTTTTTTTTTTTTTTTTTTTTTTTTCTTTATTTTCTTCTCTCTGACTTTCCCTCCCTCTCTCCATGGGCAGCATAGATAGGAGTGCTAGTCCAGCAGTGGGAGGTAGAGGCATCTGCCGCTGTGACGCAGGTAGAATTACGGGGCTCACAGCCTCAGCATATCTCGCTTTTCTGTCTTTTAAGGTATTAATTGCAATCTGCCAAATTCAACCGAGAGACACAGTGTCCTTGCTCTTTTCCGTAATTGCCATTTCCCATATCAGAGCCGATATATCAGTCCGTTCTTGCACCGCAAAAAGCAGTGTGAGCACTGCAAATGCCCATGACAATTAGCCCATATAATGAGCATATCCAGGTCCTTTTCCTGGGCTGCTTCGCCTCGTTTAACGAGGATACCGAGAAGCAGTTTTTTAACCGCCGTAAACTCTGCCTCCATGCTGACGGCCACCCGCAAGGGGGAAGGTTGCGACCCTTCTACCACGCCCTTGCCTTCCTGGGCCCCCCCCAGCAGCCTGACTTTCCACGTCCTACCGCTCAGCGTCTCACCGCGCTCAGGCTGCCTATCCGGTGCCGATCCAAGCCCGCGACGTCTAATGCCCAGATCCACTCCGCTGACTCCAAAGCCCCTCTGCCCGCAGGGGTGTCCTTGGTCGGAGCGCCAGATGTTGAAAGACCCCCGAGCTGTTCACCAGTCTTCACAGAAGTAATTGTGAATGCCGTTTATTTCTATTATTAACACACCTTTTATAGGGTCTACAGGGTCTGCGGGCAGAGCAAGCTACTATTGGCTAACACACACAGGTTTACATTCTTATCCTTGTACACAAGGATATTGTTTTGCTTTACTCTCTCTTCTGCAGGCAAGTTTCAAGGATTTTAGCCCTTAATATCACGACTTATTTCAAAGGCTGGTTTGTGCATACAGGCCTTTACTAATATATAGAATATAGCAACAAGTACATGCTGAACATTTATAAATGATACTTACATGTATTCATTTTATACTTCTTTTCAATTGTTGTACCATTCTGTCATTGCAACTCCTCACAAAGGAAGGGAAAACTGCATTTTTACTCCTGAAGAAAAAATTTGAATTAGTGATACCATGAGTTTGAAATAGGAAATTCATTAGTTGTTTTAAAAACAATTCCCATTACTGTTTTTTTATGGGTTAAATGTATTTTTATTAAATAGGGAAAGAAGGAGATGGTTTCCCTTGTCCAGCTTCAGTGTACTTAACCAAGATCTCATTAACCTGCAAGATATTTTCTAATTCAGTCACACATGCAGTCATGAGTAGTCGGCTGGAAATGAGGTAATTGGGGTGTGACAGAACTCTTAGTCTGTATCCATAATTCATTCTTCATAATAGAAGAAAATGTGAAGGTGCCCTATAAAAGAAAGTTTTTATGATAAGTTTAGTTTTATAAAAGATGATAAAAATAATTGCTCCTCTGGTTTTGATATCAATGCACCATTTTTTAGTGTGAGGAGCAAAGCTCACATTCCAGCAATACAACAGCCCAGGGAAATGCAGGCTGGTGAGCCTCACTTGATCCCTCAGAAGGTTATGGATCTAATCCTAATTTCCAGGCACATGAAGGACAAGAAAATCTTCAGGAGTAGTCAACATGCATTCATAAAGCAGATCAAGTTACCATCAAGCTATGCTTGACCAGCTTAATACCTTGATCATGTCAAGGTGGGCAGGAGTGTTGACCTGCTTGACAGTAGGAAGGCTCTGCAGAGGGATCTGCACAGGTTGGATGAGCGACCTGCGGCCAATTGTATGAGGTTCAAAAAAGCAAAGTGCTGTATCCTGTGACCTTGAGTCACAACAACCCCATGCAGTTCTACAGACTTGAGGAAGGGTGGTTGGAAAGCTGCCCAGAAGAGAAGGAGCTGGGGTTGCTAGTAGACATCTGGCTGAACATGAGCCAGGGCGTGCCCAGGAGACCAAGGCCAATGGCATCCTGGCCTGTGTCAGCAACAGCGTGGCCAGCAGGAGCAGGGCAGTGACTGTCTCCCTGTACCCAGCACTGGTGAGGCTGCAGCTCAAATCCCGTGTCCAGTTCTGGGCCCCTCACTACAAAAGACATTGAAGGGCTGAACAAGTCCAGAGAAGAGCAACGGAGCTGGGGAAGGGACTGGAGCACAAATCTTATGAGGACTGGCTGAGGAAGCTGGGATTGTTCAGCCTGGAGCTAAGGAGGCTCAGGGGAGACCTTATCACTCTCTACAACTTAGAGGATGTAGTTAGTGAGGTAGGCATTTATATCTTCTTCCACGTAACAAGTGAGAGGATGAAATGACCTCAAGTTGCACCAAGGAGGGGTTTGGCTTAAAAATTAGAAAAAAAATTGTCACTGAAAAGGGGTCAATCATTGAAGCAGGCTACCTAGGGGGGTGGTTGAAACACCATCCCTGGAGGTCTTCAAAAAATGCAAGGTTGTCCTACTTAGGGACACAGTCTGTTTGTGGACTTGGCAGTGTTGGAATTGATTTCCTTGATGGTCTTTTCCTACCCAAAGAATTCTATGATGAAATACCCTGACTTGTAGAGAGAAGTGGATTCTGACTACCCAGATTTCAGGAAGGTCTTTGACACTGACTTCCATAACATCCTCATAGAAAAACAGCTGATATAAGGGCTGGATGAGCAGTAGGTAAAATGTATTGAAAACTAGATATTGATTATTTTTGAAAGAATGCAGAATGAGAAAGCTATATTTTTTTGAGAGAGTGTAGAATTTCTGTCACGTTTACAAAATCACAAATATTTGGAGGTACTTAACCTGAATCTTTATTCAGAAAGGAACACAGTAGAATTAGAAAAGACTTTTTTTTTTTTTGTCCTTCAATACTGGATGTTTCCTGGGATGTTGCCTAGGTAGACTTGAAAATATTCAAGCAGAATGTGCTACTTTACTTTGAAAAAGGGGCATTTTGCTGAAAAATATGGATTATTGTCTCAGGAGTTAATTTTGCTTTGTCTGTCTCTATCCTTACATCTGTGGATTATTACAAGAATTTTAAAGCCATAATTAAGATTATTCCTTTCTTTCATGTGCTACATTTCTGTTTGGAAGAAGTTGATTCTATTTTTACCAAGAAAAGATCTTTAAACATCTATTGCAGCTTCAGTTTCTTTCATTTATGCAAGTGGAGAAAATTGTTATCAAATCACTATATACATATACCCTGTATCAGTCTCTAACACCTCACTGACAGGCCTTTCTTCATTTTCCATAATGTCTATGTTATAACAAACACATTAACAATATTCACAGCTCTCAATGTGTAATTATTAATATTGAAGAGAACTCACTTAAAACCCCCAAAGAAATAAACATACAAAATACTGTAACATAGTAAGGCTGTTCTTAGGTGTAACTTTAGAACTGCAGTCTTTCTTTCTGCCTAATAAACAAGACTCCTTGGCAGGAGACCTGAGTGGCAGAACTGATAACATAACAGCAAGAGCACAAGAGACTGTGGAAGAATTTCAAATAAAATAATTACCTTTACTAGCTCTGCAGAAGTTTCAGTAAATGCTGAAGAGGAGAAAATTGCAGGTGCTGACTTCAGAGAGTTGCAAAAAATCTCTGTAGAAAACATCCTAAACTATACATTTTAAGTTTCTGATTGTTTTTCTCCTATATTGCCTCCTGCTGCTGGAAGCCCACCTGGTCTCTGTTACATCTCCTATTCAGCATATTCAAAGTTTGGTAGAACTGCTTCAGGGTTGAATATTTTAGAATAATGTTAATACGGCAGATTTTGACATTCTATTGTTCAAATGGCAACAATCTTTTTTTCTAATTATGTTTTTGCTGGGTTGAAATTCAAACTCCCTTCAGAGCAGAGGATGCTGAACTCCAGACTAAGAGAGCTTGCAAAGCAACAATTTATTTTTTTCCCCAGTTGCATCAAGTGGAGGAATAGATGACTTTTGTATTTAAATCAGAAGAGTCACATGAAAGAAAGAGCAACATCTGGCCAAACACCTACAAAAAGGGTATTCATGAAATACTACCATCCTAAAAAGCTGATACACTATAGTGATAACTGCTTAAATTTTAATAGCTTCATTCTCAGAGGTGCTCTTATAGACAGCAATTGAACAGTGCAAGTCTCAGAAGTGTTGAACACATCTCAACCATCATTATATCCCATTCTCTACTCAAGATCAAAACACATTTTAGATTTGCTGTAACCTGCATACTTACTTAGAAGTCTCTCTTCAGAGATCTGTGTTTTAAAATCTTTGCTATAGAAAAAAATTTACTACACAATGCAAAATATTTAAGAAAAACAAATATTCAAGATAATTGATTTTCATAAGGAACTATCAGTGTTTTAAATCTATCCTAAAATTTCAGTCAATAACTCCTGGTGGTTTCTCCCTTCTTCCCACCCACCCAAGAAATTTAAAGAGAAATGAAATGTCTATGGAATATGGATGTGAAAAATATTCAGAAGAAATTTGCTTTAAAGAAGAATTCCTAAATATGGATTTTATACTGATAGGTCAAAAGATGCAAATGATTTTCAAAATATACTTTTTTTTGTCTTTGGAAACACTAGGAACACAGGTAGGAACACTATGTACATTCTTCAAGCTTCAGAAATGTTGCTAAAAGGGAGAGGCTGTAGCTGCTGACCCAGTGTGTAATGGAGTAGGACTTCTTTTGCTATCAAAGGTGCACAGATGTTTTTGCAGAACATTAGCAACAAAGGTTTGGTTAGTCAAAGCTTTCTGACTATTTATGATTTTTTTGTTAAGTAAGCAGTTAATTTTAAAATTAAATACATAGTCCAATGCAATTATAAATTTATTTTGAAACCCCTTACAAATGACAATAATTGAATAGGATACCACAAGCATACTGCAAAATTATCACCATTCTTTAATCTATCATGCAGATCTCTAACAGAGCTGACAATGGTATGAAGCATAATTGTTGCAGCTTACACAATATGACACCATTAAAAATTAAAAATATCAAAAATAAGTCTGTTTTTTATCATGATTGCATATTCAATCACTAATTTTTGGAATGTTCTCAAGACTGACCATTTAACTCAAACAATGAGATTCTTAAATGCTGAGAAGAACTGGAAAGCTGACAGATTAAAAAAATATATTTTCCTTTGAAAGGTCGTACTGCTGACTTTTATTTTAATAATTTACAGTGAAAAAAAGTATGATTGTAACATAGATAGAAGTAACTCAGTGAATAACTATATTTAATGTCTACCAAAGTTCAGTGTACAATTTATGAGACCTTTGCTAACCTTTATATGTACACTAACTTCCTTCTATTTAAGAACCATTACAGTTAATGAACACTTGTCATTTTAGGAAATAAATTCATTTATTAATTCACAACAACCTGAGCTAAGTAGAAATGTTCTTTAGTAGAGAGATGAAGCATGCCAATAAACTGAAACACAGACAATTGCCATAATTTAGAATGTTAGTGAACTAATTCATTGAAATAGTCACTATTACTGAAAATTGGTCTAATATTAGTAAAATTTTACTATAAAGGCTGCTTTATCTAAAGTAAATTCTTTATCTAAAATACTTTGTCTAAAGTAAATGCCTTTGTCCCCTCCCTTTTTCTGCAGCCATAGGATTTGTCATCTACAAGAAACTTAAATGTTGTATTCAAATCTGGAAGTGAGAAGGTCGTGAAAGGTAGATCACGCTGTCCATAAAACTGAGACATTCCTATCCACTACTCTCTACAACCTGGGTCTTCCACCTTCCTCATTTAAAACATGTTACTCAGTGATGTGCATGGAAATTTGCATTCATGGAAATTTGCTCTTACATTTCTGACAGCATAGTCAGAGAAATGGGTCGATCCCCTCCAAGTTAAATTTCTAAACTGCTGAAGACAGTGGAAGCTTCTCTTCTTATCTTGAATACATGTATAGATAAAAGGTAAAATACCTGAGAAAATCAGGACAAACAGCATTATCACCATCCAATTCCACTTAAGAAAATAAGGGATATGACAGGTGATGATACGTTGTATAAAGATTTCTCAAAACCTGGAGAGATAGTTTTTACTGCAAGTCTAAAGAGAGGAAACCAACAGACAATGGTCCATAAATCTCAGAAATATTCAAATTCTGTGAATGATAAGAAATGTCATTCAGCTTTCCTTTTTATTTGTTTCAAATACCATAGAGAAAGGCTTCCCAAGGACTCTTTTCTGCAAACCACTCTGGTGATGAAGGTAGATAGTTATTTTAGAATCACCTTGATATTAAAAGTCTAGTTTATACCTTCGTTATTATCCTTCCTTTACATTTTTAGGCCAGCTAAAAATGATAATGAGTAAACTGTTTAGGATAATTAATATTCATTAAAACTCAGTAAACTCTTTAGTAAATATTTAGATAAAACTGTCATTATTAATTAAATATCTAGATACTGTCTGCAAGAGATTGTTTTGTGACAGAAGATCATGAGTGATCATGAACCTTTTTGATGGGAGACTTACTATCAACTCTATGTCAGATAAGGTATTTTCTGAAAATTTAATAGTCAACTTTGGAAGTGAGTTAATGGGTCCTTTTCCTTTGTATAGAGCATATTTTACTTAAAATTTCCTTTGCATATACAGAATTGAGAAGTCTGATTAAATATGCATGCAACAGAAGCTAGAAATAAAGAATTCAAAGGACAACCATGGGGAGATTTGATTGGGCTGAGCACTTCACAAGTGTTTCTGTAGGGTACTGTAGGTACTCTTTCAGATTAGAAAACTTTGTGACTAGGATAAAATGACTTTTTATTCCCCGTGAAACTCTCTCTCTTTTTGTCTTAGTCACTTTTCTCTTATATGACTAATGTTATCATTCAAATGAAAGCCATGAATCTTTCACTCAGTGAGTTACAAAAAGAACAGAATTTCAAGCTTTGAAATACTAACAGACTAAAGAGAAAGAAGGCATAAGAAAAAGAATGTGACCACTTTTCTCTCTTCAGTGACCAAATAACCACCTCAAAGTTAGTTATTCTAGCTATCTCAAAGGCTTGCTTCAAAGAAGTCTTTTTGAAGCTTGAGAATTTTGTGACTGAGTACAGAATAGATATGTGGAGCCTACAGTCAGGATGAGCAAAAATCAGAAAGTAGCTGTCTGGATAGAAGTCTTCTATAGGAAGATTTGTAGTTCTTACCTGCTTCCTTATTTCAGAATCTTTTCTTATTAAGGTATGAATGTAAATAATAGATTTGGAAACACATGTGTTTAGCAAATGTTTTGTTTGAGAAGTATCCACCTGCCATAGACCTAACAGAAATAGCAGCCTCATTCCAGAAAACCTGCAGATCATATTAAGACAGCTCCAGTCTAGAATAATATTTCATGCACTAGGTCTCCTTTTCTCTGTTTTTATCATATTTGTACCCATATTTCAGGATGCTAGCAATATTTATGTCCCAACTTCTTGAAACCATTGAAATTCAAGTTAGTAGTTTCTTACCCAGATACTTCTGACTATGAATCAGAGAGTCTATGATGAAAGTCACAGCTTGCTGAAAGTCACCCAATGCTGATGCTATTCTATCCAAATAACAGTATTAAGATAAATTATTAAAGTAGAAAATATTAAAATAAATTAAGTAATAATGTGGCACTCAGTATTTTACATATTGTAATCAAATACTGATATAGAAAAAATAGTCATAGAATAATAGCACCATTTGGACTGGAAGAGACATTTGAAGACTATCCAGTCCCATCTCCCTGCCTTCAACATTTACATCACCCACTATATTAGTCTTCTCAAAGCCCCACCCAATCTGACCTTGAACCTTGATCACTTCCAGGAATGTGGAATCCACAAATTCTCTGGGAAACCTGTTCCAGTGCCTTCCCACACCCATAAAGAATTTCTTTCTAACATTCAGTCTAAACCTACTATCATTTTAAAACTGTTGTTCCTTATACTGTTGCTAGAGGCCTTGGTAAAATGTCCCTCATCTTTCTTATAAACCCCCTTTATATATATACTGAAAAGCTGCTGTAAGGTCTTCTTAGAGCCTTCTCTTCTCCTGGCTGAACAACACCAAATGTTTCAGAATTTTTCACAGGAGAAATAATTTTTGTGGTTCTCTTGTGGACTCACTGCAATAGGTCGATGTCCTTTTTACACTGGGGGGCCCAGAGACGGATGCAGTACTTCATGCAGGGTCTCATAAGGGCAGAATAGAGGGAAGAATCACTTCCATCCACCTGCCAGTCACAGAAGGGCAGTTAGAAAAATTTTTTCCCCTTTGTTTTGAAGAAAGAGAAAAATTATTTTTACTTCTGTGATAAGGTCATAAGCCTTGCTATATTTTCAGCAATATCTATATGAATATATCTATATATATATAATGTTTGTATGTTTAAGAATGGTATGCAGCCTGAACTTCACAGGATAGTCATACAGAGATTTAATTTCTCTTCCTAGCCTCAAAGAATGCCACAGAGTGAATGGAAAGTCTCATGCTTAATCTTCCAGTTGAAATCTGAAGTATCTGATAGTCTTCAACACTAAGAAATGAAAGATTATATTCTGGAGTGAATGAACTATTGTTTTGTTTCACCTTGATAACCTTAAATTGACAAATCTTTCATAGTCAAGTTGTAAATATCTCTTCATTAAATATTTGCAACATTTTCAAGCTAAACAGAATTCACCAGCCTGGAGGCTTTGTCTGTGTCCTATTACTTCACCCATTGAATACTAAAGATTTTGTAAACCTTCAAGGTATTTTTGCATTTCACCTGTACAATGCAACATTGATGACATTTTAAAGATTTAATTAAAGAATACTTATCATAGTAGAATTCCATAGGAAGTGCTGGGTGACAAAACCCCAGTGTTGTGAAATTAATTGTATCACTAATGTATATCTGAAACAAGTGGAAAGCTTGAACCCAATGAAACAGCTCATTAATCTTCAAGCAGCTGTACTGGGCTAGGTGAATCATTTTTGTATTCATAAGTTCTCTTAAAAAGAAAAATATCCCAAAAGCTAAGGTATATTTTAAGTAGGAAAAATTATTTTGCAGAATAGAATATATTGATTGACATATTTATTACTTGAGTTTTTTTCTGAATTAATTCCTTAAAGACCTTTAAACTCAGTTTAAAAAATATATTGTTTTCTTATATTTAAAAAAATATAATAGAAAGCCTTTCTTTTCTTCCTTTCATTCTTCAAAAACTATTCTTTTAAGAAAGAAAAAATTTTAAAAGGAAGGTGCAATTGTTTTCCTGTGGGTATAATAATAAGAATTTAAAAATATTGTGCCTTTTGATATCATGTTTTCTTTATGGATTGTATGATTTCTATAGTATTTCCTGAAGAAATGCCAAATAAGTTTATTGGCTAGTGTTTTAATGCACAGAGATAATAGCATATTTAGAATATAACCTTTTTTTCTTAATTTCATTATTATTGTAAGTTACATATTCTTGAGTAAATACATATTAAATTAAGAAGAGGTAAAAGCTAATGAAGCTTTGTGGGGTTCCTTTTATTTTAAATTTTCTTTATATATCAGTTATGTTGCTAGCTCTTGACCTTGGCCACATTATCTACATGTCTCAGCTCAATATGGTACACAAAAGAGAAAAAATGTTAAATAAAGAATGAAAAATGAAGAAATGTTGAAAAAAGAACTCAGATGTTTTTCATGATATAAAAAACCAAATATATTGACATAGCTCAGACATTTAAAATATAACTTCTAGTAACTGCAATTGTAGTTCCTATTGTGACCAATTGCTTCTAATGACATCCTAAGATCTATCCAGGACTGTGTCGCTATTGAAAAAATCAAGGTTTTGAAAAAAAAACAAACTTTCAAACTGAAACATCTTAATGGACTTGAATTTCTGAGACTGAAATTAAGATTTTAATCTATACCTTAAAATATCATTTTGACCACCAAAAATAAGAAGTACGAAATCTCTAACTACTTTTGATAATTCCCATTCAGAAAATGAATTCTCAATATTGTACAATTCAACTTCCTATTTTAAAGATATTGCATATATATATATAGACTATGCATATGTATGTATGCAACAACAAACATAACAAATAATGAATGGTAAAGAGGGAGAAGACAAGGAAAGAAATCTGATGACCCCAGATTATCAGGAAAGTTTTGAAAGCTACTAATCAGATAAGAAAGAAATCTATTATGAGGATGTAGTCTTTTGAGAACTTCTTGGACAAGCAGTTCCTCAAATCCTAAGAGACCTGGAATTTGTGTGTGGAAGGAGGATGAGGAGATGTGGCAAATGAAGGAATCTGTGCAGGATGGGACTAGTCACAGAGGAATCCTTAAAGCATGAGTGTTTGCTGTCTCTCATGTTTTAAATCAGATGCAGATACTTCTAAACTTACTTAGCTGGCTCTGAACAGATGTTTTGGAGAAATGGAAAATGAATAAAAGGAAATGTATAGGTTTTGAAGAGACAGCCAAACTGAAGCAATTGCAGAACCAATCTTTAGCAGGGGTACCATCACTCTGAATAACCTGAATAAGAAATATGAGTAAAACAGGAAGCTAAAGCAAAGGTAATGCAAGGGAAATGCACCATAGACCTGAAGGACCTCAAGAGTGCTGAGCTCAAACTGACCTGTGGGTTCTAAGATTCATCAATATAACGTAACATGAAAATTAGAGCACAACACTAATGGCTCAGAAATTCTGACTTCGTATGTCCTCTGAACAAATTTGAGATTATATTCTTGGAAGAAATAATTTTTAATTTCACTAATTACCTATTGAATTAGAATTTACTGTACAAACAGAACAATTTATTGAAACAGTTGATAGATTGTTTTCCTTCTGCCATCCTCAGTGGTAGTTGTTGTGCCTTAACAGTAATCAGCATCTGATTGCTTAACAAATAAATACCAAAGGTGCTGATTTAACAGTAATTTTATTTATTTGAAAGTCAATATTTCTTTCATTCCTCCTTTAGTCTGTACATTAGTACTTTTGTATTTGTACATGTGAGTACACTGCAGAGTATCCCAGTCAATATTCTGTCAAAATATACAATATTCTGTCAAAAAACACAGCCTTTTAATAGCATTGACCAGGCAGTTTGTGGGAATGTCTGAGCTTGCCTTGGCCTGACCTGTTTTTAGCTTGTTTGACAAAGTGACCACTGTCCCACTTTTTTGAGAAGAAGGTCTCTGAGTGACTGTGGCTGAGTTTGACCATCTATGGGAATCATGATATAGACAAACAGTGCACCTTTCTCTCTGTTGAGACTGCCTCTTCATCAGCTTCCAGACTTAAGCTGGGAGAAAACTGGCATCCCACGTGAGAAGTCCAGACTAAGGAGAAAGTGGGGAGCTCCCTCCATGAACCTTCCCCCCACTGCTGAGTCCTGAGTCTGTTGATAATTTGTGGAATTCTGGTGCCCCATTTTCCTTGGACAGAGCTACCTCTATTGCCTCAGGTCTCTGAGGGCTTCTGGAATAGGGAGATTAACTTGAGAAAAAAGTGATAGCTGGACTAAGGATAATGATTTATTTTTCTTTTTTTTTTTTTTTTTTTTTTAAATTAGATTCAGATTCAGATCTTCAATTAGGGTAACAATAAATAATCTTTGACCTTACATTTAAGCAATGAGGAGCAGATTAAATAGAAAAGTTAATGGATTTATCAGGACTAAAGATTTTTCTATATAATAAGGTATTTCAGGAATCTGAATAAAGATATTTCAGGAAACTATCTGAGAATTTCTGAAGGAAAAATGTGAATTCCTGTGGTCTTCAAGTTGATAGTCATGTAGACAAAAGCATGAAGTGCTAATGAAAAAGACAGAAATATAATTGAAATACTTCTCTTTACTGTTTGAGGAGTGAGAAATAAAATGAACTACAGCAAATGATGGAGATGATTTTCAATTCCTTATCACTTCAGAACATTCACTATTTTTAGTTTAAATGGAAAGCTCAATTCTCTCAGGCGCTGTAAAAATGGAAGCAGACCTGTATCTGACACAGAAAAAGAAGTAGCTTTCCATAGATAGGCACAGATATTGAAGCAGTGTGAGAGGAACTGGAACGTGACTGTGATGGCAACCAAATCAGTAAGGCAGAAGGTAAGTAGGGAAGCTGAGGGAGATTCTACCAAATTTTCAGGTAAAATGTTTCAGGTTTCTTCTAGCTCTCTTCCTTTCACTTGATATGAAAGCAAACACTTATTTTTAGATTTTAATGTAGTAAGAAGACTTATTCCTAACAATAAATTAAACTTCAAAGTTGGTAACATGAGAAACTCACAGATAATAGAAGGGGAAAATTAATTTGCCAAAACTGACCTGGGATTAAAGTAGTAAGACAAAACCAGAAGAAGTCGTCAGACTTTATAGATAGTGAATACTTGAGGAAAGGTTGTGAAAGATAGGGCATGGTGGAATGCTGTCTTACTAGGAATTTATGACTAATGCTGGATATAAAATCAGTAAAAAAAGTCAGTGGGCAGAGAGAATCAGCTGTTTAGTTAGGACTGGGGGAAGGGAACTTGTAAGGTAAGGCAACTGAAGCTGCTCAGTGCTTCCTCTCAAGCAGTTCTGCTTCTGACCATAGCAGCTTTGAGCAGGAAGATAAATGCATGGCTGATCTGATCATTGATGAGGCTAACTTTATTCTGAGACCAGGAGAGAGCCAAGATGTTTTTCCTGACACCAATGAGAGATCATTCAACAGAGACAAATACGATAATTTGAGACCCTAACAAAATTCAGACAATTCCATCAAATAAAACTACATCCCTATTATGTATAATGCAACGCTAATTGCCAAAAATTTTTCCTTTCATGGATCTATTCTTTCTTTCATTTGCTAAATTATATTACTCCCTGTCTGTTGCAAGGAATGCACTTTCTCTTATGTGTTTCTTCTGAATACTAGAGTTTGAACTGAGTCACAATGATAGTGGTGAATCAGTCCAACCATTGCAGAGCAGTACTAGCTGTCAGTAGATAATTTCAGTGTAGAATTCATCCTGATTTAGCAAAAGAAATTTCTGTACTGTTCATAGTGACTGCCATATATAAGACAGTATACAGATAAAGAGGATGACAAAAATAATTTTAGCATAGTTTTCAGAAATAAAACCGTGCTGCTTTGGCTGGGGTACCATTAATTTTCATCACAGTGTCTGGTATAGGACTATGTTTTGGATTTGTACTGAACATGATAATACAGAGATATTTTGGTTCTTGCTGAGCAGGGCTTACATGGAGCCAAGGCCTTTTCTGCTTTTTGTACTCCCGTGATGGCGAGAAGGCTGGGGGTGTGTGGGAAGCTGGCAGGAGACACAGCCAAGACAGGAGACCCAAACTGACCAAAGGGATTTTCCAGACCATGTGAGATCATGGTCTGCATATCAGGCAGAGGGGAAGAAGGAGTAAGGGGCAGACATTTGGAGTGATGGCATTTGTAGTGTTGTCTTTTCTCCTGTGATCTGTCAGTGGAGCTCAGGAAGAAAATCTTTTTCATCAGTATGTGTTCTTTGTGTAAGAAACAGATCTCTGTCATGTGGTTTCAGGCAGCAACAAGACAGACAGCAAGGGAATTATATTCCTGGATGTTGTTTGCAGATGCTTAGCAGAAATTGTGGCTTTCTACCATAGCAGAAGTGATTTGCCTTAAGGTATCAGGCTGTACCCTGCTTCTTTCCCTGCAGCTTTGCAAGCACACTTTATATCAGAACTTATACAAGATATTTCTGAAATATCTCCTTTTAGAAATGTCTCCTTCAAAATATAATGTTTCATAATATATGTTTCTGCCTTAACTGGAAATCATTACATTTGTAAGGGGACATTTGTAAGGGGCCATTTCAGTGGCCTTTCTATTTAGGATATGTGCGCCTTCTTTGTGTGTTAAAAGTGAATATACAGCAGAAATAATATAGCTTTTTAATTTCTCACAAATGTTAACAATTTTGGTCATTACTGCAACTGTATAGAACTCATCAGTAATTTGATTGATTGACTGATTGATTGATTGACTGAGTGATTGATTGATTGATTGATTGATCTGGCTGACTGGCTGTCTATATCACTGATAAGCTATTACTTACTGGCCTGAATAAAATTTCTTCTTTGAATCATGTCCTTAGACTTCTGTACCATAGAAATATTTTTTTTAAGGTGTGAAATATTAACTTGCCTAGGTCCTGTCCCCTGGTAATACTTAACTAGTCTTGGCCTCATTAATACTTGGCTAATTCCTAACTACTTATATGTTGTTAGACTTGTAGTTACTTACTCCCTACTCTCCGTTTACTTCTATAAATGTGTGCAATGGCATTTGACAAACAGGGTTTTTACCACAGTATATTAAACATTATGTACTGAAAATTTATATGACTAGATAGTCTTAAAAAAGAATGTGTTGTTATATATACTTATGTATATATATGTATCTGTATATATGGCAAATATTCTTTACAGTCATTATAAAAACCCCAATGACAACAACTTGCAGATGTAACAATGTTAATTCCAACTGTAATTTTGTAATCTTGATAATATTAAAGAAACCTCAGTGCTTCTCAATATGAATTGCAGGCTGGGAACTGATGCCCATGCCATCTTGTTATGCCAGCTCTGCATTTGTTCTTTATTTCTGTCATTTATTAAAAGAGATTAAAAGCTGAATAGAAAATGTTTCACAATTAACAATGCACTTCACAATTATGTCATTTGTTAAAGTACTTGTAACTCTGAAAAAAGAACAAGTCCCATGTTTAAGTGATAAATGAGGTTTTTGAACAGATACACTAGGTATTTTATGTATATTTTTCTGTGTACAGTGCTGAATTCTGATCAACTGGAAAAATTCTTAAGTCTCATGAGTACAGGGAAAACTTCAAAATTTACATGCAGATTTTAAACTTCATGCGTTTGGTTTTTAAAATTATTTTAAATTTAGTTTATTTTGTTTATTTTTAATTATTTTTTGATGGAAAATTACTGAAAAATGAAAGAAATTAACTGAAGTTATTTATTTGGTTCTATCTTATTTATGTTATCTTTCTGTGAGCAATATGAGTCTAATTCAAAGTCCTTAGCAAATTAATTTCTATTCTTTTCTTCCGCATCGTTTTGCTTTGTGACTTTATGTGACCTAAAGACACAGTAGTAACACAGCATATACTCACAAACACAATACAATTAATTTCTTACAGGCATTATTTTTTCAAATGGCAATTTAAATTTATTGTATTATGCAACACTTACTGAGTAATTTACAGATACAAAAATGATGCAATGTGTGCTTTGGTGTGTCATTTCAGAACAGCTCTTGGATTCGGATCAACTTTAGAAACCAGTGGGGATTAAAAGAATAACTCCTGTCAGCCATTCATAGTAACACAACTGTGTTGTGTTTTGAAATTATGTGAGAGAGGATGAGGTAAAAATAAAGCAATAACTTTTAGTGGTTTGAGGGTTAGGTGACATACAGCAAAAGCACTAGTTCAGCATGTTCATTTTCTTTCAGTCCTATCTTGTTTCCATTACAATCTGAGGAATGTACTGTTCAACTGCAGATCAGCATCACTTCTATGCTTCCAGCACTAATAATTTAATACCTTACATTTTTGATATTGGTTCCCTGCTAAGCCTCTTCCCTTTCAATTATAATATTGACTTTTCTATATAGTTTCTTGCAATACTTCTTGTTATGTTATTGGTACGAATGTTCACTCCTAAAAAGATAAAAGGAACACTGCAATGTACTTCTCAGCCTTTAAACAAGGGCTTTATACATTTTTCTTTCTTTTTCTCTTGAAAATAACAGAAGACTCCTAATTTTGCCAAGTGTATTAAAAAGATGTATTTCTGTGTATTTGCTAAGTAGACATGTTCTCCATAGGCCAGTTATCTGCAAGATACTTCATAATACTTGTAGCTGGCAGAAGATGGCCATTGGTCATGTGCATATGCTTAGGGCAGGAATTTCCAAACTATTGCAGCTATGACTATATTGAGACTTTTTTCTCTGAAAAAAACCAAACAAAGAAACAACAACTTGTTCTTTGCTAACATTTGAGATAAATTAACTTGGTGATATGTTAATATGTGTTTCTCTAGCACTTCCCCTGTCCTCCTTAGTTTCCCAGAAGCAAATGCTAGCTCCTTGCCCTTGTGGACCAAAGTTTAATGGATGACATGTCAAAATGGAAGCAGCAGGTTATGTACAAATTAAGCATTTCTGCAATACTATTGAGAAACATAAATGAAAAATAATTACACTAAAACTAGTATTTTATTTAATGTTTTCAGACATCAGCAGCAATTTATTACCTGTCAAGCAGACCTTATTTCGTACACAACTGAATACCAACCAGAAATAATGTGGCCTTCAAGTTTCTCTTCAATTTTGTTACACATTTTGAAGATATCAAGGGATGCAGATTAATTTCCTTTTGCACGGAACCAGATGTTACTGTCTGCATCAAGTCATTACATTTCAAAGTGTATTCCAAAAGAAAAACTACTTTTTTCTTTTAATTTCAGCTTCTCTCTTTGTTTTCTTACAGGTTTTGTTGCCATTTTCTTGATTCACCATCCACTTTTAAAGTATAATTTCTTATTTTTTTTCCTGTGTGATTTCATTATTGACTACACTCACAAGCACACATGGACCAGCAAATTTCTGGACTGGGCTAGGCTGTAGCTTGTCAATTTGTCTTGCATACTGCAGGGCAATATGGTTCTCTCAACAGGACAGTGTCTTTAACAGCGTGGCATCTCCACTGCTGCAGGAACAACACTATCTTCAGCCATGACTGAAGTGGGGACTCCCCTTTCTTCCCTCCTTTGTCAATCTTCTTTGAAACAAGAGTGCAGAAGCAATATTTCTTTCCTTCAAGAAAAAATAAAGAATAATACTTGGATGAAATTATTATACTTACCCTGTTTTTGCATCCAACACTTCACTGTTTGAAAATTACAAACCTGTTATTCATCACAATTTGTTTTTTCTGTACAGAGGATGCACATAAGATATTGTTCAGTTAACATGATTGATTGTCTATCTCAACTTGTACAGCTATGAAGATCACAAAATGTTTCACGTGCTAACCTATCAATAATTGATATAGGATAGCACTGATAGGTTGCTATTTATGCTATATATATGCCTTTAGCATTTCTGGCATTAGCAGTGTTCTGAGTGAACATTAAGAACAGAACTTTTGGTGGGCTGATGACTTTAACATTTAAATAGCCCAAACTTTGAAAGGATTTTTAAAAATATTTCTGTTTTTTTATTTTATGCATATCTAGTCTTTCAAACAAATAGATAAACCCGGGTGCACAGTGCTGCCCTTTGAAAGGGGAGATGAATGAGGTAGTGCAAGGGAGTGCAGCCCTAGCATGGTAATAAAAGAGGCAAAGGATGGAACAGGATGGTGCTGGGAATATAAACAGCAGTCAGTTAAAGATAAGAGATGTAGACAAAATGATTTTAAGGGTAACAAAATGAACAAAGACCAAGTATCTAACATGTAAAATATAAGTATTCAAAATAAATAAATAGCAACTTAAACTCTAATGTGGACTTGTAGATTCACATAGAGAAAGCAAGGTGTAAAGTTAAAATGTGTTAGAAAATACTCATGAATAACCCCAAGTGTTTCCAGATTAAGAAAAAGAAAATGCCAAGATCAACACCACACACATATGGTGAAGAATTTGGGATGCTGTCACTTTGATGTAATACCTCATTCTTTCTTCTTGAGGAGTACTAGTATTGTGTATCTGGACTGTAAGTGTAACATGAAAGAAAAAAAATACAGTAGGACAATCTTGTGCAACACTTATTAATTGCATTAATATTAATATTCATTTTGCTTTTATTGGATATTTTGGATTGTGAATGTCAGTATCGCAAGCAGTGTCAGACTAGCTGTTATAAATGTCATGGTTTATTTTGATTTTTAAGATTGAAATTGCACTAAAGTTCTTGAATTTCTGTAGAAGATGTGTCCCATTTTCCCCATTACAATACATGAAATGCAACACAGCCAGCAGAGTCTAGGATGAATGCAGCCTTCCAGAACAGTTCAGAGAGACTCTAATATTTCCTGCATCTCAGGAGTTGCCCAAGTCAGGAATCATGGCTTTAATATGTGCTCAAGGCTGAATAATGGGAACTTGTGAATTTCTTGATCATTCAGGGTGTGACAGATGGCATTTGTCAGGGAATGTGCATACAGCACATGCAAGGTTGGTTCACAGACCATGTGTTCTACCCCATCCTATCTGTTGGGTTGATGGGATCTGGGGGATGGTCTGGTGGTTGGCTTGTTTCTTGTCATTTACAGTTACTGGGAATGTCAAGAGCAATAAGAGGGTACGTAAGCATGGAGACTAACACCAGATTTTACACATCATAAGGGTATCTTTTTTGTGTCATTGTAACAAGTTCTGCAAATGTAGCCTTGTTTTTCTGAGATCTGTATGACAGATTTTATCATGATAAATTGGAAAGACTGCATAAAGATTGCTGTATCAGCTAGTACTCTGCCAAGACAAACATTATTTGTTTACTTTCTGTCTGACTCTTATTGCCTACCACACAGTCTGACTTTTTATCACCTATTTAATGAACTGCAGAACTATCTTTCATTTGTGCTAGTTATTCATCTTGGCACAAAGTTTCTCAACGGGTGTGTTAATAGAATTAATGCACAGCAGTAAAAAAGAGTAGAATCCCGAAGCAGAATTAACAATCTAATTTACTTTCACCAAACAACTACTGAGTGAACACATGTGCCACTGAAACAGATCAGCACAACTGTGGCAGCTAAAACATTAATGAACTGCAGTGGACGTGAGTGCCTGCTCTGGACACTGAAGCCTACACGTGTGAATTGCAAGAAGCAGGTTATACAACATCTGCCATTAAAATTTGAGCTAGAATATTTAACATACGTTTTAAATAATTAAATGACATTATTTTATACACAGCATTTAAATGGTTTTGAAATGCAATTATTCACATAAGACATATGCTTCTGTTTTACCACACATGCTTCTGGTTAAAAGTAAAGTCCATGAAGAAGCAGAATCTGTCAGGCATACATAGTGCTCTGTAATTCGTACATTTGACATGAAACATATGGTCTGCAGTCAAGCACAGAAAGCATCATATAAGGTGAAAGCCAGTAGAGCAAATTACAAAACCAGAATAGCACATGAGGACTACTTTTGAGAATTATTTTGTGAAAGTCATTGCATCTATTTGCTTAATTTATTGAGCATATTCTTTATAACTTTCATGCTGAGCATTGCTCTTCAGTAATAGCATTTTAATATCCTTCCAGAAAAAAAGCAGCAAAGAAGTAACTGTACTCTTATATCTCTGAGGTGAATATAAGAAAGTCAACATTACTTAAATATCTGTGTTCAGCATAGATATTGTAAAAATAAAGGGTGAGTTAAGTAGCATTGCCTCAAAATCCATTCCTTTTTTTTTTCATCTATTTTTTTTTTTTGTGGTTGTTTTTTAAGACTTTCCAGCATGTACTAATTTAATTCAGGATTACCATTGGAAGGTCTCAGAGGTGGAAAAGAACATCAGCTAACAGCAGGCTGGGGCCTCATTTTAATAGGTTCGGTCAGTCAGATGAAAAACCTTCCATTATAACCATCTCCTAAATCTGATCTGTTATGTGAAAGATACTAAAGCTCTTGCATTTCTTTGTCTGTGATAGAAAATGCATTATGTGTCTTCACGAATTATACACAAAAGGAGTTAGATTCTGTTTGTAAAACAAGCATGCCTGCTGGGTTTAATCACCACAAGCAAAAATCACTTTAAATCTGCTACTAACAGCACTTTGGCATCTTTTATTAGTGAGTATATAAAAGCCTCTTTGATTTTTTTTAAAATACATTGGAGCTGTTTTCTTTGTAAGTGGTGGTACAACAATATTCTAACTGACCTTCATCCTTGCTATTGCTTTTGTGCTCTGCAGATTCTCCTCTAATATTTTTAAAAAAAAGTAAACTCAGGCAAAGAACAGAGATGATTAGTCACTTGCCTTTCATCTCTGGGGCTGCAGTCAAATGTGCTTTCAACAGGAGTATCTTCTTATCTTCAGATCAGATGTCTTCAGGTCTACAGTGTAATATGTTTCGATGACCTTGGATTCTAGGCCAAAACAAAAAAAAAAAGAACCAACATTTTCTTGTTTCTATTTGAATGCTAACAATTTCATATCCTCCAATGGATTAGAGGATATAACCTGCTGCTGATTCAAAGACAACTGAGAGATGAGTAAAAAGTCTAGAATTGTACCTGCCATAATTTTATGTCACCTCCATTTAAGAAGCAAAACTTCATGTAATGATATATCAAATATACTTTCCATTTAAATTCTGAATCCACTGCAAATGAGTTTTAGTTATACCTGAAGAAATAAGTAATTAATATTCTTACACTAATTTCAACCAAACAAATGATAATTAGACATTGTGTGGGAGGTATCCTCTCAGTTCATCAGTCTGCAGAATGGCTCTATATCACAATTTAAAAGACCCAAGAGACATGCTCTAATACCAATAGCACAACACAGTCATGTACAGATGATCCTTAACACAAGTTATGAATAGTGGTTGAGCTTGTCCTGATATGGAAAAAATACTAAAACTAAGCTGTAAATAAATTTTACTTCATTTAGCCTTACATATACTATTTTTTTTTTCTCACAAGTGCGTGCCCATGTACTTGTCACAGAATCATAGAATGGTTTGGGTTGGAAGGAACCTTAATGGTCCTTGAGTTCCACTCCTTGCCATGAACAGGAACATCTTCCACTAAACCAGGCTCCTCAGGGCTCTATCCAACGTGGCCTTGATAGATTTCACTGCATGCTCTTTTGAGAAGAATCCCACTCAGTATATTAGAATTAGTTTTCAGCTATTGTTTTCATGCTATGAATATTTTTGAGCTGAAACCTGGTGAAATGATCTCTTCAGAGATAGTAAGTGAATAATAGTGGTTTTAGTAGAGCTTCAGGGATTGAAGTAAAAGGTTAATTACCTCATGTTAGGGTCTTTACAACTGTGCATATAAGTCAAATATATGTCATATCATTTAGATTCAAACAACATTATTCCCTAAAACCCACCTAAGAAAATTTATGCATATTATATATAGCAACTACTCTTAATTGTAAAGAACCGATCAATTGACTTCTGTTGCCTTATGTTAATTTTCAGTTCTGACAACATAATCAATAAGAAGCCAAAGAAATGCTCTTAAAAAACCCAAAACATCTGTCACTTGATGTATAGATTTATCATTCAAACAGCTGAAGTCTACAAAACTCATTTACTTCACTCAGTTACCTAATTATGGCACTAATCCAGGAAAGATCTAAACACCTCCATAACACAGAACCAATTATACTGGGTTTTACTGCAGGTCCACCACCGTCCCAGACTGTAACAAGCCACAGAACAAAATATTGGTTGTCCATTATTCTCAAAAACACAGACTGTACAGAAGAGTCTTAACTATCCTAGAACTTTGTGTTGTTTTTTCTTTTTTCCCCCCGCCTTACCAAAAAGGTAGCATCTGTAGCTGATGGCTTTTGCTATAGTGTCTGACTGCAGTGCTGCACCTGGAGGACTGCTCCAGGAGAAGTTAGTGATCTGCATACTTGATTTTATATGCAGGTGCATGGTGACCATTTACCAATGAGCTCCCAAGCAAAATGGGGAGTGGAGAGCTGTGGTCAGTGTGTACCAGCTCATCCCTTCTGCTGCCCTGTTCCTGTGGAGCCCCTTCAGTGGGACACAGTCCTTCACAAGCCCCTCCAGCCTCGGTCTCTCCCACAGGCTGTGGTTCTCCAAGAACTACTCTAGCATGGGTCCTAGCAGAGCCTGTCATGCAGCCCCCCCTGATAACACTTTTCCTTTAAACCCAAGACCTCCTTATTTTTTCTCCTTATTCTTAAAGAACATATCTGAAAGAAAAAGCAGAAATAAAATGCTATTAAAAGTCTTTTTTTTTTTTTTTCTGTAGCACAGAAGCAATCCTCAGACATTGATTTTTTTTTAATATACTGCATTAGAGACTAATTCAGATCCCTCTCCCTGAAGTTATAAAAAGTCTGTTAAACTGCAAAAATGTGGCACATAAGCTCATTTCATAGGCACAAATACAGAGCAACAATTCTTTATTTATTCTCATTAGAATTATTTTCCTGTGTGTTTGAGCATAAAACTTTTTACTTCACTTATCCCAACTGAATGCTAAAAAATTACGTGTTGAAAGTATCTTTAGAGAAAAGGAGTAAGTTGCAACCTAAAACTAAAAATATTTTGCTTGAAACAGAAGCTTATTTAAACATACAGACTGCCATACACTGGATATAGGACTTGCCTATAGGCAAATCAAATAGAATTGCATGACAAGTAATGGAAAGAACAAAAGCAACAAAAGCAATATGCTGTAAATAATTTCATAATGGACCAGGTCAAGTTTTAGTTATAAAAGCACCAGAGGATTCAACTATCAGCTATATTCTTCTTAAACATGAATGAAATATGTTGCTAACACAGTATTATTAATCCATTTGTTAAACAATGATTTTAAAAAATAAAATACAAATCAGTAATAAAATATTTTTATTAAAGAATCTATATCATTGCAGTGATGTTACACACACCTCATAATGTGAAATTCAAGATAATGAGTTATGATAAGGACCTTGATAAAATATTCAGAGAAGCTGGAACCTGCAGCAGAAATTTTACAAGGAGTACAACACCTTGTAGACACGCTTTTGGCAGACAGTGATGTTACAGGAACCCAGAAGCGGAACCATTTCTTCCTAAGAGAACTTCTTCCTAATACTGGCACAGTATATGAAGGAACTGTCTTAGTTCCCAGTTAGGAACTTAACTGAGTTAGCTTACAAAGGATTCCAAAACAAAGCTTTCTTGAAATTACTAGACCTTTTTAGCCAATACTTTGTCAGTAAAGACAATATCCCCTAAAGACAGAATGTGGTGAAGAATAAATGAATGAGCAAGTGCATTTTGTTGAAGAAGAGCTGAATCCTTTTTCTCCTTTCTGGGTCTTGAAAAAGACAGAATTATCAGAGCTCATAAATCCATGTACAATGAAATCATCTGAAGATATAGCCACTCTTTCATGTGTCGTTTGAAAAGTAAGTGAATTCAATTAGGATCAAAGATGCAACTAGCTGTCAATACATTGTTAGTATTTGTCAGCCTTGGCTTTTTACTCTCTGAATTAAAAAAGCTAGAAGAAATGCTTATTTAATATGCTGTTCTGAATATCCCACATCTTTCTGCTTGACCAGACAAATTCCAGTTTCTTTTTGAATTGAAGTCCCTTAAAATTATGCAATCATAGCTAAAAGGTTCCTTTGCTAATGATGAAGGTTTTTAAGGTGGTAAAGCGATCTGAGTTTGATCTTACAGTGAACACATCTTTCAGCTGAACTTACTGATTTCCTACACACTGGATTTTTGTGCACTTTTGACACAAATAAAAGTTTAGATTTATTATAACCCTCCCTGCTGCTTAATATAACCTTCACCTACTATTTCATTAAGAAAAAAACAACTGGTTCATTGAGCCTCAACTTCCAGATAGTTTCTATGGTTTTTATATTTATACTAAATTGTTGAGCTGAGGACATCAAATACACCCAAAAGCTCCAGTGATAGTGTCTCTTGAACTGAAAAAAATGAAATTATTTTTTCTTTTCTTTCCTTTATAGATTGCTCAACAAATATATTTTAGTGCAAGTATATACTTCAAATGTGTTTATATATTTGATATGTTTTTCTAGGTATTGCTTTCAAACAGCAGTGCATGTCTGTATGAGAGACACATTCATTCTGAAAAAAAATTGCATGTTAAATTAGTATTCTTATATTTATTTAACATATATGTTGATTTTGTGTCATACATTTTTTACAGTCTACATAAAATTTTCAACATGACCTTTGGCCACCAAGCCCATTATATCCTTAAAATAAAATTCTGAAACAAAAATTCCCTAGAAAGTGGTTTTGTCATCAGGGAACTACCATTTAATATGATGTGTTGGAGCATAATATTGTGTCAACAAGCATAATTTCAATGATATACATGTAATATACAAAGAAAAAGAATTTTTTTACCTTATGATTTAAACCCAAATGAAGTAGTTGGTAACTGTTACATAAAAAGTGATGCTGAGTGCCAAGTAAGTTAATGCAATGTGATTGATATTCTGCAATGAGAACTAAGCAAAATACCATTAATATGTAAAAGTAATTTCTAAGTGATTTGTCTTTGTGACTTATGGAGTTTTATGTAGGTCTCAAAATTTTTATCTTTTTTCTATAGTCTGCAAAATTGGTCAGATTGTTCAAAATTTATTATATGTATGCAATTAGCCCTGACAGATGGATAAGTTTAAAAATGGCTCTAAACACAAAGAAAGGTCTTCCTTATGAATTATCAAGAAATTCCAAGTGGAAATTCTTACAAAAAGTTTTGTTTCAAATATGTTGGAGAACCAAGTCATGTATTTTTAAATCCATTCTAATTTTTTTTATTTCAGATTTATTTTTTTTTTTAATTACTTATATGATACCTTAAGAGGAAAATAATCCAAATTAATGATTAATTTCCATTCTAAGTTGTTTTGGTTTTTTTTTTCTCATATCAAAAAATTTTGTCTTTAGAGGAAATCAGAATAATTTTAAGAACAATATTTTTGGCAGACTATATTCAATAACATTTTTGATACCATATTTTAAGTAATATCAAAATTTGACTTTTAATGAACAAAAATTATGCATTCTTAACAATACAGATGTTGCATATTACAATAAGAAGATGTTGCATGCTAAGTTGACGGACACAAACCCCTCACCTGTTACTTTTGTAAAGATATGTCTATATTCATAATTGGAATATTAATCTCATCTCTTTTTGTTCATTTCACTGTTTTTATTATCTCATCTTTGCCTTTCCTTCACAATTTTCCCTTGCAGAGAAGAAACACAGTAATAGATCAGTTGTATCTGGGATGAATTGGTATGGGAAGCTTCATCCAATGGCTTCATCCAATGTGATTATGGAAATATGGTTTTAAGATTTCAAGTGTTATCATAAGCGGTTTCTCTTGACAGTAAGATTTTAGGAGTCATGCAAGAAGATTAACTCCTTCATACTTTCTCAGCCTAGATATAATTTTTTGTTGCAGACAACATAAAGTAATACCATGAAAGAAATCTTGCCTGCTACTTGAAAGCATTGAATAATGCCTTCAAGAATAAGTTTATATATTTTAAGTCCCAGGATCGCCACAATGTGTCACACTGCATTCCCTTTTAACTGAAGGTGTTCTCACACACAGTACCACTTGTTCATGGTCTCTTTCTCTCTTACATTTCTGTACACATACATATGCGTAGGATTTTGTGTTCCCATACACACACACATAGATATAGACGTGCAAGCAAACAAAATCAAATTTGAGATTAAACATACGACATTCAGGACTCATGTTGCAGACCAAATTTATCCAATATTTCAGCTAAGGTAAAATGTTTAATACTGATAAAGTTTCTCTTGGTGATAAATTACAAAGCAAGTTTGGACATGTGTCAGGAATAACATGAGAACAGGGTACCATGCTGTTTGCCCTTGCTTGTGTGAGACATGAAAACATATCATTGCAAGTAAAAGTGTTGGCTTTAATATACCTTCTATTGATATAAATCATATCAATAAAAATATCCCCAAAATTTTCACCTATCTTTTACTGAGCTAGCTCGTGAAGAAGTTCCAGGGGTTAAACAGAAAAAGTACTGCTTTCTGTCTTGCCTTACTGAGTGGGTAGAATTAATGACAGCATGAACATGATCACTGAGGGAAGTTGTGTAGTTGAGAAGCAGACATCACATAACACAAGAAATCTTAACACTCGGAGCTAGTTGAAAATAACAAAATGTAGTTCATAATCCCTGGTTGTTGTGTTTTTTCCAGCACAGTTGCACTTCTATTTTGTTACAGTTCTGGCTGTCAAAAACTGATCTGAATGGATCAAAACTCAAAAAACACAGTGTACCAGCACTTCAGAGATCAGAGCCATTGTCAGTGGGATTTTGCTACCAACTATTAGAGATGGCAAAATGGAGAGAAGCAAAGGAGTGAAAGCTGATCTTCTTCATGCTGAAATCAAAACAAGATTTTCTCTGACTTCAAAAGAAGAAGCAGGGTGAAATACACAACCAAGGAGAGAACAGTCAGAGTATCTGGAAAGGAGTATCTAGAAAGGAACAAAGCAAGAAATTTAGGGAGTGAGGAAAATTATTTGAGAAAAGGCAAAATTGCAACAGGTTAGAAAATAGGGAGAGAAAGTCTTGAATTAGAAACACTTTCACAAATTCTAGAAGTACCTCCTTACCATGTTTCAAATGTTATTTTGATCTCAGAAAATTTGTTTTTTATATCCCAACTTTATCCTAGAAGTGAGAGTGAACAGACCGTTCCTAAATCCAATGAACACACGTGTACACACACATGTATGCATATATATGAATTACAGGAATATTTGTGTACTTGCTCATGATTTCATTAGATTTAAATTCCAGATAAACAAAGACTGCCAGTATGCTGAGGTCAGGCTGCAACCATGTTTAACACAAAGAGAACTTGCAGAGATTTTGGGAGACCTTGGGCTATTTCCCCAGTACTTCCAGGCTGGAGGCTTTATGACAGCTCTGTATACTATTGTTCTTCCTTCAATCAGTCTGCCCTGTTTCCAAGCCTTACATACACATTTTGCAGCATGGATTGCACTATGAAATAACAGGGAAAACAATATCTGGATCTATTTTGGAAAAATAATTTTATCCAGTTGAAAGCTTCTCTTAGGACTAGAATCTGAATTTGTTGTTCAGATTTCTCTGTATATTCACTGAAGAAGGAAAGTTTTCTCCAGAGACAGATTCAACAACATCTATTTTAGAATTGTGGTATTCTTTACTCTAGATTTTTTTTCCTTCCTCGTGTGAGGATTCTTATCATTCATTGATAATCTAGCAATCCTTAATGACTCACTTAGAATAATTTGCTTTTAAGATTACAGTCAAATGACTGACTCTTTCATTATATTTATCAATTCTAATTGTATACTAAAATTATGTAAAATTATAGAAGCCCAGTTAAAGATTATATCACTTGAAATAAGACAATATTTTAAACCCAAGCAAATTCATTTATATTAATGATACATGGTTTAAAATCCACTCATTTAGTTCCTGCAACCGGGATGCACAAACAACATAATGGAAAATATACATATAAATAATATATTGAAGCATTTTTAATTAAGAAACTATTTATCCTAAATAAATAGATTACATTAATAAATGAAAATAAGTAATAAATTTCTGATTTGTCTTGTGCACCACCTATGTGATCTTACTATTCAATAACGACAGTACTCCATTGAAAAAATACCTATGAGAACGTGTGGGTTTTTTTAATGTGTGCATGTATTGTTTTATTTTCTTTGTGCATTATTTATTATCTGAAAAGTAAGATAAGTTGGCTCTGAAGAAAGTCATCATAAAGTGTCAACACACCAGGTAACAAATCAATACTTCTTTAAATGACTGCGCTTTCTGGAGGAAAATATATTTCAGTTTGGGGCCTTAAATTCATTATGCCTCAGTGCATACTGAGTGAAAAACACTATCTCTGTCATTAATGTGTTTATAAAAGGGTCTTGTCTTCTAATGCACACAACAGTTTTCAGATTTCTAATTGATTTTTAAATTTAGGTAATCTTTTAAGCAGAAATTAGCTTAAGTACACTATTAGCTTTTAAGAATCACTGCAATACCTCTGTGAGAAATTTAGATTCAATGAAAATTATATTTAAAAAAATTCTTCAAGCTTCATAGTTTCAAAAAATCAATTTTAATGATTTAGTTTTTCCATAGTGATAATCTACATCTGAAATTTTCAAGCCTTGCTGAGTTTTTGTGTTTCTTTCATTTTTATTCACTAAATATTTCTTTATATAGGAAAAAAAGGAGACAAGACAATTTAACTAATTTAAACCACATAATAAAAAAAATAAGCAAACAAGCCCAGGTCTGTATTCAGCAGATTTTTAGAGTACCATAAGCCTGTTTTATTGGTCCTCTCTAATGGTATGACAAAGAAGTATCATGAGAGAAGTTTATCATCTATAGGAATTTTATTTCTAAAGATTATGTGTTAGCTGCATAGGAATACCAAAGTCATAGTAAAATATGAAACATTATAAAACTGCTAATAGATACAAATTTCTGGCTTTTTTTTTTTTTGTTTGTCATGCATCAAACTACCCTGCTTCACATTTTTTGTCTGTGTATCTCCCTAATCAAAATGGGAACAAGTGTAAACATTTTTTTGGGTAATATTAAGGTAAGGAAAGCACTTAAGGGTGGAGATTGTCTCTTCCATAAAGGACATAGAGAAATAAATAGAGGAACTATGATTGTTCTGGTTCCCTAACTCACTGTAGGGTGGCATTAATTCTCTTGAAGCAGGGTAGCTCCTTTCCAGTTACCTCCCCACAGATGTTGTATGTTGAGGTTATGTATCTGACACTCATCAGTGGTAACTAAAATAATTTTGCTTACCCACATATCCTGTTCACATTGCTGAAACCTTTTTATGGTCAAGAAGCAGAATGTAGGCACATTCTTCAGTGAATGATTAAGCAAACAAATAACCCACAGCCTTTACTGCTCATGAAATTATTGAACTTACTTCATCTAACTTAATAAGAGTTACCTGTATTTTTCACATTCAGTTCAACTCAAAATCCAGAAGTTGATTAGAATGCACTTATGCTATTATTAGTTAGTCTTCAAGTTACTAGGTAAAGAACTAAAATGAGTTTCTTATTACTCTAATTTTTAGACTTGACTTTTCACACTGTCAGTGCAAGTAATTTTTTTTTTGCGGGGGGAGAGGGAAAAATTTACGAGGAGAACTTGGGTTTTCTTGAACTTATATTTGAATTGAAAGGTATGTATTTGTTTCAGGGGAGGAAACATTTATATTGTTTTTCCTTTCTAATTTACTAGAAATACTTGTCCCCTCAGCTAAAAAAAATAATCTGTATAATTGTACTAATTGTATAATTATATTGTATATGCATAATATGTATAATATGTATATATATATATAATATGTATAATATGTACATATAATATTATATGTATTATAATTGTACTAGTAATAAAACTCATTTAATTGAGATTATTTTAGGGATGCATTTCAGTATCCACTAGTGAACAGGGATGCTTAGAATGTTCTTATACCACTTTTAGGTGGTTTCCTTTTAATAACACGAATTATAATATCTAAAGTAACAGAGTATATCATTGCAGAAGTGAATTTTGTGTTGATGTAAAATTTCTCTGCCCTATACCTCTAGATATATTTAAGGGGTTTCTTACATATGATGTTGCCATAATTTTCCCAAAAAACTCTTGATCCCTGTTTGCTTGAATTTTGACATAGGTGTATTTCTTTTCTCTCTCTGTGAATAAGGAAACAGAATTAAAATGCATTAGTATTTTGATAATTTTTGATCTTGGAGTTATAAAGACTATTACAGAGGTCAAAGAAAGGGAAGGCCATGTTCTTATATCAACAACAAAAGAGAAAAATAATTGGCAGAGATTGACTTATTTTTCATTTTTCTGCAGACAATAATTTCTTATTAATTTTGAAGATACAGAATTTCATACTTGTATTAAAAAGCTCTTTATAAAATTTCAGCTGAGTCCCTGGAGATTTCATCATCAGTAAGAATTTTTCAGGATAGAGGACAGTATTTCTTTCAATTTCTGCTCCTGAGAGCTACAGGCAGTAATATCACTTGGTGAAGAGATGAGATCTTCTGCATTCAGAATACTTCCTGATAAAGCCAGGTAAGACATGTGAGGAAAAGACATTACTCTAAGTTAAAGGAAAAAATACTGAACCTCAAGTGATATCTGGAGCTGAACAGGTGATAGCACTTTCCAAGCAGGAAGGGTGTATAAAACCACGGTGAGGGCCACTGATGCTGAAAATCAAAAGCCAGTGAGGAGAGAAAGACTTGAGTGGTCTGGTCAGAGTTCCTTCCTTATTTGAGGACTCTTTGGACAGATACAGAACATTTTATTACCTTTAAAACTAATATTATGCTAATTTAAAGTAAAACATGGATAGCTACAAAAGGGATGAAAGTGCAGTGATAGCTTGGCTTTCCCACAGAAAATAACAGGCTTATTTGTGATGTTTGGATCACTGAAGAGGGTTATACCTTTTTTGCAGATTTTGCAGTAGAAGAGTGAAGATATTGAGATGGTTAATTCACCTACCCTAATGGCATAGGAAACTGGAGAAAACCAAAACTTTCTTCAACAGACCATCAGAGTCACAGTAGGCAAAGGAAGCAGGGCTAAATGGAGCTGAAATTTGTTCCAAGTCTCTCAGTTAAACTACGGAGAATGAGTTTGCATGCCAGTGGCTTGAGCAGTAGGTAGAGCTGCAACCCATCTGTAAAGAGGTATTTTCATGAAGGAGTGGTTAATTTACATTCAAGGGCTGTTCTCAGGATGCACAAACACATTGAACAAGAGCTATGAGGGCAGCATATAAAGCCCAAACCAAACAAAATAATGTGATTCTTAGGGAAAAAAAAAAAAAAAAAAAAAAAGAAGAAGAAGAAGGTAAAGGTGGAAACTGCAATCAGAATACAAAAGAAAAGGAATCAGAAGTTCCACTTCGAGAATGTGGAGTTTCCAGACAAAATCCTGGTAATCATAGGGAGGTAGTAGGAACAAGACATGAGATAAAAATAAGAAAAAAAGAGAAAAATTCAAGGGGAAAAAAGGATTCTTTTATACATTTTCACTGAAGGAAAAGAATAATAAATTACTGATCTAGTGATGTCAGTAATAGCACCAGTAATACTTTAGCTTCCATTAATTTTACTTTGTTATATTGGATAAGAAAATATAGAGATATTAATTTTTGCAAAAACAAAGTAATAGAAGGAGATGTATATACTTCACATATTGTTCAGGTGGAATAGAAATTTCCCCATTTGATGGTGGTTGGAAGGATGCAATTCCTGTTTAAAGAAGAACCATTAAGAAAATACTGAACAAAACCTTCTGCACAGGACGACAGTGCAAGACCTGGATTGCATTGCACTGTGACACTGGACTGTCCACAATGCGAAGGTAGGATGGAGTGTCTACAGATTTTACAGAACATAAGGATATTTTTGTGAGGTGATTATCTAGAAGACAAGCTATGGTTCCATCACTGCTTACAGTTGTGGACTGAATTCTATTAGCCCAGGTGGAAGATGGAGGAAGTAAGCCCACAAAAAGATTGAACACATTAGCACAGCCTCTGAAAGTAGCACAGTCTAAATGAAAATCAAATTGTGATAAGAAAGCCTCCCAATAAAGGAAATACCTTCTCTGATCGAAAAACCACTTAACAGGACACTGAAAGAAGTCACAGTCTCTTAGAACTGACTGAAGACATGCTGACCAATTTATTCAGTGAAGGCTGTTCACTGTGATGACAACAATGATTTTAGTTGTGTTTGGATAAATATCCTTTCCCTTCATAGTAGTAGCTTGCCTCATGAAAGAGACAAGTGGAACCTGAATGAAAAGATAAGAAAAAACTATTGAACTATTGAATTTCTATTGTTCTTTACAATGTATGCTTTCAATGACTCTTTTTTTGTTCAGTTTTACAAATAATTCAGGTTTTCTCTCTTCTAAGAGAAATCACAATAATTTTCACTTGAAATATAAAATCATTTTACAAAAAATTTAATAGTGCCACTTGTTAGAATTACCTGGCACATCTAATTACAAGTCTGCTTTCTAGAAAACAGCCAATGTTCTTGGGAAAAATACAGTTTATGTGGTAGAGTATTTCCCTTTGGCTGAGAATACACTTAAGAAAAAAGAGAACACAAAGAGAGAGTATGAATCCATGTTAGAGACTACTAATCTGTGAAACTGACTTTGCTTTTAAACTAGTTTATCACTGCTCCCCTTTACGTTATTTTATAGTATGCTACGTGCTGTATTAAATAAATAATAACATTACTAAGAACAATTACATCTACTAAATATATATTATATATGAAATATATATGCATATAGTACAACATATTTAGTATTATGGGAGCATGTTCATTAACAGTTGTCAGTCATTCAAATGATGCAGTGATAACTATGGCAGAGGAGTCCATGAAGAGATTGATTCTCCATTCAGGTTTTGATTGATACTGGGCACTAAATGAGGCCAAATCACACACAAGGGAGCATGATGTTCCAGGTAAAAATTCACAGATCCCTTTTAAAAGGGCACATTGATCTTGTATCACTGTGGGATGGAATGTATGGGATGGTGGGATGGAATTAACTTTCTTCTTAGTAGCCTACACGGAGCTGTACTTTGGATTTATGAAAAAAACACTTCAGATAACACATCAGTGCTTTGGCTTAGGCTGACATCTCATGCACAGTGTAAAGGGTTTCTCTTTTTTCTGCTCTGCCCCCGCAAGAAGTGTGCTGGAAGTGGACAAGAAGTTTGGAATGGACAAATCTGGGACAGCTGACTCAAACAGTCTAAAAAAAGAGGAAGGATATTCACGATTATGGCATTTTTCTTCCTAAGGAACCATTTGTGTAGTGAGGCCCTAAAGCAAATGGAAAACAGTGAATAAATGCCTTATTTTGCTTTGCTTATGCACAGAACTTTTCATACACCTATTAAACTTCCATTACCTTGATCCACATATACTCACCTTCATTCTACCTTCTTATCCCGTGGGAAAGGAGGGTGAACAAAGAGCTGTGTGGATGCTTGGCTGCTGGCCAGGTTCAGCCCAGAGAAATCACACATTTTACACAATAAGCAAAAGAATATTGATGCTTGGGTAACATGAAAAAAATTCTTTACACTCCATACATGAATTGAAAAATATGTCTGAAACGAGGACTGAATCGGAGATTTACAGTCTTACAATGGAGTGCTTTCCCTTCACACACACAGTTTCCAAACCCAAAAGGGTTAAAAATAGCAGTTGATCCAGTCAGTACAAAGCCTACTCTTTACCAATTGAATGATACAAAAACTGCAATGATTGGAACACTGTGTGAATATTTTGAATAATGTAGATAATAAAAGTGTCATTGATATCAGTAATCAATCAGGCAAGATTTTTGTAGAGACAGTGGTAAATGTTAAACAGAATTGAGTGTCAGCATAACTAAAATAAATAAATACCACTTTTCTAAATTTTCAGTGATCATTAGAGCACTAGCTAAAATGTTCAAAGAATGAATACTGAGTTCTGAAAAGAGATAAACATGAGAAGTAGATAAGCAGAAAAAAAATCTCAGACTTTACAGACTTATTACAGGCAAAGAATATGTCAATTTCCTGAAGAAAAAAGGATCATAGTAAAGACACAGTTTTCTGAGGTAACTAGGAAAATAAATTCTTCATGAGTTAAAAGATATGTTTATCACCTGGCTATACTATAGTGAAGGGGAGAAAAAACAATGTAGTAGAGAGTGTGAAAAAAAAAAGAGCATAGGAAAACCTTGAAGTCCCCAGCTGCACATTCTTATGAAATCATTCACTCTCAAAGTAGATGCTAAAGCAGGAACTTACTGAAGTATATGAAACTGCAGCACTCAAGGCAGGAAGGAAGATACTGTGAATGAAGTTGAAAAGTCTCTGATTCATTCAAACAGGCAATAGAAAATAGAAAGGGAACACTCTCCAAACTCAGTAAGTAAACCAGAAAATATGACACTTCCATATGGACAGACATCTAAAAATTTTTGGATAAGTAAGAATCTGCAGATGTATTAGAAGATGAGATCCATACCCTGAGCAGTCTTTAAAGAAATCTTAATCACAACTACACAGCTGAGTGTATTGACCCTGCCTATACTAAACTTCCAGAATCCCAGTCAGTGCTGGCTTCAAGCCATGGTAATTACACAAGTATAGAATTATGTCTGAATGAATGAATGTTTATTGTTTTCACTAAACATTTTACAACCAGCTAATTTAGTGGGCATAAATCTAAGTAGTTTCAGGGAATTACAGGGTTTGATATATAACCATTATCATCTGGCATATTAGTAGAAAGTAGTACAAAATGTTTAAAATACGTTGTTACATTAAACTGTTAAAGGAAAAGAAGAACTTTTAAGCCACACCGTTGGAATTGATTTTTCCTTTATTATGCAGGGACACTTAATATGCAATCCTGATCACATAAAGGCAAAATGAAAGGTTAACCTTGATTCTGGAAACTGCTGGGGCAGAAGCTTTGAGAGGAGTATGATGTAGATTTCATTGTGCCTTTTCTTTGTACAGGATGTATATAAAGATTACTAGTCTCAGATCTCACCTGTTTTGGTGGTCTGAGAGAAGTCAGTTACATAAAATATTATTATCTTTCCTACATTAAAATCTTCACAGGCTGGTTTAAGTTTTATCTTGGTGTATCACCATATAAATTTCCTGGACAAGTCAAAGCACATCTTAATTTACAATTTACATTTAAGTGTAATTTAATTTACAATTACATTGTAGGATATAGGAAGGAGATAATATAAACTTGCACTATTCAAGAAATACTATGTGTAGCTCCTAACAAATTTTAGAAGATATTTTTATCTAGTAAAACACAAAACTATATGGAATGGAGAAGTATTTCTTTTTTAATAAATAGCAGAAAAATGACAGTATGTATGCTGGTGAAAGAAAAATAATAGCAATAATTATGTTTATTAGCACTTTTCCTTCATCATACATTGCTATTCCTCTAGAGAAAAAATGGAGAAAATATACACTAAGTGTCCATATTTCCAGAACTGATAAATAGAAAGATATTAATTTCCTGAACACCAAGTTGTTGGAGACTAGAAAGATATTCTGAGTATCTGTTGCTAAATCTTCATTCATGATTTTCATATACTTTCTTCAGCATGTTAAAATACTGGTCTAAGTACTTTTGTATAACTCTTCAAGGACTTTGACCTTTTCCTGAAGCATACTTGTAAAAATAGAAGTCACAGAATTATGACTTATAATTTAGGTTAGATGTTATTATAGACAGTCCTCCAAAGTTCTCATGTTTTCTAAACTAATAACTGGGAGGGGAAAAAAACCTACAACAACAACAAAAGATGTAAACCTGCCAAAGGTCACTATCAAAGCTAGGAGCAGAATGTAAATTTCACAGAGTGCAAAGTAATCTTTACTAATATCAACATAGTTCCTTCTATCACATGGTAATACTAACAAGCTTGATGTCCTACATTAACACATACAAAACCCAAGCTGTAATAATATTTGCATGTACAAAACTTCTTAAGTAATCCATGAGAGTCCATCTAATTAGACACTAAATTACCATGAGAAGCTTCAAGTAATTATCGGTTTTGCTGTTTCTGGGGAAAACTCTCATCTGAGTCTCATCTGATGTTATAAACTTGATTGCACTGTCTTCACTGGAATTAACACTAATAGACACCAGAGAGATTCTCAGGTCTCAGGTTATGAAAATATTTAAGTACTTTCTTAATTTTAGAGCAAATGAATAACCCTTTTGACTTTGCTATGTTGTACATCTACATGACTTGAGATTGTTGTCATGATGGATGTGAATGTCTTCCTGCACTCTGCAATCAGAAAACTTAGACTTTGTCTCTAATGTTAAGAGAGATTATAAGTGACTAGTCCAACTTGGCACTGCTGGAAAGCATCCTGAGGGATGTGGGTCAGTCAAACAACAAAGAACTCAGAATTTAAGGAAAGCAAATTTTAATCTATACAAAGAATTAGTTAATAGGAAACTTCCCTCAGGGACAAGGGAGCAGAACAAAGATAGCAGATCTTTAAGGACATGTTTCAGAGAACAAGAGTTCTAAAACCCCAGATGTAAGAAATAAGGAAAGGCAGGCAAGAGACCAGCATGACTGAGTCAAGATCTGCTGGTCAAATTAAAGGCCAGGAAGGAAATGCACAGGCAGTGGAAGTAGGGCCAGGTAATGGTGAAAGAGGTGAAATGGGGATATTGCCCAGTTGTGAAGGGATGGGTTCAGGAAGGCAAAAGTACAGCTGGAGTTGAACTTGGCAAAGGGTGCAAAGAATAATAACGACTTCTACAGATATGTCAGCCAGAAAAGGAAGGTAAAAGAGAACTGACAAAATTGTCAACAGTGCGAGAAGACTGACATACCACTGCTTCAGTCTTTGATGGCAACTTTTCTTCCCACACCACTTGAGTGGATGGGCTGTAAGGCAGGCACTGTTGGGAGCAAAGTCCTTCTTCGTACATTAAGAGAAGATCAGGTCTGTGACTGAGGAATCTGGATGCACACAAGTCTCTGACACCTTATGAAATAGATTCCGAGAGTCTTGAGGGATTGGATGATGGAATTGCCAAGCAACTTTGAAAAGTCATGGCAGTCAGACAAAGCTTGGAAAAAGGAAGATTCTTTTCTAGGAAGATTCAACCTATTCTTAAAACAGCTTGAAAAGGGGACCCTGGTAACTACTCTCCTGCCAGCATCACCTCTGTGCCTGGGAAGATCATGGAGGCAAAATGGAGAACAGAGAGGAGGTTCAAGACAGCCAGCACAGCCCCACCAAGGTCAAATTTTGCCAAACAAGCTACTCACCTTCTGTGATGGAGTGACTAAATCAGAGGACAAGGGAAAGACTATGGATTTCATGTGTCTAGACTTCTGAAAGGCCTTCATGGGCCCCACTATGTCTTTCTAAGTTGGACAGAGATGGACTTGATAGACTTTTCAGTGGATGAGGAACTTGTTCTGTGGTAACATTCAGAGGGTAGTGGTCAATGACTTGGAGTCTTGAAGGACATCAATGACAATTCATCAGGTTTGTGAATCATTTAATTTGAGATTATAGATGATAATTGTTGCAGACTGAATTTTTACAAATTATCAAATACATTTAAAGCAGAAGCCCTAAGTGTAAATTTAGTGACAATCTTAGAATCATGAATAATTTTAAGGATTATGTGTAATTTTGATCTTGTATGTGCTCAGTTATCACTATATACCTTAGGAGTTTGAAGCTACAGTGACATAATTTAAACTGCAAGAGGTAAAAATGCCAGAAACTAAGCACTAATGTTAAAACATCTAAATGTCTTGAGAGCACTTATTCAAAACATTGAATACATCAATATGTGAAATATTTTCCCCTATGGTATGTAATTATAAGAATCAGCTTGAATGTTACTTTTACTGCAGATTGAAAGTTTTGACAGTGGTGAATGTTATCAGTCATGTCAGCTAGCCATAATTAGGGCATATAATTATTTTTACAGAAAAACTTAAAAAAAAAAAAAATCACTGTCACAACTGAAAATATTAAATAGATAAAATAAAATATAAATCTGGTATGCACATGACCTAAATCTTTGCAGATATGGCGTGTTTCTGGACTAATAGCATACCTGCTGAATTCTAAGTGAAAGAACCTTACCTTAAAATGGTAAATTCTAAGTGAAAGAACCTTACCTTAAAATGGTAAATGCATACAAATGCATTTTGTATTAACATATTTTTAATCAGGAGCTGTTAACTGTGGGTATAAGTATATCAACAGAAATTTATCACAGAATGCTAAGGAAAATTCCCTTTTTTCATCTGCCAGACTTATGTTTTTTAAGAAGAAACCTTTTCAAAATGAACTTAAGCTCATAAGTGAAAACCTGGGGTATTTTTAGGGTAATGCATGCTCTGCTTTTTATCTGCACTGCTTAGCTAAAGAAAAGAAGTTTGGATTGATTCCTCAGTTTTCATTAATCTGCTTTAATATAAATTCCTATGAAAGAGAAATTTGAAGATTAAAGCAAAAACTTATCAATTAGAAGTACATAAGATTTTGTGTTTTCCATAACCAACAGGTTGTTTCTCTATCCATGCACATATAAGAATGAGCAATGTTGCTTTCTATATCAGTAGGTCTGTGAAATATAATTTGAGAAAATAAATAAAAATGCTTCCTCAAGCCAGAATGTATATTGCTCACTATTCTTAGAAATTCACCAACCATCTGTGGTCTAATTTTTGTTGACCTCAATACATTATGGATGACAATGCTAAATAAATATTTTTGTTAAGAAATCCATAAGAAAATGCCTTGGGATTTAGCTGCATGGCTCACAAATCTCTTCACGGGTTGTTGGGTTTTTTATCTGTTGATTTTTAATCTGCTTTCATTACACATTTATGCATATTTTAAAACCAGATACTAATACAAATAGGAAATTAAATATATAAGATGCTATCTTTGCTTTTTCCTACAGCTCTAAGATAATGTGTAGAGTCTGTTCCATTTTCTATCAACCACACAGTTCTTTTCTATAATGAAAAATTAATCCTGGTGAAATGTTAAAGAACTCACTTTGTTCTTCTTGCTGTCATAATCCTTTTAAGAATATTGGGATAGATGAGACCTCTTATCATGATACTTCATTGATAAAAGCTGGATTTTGCTCACCACAAGGTAGTTCAGTCAATTATTTATAACCTTTGCTCATATACTTACACCTGTCTCAAGCCTCTACAGAAGTTTATCTTGATTATTAGATAGAAAGAAATCTTAAAGGAAATAATGAACTCTTGTTTTGTCTTTAGATTTTTCTAAACTTTATTTATGCAGACTATGGTTTGCAGTGACACTGGAGTTTGTGATGTTTTGGGGTTTTTTTACTGTATGCCCATACTATCTCTTTCATAATTTTTACCTGGTCTTCTTGTGGACTTCGTAAATTTATTCCTACAGACACTTATCCTGATTCAATTTTATAAGGTCCCTGGTAGCCCATTCCTCCAGCCTGTCGAGATCCATCTGGATAGCAGTCATTATCCCAATCATATTGACTTATTACTCTATTTGGGGTTATCTGAAGACTTGATAATCAAGTACTTCATCACTTCCTTCAGATGATTAAAATAAAAGCAGGTATATCTCATTATAGACTCCCAGAGTACTTGCCTTGCTACTGCTCCCGAGATAGAGTGTGACATTTTAATCACTACATTTTGTGGCCAATCTTCCAACCTGTTCTGAACACCATTTAGTCATTCTCCAATCTAGACTATATAAGTCTAATTTTTATACAAGAGGAGCCAAGGTGACTGTAAGACTGTGACATGAACAACCTGGAGTTAAATGTTTTGAATCAGTGACTTCTGGAGTGGATGGAACTTTGCCTAACACCAGGCACCCACTAAATCACTCTACCACTCTCCTTCCAAGCTGGACTGGAGGAAAAACATAAAATGGAAAACAACTCATAGGTTGAGATAAGGCAGTTTACTGAAGCAAAAGAAAAAGTTTGTGCATACATAAGCAATGAGAAAAAAAGTTCATCCCTACTTCCTATCACTGAGCAATGTTCAGCCACTTCCCAAGAAGCAGGGCTTCAGCACACGTAGTGGTTAGTCTAGAAGGCAAACATTGCAAGTAAGAAATGCCTGCACCCCTCCCCCCCCATTCCATCTCCTTCCCTTAGCTTTTATATCTGACCTGACATCACATGGTATGGAATAGCCCTTCAGTCAGCTGGGGCAGCTGGCCTGGTTCTGTCCCCTCCAGGATCTTTCCTACTCTGAGCCCTGATGGGAGAAATGTTGAGAGACGGCGCTGCTGCTGTTCCAGCCCTGCCCAGCAGTACCAAATCACCACGTTACCATGTGTTACCAACACCTTTCCAGCTACCAGCACACTGCACAGCAGTACCAAATCACCACGTTACCATGTGTTACCAACACCTTTCCAGCTACCAGCACACTGCCCAGCAGTACCAAATCACCACGTTACCATGTGTTACCAACACCTTTCCAGCTACCAGCACACTGCACAGCAGTACCAAATCACCACGTTACCATGTGTTACCAACACCTTTCCAGCTACCAGCACACTGCCCAGCAGTACCAAATCACCACGTTACCATGTGTTACCAACACCTTTCCAGCTACCAGCACACTGCACAGCAGTACCAAATCACCACGTTACCATGTGTTACCAACACCTTTCCAGCTACCAGCAGACTGCACAGCACTGTGAGGTCTGCTGTGAGAAAATGGACTCCATCTCAACCAGACCCAATACAACCAAATGCAATTCTCTCAGATTTTTTGTTTGGTTAGAGAAGAAGGAAGAATATAAAACTTGTAAATTGGTATCATCCAATTACAAAATGTGTATAGTTAATACTACACTAAAATCATAGCCTCCTTTAACAATGTTACATTGACTTCCACAACATTAAAGTTAAGGTTCATCTATAAATTCAAAATTCTGGTTTTGTTATGACTGATCTTTATACATACTCTTAAATAGGACTAAATAGGACTATTTCTTACACTGGATTATTCATTTCCCCCAAGAGTCTTCAAGATACTGAAGACTCTGGCCTTCATCCAAAAATGCACTTAATCACATAATTTTCTATTCATTTCAGTCTTATGTTTTGGAGGCTTGAATTTAAGCTTTAGTGCTTGTTTGGACTTGAGTCAAAGTGTTCAACAGCAAGCAGGAATGATCCTGCATTAGGTTATTAAGGAGAAAAAAACAGTGCTATTTGGACATAAATTATAAAGTTAAGCAAAAGGTGTTTTCTGTAGGAGACATTAAACAGGCAGATCAGTAAAGAACATGCATTTCAACTGGTTCAAAGAAAAAATTATATTCAAATAATTAATCTCTTGTTACTTATAAAGATTGTATCTAAAGAATAAATACTATCCCTTATGTTTTAATTTTTCCAGTTTCCTTGATATTACTTAATTAGCTCTTTCCTTCCCTGAGAAGGTTTTGTATCTCATTTTAAGATACAATAATATATGATAATGAAAATTCTGTTGCATTTGTGCACCATTAAGTACAAGCTTGTACAATTTAAAATCAAAATCTTTGAAGAACTCAAGTATATAATTGCTATTTCTCTAACACACAGACACACACACATATATATATATTTACTTAACATAATGTTGAAACACAAGTTTTCCCCATTAACATGCAATATATATTTATATATATATATATATATATATATATATATATATATATATATATATATATACTGCATCTGTGCCACATGCAAAAGTTGCAGAGATGAAGACACTACCACTTCTCTGGAAAGCCTGTTCCAATGCTTGACAGCAATTTATGTGAAGAAATTTTTCCTTATATTTAATCTAAACTTGTTCAAGTACTCCCAGCACCAAGAAGTCCATGTTTAAATTCTGATGCCAAGATAAACAAGTCAACAGATAATAAGCATTAAAAGCTTGGCAGCAATAAATGTATGTTTAGCTTTTCTTTTGAGCTTCCTAATGATGGTGTCATGAGAAACACCTGCTTAGGCCTGCAGATAAGCAGCAGCTGTTAAGGAGAGACCTTCCTTAAGGGATAAGTAAAGTAAGCACAGGATCCTGTCTGATAATTTGCTGAGCCTTGAAACAAAGCCATCAGTAAGAGATGATGTTAATAAAAATGCAGTTCTTTGGTATAACACTGTACACTCAGCACCCTAAGTTCATATATGTAACTAAAGAAGATAAAAGGTGATCAGATTTTGGTGAAAAAAATACAAAAATCTGGTCTATTCTGGTGTATTGGTGATTAGTGTAAAGATACTGTAGAGACTATAACCAGTAAGCTCCAAACCTAATGTACTATTCCATCAAATGATGCCAAGTTCTGCAGAGTTCAAACATATGGTCTTTCCAGCTCTAAGGTCATTTTACCAACTGTATTTATCAGGTCATTCGGAGTTTACTTCAAAGGTCCTTCACTACCTGATTGCTTGTTATAGAACTGAAAAGGCCTTCTCACAGAGTTTTTGGAAGTAAGTTACATTCACTAGGAACTGTGAGGTATGCACTTCCTAAAATGTAATTATTGGGGAGGACATGATGCAAGTAGAATAGTGCAGAAAGTAGGAATGTCTTTTATTAGATGAAATACAATAAGATGTGTGGGTTAAATAAGCAAGAGATCTACATTTAAGTAGCAGCCATGTTCTGCCACAAATGTTCCTTCTTAGGAGTGCATAGGTGTATATATACATATATCTCTACATATGGGGGAGTGTGTATATAAATAAATAAGTAAATAAATAATGCTATTCCAGGGGAGCTTACAGTTTTTTGAGAAATTTTCTACATAAGTATTATTTTAAATAAACCACTAACCATATGCAATTTATTTATTGTTGTTAAATAAAAGTTGAGCCTCTATTAATGCATAATTCAGTTAATACTGGAAATGAGAATTAATACTGGAAATGGGAATTTTCAATAAAAGACATTATGTAAGTGCTATGAACAAAATATTAAGGAAAAATCCATTATTATGTTGCCTCAAAGAATATATAATATAGAAGAAGAAACTTCTGAATTTTCTAAACAACTTATGAAATAGTGTGAAGACAACGTACCATACCACAGAATTTCATTATATCCTACTAATTTCATTTATGTCTTAAAACAGAAATTATCAAATGCTATCGAAAAGTGAATAAGTCAAGTTTCTTTCCTCATCTGTCAATTTGAAAGGAATATCAGCCTCTGAATAATTGCTTGGGTTTTGTTTTCCCAGATGATGTGCTTAACTCTATCTCTTATGTCAAAGAAAGCTTAAGGACTTGTTCCTCATTCACCAGAGTATTAAAAACACAGAAGTGTTTTCCTGCAGTTCAAAAAGGTTTTTCCCACCATTTTGCCATTTAATTCATTTCCCCCAGTCCTAAACAATTTACATGTTTTAAATTAGTGTTTTCCAGTGGAAATGAATGCTTCCTAGATTGATCAGACCAACAAACCCTACTATATTTAAATTCCAGACCCGATTCTCCAAATGCCGATATAACTATTACTTGCATTCATCTTCCTGAAGCATTTGACTTCAAAGGGATGAAACATGAAAGTAAAATTAATCAACTGCAGTAATATTTGCCGAATTGGGCCCTTAGAGAACATGTTATTCAGGCTAGAAATGCATAAAACACTAAAGAGACAATATTGTAAATAATAGTATTCCTTTATGTGATATATTTTGAGAAAATATAAACATGAGTTCTCTCAGTCTAGAGGATACTCTGAAGTAAAGTGCATTTCTTGAAAGTCTGTCCTCTTTGCACAGAATATTCAAACTATCAAAATGCAACAGTCCTTTCTTCTCCCAGGGTTATATAATTTTACATATGGAGTGGTGGCATTTCAAGCATTATTGACAACTTACCTACTTCTAACACAACACCTGGATGGATAGAAGACAGCTAGACAATGAGAAACATAAATGATTTTGTAAATGTAGAAAATCTATTCAGATTTTTCCATAGATTGAGTAAATACCTCCTGCTTTAGGGTAAACACCTCTCAGTTTAGGGAAAGATTAAATTCTTCCTGTTCCACCTCCCTGTGTGATTAATTGACCATTTGGTTACTTTGCTGTTATAACAAGTTTTTACATTGATACTGGAAGAATTTTCTTTAAAAAAATTACATTTAATAAAAAAGCTGATCCAAATTATTATTATTGGAGTTTGCCTCTGAATAAAAGATTTACGCCTCTGTCAGATGTAAAAATTAATAATTTCATATATCTTACATTTTTCCAAGTTTTTATCATCATCCACTTTTTACACTTAGAATGTTACATTTGCTTTGTTTTTGTTTTATTCTTATAATATATATATATATTGTTGTTGTCTTAAATATATATTTTATTGATTCATGTGTTGTCTGAAAGGGTGGCATGAGCTGGCCATCAGGGGGCACTAAGAGAGCATCCAGCTTCTTACCCTTATGCAGGATATAACATGTCACCTGTGCGGCCATCCTAGCTCCAGATCCCCTTAAGTGTCTTATGCTTGAAGCTACAAATCAATCTTGTAAGCACTGAGGGTGTGCACAGATCCCTGAAGGAAGCTTTTCAGAGATACAGTCAATGCCTACTTCAGCAACTTGGATTTACAGTAAATTTAAGCCTAAAGGCAGCCAGTGCGGAAGTAAACAGAGCAACATAAGCCAGTAACACACTATAACAATAAAACTAAAATAATTTCAGCTTTTTTAAGATAGCCCTATATGTTAGAAAAAATGTTTTAGATTAGATCTCTTATTTCTTATTTGTACTTTTCTCGATATTCTTTTTGGTATCATGTCTTTCATCTCTCAATCATTCTCAGGTGAATTAATTTGAACTTCGCTCAGGTGAATTTTTCTGAGATCTAAAATAATGTAAACAACATCAGAGTTATCCCATAAGATACTGCATTTACTGGAATAGATGCTCGATATTATATCTTCACCCAGCAACATTTATTTGAATTATGGATACAATTTTAACTCCAAGTATTGTAAACTTCTGTTTTATATTTCATAGGGAAGGTGCCATAAAATATAGCTGCTTTAAAGCAATGAAAGAAATTTAACGAGAAGTAGAACTTTCACATGTATAAAATACTTTACAAGAGGGTTCATTTTATTAATATGTATATTTTGTTAGTTTCATAGCTGGCACTGTTGTTAGAACTCTGCATGTAATGAATACTGTCTTTGCTCCTGTTAAGAAATGTCAGTGAAAGCAAAAAATACACCAAAAAATTTGACTTTAACTATTAAATAAAACTCTAAGAAGAAAATAATTTCTGACTTCTGAAACAATTGTAGGAAAGCTTATTTTGAAATGAATATTCATTAATTGTGAGTATGAATTGAATATCCATTACTCTTTTGAAAATCTGAAAAAAAAAAAAAAAAAATTGGTTTTCAGAGATAGTACATATCATATTAGCAGTTGGTAAAGAAAAAAAAAGAAGTTTGCAACAGACCTAAGAAAACAAATCTCAGAAAAGGCATAGATTTTACAAACAAACCTGAATGCTCTTTTTGTTTTTGAAGTAGTAGCATGTGGTTTTTTTTGAGATTTCTTGAAACTGACTGATCACCCACAAGGAAACTCAGTCCATTATGGGACTGTCATAAGAAAAAGATATTTATCTTGTGATCTTCCCTTTTGAAACTATGATAAAGAACTCAGTGGCTGAATCTCTTCACTAGCTTAAAGACATGCACAACTGGATAGTTCATTATTTTCAATCACCTTTTTTTTCCTGGCTGTAGTCCTGTATGTAAATGAGAACACCACTTTTAAAATTGTTGTTGATATAAAAATTCCTAATAAGAAAAATTGAATCTAATGAATTTCTAATAACAAATTTTGCTTGCTTGTTTTTTTCTCTTATTTTTTTTTCTTGGAATGCATTATTAAGATTATTAAAATGTGTATTGCCAAGAAGCAGTCACTATTAAAAAGATACTTCTTTTTTAACATTCATGCATATGAAAAGACAGTATTTACTTTCTGCTCAAATTCACAGTGTTGCATATGTATTAAGATGTTACACTGTCTCAAAGGATATTTTATTGAGAATGAATGAAAAAGAATAAAGAAATATGTAAAAAGAATGCAGCATGTCTGATTTTTAGAGGTATCTCCTACCTTAACCTCCAGCTATGAATAAGAATATTGTGATAATTATCTGTATGAAGCAAAGACAATATATAACTTCATTTGTAAAATCATAAAATCTTACAAAGGTTTTACATTTTCCAGATTAAAATGTAGTATTTTCATATGTACAAAATGTTTTGGAAAACTATGGACAACCTTTCAGAAGCCTGAAGAAAAAAAATGTTGTCTTCTATCTCTGAATTTCCCTTTCTATAAGGATTAAGCATAAAGAATATAGAGAAAAAATTTGGTTGTCTACTTGTGACTTTATTAAAGTCATATGATACAAAGAAGTTTTTCCATCACGTATTCATATGGCTGCCCTTAATTGGCAAGGATCATCTTTTGAAGGCATCCATCTCTTTAGTAACTATGAATGAAGCAGTGATCCACCACAAATAGTTTTTTTAGTTTAAAAATTAAAGAGAAAATTAAATATATTTATGCCAATGTACCGGTTTTGGCCGCAGCAGAGTCAATTTTCTTCATAGCAGACAGTGAGGGGCTATGTGTTGGGTTTGTGTTGAAAACAGGGCTGATAACACAGCGATCTTTTCATTGCTGCTGATCAGCTCCTATAAAATGTCAATGGTTATTCTGCTCCTCACCCCCCTCAACAGCAAGTTGGCTGGGGGTGAACAAGAAGCTGGGAAGGGACAGAGCCAGGATGGCTGATTCCAACTCACCCAAGGAATATCCTGTATCATTTGGCATCATGCTCAGGATATAGACCTGGGGAAAGAAGGTGAAAGGACAAGGGTCATTTGTGGTGGTGGTGTTTGTCTGCTCAAGTCACCATTACAGGTGATGGAGCCCTGCTTTCCCAGGCATGACTGAGCACCTTCCTTCTTGCCCTTGGGAAGTGCTGAATGAATTCCTTGTTTTGCTTTGCTCGTGTGCACAGCTTTTCCTTTACCTAGTAAAGTGCCTTTGTCTCAACCCACCTGTTCTCACTTTTACCCTCCTGATTCTCTCCCCACTCCCTCTAAGAAGGAGAGAGCAAGTGACTGTGGGGCTCAGTTGCCACCGACAGTTAAACAATGGCACCTGCCTGTCTTCTGTTTTCTCTGTTGAGATTATTCATGGCACCTGTTTTAGATACATTCCCGAGCAGACATGTTTGTCTATTTTTATTATGCAGTTCTGTGCAGGGATCCTAGAGAAAAATGTATTAGTAATTGAAGTAAAGCACATCGAATAAGATACATGCCATCTGACGTCCAGTGTTCTATGTCTGATGCAATCTAGTTTTCTATATTTTCTCCATAGCTAACAGACAAAACTATTTGACTTCATTCAGTCCTCCACAGGTAGCTCTTTTGAGCTTGAATCTGTTATCTTTAATCTGTTGCTTGCTGCCAACAAACATAACCAAGCAATTATCTTTAGGCACATAGCTAGAGTTATGTGAGATGGTTAAAAATTAAACCAAATAAACCAGAAGTCTATAAATTTTCACCATTTTTTCAAAATTTACAGATGAACCCCATTTTTCTGTGCAATTGAATTTAAAGATTTACATCCTAACAACCAACCTTGTTGATGATCCTTCTGCATTTCAATATTTAAAATTGGTATATTCTAATAACATCATGGATATTTATATATTATTGCACCCATTAAAATTCTGTCAAAAATTATTGGTATTTGATTGCACTAAAACAAGAAGGAAATGGCATTTACTTACTATAATGTAAAATAATCCTACTATTTTAATTTTGCTAATTATTATGCCTGACTTTGAGTAAAGCAGTGAACTTTAATGCACTACATTACAGCCTAATCTGCAAACATCTGGAAACAAACTGTAACACATCATTAAATATACAGGTTAGTTAAAGTGTCTTATAACAGAGGAGCTGCCTTAGTGAGTTAGTGAACTGCTTCATTTGCTCCAGCCTCTTGTTTCTAGATCTGGCTAGTGGTCACTGTTTCTTATGTGAAGAAAACATCTTTACTTTTATAGCAGGAAAATGTAGAGACTGATTTACGCTCATCCCTCCTGCTACGGAGAAGCAATGAACAGTCTTGTAGCAGGCTAGACAGTGCTAAAAGCAGGTAAACAAAAGTCTTCTAGAATCACAATTACATCATAAAATGAGAGAGCATAAATAACTTACAAATATCTTATTCACATTTAACATGCATTTTTGTAGTTCTGATGATTAAATCCTTTGTCAGCTCACCTTCAGTTTATACAGAAAACATATACATTTTAAACGTGAAATGCACTGTCCAAAAACATTTCTTAGAGTGACAGTATATTTTTCCTCTGTATTCCTTGTTCTTTCTTTTGGATATGTTTTTATTCCCTTTTTGGATCATGAATTTCAGTGTCAGAAATACTTATGTGAATTACAAGAGGTAATCTCAGCTGTTAACCTCTCATTAGAATACAAAACCCATATGCAGCATCACTCATAAGTCACTGTGTGAATTTTGTACATTCTTAGTCATTTATCTCATCATACAGTTTAGGTTTTCAAACAGTATTTAAAAGAGTCAAAAATAAAAACCCTTGTGGAAGTTTAAAATAAAAAAAAGAAAAAAAGTTTCAAGAGAATAAGGGATAATCTCACAATCTCATTTAGACTTTTTTAGATTGACAGATTGAATAAACTGAGGGAATAATAGTTTGAAGACTAGCTTTCTTACACAGCCATTCAAGTAAGGAATATAAGCAGAAAAATATTGGGGAAGTTTGGTAAGAAGGGTCTTCCATAAGCTCTAAATACGAACATAATGTAAATACATTTCCATATGCCAGAAGGTCTCTGTATGGGAAGGCCTAAAGAAAGATATCTTTATTGCTCTAGATTTTCTGTTGGTTTTTTGGTTGTAAAACTGTCCTAGTTGCGGGAATAGAAGGCAGGGTTTAGCATTATGTGGTGTATTTTACACTTATCTAGGTCACCATTAGTGGTCTATATTTTTAAGGCATCAGGGGAAGCAGAAAAGTGGTCATTCTTCTCTGGCCCGGAGCTGAGGAGGGCTGATGTGGGCTGCCTGGACCACATCATTGTCACCAAAGGTTCCCTGTTCATCATTTTTCCATCCCCATGGGGCCCAGCCTTGACTAGCTCCTAGGCAGGAGGCTGCTGCTGGAAGCGGAGGGCGAGGGAAACCCCCGGAGCAGCCGAGCCATGTGGAGCCAAAGCCTGCTGCTGACCCAGCCACACGCTGGCTTGAGTCTCTTCTTGCCCTGGGACAGACACCCAGCACCGCGCACCTAGGGCACCCAGAGACACCCAGCCCGGCTTGGGGATGGGGATGCTCCGGACAGCGGAGACCGCCGGGACAGGGAGCGTGCCCAGCCCCACACCGCCCGGAACAATAGGTCCTGCTCCAAACCAGCTCTCCGGGTGTGTTCTGTCCCTGATTTTGCATTCTTCCTCGGCTGGGAGGAGGAGGTTGAGCCGCAAACAGAACCTCTCTGACGCGCTATCCTTCGCTCTCATGAGCACCCTGTGGCAGACAGCATGGGGACAGCCCCAATTTTGGTTTTGCCCTGGGCGTGGTTCCCTGATATGGTTTAACCAACCCCTTTGTTGGTTAAACCATTCTCTTTTTGTGGACTCATTTAATATTATAGTTGTGCTTACTACAAGCCTCTAAAAAATTGTGACTCAGCCTTCAGTCCCCTATAGCATTTATTTCTCCATTGCAGAAAAGGGGATGGTTTGAGTGGTCTTAATTTCCTCACTGAGTTTTTAAACCCAGGACAAAAACTAAATTAAAAAGTGAAAGTAATCCATTTCCATTTGTCCTTCATAAGTTACTTCTCACAGTATTCTTTTTTCCTATTACTTTGTCACTGTAACCTCTCGTATTATGTAAATCTTACCTTATCATTAATCGTTTTTGTCGCCTTTGCATGAATCTCATTAATCTCTGGTACATCTTTACCGAGATGAAGCAACTGAACTGAAAATAAGGTCATATGAGAACTTTCTAAAATGTAGTATTTTATATATATATATTTGTATTTCTATTTATCTGATTTATTTTATCTTGCTTTAAGAGACTTATTTGGAATAAGTTTTTATTTGTTTGTAAGAAAACTGTTTATTTTTCTACTTCTTCTGAATTTGCTTGAGTAAAGAACTAAAAAGCTCCCTTTCAAATAACCTTTACTGATAGCCAACAAAGTAGTTATTGATGTATGATACACTTCAACATCTGCAAGCTCAAACTATAAATAATGCATTATACTGAATAATAATTTTTGTGGTGTGATATCATTCAACACAGCACTACATGGGGTATTGTACAACCACATACAGTGCTGTAATTTTAAGTTAGGTATTTTCTTTTTCTGGAAGAATTTAGCAGTTCGGAAATTATATAGTCAAAAAAAGTAGATAACAGAACCAAACTGTTGAAAGAGTTTATATTCTGTTTGAACATCTGAAATGATGGCAACAATAAATTCTTCATAACTGAATATTTTATGTTACTAAGCAAATCAAAATAATATTTATTGTCTAGAAGCAAGTTCTTAGATCAATTATTACAATAATTAATGCATTACATTTCATTGGACTAAAACTTGTTTCTACACTGACCTCGCTGCCCCACTAATATTTGAGTCACTTGGCAAGAGAACACCAATACCTTTTCAACTAGACCATAGCACTAAATGCCATGTCCACTTGTTTCTTGAACACCTCCAAAGACTGTGAATCCAACACTTCCCTAGACAGCCTGTTCCAATGGCTAACAACTCTTTACATAAAGAATTTCTTCCTGTTGTCCAACCTGAACCTTCCCTGGCTCTGCTTAAGGCTCTGTTCTCTCGTCCTGTCACTAGTTACCTGGGAGAAAAGGCTGACATCCACCTTTCTACAACTTCCTTTCAGGCACTTGTAGACAGTGGTAATGTTTCCTTGAGTGTCCTTTTCTCCAGGCTAAGCAACCCCAGCTCCCTCAGCTGCTTCTCATATAACTTACCCTCTACATCCTTCCCCAGCTCCTTTGCCCTTGTCTGGACAGACTCCAGCCCCTAAATGTCTTTCTTGCAGTGAGGGGCCCAGGACACGCACAGGATTTGAGGTGTGGCCTCACCAGTGCTGGGTACAGGGGGACAATCCCTGCCCTGCTCCTGCTGGCCCCCCCATTGCTGACACAGGCCAGGATGCCATTGGCCTTCTTGGCCACCTGGGCACAGCTGGCTCATGTTCAGCAGCTGTTGACCAGCATCCCCCCTTTTGTGCTGGGCAGATTTCCAGCCATTGTTCCCCCAGCCTGTAGCGCTGCAGGAGGTTGCTGTGACAGAAGCACTTGGCCTTGGTGAACCTCATAGAGTCGGCCTCAGCCCATCGGTCCAGCCTGAATACCTGTATTGACAAAACTGACACATAAACATGTTCTTTTCTTTTTGACTTTTACCTTTGTGTAAGATGTTGCATTGGCTCCTTTTGTTTTCTTAATGAATCTTACCTTTTTTCCATTACTTAATTAACTTTTTTTCCCTTTGACAGTTGCTTTGTTTTCCTTTTATTTTGTTCCTACTGAGATCTGAGATGTAAAATATAGATTTTAATTTCCCTAAACAATTGTCAATTATATTAGTTTATGAAATACAGTGTCTCACTCTAAATTACTTTAAATTATTCATCAGCTATTTCAGAAATTATATATGTTAATATAAAGTGAGTATATAGAATAATATATTACATAGATATAATATGTAATATATACTAATAATATGGAATAATATATAATGAGAAGTCAATATATATACTAATAATATAGAATAATATATAATGAGAAGTCAAGTCAATATATAATGATTTTTTTCTGAATGCACATCTATTTTTTATGTTACATCTTTCCCATAGTTTTCTTTGCAAACAAACGAAAAAGGATTTTCTATGAAGATTATTTTGTCAGTTTTACTCTGCATTGGACATTGAGTTTTGTGTCCCTGATGATAATGAAGATATGAAAAAAGTTGTAGAACTAAGGTGGTTAAACTAATATCACCAAGTGTATTCTAATCGAGTTCCCTTTGCAGGTTGTGTTATCTGTAAGTAGGAAATTATCAGCCTTATAAAGTATGGAAGTGATTGTGTTAGCAAGGTTAAAGATTTGCAGATATAATTAAATCCAACAATTTAAAAATTACTTCTGGAAGTATACTTTTAATGCAGTATAACGAAATAACTTCAAAAGTATTTAAAAATGTTAGTGAGGGTTATAATCACAGCTCTTTTAATGAACTGTTACAGAAATCTAATTGATAATAGTGATAGCATTTGTGATTAAAAATTTGCCAGAATAAGATAATGGTGATTTGGTCAATCAATGGTTGTCATAGTCACAGATAAATCCAACATGCTTTGAACAGGTGGAATCCCTGATGAAGTTTACTGAAGACAATGGTGAATATTTCTGTTCTTGCTTTTTACCATGGTCACAAGTTCTATATTGTTGAGTGAAGCTGAAATATTCAGTGAGCAAGAGCTAGGGTTGATCACTGAGATGAGAAACACTAAGTATTTTCCCCACTGGATTGCACGAAGTGGGTCTCATATATCAAGACAGAAGTCAAATGGATCCTGACAAATGATTCTGAGTTGTATGGATCCCAACATAAGGTCAAAGGAGACCTTTTTTTACACTTGAATAAACTCAGTTATAATTTGGATATAACTTGATTTTAACTGTATGACCTCATCACAGGAAAGAAAGGGGAAGAAAATCACCATATATATATGTGCAGGGTAAACTTTCTCTCTTTAAGCTGTCCTACACAATAATGGGATATTTCTGCCAGAACTATGAAGGAATACAGGCAGCTGGACAATAAAACTTTCCAAACTACTCCAGCCCTTCATATCTACTTATATCCTCACTTGACCAACTTCTTGGTTCAGTAGTGTACAACTTCTGCTTTAAGAAGTTTAAATTAGCAGGTGTTTGTTTTTGTTTGTTTTTTTTACAGAATAATACTTTTTGTGTTTGAGTCACACTCCTCTTCAAATTAATACAACCTGATGCAAAGTAAACTTAAATTTGCTCTCTACTTTTTTGCTCTGATATGTATGATTTTTTTATCTTTTGGTAGTCTATGATTTTGACTTTTTAAGTGCCAGAAATTCTTAAAAAGTGTGAGGTATAATATGGGTTTATGTCCAATCAAAAGCATGTTTTGAAAACAGAAATGTATGGGCTTTTTCTCTGAAAATAAGAAAAAACTGATAGCTAGCGAAATTTTGCCATGAAAACATGGAAAGTGTGGAAAAGGCAGTAAAAGTCTGACTCATTATGTCATGAGCAAATATTTTGGCAGTTCACTAAATGAAGAGAAAGTGGGGAAAAAATTAATTGCAAATTATATATGGTTTCTATTTATTTAAATTTTCAGGTTATGGTTTAAATTGCGAAGGGGAAATGAATATAGTAATGAATGTTTTTCATAACACTGTATTGTTTATCTGCTTAATTGAAGATTTCACAGTACAAAGAAAGTCTGTTTTCATATGCTGGAAGGGAAAATCAAGGGAAAAATAGGAAACAGACATTAAAAAAGTGTATTCCAACTACTTTAAATTTGTAAATTAATCCCTCAGAATAGAATTGCTCTCATATTCTGAAGTATTTTGAAGGAGAACAATTCTGGCAAAATATAAGGATACAACTGTGACTCTCAAAAATATTCTGCTAAGTCTGATGTGGAATCCAAAGAACCACAAGAATTACAATGCTTCTAGTGCCTTTTTGAGAAACTCCTAAGATTACAAAAGAAATACCAGAAGGTACCCTCCAAAAAAAAAAGAAAAAAAATGAAAAATCAAGCTGCTACTACTATTCAGTCAGGATGAAAAATAGTAGACACTGTTACTAGCTGGCTATACAGTATTACTGTAGCATTTTCTAAATCTTCTGAGTCACTGGATGGATCTTCAAATACATTAGAAGAATGTTAATATAATTATGTCTTCCCTTGTATTCTGCATCAGCTGTATGTGTGGAGACTGCAGTGACTTCATCAACTGGAAATAAATCCATTAGAACACTGGTCCATGCTGGTTCACTGTAACAAAGCTACTACAAAAGGAAGAGGAAGTAAGCCCTAATACTTTATTGCTGCAACTTCTTTAAATACTGAATATATTTAGTAATACTGCATAATACTTTAAATACTGGACATACAGTATCTTTGTTTTGAAAATACTTGGCCACCTTTCCTATGAATATTTCCTTAATTTTCTTGCATCAGGATGGACAGTAATATCCATGTTATTTATCTCCCCAATAAGAACTGACAAATCTGAGAAATTTAGCATATGAAAGTGAAAATAGCTATGCCTTATCTCAGTTTATTGTTATTCTTAGCATGTGTTCCCTTTTGAAATTAATAATTTTCACTTGCCTTTTATAATTGCAGGGAAAAACAAGACCAAATGTAAAAAATCACACTTCTCTGCCATTCTTGTCACTTGATGCTCACTTCAGATAGTTGGACATTAATTTGTCTTAGCACATGCCACACATACTCCTTTTCTCTCTGGGAGTTGTGGAAATGATTGACAGTAACAACCAGAGGGGGATGAATATATTGGAATACATGGGTCTGACAATGCAATGAAACACTTTCAGTGATTAACAACAGAATAACTGAAGCATTACCTGTTTGACCTTAAAATAGGATGTGGGCATTTGTTGGTGTTGTTTGGCTTTTTTTATTGTTGTTTTTGATAGTCATACTAGTACTTCATATAGACAGCCACATTCGAGAAAACTTACACTTTATTTTAAGCATTGCTGTTTAACTCATGCCCTGTAGAGATGCCATGAGTAGCAGATGAGTGGAACAGGCCATATTAATTTCATAACAATGAACTTTATAACTTCTATATATATACACTATATTCTGATTAATGGAGAGCCTTAACTCTTGTCCGTGCTGAAGAGACTTCCAATTGAACTTTGACCATTTTTCATTGTGATCCGAGGGGAAAATTCTTTCACCAAGGCTAAAATACTGATTATTGTAATTTCTCTGTCACAGCAGTGAGCTTCCAATTAGTTCATCTATAAAAGTAAGTATTTAATGGGAAATAATATAAATTACTCAGAAATGTTTGAGGTAAATAAAACAGAATTTATAAGAATAAGAATTAATAAGAAATATATTTTACAACTTACTGCATAGAAGGAGAATTTATCTATCTGCAAATCTGAAAGTTTAGATTGGCACCATACAGTTCAAAGAGCTCTAAACACTTCCAGACATAAGAAACTCCTTTCCCAAACTTTTAAATATCTTAAAAATTTGAAGTGGGTTATTTTTAAAACAGACAGATGAAACCAAGAATGTTGTACTTGGAACAACATGGAACAAGAGCTTTGACTCTATTCCTGCTTCTACTAATAAATTTTCTACTAAAAAAATTCATTTTTTCTCATGATCACTAACAAGAGATGTTACCTTTTGTAGGTTGGTTTTTTTAAACTTAACTTAAACTTAACTTTAAACTTTTTTTAAACTTTTAATGCACTAACCTCTTTTGTATCTTGCTATTATTCTCATATAATTTTTTTATTTTTTTTATGTTTTAAGAAATATCACATATTTCAAAAATGGAATAGAAGGACATATATTGATGGAACCAGTAAAGTCTGCCTTACAAATATTAAAATCACAAACAGAACATAAGCACTAGGCACTAAGAGACCTCATTTTCACACTGAGATTTTACTTTCCTCTTTCCTTGTCGTAGAAATTTCAAAATACAATGATGCATATCGCTTTCTCATTCAGCTTGATGGTGCATTCACTTATATGTGCAAGATAAATATGATTTTTACCATTAAAATAATTTTTAGAAAGAGACCACTTAGGAAGGGAGGGTGTCAAGAAGATGGAGCCAGGCTCTTCTGAGTCGTGCTAAACAATAGCACAACAGGCAGCAAGCAGAAAGTGATGCACCACCTGATGATGAAAAAGAACTTCTTTACTGTGTAAGTGACCAGGCACTGGAACACGTTGACCAGGGAGTCTCCCCTATTTGATATATTCAAGATCCATCTGGACACAATCCTGTGCTGTGTGCTCTGGGATGACCCTGCTTTAGCAGGGAGCCTGGACCAGATGACCCACTCTGGGTCTGTAAAAACTCAACTCATTTTCTGAGTCTGTGGTTTTGTGAATTTTTATTTAAGGTGAAGTAGCATTCTTACCAAACTGATGTGCAGACTAACCAAGAAGTTAAAGTTGCAGTTGATAAACTTTTCCATATTTAAATTGCTAAGGACTGAAGAGAAACCTGTGGGTTGTAGATTGTATAAAAGTCTTATATATTCTATTCTTAAGCTATTTCTAGTATGGAAAAAAAAAAAAAAAAACAGACTGCCATGCCTAGAAACAGCTGAAATACATTTTCTGTCACAGGTGTAGTGCTGGAGGGAAGCTGGGGGAGAAGTGGTATTTTTTTAACAGATTTTTTCAGTATTTTGACAGTGAGTAGTCCATTGGAACATCCTGCTAGTCAAAACCAATTCATTTTGACAAAAATGTTGATAGAGAGAGATGGTTTTGCTTCCTTCTATTATAATTTTTATATTTGATAAATACAGTTGAACTCACTCAATTGGACTATTCACAGTGGAAATGACCTTTACTTACAATTTCTATATTACCTTTTACCTTTTTAATACTACATTTGTATATGCTAATTTTCAGGAAAATAACTCTTTAAATATTTTCTTTATTATAAATGTATGTAAATGTAGAATTTTCCTCAGGATAAATTCTGATCCATTTTGTCTAGGCTGTTTGTAGGTTTGTGTACAGAGGTCTGAGTGCCAATGACTGGAGAAGAGACCATGCATCACAAGGGCCTTTAGGCCTGGGTTTCAACAACAGCAGAGGCCAGGATATCTGTTTCCTTGGAAAACTGCAGTTTTCTTCTAATTTAGATGCTTGCATATAGGTGCTGAAAGCCTCAACAATATAATGTCAGCATACGGAATAAGACAACATTCTCAGTGGACCATGATCTTTTGTCCAGCCTGACAGAGAATGTGTCAGATCGTTTTCCCCTCACGGCTTAATTTCCTTTGTACTACATTGGATTTGTGATTGGCAGCAATGAGATGTTTGCCAAATCTTTTAAGGTGAAGTTTGTCATATATGCACCCACAGACATGCACATACATTGGTATGTAGATGCAGCAATCATAAGTTTTTTCTCATTTTGCTCTTTGATCTCAGTCATCTAACTAACTTTAGTTAATATACTTGTTCTGTTCTTCCTAACTATTAAATACAAAGAAATATTTCTGTAAAATATAAAAATCATAATTTATCGTATTTTTAATCAAATGAAATAAAAATAAAAAAATAAAATTTCACAGAGGAGTTGTACTTCATATATGATGGCTTTCTCTTGCCTGGAGAAAAGGAGACTCAGAAGTGACCTTATCATTTGCTACAACTACCTGAAAGGAGGTTGTATCAAGGTGGAGGTCAGCCTCTTCTTCCAGGCAACCAGTGACAGGATGAGAGAGCACATCTCCAGCTGTGCCAGAGAAGGTGCAGGTTGGACATCAGGAAGAATTTCTTCGTAGAAAGTTTTGTTAAACATTAGAATGAACTGCCCAGGACCATTCATGGAGGTGTGCAAATAAAGACTGGAAGTGGCACTTAGTGCCATGGTCTAGTTGTCTAGTGGATGATCAATCAAAGGTTGGACTTGCAGGTTTTAGAAGTCTTTTCCAACCTATATGATTCTGTGATTATGTGAATATCTAGAAATCTTAATGCTGCATGGCCAAATCACTTTGGTAGCTCAAAATAGTACGTACAAGGTGATTAGTGCTCACTGGAGAAAGAATCATAACAAGTTTCTTGTGAGAAAATCATGATTTAATTTAAGTTCATGACTCTTATGTTCATATGGTTCTAAATTAGTTTTTTAGGTTTTAGTTTAGTTATTACTTGCTTAGAAATTAAATGCTTTCAGATACTTAAGTGGGGTCTGTTACACTGGATAGCTTGATATATATATACTACACATTGAGCTATGATAATTAGGGAGCTATAGTTCTTTTAACGTCTTTTGAGCTCTTACCCTTTACTACTTGATCAACAAAACTTTTCTTTCAGATATATTTAATAAGTTAATAGATGGAAACGTAGTGGATTTTCTCAAAATACAATTTCCTTTTGAGAAGTGACTGTCTGAAATACTAATTTCTTACCACGTAGTCCAGTTCTCTGTGCATAAGATGTTCACATATCTGCACTACTGTGTTCTATTTGATTTAATCATAATAATTTTGTTTGTCTTCTTCAAACCAAAAGCTACTGTTGGCTTCCAATAGTGATGTGTATTGTGATAGACAGATGGTAAAGAAAAATGTGCTCCAAATATTTTACAAGCTAAAATTACTAATTAACATTAGTTAGTATTGTATTCTTCGTGGAATTAAAGGAAATAGATTGTCCCTTACTAATGATAATATTTAAGTAAGATTCATTTTTCTTTTGCCAGAAAACAAGGGAAGTCTGGTAGATTTAGAACTCAGATTTATCTTTTCTCCTGCAGTTGAAGAGAGGGTCGAAGTACACACCTTAACTAGCTTTTAATCAAATACATGTATAATTTACAAGCTCCTCACTAGGAGGAGAGCAGAGGTTTTATCATTTTTATCTTTCCAGATTCTGCCATTTCTGGCAGCACAATTTGCCATATTCTGCTTCTCTGTCCAGGGAATGCTTTTCTTCTCAGCGCCATTAAATTCCTCAAAATTATTAAAAGATATTTATGTGAAAAATTTTCACGATTATGCCATCATTAAACAGAGTTAGAATTGCAACAACTAGCATTCAATGCTAAAGTTAATGTGCTGATATCTTTTGTCAAGCAATAATCCTGCAAAGTCCTTAGCATATGTACTATGCTGCATGCAAATAATGACACATTTATCCAGAATACATCACAAGAAACCTCAAAGCTGATCTACAAACAATAATTAGACTTTTCTTTGAAGTTCAATAGCTATATATATTTATAAACTGACTTTTTGCCTCTCATAAAGAAATTACTGTAGACAATTACAAAAAGAACATAACTCAGACACACGTTTTTAGGTGCTTAGGATTGTGAGTGACTGAAATGTTAAACATTAATGACTCAAAAGATTGGCCATTTGCAAAAGCAATGGGTGATTTGCTTTGGCCAGGTTTTCACCCTGCAAGCTAAAGGGAGTGGGAGAGTTTTTGGGTGTGGGAATGAAACCTCTGATCTGTGTAAGAACAGCCCAGGTACAGAGAGTGAGCATCCACCACTGGACAAGGACTGCGACAACCGACTTTTGTTTAGACAAAGCAGTTTAGCCCTGCAATTGATTGCATTCTTAATAACCTGGGACTGACTGATGGATAAGCCTGAAGGTATTCATCCTTCTGACAAGGCATAACTGTCTCAGCTATACTGGTGTGAGAAACAGCTGTCATGTGTTAGGTGTTATAAACCCTAAAAGTCCCCTGAAGCACTCCCAGACTCATTTCTTGGGCCTTCCAGCAGAGAACTGCACATCTGTTGCATCAGGCAGTTTACAACTCCCCCACAGGTGTGGTACTTGGGTGTTCCCACCTGAAACCATTGACCTTTTTTTTCAGGAGTTCCCCTCACCCCTAATGGATCAAGACTGCAACCATCACTTTGATCAACGGACATGGAAATTTGAATAAGTCCTATCTCTGGATCCATGGGTGGTGACATCTTTCCTCTTAGCTATCTACTCTTATCCTTTCTTTCTATTTCTTTCTTTTCCTTATATGCATTTTCTTAATTGATATTTTTATACTTTTATATTGTTATATTTCTATAAATAATAACCAAAATGGCTACATACCTCCTTTCCAAATTGCAACCAAATTGTTCTATAATAAACCTGCCGTGTATAGACTGGTCATTCAGCATTGTTTCACTCTAAGCTGCTACAGGGGATCTGTTATCAATAACCTCAGTTACACCTCCTTCAGGGACAGGCTGTGACAAGGATAGATAAAAGGAAAGTACCCAGTGGATCTGTACCCAAAGGACTATTGTTGTGATTCTTTTTGGCAGAGACCCTTGATTTTTTTTCCCTTTGTGAATCTACAAAATTTTATTTTCCAGGGAAAATTGTGGTTTTGATAGTTTTTATGATTCAGACAGTGATTTTCAGTCTTAGGTTTGCTGTTTGGGAAGAAGGGTGACAGATTCACTGGTATCATAATTGCAAATTTTTGTCTCTTTGTGGTATTTGATTGTTAAATTGCCCTTGGAAAGAAAGTAGTTTGTTGATACCAGATATATATATGCCCTAGAATTCTCCTTAAAGTTCCAATCTACCCACAACAAAAAACTCCCTATCTTTGTGCATTTCTTTGTCATATTTGAGAAAGAAAAAAAGCTCTTAGTTGCAGATCCTCTTGGAAGAATCAAGATTAAAATATTTTGACAATTTGTTGTGCTTCTCACTTGTAAATAAATTAATTCTAAGATTGAAAAAAATAGAAATTGGAAGTGTCAGAATGCAAAAATTAATCCTGAACAGTAGATGGAAAAAATTAAGGAACTGAAAGCAGATGAAAGTACAAATATATATATCTTTAAATTTATTAAAAGAATAAAAAAGTAATAAAAAATAGAATCTTTTATTTTCTAGCATTCACTCCAGAGATTTGTAAACTCATGCATATTATATGATAATACAGATTTTATGCAAATGTTTTCTCTGCAATCTGAACAATAACAATAAATATTTTCTGGGCCAGTGTGAAATACCTGATGCTTGTGTAAGCACTTGCTCTATTCAGTTTTCTTTCTGACTCATAAGATTGGATCTGCTTTCTATTACAACTTAATTTGCATAATTCACCTCAAATCCCTGGTCACAAATATTTTTACAATTCTGCACAGTATGCAGTGTGTGGTATGACTTTGAGTGAATTGAAATTCTGGCACTATTTTCTTCCATAGTAAGATCACAACTAAAAGGACTTAATTTCCCAAGGAAAACAAATCGTCGGGGAAATATTTGCATTTTACAGTTTATGTAAACTACTTTGTGCCCCAGAGAAAACAGAGTACTCTTCTTCCCCACAAGTCTTTAAAATTCCAACATATAACCCTGTAATTTGAGAAAGAATAGATCATTGCCAATGATGATTCATAAGCATATGTATCATTCAGCATCATAGCTCATCAAAATTTATTTCCCAATTTACATGAGTTGAAACTCATTCACAGCCCTGTATTTTCGTGCTTAAAAATTGTATTTATCCTGTGTTTTTCATTAATATTATGAAAGGGAATGTGAACATTGCTTTACCCTATAGAAAACTTGTGTAAGAAAGAATAGGATTTTTGGAAATGTAGTGCATAATTGTTCTCATTTGACAAAAAATAAAAAATAAAAAAAATAATAAAAAAAAAAGGAACTTGGAAAGGAAAGCAATGCAACTGTGTACTGAAAAAAAAAAGTAAACAATAGTAGTATATGCTTACTGTTAAAGTTACTTGTTACTTGTATTTATTAGGAAAAGTTATACGTTTTTTCTATTTTCTCTTTTCTTCAGGTCAGGTTGTAACTTGATATATATACTACATGAATACTTCTTCACAAAAGTTTTAATAAAATCATACTAAACCCACACACAAAAAGGAGGAGAAAAAAAATGGCAAAGTTAATGAATTACATGACTGATTTTACACATATTTCTATTTCTGTGAGTTCTATTGATTTGAAACAGATTAAGACTTCTGCCACACTTTAAAAAATGCAGTTTTGAAAGACAAAATATCTCATATTGTTTTTAACTTATTAATAATGCATTAATACCTAGTATTTCACAAACCACATCTTAAATTGAAGAATCAGACACCATCTACGCATTTCCTCTTGAAGAAATTGCTATACATATAATAAAGTTTCTCTATCTTTAAATTCATTTGTTTAGCCTTGTACACTGAGGCAGGAGAAATCACTGCAACAATAATTTCAAAAATATTTCAATAAAAAGGTTTTGTTTTCATTTATTTATAATGATAACTTTAACCATTTAGACTGGATGGCTCTTGAAGGTAAACTGGGGTTTTTTTCTACAGAGAAGTAAAATTGCTGCTACTCAGAAAAATCTGTTGTTTTGACAGTGTTAAAAATAGCTCTGAAGCCAAGTTATTGGCAGATGTCTATATGGCAGTCTGTACTAGCACCAGTTATGGGAGCAGAGAAATATTTGACATTTGTATCCCTGAGTCCGATTGATGTTCACAGACATCCAAGTCTTGGGTAAATTCTTAAGTGTATGGCAACAATTAAAAGGTCATTGAACCTGAGTCAGCTCAGGTGGTAGAAAATATTTTCACAGTGCTATTCCTCCTAGGAGAACAGTATGTCTTGTTGGGCACAAAAAAGTCTTAAGTGGTTCTGATGTTAGTGAATCAACCTCTGAAATAGTTTCTGAAATGGAACATTTAATATAAAAGAGAAGGGAAGACAGGTGTTAAAAGACAAGAGAAACAAAGCTAAGGGATAACTTAAATGATGGAGAAAAATTAGAGATAAGACAAAAAATAATCCAATATCACAACAAAGATAAATAGATTTTGCCAGCAAGTGTGCTGTGCAGCGTTTCAAAAGCTCTGCATCCTCATGATCTAAATAGTACACTTACCCAAAGAATGAGGTGGCTTCTTGGGGGTTACCTACCCATAGAAACAAGGATTCAGAAAGTATGGTTTATACCTATCATTGATCTTGGCACAAAGTCAAGATAAATAAAGGCTGCACTATTTCCTCCATGGAATAGCTACAGACAAATTGGTACCTTCAGTCTGTTCAACATGAAAAGATCTGTTGTGACTAAAAAGAAAATAATTTTATGGGAAATATTCAGCTAGGCCCACTCAGAATCTGTATTTTGCTGTCAACAGATATTCACTGAGCCCTCTCAGAAGAAATTAATGTCATCTTTTACCCATATTTTAGCCTAGTTTTTCAGTTATTTTTGCTATGTAAATAAATTACATAGTGTTTAAAACTTGTCAACACAACAAACCCATTGTTTTCACTAGATTATAATTTGCACATGTTGTCTAACAGAGCTGACATGCTTCCCTGGGATCTGAAGGAATCACTTTGAGGTTTATGTAACTTGGAACACTTGTTCTCAATTCTGTCAGTACAAAAATAAACCAACATCAAAATAGCTGTCATGTTTGTTACTCAAATTATGGAAGTCAACTGACAATTGCAGAAGCCATCATTTACATTAATAACTAGGAAATGCTACTATGGTAAGTGGTTAGAAACCACTGGTATTGTAAATTATTAAGAATCCATTGGGCAGCTATTACAGAGATGTTGAAATAATTAATTAAAGTGAATACTAATAGTCTGTGGCTATCTAAACAAATATTTTGAGTATTTAAAAAAATTAACTTGGTGTCTTAGTTACAGCATCATTTATAGCTGTACATTGGATTTGGATTTAGATACCAATTCATACTTTCATACTTCCTTTTGATAGATGGAAGACTTTTGGAGTGCTTGCACTCCAAAAAGTGGCTTTCCCACTTGTTTTGACCAGGAAGCAACCAAGAAAGATCACAGTCAACTTGTTTTTTCTGTGGCAGCTGCTCTTAAAATCATTAGCTCTTTACTTGTATCATGAGAAAAAACAGGCAACAACCTAATAGGAGGAATAGGAAGAGTTTAGTAATAAAGAATTTTGATAAATAAACTGCATTAAAGCTTTTTATTTGCTGAGTCTTTCAGAAGAACTGATTTTTTATAAAGAGAAAATGTCATTGATCTATTGGATTAAGGCCTCAGCTCAACAAAGCAATCTAATTTCAAGCTGTGGTCCTTAGCTTGAAAAGGAGGGTCACGATACAGGGGCTAAGGCAGTAGAAAGAAAATAAAAGCGTGGCAAATATCCTATAAAATCTAAAATAAGTCTGTAAGATACTGGGTGAAAGGCAAATAATAAAAAGAAGTGAAAATGATCATGCTTGCATTCTAATAGAGGAAGAAAATCAAAATATAAACATTATTTTCTATTTGAAAAAAATATTGTTAATTATTTCTTTTGAGTGAATTTTGTGTGAAAATTGTCAATAAGATAATGTATCAAGAAAAGGATTATAGCACTGATTAGAACCCTCACTACTGCCTATTTATATATTGGTATAGAACTGAAAATTAAATTGGAACAAACACTTCATTTCTTCACACTTTACAAAATTATTATTTTTCTACTTTACCTCTCAGGCTTATCTTAAAATCTTTGAGCCTTCACAAATTAAAGCAACAGTCTGCACATGAAGCTATGTGTTGCATGAGAAAGAATCAGAATGGAGAACAAAATGGTATAGTAGATCTGGGAATAGGTTTTCCATGTAGAAATCCCTATGGCATAGACATTGTTTTGTTGGATGTAGTTACAGAGAAATACAATCACATGACCTGTCTCGGAACACTGTTTTTGCCACTGCCTAATGAGAAGAAATTTAAATTTTCCTATTCCTTGTTGTACAACTGATGTGTATAATTTAAGATTTAGATTTTGTTGTCACTTTCCAACTTTGTCTTTTACAGACACTAAAGATTGCTTTTAATTTCCCTCCCTTAATATTATATAGTCTTACTGGGATGGAGTATTTTTGTCCCAAAGCAATAAAAAATACAAAGACTGATAGTTTTGTGTTTTAAAAAGAAGATGTAATCTTTAATTTATTTATTTTCTTTATTTTCTTCATTTTCTTTTTCTTTATTCTCTTTATTTCCAGACCACCTACAAATTAGCACAGCTTGATCTAGCTTTTAGTGAAATCAAAGACAGTGTCTTGAAAAAAACATGTGTTTTAATGGGTTGTGACTATTTTATTTTATTTTATTTTATTTTATTTTATTTTATTTTATTTTATTTTATTTTATTTTATTTTATTTTATTTTATTTTATTTTTCATTACATAGTATTTTTTTTTATTTTAAGGTGACATGATAAATATTTAAACTGAAAAGAATAGATTATAAAAACCTTTCTTCTTGGATGCAGTGTTAAAAAGCTTTCCCTTTCCCTTTCCCTTTCCCTTTCCCTTTCCCTTTCCCTTTCCCTTTCCCTTTCCCTTTCCCTTTCCCTTTCCCTTTCCCTTTCCCTTTCCCTTTCCCTTTCCCTTTCCCTTTCCCTTTCCTTTTCCCTTTCATTTCTTTGTTGAGCTTTCCATAAAATTTGCATCGTTTTTTATCTAATCTTTAGAATTTAACTTTGCTCCTGGGTGACCAAATACGTTTTGGTCTATTTTATAAAATAACTGGAATGTTCATAATAGAGCTGTTTGCAGAAAGATAGATCTACAGATATCTAATGCATATTTGCGCTGCTAACAGAACATAATTATTTAGGAATATAAAACCAAATATCTAATTTGTTTGTGTTTTTTTTTTTAAATATCAATAGATTTTTTTAGAGCAGTCCTGTAACTGACTGAAATGGAAGACATTATTGGAACAAATATTTTATCTCAGTTTTTAGTCACTGAATCCCAAGATGCAGTACTGTTTTGGAATTTATTATTCAGGCCCTTTCTGAGCCTTCAGAGAAATCTTGTCATGCATTATAAGATGTCATATCTTGTCATGTCTATAAGACATAATACTTCATATGAAGTACCTTTGGTTCTATAATGCTTGTGGAAACATTACTTTACATAACATGGTTTCTTAGCACTCAGGGCATAGAATTTATTTTAAATTATTTTTCAGTTTATACTGATAGGATCCTTTCACTTCCTTTCATTACTTTCTTTTCTTGTCTTGTTTTTTTGTTTGTTTGTTTCTTGTTTTTGTTTATGAAACTATTGTTTTTGCTTTATCATTTTGAACTACAAAAACAGATTCTGAAGTTCCTACCTGACTAGGGAAATACAATTGTATCAGAAGTTTGATGGTTCTTGTTACTGCTCAAGGACACTCATCTAGAATGTAAAAAAAGGGCCAAAGGATAAATGAGAAACCAGTCCAGAAGAGTCATGTAATAGGATTAAAATAGGGATTGAGGGAAAAGATATGACTTTGAAAAATTTCTATCTAAATGACAATAATATAATGGCATACTGCCAATGTCAAAGAATATGCTTGACTGAAATACAGTTCTAAACTTAGTAAACTGACTGTGTTATGGATTAATGAACTATCATAAAACCACAATTCAATAATTCATTTAAACTTTACATATTCCAGAAATTTCTATTAGCTAGGATTGCCTACTAGGCACATGTCCTATCTGGTAAGCAACTGCTTTAGAATTTTCCTTTTGCAGCTTTTACCAAAGAAAACTAAAATACTGGAGCCCAACAATGTCCATTTTCAAAGTCAGAGTAACTCAAATGCATTTGCCTGCTGAACAGCTCCTTATCCTCAAACTTGAACTCCCTTTTGAGCTGAAATACTCTCTAGCATGACCCATTTTTCCATTGGCATGTCACTTGGCCTCTTTGAAATGACAGTTTCTATATGCCCTTCATACTGCAGTTATTGCAAAGCTCTTTTATTTTATTCAGAGCCCCCATCATTGTTTTGATTCATTTTTATCACTACTGGCCATCCCTGTCAAAACTTTCTAGATCTAAAAGTAATCTTAGGAGGACTGGCAGAAGTAAGATTGAAGTCTCATACAATTTTGTTCTTCATTTTAAAGTATTTTGTAGTTTGCTTGGGATGCATGATTACCTAAAATTCTTCATGCAAATAAAGACTAATTCACAGAGTAAATGGTATTTTCAAATTTACCGGTGAGCCATTTTTACATAGAACATACAGAAATGGATGAAAAAGCAGAATATTTTCTAGAATTTTAATTCTGTTGAGGATACTTCTACTGTCATGTAACAGATAAAACATTCAAGTATTGAATAAATTGGATATGGGTGTGCATGCAAATACTTTCCTTTTACATACTTAAAGATTTTTAACTGTCTCAAAATGAGTGTTAGAGCACATATTGTATCAGGAATATCTTTGTACTTTAAAACTTCCTTGCCTGAAGCTAATGTTTCAGAGAACACCTGATACTGAATTCATTCAAGAAGCTCAAGACCATTTCCATAATATAAGAAGTTGTTAGTAATCCTTAGTAGGAACAAAATCAGTTGAAAGTACAGAGTGTTCACAGTTTGCAAGTGCAAATGCAAATAAAGTCACATGCTAACAACACAAACAAACAAAAAAAGAAAAATGGACTCAGAATAATAGGTTTTAATTTTGCTAGTGATCATATAATGATAGAATGCTTTGGATTGGAATGGACCTTAAAGATCATCCACTTCCAATCACCCTGTCCATCCATGGGACACCTTTTTGCTGGACCAGATTGCTCAAAGCCCTGTCCAACCTGACCTTGGACACTTCCAGTGATTTTACTGCTACACCAAAGAGAAAAAAATTGTTCCACTCAAAAAGCCATTAAGAACTTAATCAATTTCAAGTATATGTGTAATTCAAGATTGGATGCTTGCCCAAATGTATGAATAAATATGAAACATGTTCTTTAAAAGGAAATGCCTTTTAAATGTAAAGAACTCAGGTCAATGAAACAAGACAGAGAATTTTAGTGCATCTAAGTACTTACTTAGTTACGAAACATTAGATTTACTAAGAAATACCACTTAAAGTGGTTAATATTTTATTAAAATATTTTACATCCTTCCAGTAAAATATTATGAAGTAGTTGGATACTCTGTCTAACTCTTAATGAGACAACAGGTCTTTCATCGTACTGCCAGTAAAAAATGCAGACTTGTAGGCAGCATTTTTCATTTTTAACTTTTTTTTCCCCTTACAATTACTCATAGATTTCTTACCTTCTGCTATCATCATGTTAGAACAAAGATGTGGGGGAAAAAAAAAAAAGAAATTGAATGTGACATCTCTTCATCTGTTTGGAACTAATAATGCCTTCACAGCAAACAGTTGTTTTGGTACATGCTGGATTCTGATGTAAAATAACAGTGGATGAAAACATATGGAATAGTTACCTAATTTGTGTGTGCATTTCCTGACATAATTGGGTCATTCTTGCAAGTTTTCAAGAATAAATTAATTCAGAGGGAAACTGTCAGATTATTTTGAAATAAGAATATTTTCTCTATAAACCAGAAAATAAAAATATAATATTTAGTTTCTTTGAATAAAATTGTCACAGTTGAATGATACTTTAGTCTTTTTATTACTGTCATTTTATTAACTTTTTATGCTCTAGAAATGTATTCAGTTCTCAGTAGAAAGCAGTACAGCATATTCCATAAAAACTAGCCAAAACTCCCTGTCCAGCTCCTGAATGTGAAATATTATAGATTAGGATTGTCAGTGTTCACCTAGGCAGGGAGAGCCCCACCACCTCCATTGCTGTGCTGCCTCACAGGCTTTCTGTGGCCCCTCTGTACAAGCTGCCCCTTTAACAGCTGAAGTCTGCTTCTTGTGCTCCTGCTCACCAGCTCTACAGAGACCGCAGCAGATATCTAATAACCCAATCTGCCTTGATCAGCAGTCCACAAAATAGAACTACTCACCTACTGGAGAGGAAACACTGAAGGTTCTTCCTTCTCAAGGCACTGTTTCCAAAGCCCTGTATCCATGAGGTGGGAACAAATGCACCAACTCAGCCACGCTGATGGCGCTATTCACCACATGTGAACCTTTTGTGAACCTTGGCAAAAGGCTTATGCACAGGGATGTCCACAGGTTCTCAGTACTGTCAGGATTCGGGTGGCTGTGTATACCTAGAAGGCTTTAGGAGAGTGTAAACACTTTGGTTTACATTAAGGAATGTAATACTCTGCCCTGAAGCCAAGGAGAGTAATGGCAAACTTTCCCCAAAAGGAGGTCACACTTTCCAGGTGACATAGGCATATATTAAGTAAATGTTCTTAAGGGTGAAAACAACATTTAAGCAAATATAAAATTATTCATTTTCACATTTATGCAAATTAAGACATTTGTAAAATGAATAGACAAATATCATCAGTTTCTTAATTGCTAGACTTATTAAATTAATTTAAAGTTCTAGCTAGCAAACAAACAAAAAGGTAAAAAACTTGATTCATTTCTGTGTTTCATTTATTTTTCATTTTATTTGTTTAACATGATAAAAGATGCAATACATATATTATAAATAGGGTAAGGATATTATTAGTAACTACCAGAGAGTTGAAAGAAATAGCCCAGTCTAAAATCTTGAGCTCATAGTCTAAAGGAAAAAAATAAAATAGCTTTGAGTACCTTGAAATGTCAAAATGAAGGTAAAGGAATTTTGATTACTATCTTTGCTATTTATGACAAAATAGTGAATGCATAAAGACACATAAGGAAATGCATTATATTCTGATGTTATCAGTGTTGTAAATCTTCTGCAATTTTTTCTGAAGTGAGCAAATAATTTATCTTATGTCATTTAGTTTGGGATTTCATAACCATGTTGTTATAAAACAATGGCAGATAATATTCAGGGCCAAAGAAAAAGAATCATTATTCTACTCTTTGCAAGTAAATATATCTATATACATATATCAGAGAATTCTAAATCTGCAATGGAAATGTTCAGAAGACTGATAAATAATGGCCAGTTTTAAGTTTTTAGAATTGACTTCAGTAAAAAGTTTTATCATTAATATTTTTTATGCTAGTGTTTGTCTTACATGTTTTTAATTATTGTCACTATGTGGTCAAAACTACTTTGACCAATTAAATACATCCACATTTAAATATAATACTCAACAACCATATCTCAAATTTACTCAATTAATACTATTATAACGCCCTCAGCCCACTGTACTATGGAAAAACTGAAACAAGCCCTTAGGTCACAAATAAATCATCCTGAACATCAGTCATTTTGTAGAAAAGTGCTACTTCCCAATGTTTGAATCAATTTTTCCCCCTATTAAGAAATAATTTCCTGAAATGTTAGAAAATAAATGTTCCATTACTGATATTATTTGAGGGAGAGAGAAAATTAAAAGTATTCATAATATTTTGCTGTGAGATAATGATCTTTTTATCTGTACAGGCATGGAGACAAAAAAAAAATATAAATAAACATAGAGGGGAAAAAAAAAACCCTGAAAAAACTGGAAACAACACACCAGAGATAAGAATAGTTCAGTACCTACTGCTTGTACTTTTCATTGTAGTAAAATTCCAGATATTGGGGTAACTAGGCTGCAAAATATAGAGCAGGAATTGTGCTATAATTTTCACTATAGCTTCTTTCCTAAATGGCAAAATTCCTGAGCACTTCATTAAAGGTATCACTGAACACTTCATTAACAATAACACATTTTATGCTCTTTAGGGAAAGGTTTTGTCAGTTACTGTGTTGGGTGAATGGCTTGTTTGGTTCAGATGGGAGTGCCAAGGTACCTCTCCTGTGAGGCAGTTTAAGACTGTGGATCATGAACAGTTCCCTGGTGGAAGGCCCCAGAAATCATAAGGATACTTATTTCCTGTCTTGAGAAGATCAGGATGCATAGATAAAAGAAAAAAAAATTATTTTTGATAAATAAACATTTTATCTATGTTTATTAAAAACTGCAATTTTTAATTCAGTGTGCACCGACTAAAGCCAGTGTGAATATATTTGACTATTTCAGAACTGGAATATGCTTCTTTATGGGTTCAGTTTCATCTTTGGGTTTTCTAAATGTCTAATGCTTTCTGGACATTTCTGATGAGTGTGTGAGTGTGTATAATGAAACAGATAGATAGATAGATAGATAGATAGATAGATAGATAGATAGATAGATAGATAGATAGATATGAAGAGCTGTCTTACCATGACTGCACTTCACCTAAATACTTACAAGTTTTATTTCTTCAGTGCTGGATAAAAAATTTAAAATGACATAAAACCTCCAAGCTCTAATGAATTGTAATCTAAATAACATATAAAGGTTCCCTGTGACATAAAGGGAGAAATACAGAATTGAAACTGTAAGGACACCAGATATTTTGTAAGTATATTCAAGTAATTAGTGTCTCTAGGGTTGGAAGATATCAGTAAACTGTATAAGTGAAATAAGTGAAGCACCTCAGTGATTATTTGAACCTTTTTTTTCATATATGATGGGAAGAGTTATGATATATTGAAAGTGCTGAATTTAGAAGGGAAGTTAAAATTAGCCCTAGGCTATGCCTAGAGCTTGCAATATCATAGACACACCTTTAGAGCAACCACAAAGTTTCTAGAGCTCAGAATTATGAAGAAAGTTTTCAATACGACATTATAGTGGGTCAGCTGCAGACAGAGAGCCTGAGGCTTGGTTTATATTACAAAGTTTTGCTGCCAGAGCTATATCAGCCTGTGCTACAACAGCAACAACAAAGAAAACAGCAGAAACCCTCTGTGACACCTGTAGGCTGGCAAGTCCTCCTCTTCTGTCCACAGAAGAGAATTTATGGCTGCCCACAGCAATGCATTGCAAGGCATGTAAGAAGGTGGAAGTGATACAGTTTAGTGATAGGAATGTAGTGATGATTGTTAAATTATAGACATGTAGAAAAATTGAGATTGGCATGGATGCAGAGTGACCTGGCCCCCCAGGACCCACTTAAGCTTTGCTGCTTATAGAGTTCAAAGCTCACTGTGGAAACAGTTTCTAATTGGGAAGTGCAATTTTTCCCAGCTGCTGTAATTGCAAGTCCAGACACCTGCCCAAAGCAGCCCTTTCCAAAGTGGAGCCTCCACCTTCATAAAATGCTGAAAAAGCCAAAGAGGGAATTTACTCACCTGACCTTCTAAAGGGACAGACACCTCCTGCCTGCCCAACGATTCCAGTTCTGATCACGCCAAGGAGCGCTGAAGAGACAGTAAACATATTGGGGCACAGATAGATATGCAATACAATAGCATTGAGTTACCTAGGGCAGCCCAAGATCTAGTTTGTCCTTACAATAACGCGTATTTATAAAACGAATTTTGCTAAAACCACCTCAGAGTTGACTTAAGCTATTATCCAAATGAAAATTCTGGAATTTGTATTTCCCAATATTTGAAAAATTTGGAGATAATTGTAGGCAAACCCCATGTGTTTATTTTTCATGGTTTTTTTATGTATTTTTCAGCACACCCTGAGCTTCATTACACAGTTTATTTTAGCCACTTTACAGTAATTGAGCTATAACTTAAGCAAAGATTCCCTTATGCTGTGATTACTTTCGTATAGAAAATACTAAAACATATCTCTGGAAGATATTAAAATACATTCTGTTAAACTTGAAGTTTAACAATAATAGGAATAAACATCAGAAAAGTAAAAAAAGAGAGTGATAAAAATGTTCAATTACTTTTACATCATACTTCAATTGCTAAGAAGTCAAACTATCATTTGCTATTTTCATATAAACTATATATGAAATAGAACCATGAACATAATGAAGGAAATTAAGTAATTACCACGACTAATGCATCCTGTAGTATAGAAATTATAGACTTTTTGAAAAACAGTGGTGATTTCAGGTGTTGGGGTGAGGGGGGAGTGGGGCAGGGGCAGGAAATTCTGTGTATAAATCACAAGTTTAATTAGATCTTTTAAAATTATTCCTTCCCTATACAGTTGCAGTGACCCTAATCAGAATACCATTGTACATGAGGAGTTAGTGATGCACACAGTAGTGAACCTGAGTAGGCACAGGCCTGTGCTCTGTACCTATATGTCTTGGCCATCATACATGTAGCTCTTTATTTCAATATAAGCTCAGCCAGCAAATCCTGATGGAGAAGCCCATAGTTGTTCCCATTGGGTACCAGTGATTATGTCACCTGTGTACCCATCATAAAGCAAGAAGATTTTTCTCATTTGGACACTTTTACTTGACAGCAAAAATGATTGATAGAATTGTTTTCTACTAAGAAAGTCTTAGAAGGTTCTAAGTACCAAAATACCAAAATGCTGGTGAACCTTTCTGTGGAGCCAGCCTTGCTCTGATCAGAGGTGCCTTGCCACTTGATGCTGTCCACTTTAGGGTTCCCAGAATATGAAGCAACATGGAATTATCTATTCTGCTTCTCTTTTCTATTCTTATGTAAACTGTCATAGAAGTTATCAATATATTTTGGAATCTGCAATCTGTCATTTTTACTCAGAACAGAGTAATGCATTAGCCACAGTGTAGTACAGTAATCATAGAGAATTAATTCACCTGTAACATACTTTTCTGCAACCAAGGGAAATGAGAAAATGTGGTTAGTACATTTTATTGTACAAGTAAGATATAGCATGAAAAAGATAGCCTTAATATTGAGTTTATACTTGTAATGTATCTTAGGATAAGTGATTTAAGGCACACTCATAGTGAACATCATCATTCTTACTTTCTCAAAAGGTGGGTGGAAGAGAAACACAATTCTTGGTTTAGTAGCTATGGGAAAATCTCCTTTCCTCAAAATTATGTTTTCTGGTCATACTCACTTTCTGAAGAACTCTATTTCAGTATCACTTCAAGGCACTTCAAATGGTATTTTTCTTACTGTCTTCTAGTTTCCAGTCAGAAGATATTTTTTCAGCCTTGTTTTTCATGATACAAGAAACATGAAAAAGTTATCTCAGATACAGCTTAGTTTTCAAGAAGCTCATCATGGGAACTTGCTTGTCAAGTAAGCATTTTAGCTTTAATCTGCACATAGCAAAATTAGTAATATCAATTAAATCAGTAGTTGCTTAAAAACCCCCAAAATAAAACCTTAAATAAAAAATAAGAAATATTTATTAATGGGAAAGATGATTAATAATTACCATCAGTTGAACTTTGAAGGTTGTGTCTTGAATAAAAACAGTCAAAATCAGACAAGTTTATTTAGTGTAAGTTCAATAACTGAGATATCTAGAAAAGGCAAAATGTAAATGAAACATGACACCCTTCTTCCCCATTACTTAGCATGGATATTTTCATCTCTATCTCTAGTTATTAGATTGGCAAAGAATACAAACTATAATAAACTTTATGATGCTTGTCTAGGAAGCTTGAAAAAATCCCACACTGCACTAACGCATTTCACTTTTTAAATTGGCACTACTTCTCCTTGCAATACGTGTAAGAAACTAGGCAAATCTCATGCCCTGTTTGAGGAGAGGCATTGTGGTTTCATTTTAGTTTCCTTATCTGAAACAGTATCAAACACCCATCTGAAGGCCTGAGTATCTGTAATGCAATAAGACCTCTTCAAACCTGTAGAAAATTTAAGGCAAAAGTCAATCTAAGATCTCATGAAGTATCAATAAGACAATATAGTCAGGATATTTCACAATTTGCTAATTAAATTTCTTAACAATTTTCCTAAATATTTCTAATTTACACGAGTAACAATGGACAATTTGTTCCATTTTGCAGTTCCAGGCTGGACAGACTGGTTCAGGAACATTATAATTTACTCAAATTATACTATACTGATACTACTTCTTGTCTTGATTAAGATATAATAGAGTTAAATATGATAATAAATAATATAGAGTGGGTCTGCTTTTTGCCTATGCATCATGTAATTATATTAGTAATTGGCACAGATTGGCACAGATTGGCACAGATGATAATATAAATGTTACTACTGTAACATAAAAGTTTCTGAAAAGAATAGAAGAAAAGAGGAATAATAATAATGACAATAACAATAACAATAGTAATAATTTTTAATTGAATATATTTATATGTAAAATCATAAAATATTTAAATTAAAAAATAGAATGACACTCTTAGTTCACTGTAATGTCATATCAGGGCAATGAAATGTTTACTAAGATTTAGCCCACCTGCTTTCTAGTCACCATATTTTTGAAAATGCAACATGAGATACAAGACAACAACATGAAGAACAGCTCTGATTTGCAGAGATGTCAGGCAGACTTTCTGACAGAGAGGATAAAAGTGAAGTTGATGCCTATAGGGGAAACTAGAGAGGGGGAAGGAAACAAGACTTAATTTTCGTTTTAAAAAATTAGATAGTAAAATTGTAATTTTTGTCTGGATTAAAATAAATAATTAAGATTTAGGACTGTTTTCAGAGAAATTGAGATTACCTACAGCTCAGAGCATAACAGTGAAACATTAAATATTTGTTTGAGTTTTTTGGGAAAAAATGCCTAAATATACCCTTGGTCAAAGTCATAAATATGAAACTTGTTCAGGGAATGGAGATCTAGAAAAAAGAGTGTGTTTTTACTTACTTGATAATGAATTTTGCTGAATTATCTACCAGTTTAAGAATGCTATAAGTAAAGATGCACAATGCATAGCATTTATACAGTTATATGAATATATATAAATCTATATGAAAATGCACTTCTGCTTACTGATATTCTCTCAATAAATTAGATGGCTAGCTCTAATCAACATGTCTAATAACAGTCTAATTTCAAAATTTATGGATAAAATACAAGGACTGAAGGGAAATCTAGAATTATTTCTTGAATTGTTTCATGAGCAGCCTCCCCTTTTTTTGTAATGGCTACTCTACTATACTGAGACTAATTAATCAAGAACATCATGTACATATCAGAACAGACACTAAAACACATTTTACAGCAACAACAGTGCCCCTGAGAACAGCAGACATTTTTTATTAAGTTATTCTGCAAACCATGCCATACCCAAAAAATTCTGATGGAATGAAAGACTTTCCTGGGTAAGGAGACAGAAAAAAATATGTGGTTTTTGATTTTAAGAAGGCTTTAATGTTGTCTTTAAATACGGCTCTGGTGAAATCACATTTTCAATAATTTTCAATTAAAAAAAAAACAGAAGAAGAAATATGAAAATTAAGGGATCATAAAAAGAGACACCTTTGTAAAGCTAGTCACATTTTATGATAGATCAATAGTAGTATCATATATGACATACAGGACGTAAATAAATTGTTATGTTCGCTAGTGTTGATTAAAAAAAAAAACAAAGACTGAGGTTTTTCTCCAATATAAAACTTTTTCAAAATATGAAGAAATTAGAGAGTAAAATGACTGAAAAAATTAGAATATGTGATGCATGATGAAAAGGTAAAGAATATGTTGACCTGGGGAAAGAAAGAGCAAGGTCAAATATTTTGAAAATGCAAAAAGTTAATATAAAGAAAGTAATCAGTCATTTGTCATACCCACTGTGTGGGTAGAACACAAGGAAATTGTTTATTTTTCAAACCCATAAAATTCATGTTAGAAATTCCAACTATAAGGAATGTTTACTGATCTAGGGAGGCTGGGAAATTCCCCATGTGAGATATTTTAAAAAGCATGCCAGACAAACATCTACCATTGATTTTTTATATAAAATACCAAAAGAGCTCCCACAGGACACTTCTCATCAGAAAGTATATAAACATTAGGATCTCTCTTTACGTTCTTGTAGTTGTAGTTAGTACCCATCAAGGAGGATGCGTATTCATCATTTCCATGTCCTTTGGCAGTGAGAAGAATTTCTTGGAAATGTGTTATGAAAATGTATTGACTCCATGCTGATCTCTGGTTTCCAGTGGAAGTTGCCTACCCAATTAATTATTCTGTAAAATATGTTCTTCCCCTTGAGTGTGCTTGAAAATAAAATGATTCATATAGAACAAGTTTAGAAGAGTCAGTGCCTGTGTATACAGTCAGTGGTGATACAGCCTTGAAAAGAAAGTCCAGGCAGATAAACAGTCACAAATCCCCAAAAGTCAAAAATGTCAAAGCCATGTGTCACTTTGGCATTTCCATATTAAAACTTCAAATGGGTTTTAGGTCAAATGAAGTTAGAAAGTCATAAAATTTTACAAAAATTCTCTAGGAATGGTAGGCTACTTTTGAACTCTATAGCAATGGCCAGAACAATGTAGTAGTGAAATGTCCCCAGGACTGGCATGTTAGTGAAGAGACCCTGTGAACAACTAATTGTTTGATGAGGTTCAAGCAGAAGCTGTGTTAGGCTATAAGGTTAAATAATAATTTGGTGATGGCTAGGAAGATGAAAATATAACCCAGAGTAACTTTGGATGATTATATAAAAAAAAAAGCCCACAAACTCAGAAGAATGTATATGTATGCTAATATAATGAAGTGGACCAAGATCAGCACATGGACACAAGGAATTTTGTCATAGGCCTCATCAAGTACGAGTGACCAATCACCTCTGTTAGTATGATTCTTTCCTTGTTACCGTTTTGTGTAAAAGAATGTGCTTGTTTCCTAGGTCAGCCAGCTGTATTAGATGCCTGGCATGCAATTCTGAGGGATTGCAATAAAATAAAACCTTTTTTTCCTGGCAAGTTGATGAGCTCTTGCAAGCCAGGTGAAAGAATCCTGCTTTTGGATTAACAAGTTGAAAATGGACCATAAATTTGGCAGCAGCACCTCCGCTCTGGCTGATATCCGTCAGGCTCTAGCCTCTTGTGCCCTTATTTTCATGCCTTGCAGCACAGCACCTTGGCTGCAGAAGGTACATCATTACCTTCCCTTTTGGGTTCAGGGAAGACTTGGTCAGTTGCCAGTCACCTCTGTGTGTAGGGATGAAGGGGTGAGAGCGACTAGAGGACTCTAGAAGCTGGAGTAGGTCTGCAGCCTTTGCAGATTATATGTGCAAGTGGTACTGATTGGGGAACCTGGCATTCAGGGGCAGCTACTGGGCAGATGAACTACTGGGGTGTCTGAGCCCAGCTACTCAAGGGATATATATCTAGATATATGTGTGTGTGTATATATGTATGTATGTATATATATATATATTTATGTACATCTATATATATGTGTGTGTGTGTGTATACATATATTTATACACCCTTTTTTTTTTTTTTTTTTTTTTTTTTTTTTTTTTTTTTTTTTTATGAAATCCTGTGTCATAAAGCAGAGATTCACAAACTCCCTGGACATCTTAGATAAATCAACAGAGAAGGAAAACATTCTGCACCATAAAATAATCTAAACTTGAAAATTCTTATAATCAAATTCTTTGTATCATTGTAGAGAAATGCATTAATTTCTAAACTACTTAGTATGCCATTGTTTCTTTCTTGAAATTGAAAGACTATGGTGTTTATCAACATGCAATGGTGTTTGTTCATTATGTTGATTTTTATTACAGGATCCCACAATTTGAAATAATTATGAAAGAAACAACAGAACCAGATTTTTGATTGTTCATTGTTTGCGGCATCTGTAGGAAATATGTCGGCTTGACATCAACTGTTAACAAGCTTTATTTAAAATTTAGGGAAAAACAGTTGTAAATTATAAACATTGTCTATAATAGAGCTTTGTAGTTTACATAATTATATTCTGTGAAAGAAGGGAGGCAAGCTTGGTCTGACTTCATTTTTCCATTAGAAAAGATTCAACTGCCTTCATCCCATGATACCAGCTGCACTGTGCTTTGTATGAGATCACTGTGCTTAATTTCAATAGCCTTCAGAAAGAGTTTATTTTTTAAGTCCTGTCTTTTGCAGATGTGCCAAGGGAAAGATAATTTTGGTTTCTCTAATCATATGCAGAAAGCTAGCCCTGTTCTTAAGCTTTACTTTGCATGGTGCTTTCAGAAGAGCCTGTATAGAAATCATAGTTTCAAATTGAAGTACATTTTAAGTCAGTCTGTTTCCCAAAAGGATTCTCCTAAAGTACTTAGAATTTGTACTAAATATGAATATTTTTTTACTGATGGGTATACTAAATGCTTTTTAAAAAGAATGTGTGTGTAAAGATTTTGCAAATATAAGACCAATATTTAAAGAAAATGTATTAAAGGGTAATGACAGGAACATGTAATTTGGCTCAACAAAGCTTTCAGATACAATGCCCCTTGCACTTTCATCAGAAACTTTCATTGAAGCACTGAATGCAGATTTATGGTGAATACAACAGAACAATTTTTTTTTTCAAATAAATTTTCATCTTGCTCTTCTAACTTAGGCTAAAAGGCTTATGAAAAAAGCATACAATGAAAGAAAGTCTATGATTTTGAAAACTTTTAACTCCCTTTGATTTAGTGAAGATATACTGTATGTATTTCCCTCTTCACAAACCCTTGAAAATAAGCCTATACTTTTATTTCATGTTTCTATTAGACAAGGAATAATATTTAAAGTCATGTCTCTTGGAACTGCAATTCTGTACTGTGAATGTTAAATGAAGGTTTTAAACTTCTATCTTGGCAATACAGATGCTCAATTAAATAATTTTTTGCTCACAAACTTTACTCATTTCAACTGAAAATCAACTTTGGATGAGTTGTTTCCTAAACTTTGGGGAAAATTGGCAGTATTAATTAATTAACTAAATAGCCCAATTGTCAAAGCATTTAAGATATTTACAGTGTAAAAGTATCACATCTCATTTGAATAAATTAATAGTCAGTAACAATGTTACATGTATTAAGATTAAAATAATCACTGTGATTTTTTTCTGTATGGCAAATAAACATTTCTAATTGTATATTTCTTTTTTTTGAAGGCAAATTCATTGCTGTTTTTATTAACAACAATCAAACTTTGATTGCATATGCATGTGCTTGGAAATAATTTGAAATTATCTGGTTAAGATAAGGAAAACAGATTTGATTAAAGAAAGGGAAAGCATTGGAACATCCAGTCAATTTTATTGTGTGGATCAGACAGCAAGACAGACTTGCACCTAGTGGCAAAAAAACTCCAAAGAATTCACAACAAATATGAATAGCAGCAGTAAAGCAGCTGTATATAAAACACACTACAATTGTGAAATTATTATGTGAAAATAGTACATTAGCTTGTGCAACATCAATAACAAAGTAAGCTTTCTAATCTTCAAATATTATTTGTGCCTTGAAATGAAGGAACAGAGAAATAATGAGACCGTTTCTTAATGTTAATCCTTTCTTAGAAGATTAGAAAGTAAAACTAGCCAAGCAGATCCTGACTATTTCTTAGAGCAAGCTTTTAATCACATTATAATGTAGCTGAACACAGCTTGGCTGGATGCTTATTTAATTATAATTAAATGCTTGCAACACATGTGTCAGTGACAATACCCTTATTGCTAGACATCAACACTTGGATATATGTCTAATGGTGATTCCACACTGAAGCTGTTGGGAAGTGTCTTGAATAGTCTACAATGTATTATATCTGAGAAAAGAGATTGCAAAGAAAACAAAACAAAACAAAACAAAAAACCCAAAAAAAAACCCAAAAAACAACAACTCAAAACAACCCTAGTATTGTATTACCAATGATCAGGAAAAGTGCTGGAGTAACAGCCTGAGACACCTACAGACTTTATTGGTACACAGATTTATCACTTAAAAAGTTTCTCTAAATTGAAGTGTTTCTGCATTTAGATGATTACTCTCAAAAGTTCATAGCCCTGTTCTTGTTTAGGTAGGATAGGTATTCCACTCTGAATTCTATAGAGATGCCACATTTACTATTAAATTTTCCACCATCTTATAATATAGCTCCTTTCATTTATATTCAGAAAAAAAAATTAAATATCTTAGTTTAATCCAAGTTTTAAATATGAATATTTGAAGTTCTGCATATAATTGTCTTCAAGCTTCAGTAATAACCTAGAGGTGTTTTTATAAAATCATTTTACTTCCCCCTGAGGACTAAACTGTATCACAAGAAGATCTTTGATTTCCGTGGGTGTAATAGTGACATAAATAAACTCAGGGAAACAGCAAAGAAATGGCAAAAAATCTGACAGATCAAACAAATGTATGTGTAAGTAGACTATATATATCAGCTGTCATCAATATACAGAGCTATTTGAATCAACTGTCTATTCACCATTTCTCAGTGCACCTAAGACATGCCTAATTGTCTAATGGTGTAGACAGGTCTTTCAGAAAAGTCTGTGCAGAACTTCCTACAGGTTAGCAGATGTATTAAAGGCTTACTCTGAAGGGTGTCATCTGGTAATCACTGATCTACAACAGTTCAACACCTACTACTGAATTCTGGATGTCCCCTGATTATCATGTAACTGGTAGTGTAAATAAGTGTGCCTTCTTCAGATAAACAAGGAAGGGGAAAGTTTCATTCCAAGGAAGCTAAAGTTTCTTTCCATATTTTGGAATTGCCTCATTGAAGCATCATTCAACCCTACTTAGAACAGTATAAACAGGTGGTAGTCTGCAATCTTTGCCAGTCTTGGCATCTTCTGTGATGTCACATATGTAAGCTCCCAGGTTTCAATTTTCTCTAGAAGTATTGTCTGGGCAACAGTTTGTGGATGACAGCAACCTGTGTGGTGAGGTTGATACTCTAGAGGGAAGGGGGGAAGTGGCACCATCCAGAGGTACCTTGACAGCTGAGATAGGTGGGCTCATGAAAACCTCATGAAGTTAGCAAGGCCAAGTGCAAAATCCTGCACCTGGGTAGGGACATGCCCAAGCACAAGTACAGATGAGGCAATGAGTGTGTTGAGAGCAGCCCTGCAGAGGGCTTGCGGGTATTAGTGGCTAAAAAATTGTATATGGACTGGAAATATGCGCTTGCAGCTCAGGTGGACAACTGTATCCTGAGCTGCTTCAAAAGAACCATGGCCAGCAGGTCAAGGGAGGTGATTTTCCCCCTCTACTCCCTTCTCATGATGCCACCTGGAATACTTGATCTAACTCTGAGGTCTGTAACATAAGAAGGATATGAACCCACTGGAGAAAGTCCAGGAGAAACCACTAGATCAGCAGAGGACTGGACTACTTCTCCTATCAAATCTCTAGGTATTGTTCAGCCTAAAGAGAGGGTCTGGGGACACTCTCTAGAACCTTCCAGTACCCAAAGGGAGCCTAGAAGAAAGCTGGAAAGGGACCTTTTACAAAGGCATGGAGTGATGATGATGATGAAGAAGAAAAGGATGATGGCCTTAAACTGAAAGAGGGCAGGTTTTTGATAGGATACTTAGAAGAAATTCTTTACTGTGAGGATGGTGAGGTACTGAAACAATTTGCTCAGAGAAGCTGTGGATGTCCCATCCCGCGAAATTTGCCTAAGCCTAAGTCTCAGAGAACAACTTCAGCTTTGCATATCCTGGCTCTCAGGAGGGTCTTCAACAACACTTCTATTGTTACAAAGCAAGGAGGGGGAGCTTCAGTGTTGAATATTCAATACCAATTTTTCATGGAATTGTGAGCATGGTGGTGTTGGGGGCCAGGGAGTTGCAATTTTTTGACAGGGAACACGAAGACACAGGAAGCGGAACTTCTTTTCGTTTTCCCTGTTTGCAGAAGGGGAGTGGGGAGCTCTCTTTAAAAATAGAGAGCAGAAACACAGGGAGCTATTCTTGCTCTTTCTGGCTGCAAGGCCTCAAAAAGCTTTCTTGATGAGACCATTACAAGAACTTGTGGCTTTTGATGTACTCTGAGTTAGACACATGGAAGAAATATTCTCAAGAGGTCAAAACAACATCTTGCCTTTTTTCCAAGGGGGGTACGTGCAGTTACTTGGGAACAGTAGCCATCTTGTTTAGTTTGTGCCTTTTTTGGTTAAACGGTGCCCTCTTTTTTACAATTTTCTCTTTATTGCTGTGTTTATTGCTATCTTTAGTAAATTACGATTCTGATATTTTTAACTTCTTGTAGTTTGTTTTTCTTTGTTTTTCCCCATCACAGTTGTGGAGGAGGGAGAGGGGTGTTCAAGCAGTCATGACTTTTTCCCCACTGAGCTTTATTTTTTTCCTTTAAAACCACCACACAAACAGTATCTTCTGAAGGGAAAACTCAGCCAAATAGAAGCAGGCCAGGAAGTTCCTGAAGTGCACAGATAATAAATTTCTTCTCTAGCCACTCAGTTTTTCATTTTATGCAAACTTGATGAGAATTCCCCATGTTGCAATGCTCAGGTCATTACTGATGAGCTGAACAGTACTGGACCCAGTACTCACTTTTGGGTTACACCATTATTTACTTGTCTCCAAGTGGACTTCATGCAATGGTTCACAACACTGGAGGTGCTGCCAAACAATTGATTTTCCATTCACCTCATTGTCCACTTACCTGAGCAGTACTTTCTCAGCATAGCTAAAATTCATGGCTATGTAAAGAGAAATAGAGCACTGACATAGTTTATATTCTATCTTTTCTTCTGAAGTGGTTACAGAACTTGGATTTCATATTTAGAAGAGCTTTCTTTACTCTTTTTCTCGACTAAAGAATTCTCTTCAGTAAGTGTTTTCTTTCAGGTAGTTCTAGTTTTAGACTCAATCCATGAGGGTTGCCAATGATTTGATTTGACAGGACCACAGATACAAGACAAAAAAAAAAAAAAAGGACTCAGTATCATCAACATGAGTATAAAAATAATAACCTTGGGTACTATTCTGTACTTATAAATCAAGAGCTATAGTATAACCTTGGAGCAAGCATGAATAATGCTTTGGCCTTTTTTTCCTACCCCATGTTTATAGAAGTATAGTCTCTTGTGCTTTGGTTTGTTGTTTAGCTAAAAGACAAAGTAAGCAGACATAAAGCTATTGTACATTGATCTCATAGAAGAAGAAGAAAAAACTTTCTAAAAGTGTGTAACATTTTTGGATATATCTTTAAAACAAAAAATAGATATTCTTTGGCGATTCTCAGCTAGTTACATTTTCACACATTTCAAGACTTGTCACTTGTTTACATTTTCAGTTTTTATTCTAATGAGTGTTACATAAATGACTAACCTGTGTGGGAAAAAAAAAAAAGGGGGTTTACTTTGGGTAAATTATAGTCTAGAGCATTTTCAAAGGGTTGTCTGAATCCTCATTCTGCAGATCTATTATGACAGGCTGATGTCAGTACCTCACATTTGGCTCAGAGGTACATGTATGCAAAAAAAGCAAACCAATCTGGCTTCAGACTGACTGTTTCAATCACCAGCTGGCTAAGAATACTAAACTATACATTTCCCAGGGAAAGATTATAGAGTAGAAAGCCCTAATCCCCATACCACCTCCAGATTCTCATGAATTAATGCATTAGTTCATAAATAAATTACATACTCAAACCTCTGCCTAAACTATGTTCAGTCATTTCCTTGCATCCCTATGGGTAGCTGAGTGTTCACTCAGATTTCTTTAATTACTGGTTGACATCAGAAGGAGAATTGAACTTTCTCTCTTCCCTCTCCCCACATGTATACTACACACTGATATATTTTTAGTAAAACCAAAAGAATGGATAGATGAATGGGCGACATTTTTACTACTTCCTGAAATAACGCTTACTAATTATTGAGATATAAATGTTAAAGGTCATATTCGTATGGCAAATAGATAATGATACTTAGGGTATTTAAAATGGTATTTTTTTTTTTTCATTAACTTTTTAGGGGTCAGTAGTACAGTATTTCAAACTATTTTTCATGCTTTACACTATCTGCTAATTAGGACAAATTTATTGGTATTCAGTTACTCAGCTCTCTGTGAAAGTTAGTGGAATAGGCAGCCTATGACATTTGTAGGCACCATTTCATTCATTGAATGCCACAGGAAAGAGCAACAAGACTAATTCTTTGTACCCATTTGTATTGTCAAAAGAATGGAAGAGATTTGGTGATTTAAACAACAGTTTTACTGTGGCTCTAAGACTGAGAAAGAAATTTCAGGTTGTGTGGAGAAGTAGAATGTGTTTTCCTTTTATTAACATCTACTGCATGACTTAGGCATCACTACATGGTTGGTGCTTTTTACAGGCATCAAATTCTTATGCATTTACCAGGTAGCCTGAACAAAAAAATTAACTAAATAAAGGTTTTTTTCTCTTTCCAAGAAAGCTCAAGAAATGTTTCTGGGTTGTTTTTTTAGGTTTTTTTTTTTTTTTTTAGAATAAATTAGTAGAAAAATACTACTAAGAACTTACTACAATGTCTTAGATAATCCAGCCAGTTTCATTTTGAACCACAAAAAACTATGTCCTATTGGATGAGTCTGAAGAAAGTAAGTCAGTGGATACTTAAAGTGATGGGGGAATTTTTCAGAAAGAAAAGTAAAATAGGTGACACCTGCATTCAGGCTTCCAATCTACAAAATTAAGGTGATCTGAGGACTGGATCAGCTCCCCTATGAAGATGGACTGAGAGAATTGGAGCTGTTCAAGATGGAGAAGAGAAGGCTCTGTGGACACCTTACAGCAGCCTTCCAGTACTACCTAGAGGGGGCTTTAGGAATCAGGCCTAGGATTAGGAATTAGGAATTCATTCACATACAAAGCAGTTGACCCACTACCATTTATGGCAGCAGTAACAGATGATTTGACTACACTTTCACCTCCACTTCTCCAAAAAGTATAAATCCTCCATGGCAAAGGATGAGGATACAAGCACCTTGCAAAAAAGTTGACATGCTTGTTCTTCTCTCCTCCCCAGAGCAAGCCTCTGACTGCACTGTAGTATACCTGGTAACACTTGTACATAGCACAGTGCACAACTGACTGCACCCATGGTGGAGTGGTTGCAACTTGATGGTCTTTAAAATGATCCCTTTCCAATAAATTCTATTATTTTATTATCTAGAAGTCCTAGACAAAGAACCGTTGATTAAATTGTGATTCATCTAAAGGCTCCGAGCAACAAGGAGGCAGTTAAAAAGAATCTGAACTTCTCTTACTAGGATGATGCAGATGAAGATATGTAGAGAGATTTTGTACTAATATCTACTTGAACAATCTCTCTGTATTCCTCCAAGACTACCTGCCATTCCATCCACCCTCTGTAGACATCCTTTTTCTGCTTGAGTTTATCCAGGAACTGCTTGTTCATCCATGCAGACTTCTTGGCATTTTTGCCTGACTTCCTCTTTGTTGGGATGCATCACACCTGAGTGCAGAGGTGACCTTTGAATATCATCCTGCTTTCTTGGGCCCCTCTTCCTTCCAGGGCTGTCTCATGGCACTCTACCAAGCAGATCCCTGTAGAAGCCAAACTCTGCTCTCCTGAAATCTGGGATAACAAACTTGCTGTGTCCTCTCCTTGTTGCCCTAAAGATCTTGAACTCTGCCATTCCATGCTCACTGCAGCCCAGGCTGCCCTTAGGTAATGGACTTTAAACAATTTTTCACATTTGCATGGCAGATGAACATCAATGGCTATGACACAAAAAACCCAATAGTGGTAAAATACTAAATGCCATGTGTTTTCTAGAAATGTCATCATTATAAATCTACAGAGACTGTGTAATTAACGAGATTCAGATTTTAGATGGAAATTCACAAATTATGTCTTATACTGTGTTAAACAGAGATCCCCATTTTTGTTACATGTGATCTCTGACAAAGATCCCACAGATCAAATTTAAACCCTAAGCTTATTCACCTTTAGCCAGTAGTGCTGTAGCAACATTAGTAATAACATCAAAAAAACCCCAAGCTTTTTGAAAATTGCCTTGTCAGACCATGACTCAATATATAAACATATGCACAACTCTATCCTATGTAGACTTTTATCAGAGCTCAACTAATACTGTGTATTACACAGTAATACACTGTAATACAGTAGTATTAGTAGACTGACAGATATTAGTTGATTAACTAAAAATTTTGCAAAATTAATTCCAAATTTAATATTTTAATTTGCATTTTTAATACATGAACATTAAAAAGAAAAATTAATAGAACTTATATTTTTAGTTAATTAGTTATTTAAAGGTAGAATCTACGTGCTGTGATTAAAATAATGTCTAAGTATTTTCCTAACATCTCTGAAATTTAAGTGTCACATAGGTTCAAGTTACATACTGTGTATGATAATGGATACTGAATAGCAATTTTATTGATTTTCATTTTATTATCCCAGCCTTACTGTTATGTAAATGGAATTACAGATGGACCTACAATTTATGATATTCAAATCTAGTTTATGCCATGAGAATTCTTATTTTTCAGAAAGAATATTAGTACATTTCAGATCCTTGAACCATGGGAATTGTACTTTTATTTCTTTTAATTTTCCAATTAAATAAATTAAATCAAATTTTTAATCCCCATGGAAATACACTTGTTAGCTATAGTACTGCATATTTTTTCTTGTCTCTTAGGAGGTAGAAATTTTGAGCTATCTTCATTAATATTCACAAAATCCTGTAGCTTCATGGATCCATATCATACAAAAAGCCTAAGGAAGGTCAAACAGAGAGGTGAAGCAGAGAAAATTAATTTCTTCTGAAGAAAGGGAAAAAGAAACACTGCTTCTGCATCCTGTCTTGAAAGTCATATCTTGAACATACTTAGTTTTACATTGAACAAGTGAGCCCATATGTCATTTTATAAAGCAATAGTGAAGTATTAATGTTTATTATTAAATAGTCTGGAAAATATACTCCATAAATGTTTCTCATTTTCTTATATTATTAGATTTCATACAGAAAACTATAATTAATCTGTGGAAAAGTTTTATAGAATTAAAAAATATATAAACATAGAGTAGAACTAACACAAAAATAATGATCTATATGAATAATTGGTATGACCATCATATAAATAATGAAGTGCAGTAGGCTGACCTTGGCTGACTGCCATGCAACCACCCACCCTACTCCTCAACAAGAGAATATAAGATAGAAAGGCTCATGGCTAATGTTAAAGACAGGGAAATCACTTACAAATTACTCTTGCAGGAAACCTGAATTAATGCATGGAAAATTAATTTGATTTATTGGTAATTAAAATTAAATTTGGATGATGAGGAAAAAATACAAAAACTTGACACCTTAACCACCACTCCCTTTTCCCCAGTCTCAATTTCAATCCTTCATTCCCAGCTCCAGTGGGAGTGAGGAGTTGTGGTCAGCTCATAACCAGCTCTGGTTATGTTATGTGGTCAGCTCTGCCACTTCTTCTGTCACATCTGCCCTAACACGGGTTATTCCCATGGACTGCAGCTCTTCAGGATAGATTTGCTCAAATGCAGGCATGGGCAGCAGTTTATCAAGAAATATCTTCCTGCTCTGATCCTCCCCAGCTGAAGATTAAATATTAGCTTCACCATGCTCCTCTCAACCATATGATGGAAAACAATCTTTATGAGTAGATTAACACATTGACATGTTTACACTGTAAATCATTTCTTTGATAGCATTAGATGTCTAGTCTAAGATTCCTTTGGTAGTTCAATAGAGTCTCAAAAGAGTAACTACTGAGCTACTGTTATTCTAGGTGTAGGGGTCAGATAGGGACGTTTTAGCTGACCACAGAGAACTGGAGATGTTAGTGAAGGCAGCTGTATTTCTCACCTACAAACATAACTAGTATGTAGCTAAATTCAGGTAAAGTTAATAAATAGTTGCATTAGAATGAACAGGAAGATGTTAACTGTATTTTACGGACTGTATCACATGCTAACATGAACTGCACGTTATAAGGGTTTTTTGAAACTATTTGTTAAGTGCTAGCTTATTACTCATAGTTATTTCAGAGTCTGCTTTCAAATTTGATAGATTCTCAGTGAGCAGTATTATAGACTGATGCTAAACAAAACCCAGAATAGTTTGAAAGCTCACGTTAATTTTTACTGTAAAGTGTAATACTATCAATTCATGCTGTAAAGGAAAATGCATGTACCTTAGACAATTTCCTCATCATTACTACCTCAAAAACGCTTTAGTATAATACATTCAACAAAGGTTACATCTAGTTTAGGTAGTTTTTGCTTCATCCTCCCAAGTGGATAATTATGTCATCTGCCATTTTTACATTTGTAATTCATTATCATTATGTGGTGTACACAGAATTTGTAAGAGAGTGTAAAAAATACAGTTGCAATAGAATCATAGGTTTGAAACTTTGCACATAACAAAAAATAAACATATAACTGTACAAATATCATAAAATCATTTTTGTAGGTGTTCTGCTTTCTTAAAATTGTAATGACTTAATTATAAGAAATCAAAATTCTATGCCAATAAATATATGAATAAATAAAACATTAAGATCTATACATGTATAAATTCTGCTGAAATTTTTTTTTCTATTAAAACACCATTTATAATGGAGAGAACTGTGTATTGATTATGAAAAGACTCATCCTTTGCTATTATTTAATTATATTAAAGTAAATAGAAATGAAATCTTGGTGAGGTCAATGGTATAAAAGACTGTTTTGTTAGAGAAAAATTGTTAGATATAATTCTTGTAGTGCATTACAAAAATACTTACTTTTAAATGTAGTTACTTTACTGTGGCAAGAATCTCTCCTCAATCCATATGTTGTGCCATTTGACCACTGAGAAAAGCTTCTTACTTGTTATAGCTGAAAGCATTTTAAATGGACAGAAAATGAGTTGGTCAGAACTCCTTGGAGGAGGAATACAGCCATATCTTGAGCTCACAGTTGTCTGAAGCAAAGTGCATATAAGCTACCATGAAAACTCTAAATTACTAATCTTCAGAAAGCTAAAGCCTTTGGCTCCAATCATTTTACCTAGTTAGAGAAATTTTATAAAGTAAAAATTTAATTTATAATCTCTTTCTCTCTGTTAGATTCTTTCACTTTTTTTAAGTGACTGAGCACTGAGTTTTCATGTAAACGTCTTTGTCAAAATAATAGATTAGAGATGGCACATCCCCTGAACCATAGGTTGATAACCTCAGGACAGGCAGATGTTTGGGTGTTTTCTAATGGGACTCATGCTCTCAGTAAATACATATGATGTTCATTCATGGTTTTGATTTACACACACTCAACCATCTGTTAAAATGACACCTTGCCTGCTAACAAGCTAGTTATATTGTTCTCAATATATATGGAAATCAAGTAAAGATAGCGAGAGGTGGGATACTCAATAAAGATGAGAAATGGCTGTTTCTACTAAAAGTCTCTCCATTTAAAATATATTGTGTCATATTCATCTGTAACTCTCTAAACCTGTTAAGAATAGTAATTAAATAAAACAACCATCTCTGTAGTCCTTGTTTTATTGAAAAATATTTTATCATATCCCTTATCTTATATATGACCTGTGCTTTTGAACAGCATTTAGAATTAATAATCTCTTCAGTCAATATCAAAGGCTTTCTTATGTGCATTGCTGTCTTAACAGAACTTGTGCATTTGACACCAAATAAGCTTTTTATTTAAAATACTGTTTGTATTTTCACTTAAGGAAATCTTATCAACCTTTACATATCAAAATTCAAATGACATTATTCTCCAGCATTTTTAATATTAAAGAAAGAAAGGCAAAAAAAAAAATCAATAGTAACTTAAGACTTTACACCTCTTTTCACCATTTGCTGACAAGACAGTGATTTCTCTGGTGAGATTCATGTTTCATCATGTTAAAATGCAGTCATGATCTAGAGACTTGACCACTGCCATTCTTCAAAGCAAAATACGGAAATGCAAACCAAAAAAAAAATAAAAAAGTGGAGGGTTTAGAATGTAGTAGTTTATGTATCTGGGTACCCTTATAGGATTATCTTATTATGATTAGACAAGCTCTTTGTGATACGATTTTCCTTGGAAGTTATTCCTAAAAGGCACCCAGAGGCCCCTTTCAGACTTTAATTTTTCTATGAAGAACCATTGTGAGAAGATAATGTTAGAATAAACTTTATAACCTTAAGTTTACTTTTCTGCTGCTACAGGTTGTGTTTGAATATTTTTTAGTATGTGGGAGATTCACCCCTTAATAATTATATTACAATAATTATTAAAGATTAGCACTTCACCTGGGAAACTTGTTTGCTCAGGGTGTCAGAATCAACCAATAATTACACAATATATGTGTAATTTGGACATCTTTAGCCAACAGCTTTCAAAATCTCTAAACATTAAAGTGCAAGCAAGCAGTAAACTACACAGAATTACACTTTTTTCAATACACTGAACATTTCATGAGTAGAAAATGTAATTAAGTTCATCTGGTAGAAGCTTGCTCTGAGAAGAAACAACTCAAATGAATATGTGAGGAAAGATAAACTATATTCTGCCTGGAAAGAAGGGGACTGGCTAGATGAAAATCTTCAAAGTTGTGTGGAAACAATAAGAGGGAAAGACTGAAAAATATATGTAAAGGCATAAGTAGGTTCCAGATAAAGAGTATAAACACAATTTCAGAATTAATACCTATGTTACCATCAGTGGCTGAGATCCACTTCCAGAATTATAGTTTACTTAATTGACTGAAAAGAAAAAGAGGAATTTAATATATCTCATGTAGTTCTGAACTACTCATCCTTGGCCTTAAATATATTTCTTAAAAAATATACTATTATGAAGACAACTCACTTGTCATGGTACCAACCTGAAAATTTTGTGTGGTGATAATGATTGTGAACTTCTTTTGGATTAAAAAATCTACATTAGAGAGGTATGAAATCAGAAATTCAGAGAAGATGTTAAAAGGTTAAAGGACAGGAATATTCCTTCAGCTAAGGGTTTCATTTAACAGTCTGTCTTAACCAATTGTGTGTTTCGTGCAAAAATATTGATACATAAGCAGATGAAATAATAGATTATTACTATTACTAAAATATTTATGTCCTTTAACACCTATTTGCATCCTGCATATATCATTTTATAGTATTTGATAAATTTCCTTAGTAATTTTCATTCTTCACAGAATGTGAGAAATTTATTTTTTACACTTTTCTAAAGAAAACAGAATAAAAATATCCATATGGTAACTTGTGTTTCTCAGATATATAAATTTCAAGAATTTTTGATGTCTTTTACATGAAAAAAAATAGTTTTTTATTATTATAAATGCATTCTGAATATAATCTATTTTACTAAATATTGTGTTACTATAGTACTACTAACTCATTTCTCATCCTGAAAACCTGCCTTGTGTTATTTTGACAAAAATCTGGACCAAGAAATCATTTTATTGAATGGAGTAGAATTTCCACAATGATTTGTTCTTCATTTCATTATTTTTGAGTCAGTAACAACCCATAAAAAATTGCTTTTGAATATATTTGTCACTTGTATTTCAATGTAAAGGTTGTTATCTATATATTTTGACTCATATTTGGTATATATAATATAACATTGATTTTCAAAGCCACGTGATACTGTCTCTTCTCCCAGAGTGTGCAGGAAACTTCATATTAACTGATTCTTATCAAAGGAAATATTACCCATTCCAAAAACTAGAAATTATTGCAAATTCTTAACAACGTTATTTAAAAATAGCTTTCAATAGTTTACAATGGAGAATATGAACAGAAAACATAATTTTAAACATAGAGACTGTAGAGTTATCTTGCAGAATAGATCACCTCCTTTTATATTTCAATCCTCACATCTTTCACATCACCACATCATATTCTTTTAGGACTGGTTTTGAAGTATACTTATCCTAAGATAATAAATATATGATGGCTATATAAGATGCAAATTTTCTATAACATTTTATGAGTTTCTTTTTAAGTCTTTGTTATAAATATTAGTCTTTGTCATTAAATATTATTATACTAAAAATATTGGCTTATACTTTAAAAGTATTATTTCTAGAATTATAAAAATCAGAAGCCAGAAACAAGAATACAGCATATTCGCATCAGTATTCAGTATTGTGTATTTTTTTTTTCTTATTTGCTATACACAGCTTTTTCTAGCAGAGATTACTCTTTTCCCATGTCAGTTCTATATGAAAAATAATGGACTCTTAATCCCTACCTGGACTTCCTAGGAAAGAGTTCAATAAAGATTAACTACAATGCTAACATCAACTTGTCAATATGATTATTATTATGATTATTATTTTTATTGTTATTATTTTTAAAAAGATTTACTTTTGGTAAATATTGAACACAATGGAAATCAAGCTAAATAGCAACCACTAAAAAGAAAGGCATTCCAATGAAATTCTATCAACAATCATATCCTGTTATTACTTCTATTAACTTAATGACAAGCAACATCAGCAACACTAATGCTGAAATAGAAAACATTCTACTTGACTTTCTCTGTGTGAAATATTTGAGTTTGGACCAAATTATTTCTTATTTTAGGTAAATTTTTAGAAATTTTCAAGTCCAAAGTTCTTATAATTTAAAAATAATAACTATTGAGCAGTATTTCTACAGTGATTAAAAACTGAGAAAAGGCATATACATACTTTTTGGCACTTTTTGACAATAATTATTTAAATAAACACTTTTTCTATCTGTGAGTCCATTGGGTTAAAGCAGAGCAGGAAGCAGAAAGGTTTCCCCTATACAGGGAGAATAAAAACCTCTTCTATTTAAGATATTTAAAATAGATGAAAGAGAATCAATACAAAACATAAAGTCATATGATGAATGTGATCTGTTTTCATTTTTCCAATGAGACAAAATATCATACAGTTTTACATATAAATCATTAACAAACTCAGATATTAGTTCATAGTAGAATAAACTAAGTCAAATTACAGTAAAATTAGCACAATATATTTCCTTCAAATTCTTTTCAGATTACAGTTTTGTGTAACCTAACAACTGTAGTTGAAAGATGGAACTAAATGACTACTATAGTTATATTTTTTTTTTATTTAGGAAAAAAAAATCTGATTATAAATCTTCTAATGTCTTCATTAGACATTAGAGAAACATCAACATAGAGAAACATAAACAGAAACTAAGCCAAGTTCAACAATAGGAGTACCCTTGAAAATATGTATACTTCAGTGTCAGAGGAAAAGTCAACATATAAATTAAACATTTACAAGAAACATTCTGGAAACAAAGCAATTTTATTAAAACTATGTGACAGATATCTACAGCTAAACAGTTTAAATTATATTGCATTTGCATTTCATTAGTTGAAAATATTATTAATTTTGACATATTTTTATTATTATTTTTTAATTATACAGGTAACTCATTTGATATATTCATTTATCTGATAGCGGAAGGATTCCCCTTGCTGATTTGATTCTGCAAAAGGTGAAGTCCTGAGAATGATAAGAATTATGTATATCTTTTGTCTTTAAGAGCTGATTATTGCTCTCCTGCTTTCTTTCCTGTCTCTCTTTCCATATTGCCTGCCAAGGAATTTATCCTACTGCTCTAGATGTGTCAGGCTAATGTAAGGGAGAGAGTTGAAGTCCATTACTTTGTATTAAATTGAGATAATTGCCCAGTTGTCCTGTACTAAACTGTAATGAGTGTCCTGTCTCCTCCAATACTAGGAACCAAGGCTTTAGGCTGATAATCTAAGAAAAAGCACATTGCACCTCAGCTTTACACACAGTCTTTCTCCATCTGTCCATTTCCCTGTCTTATAAGGGTTAGAGAACCTGAAAGAGTAGATTTGTGGCTTCACTTTTTTTGGAAAATCAAAGATTGATTTCATCATAAATCAAAAAATTATTTATGGCAGGTAGAATAAATATTGGTCCTACTGAGGAGAGTGAAGAGAAGAGCAGTGCAAAGAAGAAAAAGCAGAAGAAAGGACTCAGGAATGTAGACTAAACAGATTGGGCCAAAAGTACAGTGAATATATGCCCAAAATGCAGTTTAGCTGGTATAAAAGGAAACTGATTGAATAATAGAGGGAAATTTATTCAGAACTATAGAGATATTGGGCTATATGAATTGTTTGTTTATCTAGAGAGGAAGCTCACCTATCTTCAAAGAACCACTCTAGAGAAGAACTAGGTAAGGATATTCTTATCAGTTATAGGAAAGTCAGAGAAGGCTAATTATTAATTTGTGGGAAGAAGGACAGGGTTCTCTTCAAGATCACTGCTTATGTCTGTTGCAAGCTGAACTGTTATTTCCAAAGATTGTGGCAGCCTTAGGCTTATACAGCTGCTCAGAGATCCTTCTTTTCTGGCTTTTTCTCTCCTTTTTTTTTTTTTTTTTTTTTTTTTTTTTTTTTTTTTTTTTATTAAATAGACACTCTCTTTAAAAAGACCTAAGTTAATATTTACTGTTAGCACTAGCTCAGTTATTTAGAACATGATGCTAATAACATCAAGAGAGAGGGCTTGATCCCTCTATGGCCCTTTCATTTAAGAGTAGGACTTAAGGACCCTCGTGGGTCCCTTCCAACTCTGTGATTCTGTGAGCATCACTCAGGAAACTGCAATACAGGACTAGTTCAGCTCAGGTTTTCTTCTGTTAGCATTGTTGCTCTGAATGTGAGCTCATTTACCCACTGTGCAGTGTCAATTCACATATCAAGGTGAGGCATTTCTATTTTTTCAATCTAGTTTGCATGAAGTAGGGAGTACATGGTAACCCACAAAAGGCTGGCTCCCTGATCATAAAAAATTTACCCTACTTATATATTTTAACAAAAAAAAGCATCAGCCTGCATTGGTTACAGAGTATATAATAAATAAGCAATCATGATCTCCCATACCAAATACTTCTTCACCAGGTACTGCTCAGTTCTGCTGACTTCCCTCCTGGTGGCTGTTGTACAAACATTCATCTGGGGATTGCCTTCCTATTCTTTAAAAGACTAGTCAAGCATGAAACATTCCCAGTGTAATTGCTTAATCATAACTGTCCAGCTACAGCTACTGATTAACAGCTAAAAAATAAATTGAAAAGTTTGATTCAAACCTTGAGAAACTCAGATTTTGAGAGGCTCAATAGGAGCATGATGGGTAAAAGCCATGATACGATGTGTAAGTTACTGTGCTTCCAAAAGCTAAAAAACAATCAGAATCAGGCAATGGTTTGTAAGTCTTGAGCAAATGAGGAGGTATTATAAAAGAAGTAGCCATACCTAGATGTGGAGCAAATAGTAATTTTGTAGAATAGATATCTGACCCTTAAACTACTAAGCAACAACACAGCTCCTAACAATTAGTATTGAATTTGTCATCTACTATAATAGAAACATTCTGTGTAGCATTTAAGTGTATATTTAATGTTAAATTTTCCCTTGATTACAGATTGACTTTAATAAATGGTTAGAGTTTTTTGCATGGTTTCCCTAGGCCTACAAGCCAAACTTAGGAAATACAGTATGTTAGAATGCATTAAAATATTGTATAGCATTTTCCCACACCTTTGCAGAAAAATATCCTATGAATAGGGTTCTTGATATAAATCAATGTATCTTTTACTAATATACCAATATTTAACTCATATTTACATGAAAAATTGAGTGAAGGACTGACATACTGGGGACAAGTATCATAACTGTTTTGTTTAAATATGTGCCATCAGTAAGAAAATGTAGGAAAAACAATGTACGTAATACATGCCTGATTAAATTATGGCTGATAAGCTTATATAGTAAGGGCTTTTTCAATCTTATGACAAAGTCACTGCAACATTTTTTACATAAGGTCCACACTTCTTCCATGCTCAGTGAACAGTTTTTTTATACATACAGTGGATACCTATCAAACCCCTTCTACTGCGAAATATAAAATGCTTATGGAACTTCTATTTTGTTGTATTTTAACAATATAAATTAGATACAATAAATAAAACAATCTTTTTATTTCCTCATTTTTTTGTAAATTCTCAAACCTTTTCAATATATGAAGAGAAAATCTGTGATTGTTCTTTACAATTTCTTTTTTAAAGCAATGCCTATGAAAGGTGACTGATGAATCCACCAGAAGAACTTCTGAGCTGGCTCCAGTCTATTTCGGTGGTCAACCTGATTGCAAAGGGTAAGCAAGCAAATGCTTCCATGAATTTCGCACCCCAAAACCCTCTTCAAATCACAGAACTAATCAATGAAAACCTTTTAGAGATTTTCTGAGTTTCACTCTTTAAAAATTTAAATTTTCACCCACTTTCCTTATTTAAGAAATGTTGAGGGGAGGGAGGTAGGGAATCAAACTGCATTTTGAAAGGTTTTTGCATCATAATAACAGTTTCTCAACAGTAATCTCATATTCTCTCATTGCTTTCTAATTACTACTTAGCAAGCAGATTAAGTTCCATTGTGTTCCAAAGTAGCTTTAACTTGCTGTACTGCTTATCAGTATAACCAGCTGTTCAGTGGTAGATTCGGTGATGACTGCATTTTTAATTGCTTTTTTCGTTTGGCTAAGTAAGTTCAGATGGTCACTAATTAGTTCTGTCATGCTGAGGTAGTTTTGTTATGAACAATGCAATCAGTGTTTCATTGAAAAGACAATTTTCCTGAGATCAACACTGCTTAATTATCCCTAGGAATCTGTCCTCAGTTTCTTTTTTTTTGTTATCACTGTCATGAGTAAGGTGATATGAATTAAACAGAACTGCCACTTAAAAGAAAGCCTCTACTAGTGCACATAATAATTTCTCATTTTCCTCTGCTCAAAAGCAATCAACTGAAACAGTCATAAAGACTTATTCTTTATTAAGGTCTATGCCTTGCTTTAGGGCAGCCCAAGTTATTTCAAAATTATAAGGCATTGAAGCAGTTTATGATATTCACACGTATGTCTGTGTATCTCTTACATAAAGCATTATGAGAGGACTGGCTTTTTCTTAGGTATCTTCATCATATTTTATGTAAGAAAATAGTCTTCCTGAAATACCAGAAGAAAGTAGCAATGGCTCTTTTCTCCAAGAAGAATAAAAACAAATAACAAATCAACCAATGCTATTGAAAATCATGAATATTGGTTGTTATTTTCAATGTTGCTTTTATTAAAAATCTAGTGTTGATTTTTTTTTTAAATTATATACTAGTGCATTTGTATCTTATAGTACAAAAAACTCAGATACTAAAGAATCAATGGAATTCCTAATAGAAGTTTTACTTGCAAATTTTTAAATACCTGGGGTTTTTTTCTATTCTTTATTAGAGATCCTCTTTCACAGACGTTTTATAATGCTTGTTGGTTGTGAAAGGAAATGCATACCGATTGAATTGCTACTAAAGATTTACTTGTATAATTTTTTTGTGGCCAAGGTACATAAAACTTTTTGTTAAACTGAAACACCAAGTATCTAAAATTGACTGTATAGAGCCCAGCATTCATGTAGCTGGAATTTCTTAATTCCTTAATTCCTTAGCAGTTTGTGTAACTTCAACATGGAGCAGTGTCTCTTGACATTCTCAAAAAGCTGTATCTCTTTCAGTTCTATGTTTATAAATATGTGGAAATGCTCTATGGTGTTTTGATAAGACAATTTATGTACTTGGGCTAACAACTGTTTCTGTTGACTGTGGGATCAAACCACTAGAGGATTGTTGATGAAAGATGTGGAAAAAAAATGAGCTAAAAATTGTATCCTGTAGGAAAATAGGTTGTAAGGAAAGCTGGGAAAAATATACTGTCATGATTTACTTGGGGAATACTCAACTGCATTTAGTCATTTTGGGTTCAATATGTCATGGAAACTCCACAAGAGCAATTTCCATCTGAAGAGTCAGATGTGGATGGAGGACAGAAAACATGGTAATGATTATGCAGCACTGAAGAATGACTACAACAGTAGCACACAAAAATGGGTTTATACACACTCATTGAGAAGAAAACAGAAAAATCCAGTTGTACAGGTATTGACTCCATCCATTCCAAAGCATTATTCTAATATTAGTCACTGAATCAGAATTTCTTGCTTTCAATCAACTCCTATTTATAACCCAAGAATACTGAAATCCGGTTTATCAAGTGTATAGCACATTTATGCTTGTGAAAGCAATCAAAAAACCTCTTAACATTACTTCCATATAAATATTTCATTACTCGACATTTGTCAGATTGTACAATAATTGTTCCCTGTAGACAAAAAATAATGCAAGTATAAATCAAGAGTACCAATAACAAACAGATAGCAGGAATAGAAACATATTAAATGTACTTGAACACGGTTCTTATCAAAATATCCTTTATATATATTACATATATATAACATATTTACCTATATGAAAAAAAATTAAGAAAGTCAGTTTCACATAAATTATTTATAAATTCAGATCATGAAATAAGTGAACTTTAAGTGACACAGCTGCTTCAGAATTATTAAGTCTTTACTTTGACTTAGAAGAGTGCTGAAACTTGGAAGACATCTTTGAGTACTATAAGACTGTGATGCTTTGTGTTTGTGAAGATATATAAGTTGTAAAATTAAACTCCTTAAAAATAAGGTTAAATTTTCACTCTAAATTAACCCTAATCAACATGCAGCTTCTCTGTGGTCCTGAATTTGCTATAGGATGAGTGAAATGTGATTTTTCTAAAATAATAAACCATAGGATCATAGTACGTTAGGGGGTTGGAATGCACCTTAAATATCATCTAGTTCAAATGCCCTCTGCCATTTGCAGATACACCAAGTATCTGCATTACAAGTATCACTATTACAGATAAACCTAGTGAAAACACAGCTCCAGCCAGGTCACAGAGAAGTTCAAATTGAGCAAATCTGTCTCCATCATAAGACTTTGTAAAATCCGCACAAAGCCTGGGACTTCATACTCTCTGTGGCAGAACTGTATTACAGTGCTACAGGGCTTTATTTATGAGATGTAAAAGGCACAGGGTCAATGGCAGTCCTCTATAATCACATGAACTTGTATCATTGTAGAAAAAAGTAATCCAAGATGCACTGTGACAGTAGGAATAGAATTCTTAGCTGCTTATAGCAAGAAAAATATCTGCAGGGTAATTAAATCTTTATCCTGTCCCAGAATTATTTCTGCTGGTTTTCTTTCTTACAGGATGTAGAGTCATACCATCTTCTCAAGGGGTAGGAGATACGGGATTGAAATCCTTGCCTATGTTCAGAAGTATCTTGATGTCTTTAGGACTTCTGATGATAATACCTTCATGCCTCAGCAATTTGCTTTTAGTCAGGTGGGAATCTTCAGTATCACAACTTTAAAAGCTGCATCTGTCCTACTTTGAGGAAAAAAAACCCATGAATATAAGACACCACTTTCTATATATTTCATAACAGAAATCCAACACACTAGGGTAATTCCAGGTACCAGGAAGCACATCAATGACAGCACAAAGGCAACCATTTACATCTTTTAGAAGACAGTAGTTTTAAGACTGTATTGTTTCTAGAGAATAAATTGTGTCTACAAATCTGTAATTTACTTCCAGTAGTGATTTGCTCATGATGGAAGTGAGCTTGTCAAATTATCATTATATGTACTGGTATGATCCAGATTCCTGGCTATTTATGCAATCTTAAATCAGTAAGAAACATTTGCTCATTATATCTGGATATCAACAATTAAGTGATTTGCAAAATGTATCAAATTTTAAGATTTTATTTTTAGAATGTATTAAACAATAATAAAAAGCAGTTTAAAATTTTTAAGGTTTTTTTTTACATCAGTCTTGGTAATGCTTTGGTATACAACTTTTTCTGAGCTATAACAAAGTATAGTGCAATACAGGAGCTCAGAATTGATACCAGCCACTGAGAAAACATGCACAGACTACTTAGAATAATTTAGAGATGGAAATCAAACTGGCTACTCAATATCAAGACCTCCCAAATATATTTAATCAGTTTCTTTCACCTCCTCTAGTAAAAAGACTTGACATTTCAACAAGTGCTTTGACAGAGTAAGAAAATGACTTTAATGTATTTCATTGATGAAATTTCTTTAGAATTGTGTAAGAAAATATGCTATGATGATGCACCCCCAAGCTGTAGATGGAAAAGCAACTCTATCATTCTCTTCACTACCCACTGCAAGCTTGACAGTACTACTTTTTAATGCATATTATTTTCTGGGTACTTCAAAGCAAAAGCACATGACAAACCATGATAAATGAATATCTTTTAAAGTTCTTTCTTGAACCCCAAGAACTGATTGTTGCTATAGCTGAAATTGGTTTATCGCTATTGTAGGAAATGAATGGTAACAGTCACCCCAGAGGCTTGTTCTGTGCTTATCTCTGTGAACAGCGAATCAGCAAATTTTGACACCTTAAACACAAACTCATTTTTTACACTTTCTATAATTATTATTTTCTGAACTCAGATCAAGGTGCTCTAGACAGAGCTTGTATATATGCTTTCCTGTATGGTAACCTCTGTATAAATAAGTTTGAAATATTATTATATTCTTTGAAAGTAAGCTAGTTTGCATTTATAAATAAGTATCAGTGGTAAGTTGTTTCATGATTAGTTCCATGGGAAGTTATCACTCAGTGGATGAACACATGGTAACTTCCAACACATGACAAATGTCTATTATACTTACAAAACCAGCACATTTAGATACTAGTAAGTAAGAATACAGGCCACACTTGGACGGTAACTTTGTATTTTGACAAAGCAGGACATTCCTTATATACAGTGAAAAAGTTAATGAGTTAATGAACATAAAACTGCTGGTGTTTTTCTACAAGCTAAGATAAACCAATAGACAAAAATAGTTGCAATACACAAATGGCATTATTTACACTGGCCAGTGGGATTCTGTTACATTTTTTGTTATTCAATCAACTCAAAAGAGTGTTGAGAATGATAGCAAACTGCAGGAAGGTCTTTCACTGAGAGCCAAAATGAACTCATTTTTTCACTTAAGAAATTTTTGCACAGAACTTAGCTATCCACTTACATCTTGAAGTGGGCAAAATGGAATTCTACACACAAGATAGCACCTGGCAGGCAAAAGTATGACTTGGTAGTGCTTGATGTTGAAGAAATTCTGACTGCACGAGGTATTTGTTATGTGAGGAGCAGGGAGATGTACTTGGTGATCCTTTTCAACTTGAGCCATTCTGTGATTCTATGACATATGGCTGCGATTATTTTCCCTACAAAATCTCCATGATTTAATGGGAAATAAGAACGTCAAATTACTTAACTTCTAAGTAACTTGTGATTTTTGCAGGAGGTCAAAGTAGATCACAGTGTTGCTTCCTGTCCCTATAATTGACAAATATATTAAGGAATAAATATTAATAGGTACAATATTAAAACCATGCTTCAAAAGTTTTAATGTTCTTACAAATCATAAAACATTCATAAGTCTAACTATGAAAATAGCTGTTATTGTCTGAAAATAACCATTAGTTTCTGAAGCATGTGGAAACCCCAGATCAGTGTTTCTTAAAGCATGTGAATTCTTGGTCTTAGATTTGTGTTCCCTATCTCAGATGAAAGAGGAACAGAATTGTTTAAATGTTTGTCTTTCACACTTTCCAATATTTAGCTGCTTTAACATTGTGTTAGAATGAAGGAAAAAGATCGACAGGACTTAACACAGACTTCGTAAGTGAAATTTACTGTAGAGAGCTTTTCAGACAAATCACTGAGCAGAGAAGTAATTTACTTGTCCTAAATTTCATAATCTGTGTTTGAAAATGTTGTTCAGATTACTGAGCAGTGGTGTGTGCTATTATGTCCTACATTTAATCTTGTTAAGACATCAAATAATGATGATACTTCTAGATTTTTTTTGAAGTGTACCACAATACCTGCATAAAAAATTCCAGACCCCTTGTACTTTTTCTGACATTCGTCCTAACACTATTCTGCTAATAGGTCTGCGCTGGCATTTTAACATAATCACTTCAAACCAAATTAAGTTATGGATGAGTGTTTGATTATTTTTCAAGGAAAGTGAATTCAAGAGAGCATGGGAAGTGTACTTATTTATTATGCATGCTTAAGTTCTCAAAGGCATACACATTTGAGAATTTGAAACTTACAAACTACAGACTGTAAAACTGCTATGAGCTATTATTGTATATACTAGTAACACAAATGAACCTTTAAGGCACAGAAAGCATACAGTTGTATTTAATGTACCAGTTGTCAACAATAATTACTGCATAAGGAAATGTGAAATACTTTGAGAAATGGCTGAAATGTAGGAGCTTAACTTTGTGGTGTAAAAAAATTTACAGGATAGTGATAAAGTTAGTAATAAATACGATAGTTAGTTAGTAATAGTATAGGAAAAATATTTTTTAATTGTATATTCATTCTTACCTTGACATAGCATCTGATGCTGTTGATAGAGTCTGCTCATTGCTTTCTAGACTCTGATATAAATTTCATCTTAAGTAAAAAATATACACATTTCTAATAGGACTATGGTGGGTTGACCTTGTCTGGCCTTCAGGTGTCAAGTCCTCCCAATCACCTCATCAGCAGGACAGGGTAAGAAAATAAAATTAAAAACTTGTGGGTCAAGATAAAGGCATTTTAATAAAGAGAAGCAAAGGCTGCACACAGAAGCAAATTATAACAAAAATATTTATTCTGTACTTCTTAGCAAGTAATGTCCAGCCACATCCTGGAGGGTAGGACCTCAGTATGTGTAGCAGTTACTGGGAAGACAATCATCATGCTGTGCAAACACTGCTAAGCCATAGTCAAGACATTGGTGTGTACCATTTGAGCTACACAGTATCTCTATAAGGACTTCTTATAAATATAAATATGGGACATCATTTACAAAGGTGAATTAAATATATACCTAAATTTTCAAGCATTTTAATAAATTTAATACTATACTCTCTTGGTATCAAGCATTAACAAGCTAATATTAACTGTTGTAGAAGATTGTCTTACTTTGGAGAAAGAACAAAGAAATATTATTTTTCATTTTCATTACTATTTGCAAATTGAAACACTGTTTTGCATAGATGCTAAGTCACAACTACAATGAAAACAGATATTTTATCATGTTCAGTGGTGCCATTCCAGTAACTGACTACAGTCCTTCTCCAACATTCCTCTAATTATCTATCTGTGTCATCATTTACTTTGAGTAGTTTTCTGGACAGGTAAACTCTGTCTGAAAATCACTTCTTGTGGAAATAAATCAACAAGGACAGCAAGATATAGACCCCCTCATTACCACGATATTGATTTCAAGTGAACATTTGTCTTGTTAGTGTTCTTTTAATTGGAATTAGCATCATTACAATCCCAATCAATTACGGTATTGTACTTTCAAATTCTGTTCTCTCCATCTGCCCAATTAACATGCAAGTGTGTTTTGTTTTGTTTTTCTAATCTTAGAAGCAAAGTTGAAACAGCTGCTAAGTTTCTAGAAATTAATCTATCAGAAACAAACAATATCAGTATGTGTTATTTCAAATAATAAAACCAGTTCTATTGTACTGCAATCACATTTTGTCATGGCTTGATATTTAGTAGGAATAATTGAAAATAATTTTTAGAGATGTGCAATTCCAAGATTTATATAGCATATATTTTATTATTATTATTTAGTTGTATGTTCTGGATGGTCACTCCAAGCACTACACAGGATTCTGGAGCACTAAAAAAGGCAATCGAGAAACAGAACAGGAGGAATCTTGGTTGATGCTTTCACCATTTCAGAAATCATGCATTCAACAGCTCCTCTGGAAATAGCTGACTCTTTAGAGCTCTAAGTCACACTGCATGCAGTTTTGAGATCAAGGATGTTTTCCATAAAGTGAGAAATATCTATAGTTCCTAAAATGAAAACTCTGTCTATCCTAGCACAGTTTAATGTCATAATTAAAAAAACTAGAGACATGGCTTATCTCTTAGAGACTGGGCTTATCTCTAAGGGAAATGGGAGAAAAGTTGTTTTATGTTCATGTCAGGAATCCCTTTCCCCTAAATTACTGGCTTAGTTTTACGTGTTGCAGATCCACAAAATATTCTAAGACACTGATTGAACAGTCTGTTAATTGGCTAAATAGGTTAAAAATGTTTAAATATGTATCTGAAAGTGAATGGAATACAGAACATATCTAAAAATATCTCTATCTAGGAGCAAAGTATTTAATTATATTGTGAATAATATTGACTTTAAATACTCTCACAATATCTGCATTTCCTGTCCTCCACCAAGTCTATCCTAATTCCATTGTTTACACTGGTTTTACTTGCTAATACTGGATGAGAAACTAGAGGTTATTGACCAAACATTTCTACAAATATGCCATCTTTGCATGTTGCTATATTTTCTCCTTATATTATTTTTTACTTTGCTTTATGTTTTACTACTGTAATCTCTTACAACCATGAATTATGCTTCACTTAAACTGCTGAAAATCCCAACCTTAATCTGGCAATAAGGGCATTTATATAATTTTAAATAATAGCTTCAAAGTTTTTTTAAAAATTTAAGTAAAGTTTTATAAAGATAAGAATAAAATATATCTAGAAAAAATACTAATTTACGTACCAGTTTAAATCACTTCCCCTCAAGTGAACAAGAAGATGCTTTACAAAATAAATATATATACAGCATAATGTATATAGCAGAAACATCCCTGGTTTTCAACCTATAGAGCTGTATTTATGATTATCCAATTAGAAATGTCAATCAAACAATATATAAGCACATCTGAAATGATGGAAATTTTATTTTATGTTTGAGAAGCTGGAGATGATTTTCAAGACTTCAATTGTTTTTGAAATATTGTGTCAAAATATTTTATTGTTAGTCATAAAGATATTGTGTTTAAGAATCAGCAGTGAGGATTATTTTCAAGAAATAACATACATTTCAGACATTGCATTCAATAATTGTTTTAATAAATAATTTTCAAACATTAAGTTCAGTAATTTGTTTTCTTTTTTAAAGAATCCCCTTCCCCAGTAGATATTATAAATAAAATTTTAGCATATTTAAAATATGCTGTTCCTTCTGTGGTTTAAAAAGTAATATTTATGTAAGCATGTACATAGATGTATATAATATATAATCAAATATATTTAATTTCATTAACTTTAATAAATATATATATATTTATAACAAAATCTAAAAACACAATGAGAACGTAGATGTATATGAATATAGTCTGAATTTTATGAAATTAAGGAGCTAAAGTTTTATGTAAATGATTAAATTGTTACTAAGGAAACAATTCTGCACACCAGTGTCTGTTTTGAAACTTACAGTTTTCAATTAGCAATTTTTTTTCTTACCTTTATCTTATTCCCTCACAACTCCATGGCTTCTTATACAGGATTTGCCAGAAAAACAATTTGCAACAAAAACAATGAAATGGTTTTGGGTTTTTTATACAGCACACAATTTGACTGTTAGTTCGTAGAAGAGACCCACAAGGATCCATATGAGCTGCTTAACATAAAATTCCTTTTGTTTACTTCCTGAGATATTTTTCCACTTTCTAAGTTTATAAGTTGAAGTACAGTCATTAAAGAATAAAATATTTTAGAATTCAGTGAACCACATTTGAAGCTGTACTTTCAAATTTGCACTGTCTTTTGGAAGAGATTTTTTAACCTGTTTTCATTCCAGGAACATTTTTTCTCTATCAGCTAGACATCAAAGCATTTGAACTGATGCTACAAAACAAGTTTTTTCCTCCCTCTTCACTTCTCTTCTCAATCTGTCATTTGCATTTTGAGTCTATTTCAGATATCCTAGTTTTGGCAACTATACCCTCAGAACTAATGAAACTGACAAGAGTAGTGTACATAATGTGAAATTTCATGTCCCCTTGAATTCATTTTTGTGAAAGTCAAGGCATTTTTCAAATATGGATCTTGAAGTGAAAATTGGTTATTTCAGGCAAATTTATTTTGCCTGAAACACAACAAAAATAACACATCTAAACCATATTCGAGTTTAAGAAGGAAATCTTTATTAATACTGTCCTAGAATTTCCCATGACATAATTGAAGTTCCAGAATATTGAAGGCTAAATAAGTCTCACTGGTATTTGGGGGTGTGCATATTTTTATTTCTTTGTTTTTACTAATGGTTCTCTTAAAGAACCATACAAAAGAAAAAAAACCCATAGCTCTAACAATCTTAAATTGTGTTAAAAAACACAGATTAATCAATATGGAAACACATGTGGAGCTTTTGTAAATTGATACAGTTGCATGTTGCAAAGATGAACAGGAAATATATATACATCATTATGAAACAAATTCAAACAATACATTTCCTCTTGGCAGTTGTGTCAGAAGTAGATAAATATATATGTAATGGGGAGTGCTTGTCTTTTTCTTTCCTTTTTTGTCTGTGCATGCAGGTATCAAAAATAACTGGCGCTATTTGTTATGGTGAAGCTGGTATTTATGTTTGAAACACACTTACATGGAAATGTGTATGGTCTCTAAATGTGTCTAAGCATTATTTGCATAATAATTCTAGGAGGGTCAAAAATCAAGTTTGGAGCCTTAAAAATCCTATATTTTTAACCCTTAAATGAAGTCTGGTTCAATATTTTTTTGGGCATATAGCTAGACCCCTATAGCCAAGGAATGGCCACTGAGGTTTAAAATAATTGTTTTAGAGATACTAAAGTATTAAATGTACCAAATAAGCCATAGAGTTTTTTCAAATGAAAATAAATCATCCATTCTGAGGAAAATGGGAAAAAATAATATGCTTGTTTCTCCGTTTGTTTCATCCCTTCACTTAAAAAACCCCAGAACATGAAAAAAAACCCAAAACCATTCCTGATTGAAAGACACTTAATCAAATACTCAGATTACCTGATAAGAAGTGAAGTGCTTTTTTGAATAGAAGTGTTAAGAAGGTCTACTCCTAGTGCAGAAAAGCAGCACTCATGATTTAATCATTTTCCACTAAGAAGCAAGGCTCTTCTATGGTTTGAAACTGTGCTTTTGATATTGTTTGCATACAAGGCCAGCAGAGTAATTTGTAGTTTCATATCCTTACTTCTTTCCTTATCTCCCTAGTATGCACAGTAAAATGTCATCACACTTTATCATCTCTTGGCTATTGCCAGAAAAAAGTTAATATCCTTGGGGGGAAAAATCTCACAACATTCATGTTTACTTGGTCAACATATACAGTTATTTTGGTTCTGTCTAAAGGGAAGGAGATATTTGCATGCTTGTAAACTCAACGATAGAATAACAATCTGAATTAGTATCAGTATTGGTACAATTTTTAAACTTGCAAAATGCTGTTTATCAATACTCTGTATTGAATGCTGAATATACACTATTGAACTTGGTTTAGGTTGAACTGATGAGGGGAGAGAAGACACTCCCACAGCCTAGGAATTATTTTCAGTACAGTGCATGGGCAAGGTCAAGACAGGTGTTTTACTTCTGTCATGGTCTGCTAGTGCTATTTTTGAATACTCATGACTTGACCTGATAGTGCCTTATACTTCAAAAATTCTATTCTAGAGGATGATCAGGGAAGGATTACTACAAGAAAATCCTCTTATTACTACCCAAGAGCCACAATCCTAATGGCTAGGTTGACAAAGAGGAGTTAACTGAGTCACCTAGGAAGTTATATCATTCATTAAAGGCTGCAATGAGTTTTAGAAGCAGATTATCTTCAATCAGATCTCCACTGCTACCATGGCCTAATCGAGGCCCAGAACTGGTACATTATATTTAATTGAGAAGCAATTAAAAAGATAGGAAGAATTATCTTATTGCTTGATATTCAGCAGGGAAAAAAATAATATAAATTCCGCATTACTGTTATGGATGAAAGACACAGAAAAATGTAATGTAAAAAGAAAATGACTAATAGTATGAAAAAAAGTTCATTAAGTAAATCTCATAAATTTGCATGAAAAAAATACAAGATTGTAACTCAGTCTTCATATTATTTTTCTTACACAAGATAGACAAATTTAGGGAGACACTTGTGTTAAAAATACAAACTTTGGCAACAATTCTTGCTTCAAACAGGGCTAAAGGATAAGATTATTGAAGACAGTGATGAACTCCCTCAGTAGTTATATTTTTATTTAGTAGAAATAAAAATAGCGCATTTTAAACCCAATACTAATAATTGTTTTTTGCAACAAATATTTGCCCCAGAAGCATGAGAAGGTGTAAGCACAGAATGCCTCTATTATTTCCACATAACAGGTATGTTCATTTATCTTATTTAAACTCAAACTCAATACCCTACATACCATTTTAAATGTCATTTTTTTAGAAATTGGTTCACATTAGTATTTATTCAAAGTCAATTTAGGAATAATCATAGTCTTGTAACTGGAAATACTTGAAGTGCTGAGAGTGTGTAGGGATTTTTTCTTTTCTGTTTTATAATGAATTTAAAAGTGCTATATTGTTTAAAAAGTGTCCATGTCCATAAATGTTTGGCATCCCTACTAGTGCAGAAAACTCTCTATAAAAGGCTTTTCATCCACTTTTGTTATTTTCAAATATTTCTTTTCTTTCTTATGAGATAGCTAAAACCACAAGAAACAGGGCTTAAGAAACATCTTTTGAATCCATTTATTAGGCAAACATCAGGCTTAAGGATATATTTAGAAATGTAAATTTGTTTGTTTATTTGGTTTAAGAGAAGAGAATTTTAGAATAGATCATGATTATATATTATTTAAGTTTTGTAGCACTTTAAAAATAAATTTTATGAGAGCAAGATATCAGAAATGGCAAATGAGCACAGACATTTCCTTAATTATCTTCTGTAAGATTTAAATCATATGCAGTAATGGGAATAATCTGTATATGTTCTTATAAATTACCTGAGAGATTATTTTGTTAGGAGAATATTGAAAAATATTAAATGGATTTAAAAGTATTTGAATGCTTTTAGATTTGGAAAAAAATGCATTTTGTGGTATTCTTAATGTATTGCAATTATGGCAATCTCAATTATATTTGAGAGAGGACCAAAAATATGAGTAGTGGTCATTATTTTATCTCTATTCATGGAATAACAGTGTTGGTTTTGCCAGAACTTCCAATAAGTCATGACCTATTTTATTCCTGAAAATATTTTAAATCATAGAATTATTTCAGTTGGAAAAGACCTCCAAGATCATCAAACTCAACTGCTAATCTAGCACCATAGTGTCCACCACTGAATCTTGTCTCCAAGTGCCACATCCACGAGCTTTTTGAACACTTCCAAAGTTGGCTATTCCACTGTTTCCGTAGGCAGCTTGTCCCAAATAATATGTCAAAAAATGTTTCTTCCTTGTTTCATAGCATAGCACTACTTTGAATAACTCAAATTAGTAAACAGATTAAGTAGCAAACAAGAAATTAAAATAGTTTCAAATCCACATGAGTTGTTAACAATACCTTGGTTTATTACCATACTTCAAAGTTGTAATAAAAAGTTTTGTAAAATTACTAAAAGGCTAGTTAGCAAAGATTTCACAATTATACCCACCCTGAAGATTACTGATTGGAGTACTTTGGGTGAACAGATTAACAGCATTCTGGCATGTGGTGCCACACTCAATCAAGCCAGACAGATCTAAATTTAGTAAGAAAATGGGAGTAGCATTTGCTAAATTTACTTTAATCAATGGAGAGATACACGTCAATGCCAATGACTGTTGAATAACCTGTTGAGTCATGAAGGTGATTTTTTTGTCATTGAATGTCTGCTAAAATAATTGAAAGTGTTTAAATTTAGCTATCTTCATAGGATTTTGAGTCAATATATAATTTTCAGAAGTAATAAGATTTGGGTGTCTGATGATGATTTAAGCAAAACCAAAGCTACAAATATTTTTTTGTATCTACAATTTGTACTTATTAAATTACTTTATATAATGACTTCTTCTAAATTGTCTCTAGTGCTTCTAATATGTTTTTATTTTTTTAAAATTTAAATTGTGCTGATCTAAGTTACAAATATGTAACTATATATATTTGATTTCTCTTTTTTTCAGATCACAAATTTAAAAATAACTAGTACATGAGGCAAAAGTTAGTGCATAATTAATCTTTGCTGATAGGGTGCTGTTTTGTTTTTTTTTTTCTCACAAACTACAAGTTTTAAAAACTTGATTCAAAAAGAGAGAGAAGGGAAAAAATATAAATAAATGTAATATTTATATAAATAAATAATATAAATTTATATAAAAATATAAAACTTATTATTTTTGAGTGTTTTTTTCAGAAGAATAAATTTGTCTAATTTTGATTGTCTTGTTTGTGGTTTACTCATATTAGGTCTTATTAATTCTTTTTCTTTTCATGATTTGTCACATTTCTGTCATTTTAGGGAAGGTTATGTTGGTGAAGGTTAAGGAACTGGCATCTTGTTTTCTCTTTAACACTTTTTCCCTGACATAATGAACATCTTTTCTCCACTTTTGCTATAGTCAGCACTGACCGGGATCTAATAAAGCAAGGTCTTTAACAGCTCAAAATTGATCCTGACATTGTCTTGTCAGTTGTGTTGGACCTTGAATGTACAGACTATGAAAATCTTTCAAAGACATTCTGACAGAGTGGCAGAATGTTTATAAAACTAGAAAAAATTTATATCGCTTTAAGATACATAAACTATCATGAAAACTACTTCCCAAACTATTGGATCATATGTTCTACAATATTTATTTCCAAGGTTAATGCTCGTTGACTTTGCAGTAAATTGTGAATTGACAGCGTAGGTTCATTGCCATACAAAAGCTTAAAGAATATCTCATAGCAGTTTTAGATCAGCAGCTTTTGTATGCTTTTTCTATGCTTCCTGAGTAATAAAGTGTACTCTATTACTCATGAGCAGAGTATTTGTCAGCTGAGTTCTGTAAAGCCTAAGGATGTGCATAAATTTAAAAGCACTGACATGAGAAAATATTTTTTTTAATGTGCCACAGCAAAAATATATAAAATATATTTTTAGACTCTTTATGTGTGCATTATTTGTGCAAGAAACAAAATTAACATTAAAATTAAACATTTACCAAATTTTCAACAGAAAATATTATGTTGAGAAAAGTGTGGAAGAAAATGCAGATTTTCTAAATTTATTCCAAAAAATTTAAAATTATATCAGTTTGAAATAACCATGAACAAATTACTCATGTTCTAAAAATATGATAACAGCTTCTATAAATTAAATTGAATTCAATAATATCAGGTCAATTTGCAGCACTGGATGTTCATGATTTTAATTTTTTTACTTTATGTAAATGTTGATTTGGACATTTGACAGAGAGAGAAATCCATTCAGATTTTATTGTGTAATAGTAATCTCTTCTACTAATGAAAACACAGTCTACCATACAGGGAAAAAAAAAAAAAAAATTAAAAAAAAAAAAAAAGACAGTTTCTAACTTTAATTTTCATTTCTTATGAAAAGGAAAGATGAAAAATATGTATCTCAGCTTACTTTGCCTTTTTGCAGGAACATTTATGAAGAAGGAAAGAGATACAGTTGTCAATAATAAAACTGAAATAATTTGTTTGAAGGAAACCAAAAGAGACAGTGTCCAATAAAAAACAAACATACCAATCACCTCCATCATCTTCATCATCATCATCATTATCATTATCACTATGAAAACTGGGAAAGAAAATATTTCTGATCCTTCATTCTAGAAGGCTGCATAAACTTTTATGCAAGTAAATTATGCCCTAACTTAGTTAAAATAATATTTTCAAAGGAAGATATTTTCTTAGAAGTCTAAACCAAGCTATAAAATATTTAGAATGTGTCCAGCTTATTAAGGTATGGGTAGAAAGAAAGGAAAAATACAGAAAATATTGTGCCATTTCATGTCCAGTGATACGATACTTTTTCATTTCTTTGCCATTAATTATACTTGAAAATATAATGGAACCCATCATCACAACCAGACTCATGACATAGAAAGGCATGATGGAAATTTTAATACTTTTTTTGTAATATTTACATGTAGTTGGAATCTAAAACAGCAGAATTTCTTATCCATTTATTAAACACCATATTAAATGGAATATTCCCATCAATTCCATTTAACATGGGAGTTCACCTCATGGGAGTAACAGAATTTTTGGTAAATTTCATTGAGTTTCCCTTAAGTTTCCTTTCTGTTGCCTAAAAATTAACCTTTCACTTATATACAAAAGAGTATGCTTTTTTAAAAAAAAAATACTAAAATTTCTATAAAAAAAAAAAGTAAAACTATCTTTTTCTTCATCAGTCATGAAGTAATTTTGTTAATTTTAGGGATTTTATCTAGTCAAAAGCGGGATTAAGAATGGTATATTCCAATAGCTGCATTTCTATGACCTCAGGACAAACAACCATCTGGTACTTCCTGGCTAAACTTGTGCCCTTCACAAACACAGTTTGTGATTATAGATGGTCTCTTAGATATTTGTACTCATGTCCATCTGTTCAGATGGCATTATGCCTACATGCAAGTCAGTCTTTTCACTAATTCACTGGTGCCGGACATCAGCGAGTTTAGATTGGCCATCTGGATAAAATTGCAGTTGCCGTATTTTTTAGCTGCACATACAATTTTGCCTCAGTGTCATCAGTTTCGTGATGGACTGACATACTGCAGAACATACAATTACAGAGTGATGAAATGACACCTTAATACTCATGAAATTCTTAAAAGGAGTAATAAATCCCTCTAAATCAGAGTAGTAACCTGGTAATCAAAAAAAATTCACTTCCTCCTATAATCCACTCAACACCATGAAAAGTTATTATTAGCTGGGATCAAGTGTGGGTGAATTGAGAAGTATTTTGAAAGAATGCTTGTACTTGGTCTGGCTGGGATGAAGTTATGAAGTTCAGTTTCTTCACAGCAGTCCATACAGTGCAGAACTTTGCATTTTCTGCAAACCAAATGGTGTCTGTAACCACCATTGTTTGTGCCTGCAGAGCATCAAAACTTTCTCTCTCACACTTCCTTTCCTCCCTTAAATTGAGAATTAGAGGGGCACATATGAACATATACCATGCACAGCAATAAAAGCTTGGCAAAAGGAGGAAGAGATGTTTGTTGTTACGGTGGCTGTGACTGTTGTGTCCTGCTGTCTAGGACATGAGATAACTTTCTGCCTATGGGAAAGAGTAAATTAATTTCTAATCTTGCTTTGCTTACACATGCAGCTTTTGCTTTTCTTATTAAACTATCTCTATCTTGATTCATCAGTGTTTTCACCTTCCTTCTATCTTTTCTTTCCATCTACTGGGAGAGGGGAGTGAATGAAAATCAGGGAGGTTTTCTGGCTGCTGGCTGGGGTCAGTCTAGCACAATTCTGAAATAGCATTTATGAGAAGGAATTTTCTTTGGAAAATATGAACTTGAAGAATATTAAAATACACACGTGTCAGTAGACCATGTCTGATTCAGGATAAGTCAATGAATCTTGGAAATGGAAAGAACAATAAACAGAAAAAGAAAAAGCATTCAAACAAATGGTCACTGTGATTGCAATGAAATCTCTGCATTCTGTATCTTAATTTAATATTTTTACACTTCAGATCTACATAGCAAGGCCATTTTCTTTATGGATTTATCTTTTAATAGGAATAATTAAATTCATCTTATATTTCTTAAGTTTTTGAATAAAGGTTCAGAAGATTAAAGAAAAATGGAAAAATCTTTTTTTCTATATATGTGATTATGATAACCACAACAGATAGGTTTTCATCATTTTCATCATATTCTAGTGATAGTGTAAGTGAAACAATGGTTTGGTCAGCTCTAAGCTCAAACATATTAACATAAACAATATTAAGAAGTAAAAAAATGCACATAAATGTCCGATTAAATCTCAAGCCTACTATGCCCAGTGAAATAGCATAATATCACACATATATGAAAAAACTGAAAAATAAAGCTATGCCCTTTGTGTGTAAGGCACATAAAGAACCTTGCAATATCAATTTATTCAGAAATCTACATCTACCTTTCATTCATTAAATGCATGGCATTAATGCCCATTTGTGTTATATTTTTGACCCCGATATGTTAATTCAGTCAGTGCAGCCTTCATAAGGAATAACTGGATGAACTTGAGTTCTCTTGCAGTATTACTCCATTCTTGCAACATCTACTGCACATTTCCTTTTGCTGTTGTTTGGGATCTTTGGGTTTAGGAACTTAAACATTTTTGACACTTATGTTTTTCATCCATTTCTTGTTTCTCACTTAAATTTTGAAGTGTCACGATAGAATTTTACTACAAATGGATGAAGGAAATTATTACTAAATGTGACATTCATTGCAAATGAATTACCTAAATTAATACATAGAATTACCTAAAGTAATACCAGAAAGGAGTTTGAAACACATGTGAAAGCAAAGAAGAAAGGAAGACATTTTTTACAAGAAACGGTTGACATTTATTTTTTCCATGTTTTTAATCAGTTAACTCCAAATATATGATTCTGAAACCAGTGTTTTATAACAAACAAACATCTGAATTTGCTTAGAGGATGAGTTGTAAGAAAGAGAGATTGTGATTGGTATTAAAAACAAATATTCAGTTAAAAAAAATATTTGGAAAATGAATTGTTAGAGTAAGGGTTAATGGGTATAAGCTTGCATTAAAATAAGTCATAAAGGTTTTGTCATGGAATAAATAAGTATATCCAGGCTGAAGCATGCTTAATATTATTTAGAGTAGAGCATGTTACAGCAGTAATAAACCTCCACTAAAAACATGCATCAAAAATATCTGTCTATTCAAGTATTCAGAGGACTACATTAACCTTCAAAGTTGCAGATACCTTCGGGTGTCTTTAAATTAATCTATTTTTCTGGCAAAGATGAAAAATGGAAACATATCGAAGGTTCTACTGTGTGGAAATTGCAAAGTGTTGTCAAGTTATTATTTCAGTGACAGGTGATTTTTTTTGGCAGAAAAGACTCTTCCACAAGAATTCTGCAAGCATATAAATGATTGTCAAAATTTGCTTGGTGTCTAAGATGATGGGTAAGCAAATAGACTTTCTAGCTACAGAAGGAATTCATAGGTTCATTAAAAGATTGGAATGGAAGGCCAGAAGCACATGATGAAATGGTACTAAAGGAGAAAATACACATAAGTGAAGGTTGCAAGGGGATTTTGGCATCACTGCTTAGAAGGGTATGTGTTGAAAGCTTTGCCTGGATTGCCTGTACACTAATGGACAGAATTTGGATAACAAACAGCAATTGTAAGTGCAGGGCCATGACATTGTCAAAAAACCAAAAATTTGGTGAGATATAATAATTGAGGCATTGTCATAGGTAATTAAACGCGATTAAAGGAAAACCAGGATAAATTTAATTTAAAGGTTTTTGTAGATGATAAAATAGACTGCAAGTCTTATCTGTACAGTCCTAGAATGTAACAGAGGTCACTGTCATTTATCATTGAATTATCACAACAAATTTGCAAACTATGGTTTGCAGAAAAGTTGGAAACACTGTACTTAGTTGTAACTAGATACTTTTCTTACACATCCCTTTAGTGCATATGAAAAATTCTCAAACTCTGTGATAATAATAAACAAGTTGTCAGATCATACTTTTTGCTTTCCTGTAATTCTTTTCCTTCTCAACACATTTGAATGGCAAGGGAAAACCTGAGTGTATAAAAAAAAGAAATATGTGTGTATGAAGGTGCTGTGCAGTTAGTCCAAGTGAAGGCAGAAATTAACATTTCCCAACTAATATCTATTTCTAGAAAGTGATTTATTCAGGCTAATCTTAGTTCCAATCAGGGGAATTTCAAGCTAAATCAGTTTAGTTTAGAATTAAGGGTTAATTATCAAATACCATACAACAAAAACTGAAGGACATGACTTAAAATCCAAGGAGTTGCAAAAGGCAGAAGTAATACGCTTCTGCCCAGATACAGACAAAGGGCCTGATATGAACAAAGGAGATACAAAGAGTTGGGGAGGGCACAGTTAGGGAGCCAGGTATTTTTTTCTCTTCATCATAATTTCAATCCATCTTTCACCAAAGTGTACCTTTTCTCAAGATAAAATTTAGTACAGTGAGGTAAGTAGAAACTCTCTCAGTAGGGCAGAAATTAATTTATGATGTTTGATTTCCTTTAAGTATTTAAACAGTTTGATTGCTTGCCTGAAATGATTTTGTATTTAATGAAAAAAATTCAAGTTTGTAATTTTGTTTTCCACAGCACTGCAGAACAGTCAGTAGACAGCTTTGCACTGATGTCAATAGTCTTTGCAAGCAATATCAATGACCTGATCATCCAGGCCATTTCACACATGAAAGCATATTGCCTTTGAGGAAGGTTCTGCATATAGAAATATATGAGAATTGAGTTTGAAAATGAAAAAAATTACTTTAGATTTCCAGCATATTTATTTGAATACAATCACAGAATAAATTGAGTTGGAAGGGACCCACATCAAGTACAGGTCCTCCTCCAGCACAGCACCATGTCAGAGTCACACCATGTGCCTGAGAGCATTGTCCAAATACTTCTTGAACTCTGTCAGGCTTGGTGCTGTGACCACTGCCCTGGGGAGCCTGTTCTCTCTGGGTGAAGAACCTTTTTCTAATATCCAACCTAAACTTCCCTTGACAACTTCAGGATATTATGCCCTTGGGTCTTGTCACTGGTCACCACAGAGAAGAGATCAGTGTCTGCTCCTTCTCTCCCCTCATGAGGAAGTTTTAGACTGCAAGATCTTCCCTCAGTCTCCTCTTCTCCAGGCTGTACAGACCAAGTGAACTCAGCTGTTCCTCATATGACATCCCCTCAAGGCCCTTCACCATCTTTGCAGCCCTCCTTTGGAAGTTCTCTAATGGCTTTGCATCCTTACACTATAGTGTCCAAAACTGCCCCTAGAACTCTAGGTCAGGCTACCCCAGCTCAGAGCAGAGCTCCCTTTCCCAGCTGGCCATGCTGGGCCTGATGCCTCCCAGGATAGGGTTGGTCCCCCTGGCTGCCAGGGCACTGCTGACTCATGTTCGACTTGTCATGGACCAAAACCCCAGGTCCCTTTCAATGGCACTGCTTTTGATCATCTTATTCCCCACTCTGTACATACATCCATGGTTGCCCCATTGCAATTGCAGACTCTAGCCCTTTCCCTTGCTGAACTTCTTGTGGTTGATGAATACCTAGTCCCCTAATTTGTCAAGGTCTTTCTGCAGGGCCCCTGAGGGATCCAGCTGGAGAAGCAGATTCCACACAATTTCACAGTCAACTGGGAGTTGATCATTCTTGCAGTCATGGCCCTCTGGCTCAGGGTCCTGAGACCCCTTCAGTCATCTTTGTTGTAAACAGGGGTAAAGTATGCATTAAACATCTCTGCCTTGTCCATGTCTGTGTTTGTGAGGTGACCATTCCCATCCTGTAATGGGCTGATGCTGTTTTTACACTGCCTGTAAATTAATAAAGAGTTGGAAGAACTCTTTATGTTGCTGCCCATAGTTCCAGCCAGCTTCAACTCCAATTGAGCTTTGGATGCATGAATTTTCTCCCTACAGTGGCATGCATCATCTTTGTATTTTTCCCTTGTTTCCATTTGGCATATGCCTTCCTATTTTGCCTTATTTCCAAGAGAGGAAATAAGGCAAAATAGGAATCCCTCTGTTCAGCCAGGGCAGCCTTCTGCCTCATCTGCTTGACCTGTGACATTTGGGAATTGCCTGGTTCTGTGCCCTTAGGATGAGACGTTTAAAAAGAGACCAGCATGGATGGACCTTAGCATCTGCAAAAACATTTTCTCAGGGGACCTTACTAATTCCCTGAGCAGCCTGAAGTCTGCCCTCCTCATGTCCAGAGATGAGGTTTTGCTCATGCTTTTCCTCCTGTCAACACAGATTTTAAACTTGATTGCTTTGTAGTCACCGTGGCCAGGGTGGTCTCCAATGTCCGCTTCTCTCATGAGATCCTCTCTGCTGCCAAACAGGAGATCAAGGAGGGCATCCCTCCAGCTTCCTTAGGATCTGTTCCATAAAGTTGTCATTCAGGTTTTTAAGGAATCTTCTGACCTGGGATGGTACTAGCTGTGTGATGCTCCCAGTTAATTTCTGGCAAGTTGAAGTCTGACATAAGGACAAAGTCAGTTGACTTGGAAGATTCCCTTGGTTCTGCAAGTAATAATCTGTCTGCATCATTGTCCTGGCTAGGAGGCCTATAGTAGACCCCCAATATGTATGAGAATTTCTTATGCTAAAAGTTAATTTTTCATGGTGTATAGAATTACCTAGTGAAGCACAAACACTAGCTGTAATATGTTCCAACTACATGTGGGTGGGGTTGAGAGAGAACCCTATTAACACACCTCCTCAACAAACCCATTCAAACATAATCTAGTGTGCAAAGGTAATCAATTTTACTATGGCACATGAAGACACCCTTGAGATTTGTCTGATGAGATTTCCTTCTATGAAATTTCAAAATCAGAACCTGCTGCGTGGTTCTATGGCTAATTTCAAGACATTGGGCCCACATCCATGAGACCCAGAATCCCTCACACCTACTACCCATTAAAGAACACTCCAGTCTTTGGGAGTCAGGAGGTGGGGGGCTGTGGCTAATGAGATTTGGATTTGTGTCAGTGTTAAATCCTGATTTTTGTGTTCATAACTTTGTTAATATTGAAGGATGTGATTTTAACTATTTGGATCCAGTTATATCCAATCAATTGTTACAATCTAATTACACTGTACGATTATACTCCTGGTTCCCACTGTTTTGTTTTTCATTTCGCTGACCACATTGTATTGTACAATGATTTGTGTTGTCTTTCCTCTTTCTTCTTTTTTGTCTTTTGTTCTGCTATGTGAAAATCACTATCCTTGAAGAAGATTTGGAGTGAGCAGCAGAAGAGGAGGAATTAGCAAAAAGTGTTGACTCACTGGGGAGGTGTGAGAGACTGGACTATTAATCATTAATGATACAAAATATTTACGCATTTGTGGAGATGCCATGGTGCTTTGCTGAGGGCCAGGTTGTGCCCCCCTGGGGGAGGAGGTGACTTTAGGACATGTAATGGCTGGTACAGAGGGGATTGAGCTATCATCACGAGGAGGCTACAAAGTGGGCTTTGAGGCAGATAAGAGAAAAATCTTGCAAGGTGAGGATGTTTTGCTACTTTTAGTCATACAGGTTTTCCCTTGGGTTACTGCTCCTTCCAGTAAAAATTAATAGAGCAGTGTCATTTTCACAGATATGAAGGGAAGTTTCGATAGGTACTTTTGATATGTACAGTTCATTCACCTAAACCTGCAATGTCTTAGTAATGAAGAATTCTCTATAGAAAGTAATATTTGCCTTCCTGTATTCCAAACATAAGCAATCATGTGTTGTATTTATAGCTTTTAAAATACTTTCATATTCATATTAATTTTAGTAATATTTACATATTTTTGAAATCAGTTACTTAAGAGATAAGCTTTGTAAAAACATATAGCAGAGATTTAAATAATTACTCTGAGCAAATATTGTCATTTTCTTTTTCAAAGTAAATCAAAATGTCAAACCACTTTGTGATAAAAAATTATTTGTGTTATTCATGTGGTGCTCTGTGAAAACAGGAAGGTAAGAATATAAAAAATCATGAACTGCATTTCAGTTTTAAATTTGATCAATTCTGTCATGTTCTGAGTGGAAAGAGGAAATCTGAGCATGGAATATACATTTGTCATAAAGAATGTTTACATTGTCCAAACTATTAGTACAGAAAAATATTAATAATAATGCTGTTATAATGCTTCTATAAAAGGTCCCTTGTATCCTTACTTTATACATTATTTCAGTGTTTCTCTGGGCTCACCCCCAAGCATTCCTTATAAATATTAGGGTGGGGACAAGTTTCCAATTAGCCTTTAGTGTCCTGGGATCTTTTCTAGAAGATGGAGGAGAGATAGGAGAGATCCTTCCTGCACAGTCACGAAAATTGAGTCATGAGGAAATAGACTAAAAATCTTTTTTTAGAATGAATAAGATTACTGTCAGCAGGACAGCTGACCTACACTGCTTAGCCTATGATTTTAGATGGGATCTGGTCAAAATGTAACTTGTACTTCCACATGATGCTTTTTTGACCTATTACTAACTCATAATTTTTATAATCATATGTTCTTTACAAATACCTTGGAAGATCAAATATTTTCATCTTCCTCATTTAGAATAATAAAAGACTTGGAGAGAATCTTCATTCATAAAGGTAGAAGAAGTGCATAGGTGTTGAAAAGAGACATTAGCTATGTATTAGCTATGTTTTAGAATGAATAAACATATGTTTATTATGAAGAGGTAGCATGTAAACTGATAATATTAAACATTTCACCAGAAATGGAAATGGTTCAATTTCAGGTGAGGTAAAACAGTAGTGCACTGATGGAAATTTCAACCTTCTTGTTATTGGCCCAGCACATAATATTTTAGACATTTTTCTTTGTTTTGTTCACACTTTATGTGTTACACCTTTTTGTATCACACTATTTGACTAGAATAAGTATTTAAAGATATAACAGTCAAAATTCTTCATTTGATTTTTCATTTATTTTTTTTCATAAAGCTACACCTCAGATGCTGCAGATGATTTGCAAGATTCCCTGTGTTAGGTCCTCCCTAAAGTCATTGCAGGAAATGCTTGTCCTTGCAACATAAACAAAGGGAGAAAATAAAAACAAGAGCATGAGGAATTAAGTTCAATGACCAAGGTCACTGAAGAACTTGCCTGGGTCAATAAAAGAAGCTAGATTTCTTGTTGCCTAACTCAATGTTTTATAATTGAATCAAAATGCCATTGCTTATTATAGTTGTTTTTTTTTTAATAGATTCTTGCAATATTGTATAAATAATTTTGTTTACAGAATTCTCACCCTCTCACAACTTCAATGTGAAGACTATTTCAGACACTCTGCACCCTGACACTTCCCTGAAAAAGCATAAATCTTTGGAAAAAGTGTCCCTAATGCAGCTACATAGCTGTCAAACCTTTCCCTTCTTCTAGAAAAAGAAAGAGCTTCTTTCTTTAAACCTTGGCTGTTCTCAGAGCATTTTAGAATGATGTCAGTGTCCCAGCTGAGTATATGACATCTTTCTTTGATGATTTAAAGCCAACTCATCATTGAATCAACCATTCTGAGACACCTCATGGATAATGGCTTTTTAGGACTCAGTCTTGCAAGTCTGAGTTGAATGGCCAGTACATTGTAGATAGCAGAGCAAAGTACAGAAAAACACATATTAATTTGTCATGTCATGTTATCTTATCATTTGTTTTTCTTTGAATTTGAAGGCTGGTGCAAGCACAACTGGAAACATCCTAATTTTTTTTTTTTCTTTTTAATGTCTGGCTCGCATTTTCTGATCTTCACCTTGCTTTGCTTTGAAAACCAATATTTCTAGAAGACAATCTAAACTGTTGAAGTGGATATATTTGGAAATATTTTCAGGTTTCTTGGTTTTTATTTTTAATTTTTATTCTGTTTTTCAGACTTATGGTCAGAAGTTCATTCTCTTTTAATAACACAATCCATTGCTAATTGTGAAAAAAGAAAACACACCTTACTCCACTCGTTTCAAAGTTTAAAAAACCAGTTTAAGCATCAGAGTAACTGATGGACAGGAACTCCCATACCTATTAAAATAAAAAACTCCAGTACCTATTAGAATGTGTCTGCATTTGATTTTAATTTTAGGTATTAATGTGCATATCCAGTGATTGATCCAAAGACATCAAAACATACTCAATGAACAAAGGTTATTTTTCATAAATACTAACATATATATGTGACTATTAATGACTGGAAATGGTTTGCAGGATTTGAAAATGGTTTTGAAGGTCTCTACTATTTTATTTGTTTATAGATATATGCTTGCAGAGAGTGGAAACTCTTGGAAAAAAATGTTAATTGGAATCAATAAAGAAAAAATAACAAGCTGGAAAAGATGGCAAACAAGAAAATTTAGAAACATTGATAAAGTGTCAACACCAATCAGCATCAAGATCAAGTCTTCACAAAGTTACAGTGTCCTTGTTTTGGTTGATTTACGTTAACTCCATTTGGAATTAACTTAAAGACATTTTGGCTCAATTGACTTAAATTTACTCAAAGGCAAACACTGAAGTTCTAATCCAAAATCTGTATCTCTACAAAAATGCAGTATCATTTCAGTAAAAAATAAAGTTTTCAGAATTTAAATGCCTTCTTTTCAAAGGATTTTAGAAATATGATTCTAATTCCTAGTAGTTTTCAATAGTATTCAAGAACCTACTTTTCCAAGTTCTTTACGTAATGTCCTTATTATCCTTCAATTAGCTTGCATAAAAAAAAAAAAAAAATCAAGAGAAATTAAATGTATACCTAGAAATCCCTACAATTTTTTCACTAAGTTACTAAAGTTTCACAGAACCTTTGATAATGGATATTTCCCTCACAGACTTTTTGGTCATTCTTTCTAGAATGAAGATAATTGTCCACTAGAATACAAAATAATTTTCCCCGGAGACATCCCAATTAATCTCTTGTCCCAGACCTGTCAGCTATTTATAGCCAGCAATATTTAAAATCTTTGAATAATTTGCTTTGTGGCAAGAATGCAGATGAATAAGGACAAATGCATCCCAGTCCTCAAGTCTAGACTTGACTCTATAAACTTTTTAGAAAAATAGCGGGCACATCAAACTGCTTGATATTGTTTACTTATCCTGAAGATATAAAGATGAAGGATTCAGCTAAACCTGTCTAAACTGGATTCTGTAAGCTCCAGAAATGGTAAAGATCTCAAGCTACTTATTCACACTGTTAAGCCATCATTCTCCAGGAGAGGCTAAATACTCTATTATTAAGGTACCTGTCTGACTACTCACTTCTTTTAAAATTCAATTTTATACCTAAAGAAAAATCTTTCTGCTAATAATTTTAAGTATTCCAGTCTTTCTCAATTCTCCTCAGTTCAAGTAACTGAGAATGTTCCCATATTTTACAGGTTTTGTCAGAGACAAAAATGAGAATAAAGAAGAGGGCAAGTAACTCATATCTCTATTATTCCATATATTAAGTTTATGCCATGAATTACGATTACACAACACTATATATTTACAGAGAATATATTCTTCTCTACAGATGTGGTGGTTTAACATCAGTTGGAAATTAGACTTCAAATAAGCCACTCCCCTTTCTCATACGCCTTCCAGTATGAAAGGGACAGATTCAAAGACTTTGGGTTGAGATACCAATTTACTGAAACCAAAAAGGCAATGGAATAAGAAATGCACAGTAACAGCAGCCATTTTAACAAAATTATACAAGAAAAAGATGCTTTTTCCAGAAAAAAGGACTTCACAATCTTGCCTTAGTTCCATGTATCCACTGGGACAAAGATGGTGGAAGTTGTCTCTGCCTGGATTTTTTTGTTTGCTTTTTTGTTGTTGTTGTTGTTGGGGTTTTTTTTTAAGCATATAAACAACTCATTTTTTTGGGGCTTCTGAAAGCAAGTTTCTATCTAGCTTGTAATTTTATTTTTTATTTTTTTTTTACCCTGAAAGCTTTCTCATGTATTTTCCATTTAGATTTAAAAAAAACCCAGAAAAAGAATACATAAGTAAGAGATAGGCCCTGCAAAAATTACTCCAATTAATAGAGTCAACTTTCCTATTTATAAACTGAATAATCAGTTTTGTACGGTATAATCATATGTCACAGGTAGATCAATTACTCCATTACTACTTTGAGAGAAGAAAAGTCTATTAAAAACCACACAATAAAAATCCATTCTAAATAACCTCATCTCTATTTGCTGAATCATGAAAATGAACATAAAACCCCAACCTAGATGGTCGTCAAACAAATATGTTTTTTCTATAGCTTTTCTAATAAGTTAATATATGTATCTAATTATTGCAAACCAAACTCAATTCCTACAGAAAATAAAACCATAGGGCACAATCTTTCTTCATCTCACTGTGTATTAGGGAGAATTCTCTTCCTTGTGTTCATATATGTTCTTGCTGCCTTTATCTTACCTTTCCTTTAGACATACAAAGCTGTAGACACAAGCTGCATTGAGGGGATAATACACTAAACTATAGCATAAATATGTTACTTGAAAGCACAGATGAGTAATTTAATGATTTTATGATCCATTCTGTTCAGAACTGAGTATTATTTGCCCTTACAGCATTATGTTTCTCCTCATTTGTCTCTGCTGCAACTTCTACATTGCTTGTGTATGTATGAAATTTTGACCCTGTTAAACTAAGTATTATCTTCTTTAACTACTGCTAGGGTTTATAGAGATTCAACATGTGTCTAAGGACACATAGTCTTTTAACTGTGTTCTTTTGTGTTGCAGAGCACAGATAACTGAAAAGATGAATCAAGTGGTACTGGTGTTCAAAGACCAGCAATTGCACCTGATGAGTGAAAATAGTGGGGCAGAGCAAAGACTGAAGATGAAGAAAATAAAATATACTAAAATAAAGAAATTTTAAAAAAAAAGAGAGAAAAAAAACAGCACAGGAGGCTTAGTGCAGGCTGAATATTTTTTAAATATAAAAAAAAGGTGAAAAGAAAGAAAATAAATACTAGTTAAAGAATAGATGTGTGGCTAGAGAAGAAACTCAGTATTAGTACTGCACACTACTTATTCCAAAGTTAGAGATTTCATAGTTTAGCACAGCTTCATGAACATTTCTGAAGTTCACCTCCTCAAACATGCGTTTTCCTGTCTTCTATATCTTTTAAATGCTGCAATTCTAGAGGAGATTAAAGTCCAGAAACGTAAATTATTAGCAAAGCTAATAATTTATCCTGTCTAATTTTATTATGAAAATATAAGCTCTTTACTCACCTGCAGTCAGGAAACAAAGATAGATGAAGTGTGGTATCTTTGTATTCGCACAAGTATAAATAGATTTCAGACATTTTCCCTTGCTATAGTGTAATGTTCTCTCAGTTTGACCAGAGTGCCGTTCTCAGCCAGCCATCTAAAGAGCAGTTGATTTAATTATACTCTTTGAATGTAAGTTCAGAATTGAAAACAAAGTCCATTAGCTATGCTTGATCTAGATACATATGCTATTTTAAATGTCTTTGAAAACAGTTTATGCAGATATTGTTTCCTTCTTTGTTTATTTGAGACTCTGAAGTGCTGGTCTCTTTTGTTAAGGGTTAATTAAACAGACCATGTGGGAAATGACTGAGCTAGAGATCCATTAAAATTGTTAATTGTGTAGCAGATAATTGTTCAAAGTTACGACTTTGTTTTGACATCAAATTTTCAATATTTTACAATAGGTGAAATTACTACTACCTGCCTCATGGGACTTTCTATTTATGGCATTCTCTTGTGGTTGAAAAGAAACCTGGTGGCAGAAAGAAGACAACATTGCATTCAAGAGCATGAATTCAGATTTTTTTTTTTTTTTTATATGTGTCAAGGATAAGTTTACACAACCTGGGCAAATGCTTAAGGAACTTAAAATTGTCTGAGAGGGATTTTTCCTGTTCTCAGATTATAGAAGAATAACAGGGTTTGGCAAAATACAGAAGGCAAAAAATGGTCAAAAAACAAAGCTACCTATGTTTTCCCCTCATGTAGTTATCCTGAAGACATTAATTTTTCTGGATACTGAACTCCAAGTGAGTAGACAGAATAAATATCCTTAGGAATCAATCTAGGGGTTAAAAATAAAAACATCAACAAAAAACCCCACATCACAAAACAAAGACTGAAACTGAGGAAACATAGTCATAAATAAAGAGACAATAGAATTTTAAGGGAAAAGACTGAAAACATAAGCACAAATAAGGAAGACATTTCATCCAGTGAATTTGGAACGTGAGATTATAAATTTCTGTCCTAATTTGAGAAATAAAATGGAGAATTAGAAATTATGATTCAAGATATAAAAAGACTTTTTACAGAAAATACTGATAACAGCAACTACAGTTGGACCTGAGGTGTTGAAGGCTCAACTCTTTAAGAAGAAGAGAAACAAGGGGAAAAGCAATGTACATGAAAGAAGTGTCTCAGTGTTAAAGAAAAAAAGTAACAAGAATGGAATCAAAACTATGTGAAACATCTATTATATGACTAAAAACTTAAAATTTCCAAGATGGAAAATCTGCTCGAGGTCTTCAGTATTGACTATAAACAATAATATCTATGGGAGAAAGAAGCAAAAAATAAAAAATAAGTGAAAGTATATGAAAATTGAAAACTTTTATTTCCTACAGAAAGTACCATTTAACTGATAGATAGTACTGGAAAACAATCTTTACCAGCTTTTTCTGTAAAACAGCCAACGGACCAACTGCAAGGCTTACTATTTTACCTTAGCAGTGAGTATCTGATGAAAGCACTACTCAATTATACCAAAGCTGAAAAACATAGTGATTGGGATGATAATGAAATTCTCTTTTTAGTCCAAAATAAATACATAATTTATTACTTCTATTAGCAGTGTTGTAGAAAGGAAAACTTAGATTACTCTAGGAAACATGTAGCAAGGCTGACAGAAATTGAGAATGATTAACATGATTCCTTTTGAAAGGGGTAGAACAGGGCAAATTAAGCTTCAAAAATCACTTCTCTTTCTAAAATTAAAGGAGATCTAGTCTTTGAGGGTATGTTATATATTCATCATAAATCTGTCAAATTCTTTAATTTTTTTTTCTGTCTTAATCCTTTCAAAATTCATGTATTTCAACATAAAGAAAGGAGAACAAATTGTTCTTTGGTATCACTAAAGTTATGTTTCTGAAGTTTGGTGAAAAATCTTCCTTTATTTTTCATCAGCTGTAGACATCTGAAATATCTAAGGCATTGCCATACCACAGATTAATTTGCTATAGATAAGAAATAAAAATAAATAAGATGCATGCATTTAAAAAATGTATGAAAACAGATTTCTTACTTTCTAGCATCCTCCAGATATAGTTTTATGAAATTAAGGTTATGACATTAAGGGAAATATCAGTAGTTGGATTTTTTTTAGTCTTTTATCTTCAAAAATATCCTTGTTGCTTATATTTCTGGATGGTTAGTGGTCTCATATATGTTAAATATTTTTATTATTTACTTGTGGTTTGAAAAAATTTGGTTTCATAACTCAGATGGCCTCTCAATTTCCAGTTCTACATAAAAAAAAAGGTGTTCTGCTAACACACACAAATCACACGCCTCAAAATAATACACTATGAAAATGTTGCTCTTTGTTTGACAGTAATTTATAAGCTACATTAAAAAATCCTAAATTTAAGTCATCTGAAGAGCCATGAGAAATTAATATAAGAAAGAAGAGCCAGTGTTTTAATTCAGGTGGTACTTCATGTTATTTTGAAATCCTATTTTAAAATTATTTGCGAGAAAGAACAGGAAAACTTCCTGTCTTAGATGAAGCAGGAAGAGCAAATGCTGCAAAGTAATTGTTCATGCAATATCAAAATGTAGCTACCATTCAAGGGTGAATCTTATGAAAATGCAGAACAATTTTATTTTAAAACTTAAAAAGAGTGCTAGGCATGCATAAACCATGATTCTTATGAAGTATTTAAATATTAAAAAGTCAAAATCCTTCATTTGACAGTGTCTGACCTTTAAGCTTATCTGCTTTTAAAATACATCTTACCAATCTACCAAAACTTTAATCACCTTCTCATTTCAGATATTGAAAGAAAGATTCCATTTAAATCAAGCAAAGGTCATCCTTCTTTGAAATATAGATTACTTACCTGCAGTTTTTTAAAAAGGGATGGCTGGAGAACAAACTCAGTAGAAACAGCTTTCTCTCCACACTGAGATAGTACCGAGTCAGCACTGGAAAGGATTAAACATAATTATGTGTGACTCGCAGAGACCATAAGGTCCAGACAAGAAATAAAATGCAATTCAGTTTCAAAATGTAAGAACTTCATATAGTTACAAAAAAAGTGAAGAAATGAGATTTTATGTTATCCACTCTTTTTGAACTACTTAAACAGTGGGTAGGTTAAAATGGCACCAGAAGCATCAAGAGATAAAACCAAATGGGTATTCTCTCTGAGACCATTGAGTTTAATATGAAGTTTCTAACCTCTTCTGTTTATTTACAAGCTAAATAAATTATCAGTTTCTCTTACCTGAAAAATATATAATTTCTTTTACTAAAATATTGCATTGTACTCTAATGCTTGTCCTCAAGCAGAAGCAAAATTTGAATATTTAAGATATAATCACAATATGGCTTCTAAGCCTCCAAATGACTGAACATTTAATAGAGAAAAACAACTTCTGTTATCTGGTCTTCTGAAAAAAATATAGCAGAAGAGCTACCTCCAGCATTTACCCACACATGAGAAACTGAGTTTGGAGTTTATCTGATCTCATACATGTGAACATGAAATGGTTTTGAGCACACAAATGTCCAACGTTAACCTATTTAGAATTGTATTTAAAATAACAATTAGCTTTTGGTTTAATTTTACATTGTAAAATATTACCTTTTTTAGAAAAGGTCTTATTTTCAGAGTCACAGAATCAGTTAGGTTGGAAAAAAACTTCTGAGATTATCAAGTCCAACCTGTGACCCAACACCAGCTTGTCAACCAGACCCTGGCACTGAGTGCTTCATCCAGGCTTTCCTTAAACACCTTCAGGGACGGTGACTCCACCATCTCCCTGGGAAGCCTGTTACAACATCTAACCAACTTTTCTGGGAAGAATTTCTTCCTAATGCTCAACCTAAACTTCCCCTTGTGCAGCTTATGACTGTGTCCTCATCCTATTACTAATTACCTGGAAGAAGCAGCTGATCCCCACATGATTACAGGCATTTGTAGAGTGATAAGGTCACTCCTGAGCCTTTTCTTCTCTAGGCTAAACAGCCCCAGCTTCTCATCCACTTCTCATAGAATACATGCTCCAGACTTCACCAGTCTGAATCAAGGTGTCCACAACAGGACCCTTTGATTTTCTCAGAGTTTACAACTCTGATAACTTTTGGTACATTTTAAATAGAATTGATTAGTCTTGTAATGCTGGAGCATTACACATTATATTTTCAAATGTGTAGGCTTTGATTTTTTAATTGAAGGTTAAAAAAAGTCAGTGCAGAAATGTCTGTAAAATTAATAAAGCCATCAGTAATAGACTATAAATGGATATTTTTAGACAAGAATGACAATTTTAACAGGTATTTTTGTATTGATATTTAAGTTTCTCAAAACATGACCATACAAAACAATATATTTTTGATCTAACTTTCACAGACTAATTCAGTAACCACAAAAACATTTTCAGTTTTCAAGGCAGATTTTAACTGAAAAAAAAAAAAAAAATCATTAAAATCTTCCTTCAGAGAAAAGTTTATCTTCTCTACTGTAATTAATAGTTCAGTGCCATTACCCTCTGGTAAGAATGACTCAAAATATATGCTCTGTATTATTTAGAGTTAATCCATTTCAATATAAGTATATTGGCATTGTTTTTTATTGCTATCCAATGCTTATCAGTTAAGACTCCATGACCATAAATTAATCTCTTTACAATTCACTGTTAGAGATGGTCTAGGCAATGAGTATACATTACATGTGTATGTGTGTGTGTGCATGTAAATATGTATGTTTCCCAATAAATAGTTCTGAACATTCTAAAATTTCCTGGACTCAGAGCTAATTTGTTGATCAACGTATTAACACTGGAAATTGGTCAAATGCTGCTTTGCACTCAGTGATCAGATGTGCACATGCACACAAAGCTTTGGAAGCAAGGACTGAATGTGACGTCCTATTATGTGAATACCAATAGATTGTAATTTAATTATGGGCTAGTCATGAAGGCAATGACTTGTATATGTAACCTTAATTTTGCCATTTTATGTCTTGAATGTAAAGCTATACAAGCTCATTGCTTTTTTCTTTGCATTTTTTAATAACATATATAAATAAGAACAAATTTAAGTATCTGGTGCATGAAATATTTTCAGCTTACAAATCGTTCAATTTTTCATCATCTAAAATATATAAGAAATTTGAAAATATTTAGTAAATAAAGCTATTAACTTACCAGAAACAAATCTTTATCACACCATGGAGCTCATGAAGTTCTCAGTATGTAGAATTCCTCTGTTTACACTGATGCATTTTAGACTACTAATACATCTGGTAAAATGAGGGTTTTAGTCATTCATGGTAGCTGAATCAAAAAGTTGCAATTACATTGGTTTAAGCCTTTTTCTTATGTATTTGTCAGTATTTTTTCTTTTCTTTTACTTTAAAGAATAATTTATAAAAAAGATAGCTTCTTGCCTTTCTCAGCAAAGCATGGTATTTGTCATACTTTTGAACAGCTTCATGCAGCTATAGGTAATAATGTACTCAGACTTTTAAAAATATATGAGCTATGAGGTACTCTAAAAGCGTAATTTCATAATTATCTAATTAGGTAAAGAGAAAATGCAACAATATAGCCTGATGTAGATCTAGATGTCACTCATATAAAAATTTTAATTAAAAGCACAGTTAATAAATATGAAAGTAGACCACACAGGGAAAATATACACCATGTGTTGCTGATGTATCGAAAGTGTGACACAATCTCCCCTTCAGTAACTACATAGCTGTTATTGTTAGCTAAAGGGCTGAAAATAATCAGTATTTATACACTGGCTGAGTTGGGTTTATCCTAACCAACACCCAAATGTCCATCCATGTCCTTCCTCCCTTGTCCTGCAGGTTGAGGAAAATATGGTATGGGGAAAGCAAGAAGACTCATGGGACAGGATAAAGTTTAACAGCAAAAACTGTGTGCAGAGGTAAAGCAAAACAAGGACATCCTCCTTCACTTCCCAGTAGCAAGCAGTTGTGCCACTTACTGGAAGGCAGGGCCACAACATAGACACCAGTTGCTGGGGAGCACAAACACCATCACCATGAGTCTTCTCTTCCTTCTTTTTTCTCTGAGTTTTTATTACTGAGCTTGATGTCATGTAGGATGGAACATCCCTTTGGGCAATTTGAGTCAGTTATCCTGGAGATACATCCTCCCAACCTCTAGTCTGGCCTCAGCCTACTTGCTGTAGAGTGGTTGTGGTGGTGGAAAGAAGAAGGTGTTTAGAGCATGCAAGAAATGGTATTATCAACACTATCTTAAACATGGATCCAAAGCGCAGCATCACACGGGCTGCTATAAAGGAAATCAAATCCATTCCAGTCAGACCTAGTACACTCATGAGTGAGGTGGGAAAGGGCAGAAACATTTCTCCCTATATACTTCAAGTATATATACTATATATATATATATGTATGTATGTATGTATATAAATATATAAAGTTTTATGTTATTTCAAGAGAGTTTAACTAAGAATCTTTAAATCTTTTGAACCATCTTTGCCTATTTAATCTCAGTCTAAATCACAGCTAATAAGCAAATTGCTTCCACAGAGCTCTAGTGACTTCAATTTGTCAGTCAGCATTGGTTATCAAGTGAGTAATGCTGAGCACACCTTGCTCCAGTCATGGCCTAGTGCCCCAAACATAAAGAATGATAAAATAGCTAGGTTCGTAAGTTTTTTAACTAGGCAGAGATAGAGAATGACAGCAAAATGTAATATATAGGCATCTCAAATTGTCTGAAAAAGTAAACATTCTATTTCCATGATAAATAAGAAACTGTAATCTGCTTAAGAGTCAAGAAATCTGAGTTCTGCTTATACTGATGCTAACTTTCTAAGACTGTTTTTCTGTATCATTGGTCAAAGCATTCAGTTCTGTCCAGAATTTGGATTATTGGAATACCTCATTAAATATTTAACCTCATGGTAAGAAAATTATTATTTGAGCTCAGAGTTACAGTAATCCAAGATAAATACCTTTTTTATTATACCAATGTTTTTGCTATAATATTAAAATCTGGCTACCTTGGATAAATATTTTATACATACATTATATATTTGATATAATATATATATTCATGTCATATAATAATAATAATATGTAAGTTACTTATCAATATATAAACTTAAAACAATTAACTCAATTATAATTAATTATATATCTAGAAATTAAATATATATATGACCTATGCTTGATGAGATTATCATTGAATTCAGTCAGTCTTGCTCTCCAAGCAGTTTCTGCTTCCTAAGGTATCTGAAAAGAAAATAAATAAGTATTAGAATTTATGTTGCATATATATATATATATATATATATATATATATATATATCAGAGCTTTTCTATGTACTGAACAGTATAAAATTATTTTCAGGACTTGAATAGTTCTGAAATAGCCACCAATTTTCCCGTTTTCCACTTGCACACAAGTATCTAAGTTTTATCACAATTTTATATTTACAATTTTTTTAAATCTTTAATTTGTCTGTATTTTGTGTTTTCTTTCATTTTTATTAGTATTTCAATGTAATATGGAAATATTTATTTACTAAAAGATGACAAAAAATTTTCAATTAATTATTTGTTTCCATATTTTATATTAGACTGTATAAATAATGTTTTGTCATTTGAGATGTAAATAGGATAAATCTATAAAAGAGATTAGAAACTTCTTAGACTGTATGTTTCTATGAGGGTGAAAAAATAAGAAAAGTTAGTACAAACAAAAGAATTAATTTTATTGTTTTTACAATTATTGTGAATTCTAGAACAGGAATAGAGGAAAATAGAAGAGAACTGAAGTTTTCCTCAGTAATTACATTTATTCAACATGTCTGCTTCCGTACTTTCCCCCACCCCGCCCTGTGAAACCTAGTGTGAAATCAGACTCAATTCAGCTAAATTAATTTGTCAATTAGCAAAGTATTAATTTATGATTTGGGTATTGAAGGGAAATATAAGTCATTTAAATAAACAGGTAAGGAGACACTTTTCTGCCCCGAGCCCATATTCGGCTCAGTGCAACCCATGTCCTCACCTGTTCCTGGTGTGAACCGTGTTTGTTTTCATCACATCTTATGCTCAGTTCCTCCAAGATACTTTGGTGAACCGTGGGAAATGCAGAGGATTCATACAAGGCTCTAGTGGTTTCTTTCTGCTTATCCCCACTTCTTGCTTCTTTTCCTCAACCACTTGTTACTGTTGTTCTGCTCTGGCATGGACCACGCGTGGCTGTAGTTCCTCATCAAGAAGAAAAAATAGCTGAGGCCTTCTTCCTACAAGGAGAAAGTCTCATGTTCACAGGCTCTGCTCTTCATGGGGGTATCCGCTGAAACAACAACGTAACAGTGTACAAACAATCATGGACATTTATGGGTTACTCTAACAGCTTTCCTGACAGAGGTGATTGTGGAAGAGCTGGACATGGATATTAAAGTAGCGGGAAGATTTGGATGCAGTGACCACGGAATTTGAAATCTCGAAAACAGGGAGAAGGACAAAACACAAGATTTCAGGACTTTCAGCAGTCTTTAACCACTACAGAGATCCATTTTGAAGATTCTGTGGGGGACTTTTAAGAAGTTCAAGTAAGGGAACTTTATTCAGCATGGTGAAGCCATATCAGGAGTCCTATGTCCAGATTTGGGCTCCACATTAAAGGAAAAAGTATAGACCTCCTGGAACAAGCCCAGCACAAGGCCAGAAAGGTGATGACAGGAGTAGAGTACCTCACATATGAGGAAAGACTGGGAGAACTGGGATTGTTTAGCCTGGAGCAGGCTCAGGGAGAATCTCAACAATGTATGCTTATATCTGCAGGGAGGGTGTAAAGCATATGGAGCCAGACTCATTTCATATCACAGTGACAAGAAGCAATGGACACCAACTGAAAGACTGGATATCCAGTCTGAACATCAGAGAACAGTTTTTTACCATTACAGTGACTGACAACTGCAAAGGCTTCTGAGTGAGGTTGTGGAATCTCCATGCTTGGAGTTGTTTGAGCTCTCTGGATGATCTGCTATAGCTGATTTTTCTTACACTAGACAGCAGACCAGATGACATTCAAAGGTTCCTTAAGGTGTAAAACCTTTTGTGATTGTGTGAAAGAATTCTGCTTAACACTGTTTGTGAGGTTACATGAGTAATTCCAATCAAATTAAATCAGTACACTATTTTCAGTATACAAAATATTCCTGTTCTCTTTATTTCTCATTGAAATTATTATGCTAATAAAAATTTGTTAAGGAGAAGCAATTTAAAATGGAGTTTTAGTTAACAGAAAAGCTAAAAATATCTTGTGCTTTGGTCCTTTAAAGTCTGAAATAAAGTCATTAATTGAAATATGTATTAAATCAGTTTAGAAAAGAAATTTATTTCCAGTTTTGTAGTAAAGTAATATTTTCAAAGATAAAATTGATCAGCTATTTTTTAAAGAAATTGTGTCTCTTTATGAAGGAATGGATTGTAAACTCTTACTGCCCTGCTTTTCTTCATTGTTTTTCTGAGATACAGAACTTCTGAACTGGTAATGTATTTTAACAGTGAGTAGCCTTGAGACTTGAGAAAAATGGAATATATTAGGTGACTGCTCATTATAACTCCTCTACAAGCAGCTTGTAATAGAGCTTTTGAAGGAGAGAATTATGCTAATCCAAATAAAAAGAATAGGAGAAAAAGAGTAATAACACCACATATCAGTAGGCTAGCATCATATTCAGGTGATACCCTTTGTGGATAATGCAAAGTGATAAACAGTATTTTCTTCAAGCAGTAAGAAAGCATTTTTCTTCAAGCAGCAAGGTATTTCAGTTGCATTCTTCCTTCTTTATATAAAATAGCCTTTATTTTGCTGTAATAGTTGTGATTGTAATGTAATTTATAGTGATTGGTTAGGATACACATAATTTTCCATATTATCAAGCAATAGTGTGAAACTTGCCTTCTAATAATGAAAAAAAATATAAATGGGCACCTATGTCAGGACTCTATTGAATTGAGTGCGGAACATAAAGAACTCTCCAGAGAATCAAAAGTTCCTAATTTCAAAATCAAAAAAGCATATCAAAAGCAAAATCATTGAAAACAGGTGTGATGTGAATGAAAAGTTCCATTAAATGTAAGAACTTTAATCTGTTCCTGAATGTGTCTGAGCAATGTGCAAGCATTTAAAAAACACTGTAAGGAAAAGCTGAGAATTGTGATAGAACTACTACTGAATAAGATTGAAATCTTAACCAAAGACATTTGCCACAGCCACTGCAGAAATCTGCTTTATTCCCCTGTTTTAGAAACAAATAACTGCACAGCTAGTCAATAAAAGTTCCAGAACACAGACTGAAGAACAGTCCAACTAGAAGTTAAATAAATTAATTCTGCTAGAAAATAGAGGTCTTTACCAATAAGCATGTGCATGGTGAAAATGTTTACCCTTCCAAACCAAGCTTGTCATCTAAGATCTGAAAAAAAATCCCCAAATTAATTACAAACTGAGCTACATAATCCTAGTTTTCTCAGTCTAGAATCAAGATAAAAAAAGGAACATATTTGTTGGTACAGGGGAGAGTGAGGGAGTTCTTTTATTTTGTATTTGTTGGTATTCCATCTAAACTCTTTGCTATGGGTAATACATTACCTTGTGGCTGGACTTTTTCTACTCCATTCCATTCTATTCTTTTTCTATACTTTTCCTGTATCTTTTCTCACCCTGTTTCCAAAATAGAAAATTTCTCAGTTATTCAAATTACTAGGGATGCAACTGTCTATTTCATAAATCATGTACTTTAATATTTATCACAAAACCAGCTAAGGGACTCAGAAAAACATAATTGGAAGCAAATTAACTCCTGCAGCCAAGTTTCTATAGGACTACAAATTGAAGGGCAGACATATCAAAATATTTGAGGGCAAGTCTGCCATCCAGAGGGACCTAACTAGGCCAAAGGAATGAGTCACAAGGATTTCAAGTGGATTACAAGCTGGGTATGAGCCAGCAGTCTACCCTGGCACTAAGGAAGGTCAAGAGCAACCCAGGCTGCAGTAATAGGAACATAGGCAGAAGATCAAAGCAAATTCCATAGCACTTATGAAAACACGTTTAGATTCCTGCATCTAGTTTTTTGGGGGGCCTAACAGAGAAAATACACTTACAAACATGGGTGAGTTTGGTGGAAAGATACCATGCTGGTCAGAGACTGGAGAATCTGCCGTTTGAGGAGAAGCTGCTGAAGCTGGGCTTGTTTGCCCTGGAGAAAAGACAACAGCAGGACCCAACAGCAGCCCTACAGCTAGGGAGAATGTTATTAAAAAGACCTTATCAAGACAGAGAGAGGGTCTCTACACTAGTGCATGGTGAGAAAATGGGAAATAACAGTCATACACTTAAACACCTGAAACTGAGCCTGGGTATAAGGAGAAACTTTCTCTATGAGAATAGTCAGGCACTCTAAGAGGCATCCAGAAGATAAATGCAATCTTTATCTTTGAAAGTTTTTGAGACCTAGACACATCAAACCCTAAGCAGCCTAATTCTGACCTCACAGATAACTGTATTTTGGGAATCCTGAGACCCTGTCCAACTTGAATTTTCCCATGAACCTATGTTATTTCCCTGGAACAGGGAATTTGCCCTGGAATGCATTTGCCTAGTTATTGTTTGCGCCATCTCAATGAGATGAATTGCAATACCACTGCAGAATAAAATGTAGCCATTCATCATATTGCTGAGGTTGTATGAGAGACTGTTCTTCATTCTGATTGGTGGAATAAAATCAGGGGTTAATTTAACACCACAGAACCTGGATGAAATTCTACCACATGGAAATGCAATTCCAAATTCCCCATTGGCTTCAATGGAATATTATTTTATTTTTCACATCTAAATTATTATAATTTAGGTAGAGTACAACTGAGAAACCTAAATATGAGAACTATTCTAAAATGTATTTCCCCACAGTTTATGTATGCATGATGTTCATTGCAAATGACTTTATAAAACATCAAGAACATTTTATTCTAGATGGAGAAATTTTAGAAAAGCAATTATTTGGTTTTTTTGTTAGAAAAGCAATAATGGGGGGTTTTGCTGTGCAAATAGGTTACTTCCTTCATTTCTGTATTTCTGTAAAATCAAGTAACTGTTCTCCATTCTATATTTGTAAAATTACTACAATAAATACACACTGAATATCTTCTACATTATGTCTCATTCTTGAAACCAAGTGATTTGAGAAAACCTGTGTAAGATTTTAGATACTATTTGTAAATACTCAAATCTTCCAAGATATATTTTAGTACTTTTATGACTTTGAAGCTCATGCAGTTATTTTAGGATATAAAACATTTTGCGTGTTGGTCATGACAAAGCTATTCATGTTAGAGCTAATGCTTATTTTCAACTTCTAAATATAGTTTATAACACAATCATAACAAACAGATAACAACAGCCACAGAACAAATAGCAAGCATAATTTACTTTCTTCTCAAAGCTTTATTGTGATTACTCAATCACTGCAAAAAATATATGTCTTTCTTTACAATTACATCACTATGCAAATGAGAAAGTTCCCATATTAAAATAATTCTTATTATTAATAGTTCTATTACTCAGTCCACTTATAACAGACTTAGCATGAAATAAAATATTTTTTGACAAAATGTTTATTTTCAGAAATTTTCTTTGAGAGCATGGATTGACTGAATTTTCATCAGTAGCTCCAGGTTTCTATTCATACATTCAAGCTATCACCTGTCTTTAAAAGCGATAGGATGATTTAAATTGCAGTGGTGTTTTTGACTAGTACTGAATATCTAATAGAATACTTAAAAGCCTATGCAATGAATAAATCTATATGCTGATATTATTATTTTTCTCTTGTTTCTGCCATTTATTGATTGAGAATAATGATAACAAACATTAACAAAAATAATTTAAATGTTATTAAAATAATAAAAAGACAAGTAAACCCCAGGTCACCAGTACCTGGACAGCTGAAACCAACTAAGATTAAAAGGTGTTAGACCACCAAGATCAACACTGCTGTTTAAAGAGTATGGTGCCATGGGATAGGACAAGAATTTCAGATAACTCTAGACATCAAGAAAGATTCTTCCTCAAAGATAAAAGGACATATTTTACAAAAATACATTAATACTTTTAACATAAAGATTAGTTCTGGTAAAACATGTAATTTCAAAGAATTTCAGACAATGTGCTGCTATACTGCTGAAGACAAAACCACTGAGATTTTCTCTGTTCTCTTCCATCCCTTTCCAGTTCACCCAACAGTCTCAATTACCATGTTTCCTTTTCTCTTTCACTCATTCACAGAAAATCAAGTCCAAGCTGTCCAAATCATTTGAGTATTGTAGAAGAGAGAGGCTGAGAGAGCTGGGATTGTCCAGCCTGGAGAAAATAAGGCTCTGGGAAGACATGACTGTGGCCTTTCAATAATTCAAGGTGACTTATAAGAAACATGAGCACACACTATATAGTAGGACCTGCAGTGATAAGGTAATGGTTTTAAACTAAAATAGAGTAGGTTTAGACTAGATATAAGGGGGGAAATATTAATAATGAGGGTGGTGAAACACTGGAACAGCTATATTTCTTCAACTTGTACACAAAATAACTTGAAAATTCTAAATAAAGTCAAAGTAAGATAATTTCCAGAATCTTTGTGAAATGTTTTTTCTTGGGAAAAAAAGAACCAAAGATCACCAAACAAAAAAATAACAGAAAATCTGTATTATCTTTCTGCTTACCCTCCCTCTCCTTGCATATATTTACATTTTTATTTGCTGTCTGGTATTTTCATTGGGACCCAAAGATCTGATTCCAGATATCAGTCAAAAAAGACATACAAAGGCTAATTCTCATTTTATGTCCATCAGTGCAGTGAGTGTTCTTATATTAAATGATGCATTTGCTACCTATGCAGCATTCCCATTTACATAAGTGTCGTGTTTGTCCCTAGATGTAACAGATTGAATTATTTTTGCTTTACATAATTTTGCAACATATACATAGTAAAAATATTTCTTCTTGCTAACAATTCTTTCAAACATTGATACCACAGATACTGTGCACTACAAATACACATCATCACAGTTCACTAAAATCACATCAAATATTCCTGTGAATTTACAGTGCAAAGATATCATGAAAGAAAAAAGATAAATACATGTCCCCACACCCCCACCCCCTTCCAGGAAACACAAAGGAGAAAAGTTGTTTGACTTTGGTAGTTCTTACCCTGAAAATCTGCAGGGTATGCTTCAACACTTTATTTTTTATGAATCTTTTGCCCAGCACTCTACCAGGTAATTATGACTCCAGAGAATTCATGTTATTTTAGTACTCAGTTCTTAAGAAAGTATTCAAGGATCTATGGATCTTTAAACAGCAGTAGAGTGCAGAAAAGATACCTGACTCAGAAAGAAGTAGTGCACAAACTCCACCAAATGGTTTCAAACTCTTGGAAAGGCCTTCAAATGTTAAATCTGAGACTAGGAAAAAAACAAACAAACCCAACCCCCCATTCTTTAATAGCACAAAAGTTTTAGACCATCACTATTACCAAATACACATATTTATATTAATGTGAAGAATGAATTGTAGAAAACATGCACACATTTTCTGCATTTTAAAAACTTTTGTACTCTATACCAATCCATAAGCCTTAAATTGATAATAATGAATGTGTGAAAAAAAACCAAAACGTACACCAAGGTACAATTTCCCTTACATTAAGGAGTGATTCACTTTAGCAATCTAACATCCAGCTTAGCCACGTCTGTGAATGAGTGCCTTTGACCAACCTGTGGGTGTCATTCGTGAAAGAAAGGAGTGAAGAGAGAACGTGCTCTCAAAGAGCCATCTCAGCTTCCTGAGATGTGTATCTTAGTCTATGATGAATGATGTAGAAATTGTAACTTTTATCCTGATGGAAAGCATATATATATATATGCACATACACACATACATAGAGTTCAGTCTTCCATTTCTAATAGTAGTAAAGCTGACATTTCATAGCTGGAGACTCACAGCATATGCAGTAATCATATTCTTTCCCTTCACTGTGGTATGAATGGTTGTTAGCTGTAAAAAAGATATTTTCATATTGACTATGATCTGATTTGGACTTCTTGGTCAGACTTTATTATCTTCAGTATCCAACACAGAATTATAAACATTTCAATACAACAGCTCCTAGGTCTCTTTCCCTATTTATCAGCTACCATGGTGTGGTTTTACTAGTGAATATGCACTGTATTACCTATACAGGATGTACATACTCTGGCACCACAGACACACAAGGCCTCTGACCTGTGGTCTGTTACCTGGCATTGACTCTCAGACAACAATACCGTCATATGCATACACAAAAGAGATCCCTTGATTCAGACAAACAGTTAAAAACTGAGTACAGATTGTGATGAAAGATGCAGGAATATCCAGCATTCTGATCAGCAACATTGAGATGTAGTCCAGTCCAGTCCCTTTTATCTCCTTATCCATGTGTTTCACCACCTCTATTTCTCCCCAAACCATTTTGATCCCACTTTTTCCCCATCTTCGATTTATCTTCTAAACCTCCCTCAATAAGTTTTATAAAATCTCAGGACAGCCTTCCCTTGCATCTCATAAAATACCCCACACCAACAGGAAATGAAAAGAGGCCCTAAGAGCTCCTCCCTTCGATTCACCCTGTGGGTCTCACTTCCAGCCCATAGGGATCTTGGCTCCAACGTGACACCAATTGATCTGATTAGGTTTTTGGGTTTCTTTGACCTGCTATTGTTCTTTTGCATATTTGTAAGGTTTGGGTTTTTTAGGGTATTTTTTGAAGTCTTTAATCACATAAGTAAACAAATATTTTATTTTATAAACATTCTTTTGAATAAACATATTCAGGTAGTTTCCTTTGTAACCTATTAAATTTGATCACAACTATCATACATTTAAAAGATTCAAAATAAGTAAAAGAATTTGAGTTAATGACAAAAAACCTCTTTATTAATGTACTATTGTTTATTTGTTCTTAATTTTCATTGTCAAAAGGAAAATCCCAAGCAACAGAACACTTTAGCTATCGAGTCATTGAATAACACTCTCGCATAAATTACAACAATAAAATACTGACAATACATAAGGAATTCAGGCACACAAATAGTCACACAGATTCCAGTAGCACAAATGTACTTAATATATTAAAATTAAGTACATGTGTCTTCTAGTGAATTTTTCTATTGCATTACTAAATATTTTTCCAGTGTGTCATATCACTTACAACTTTTTTATTGGTGCTCTAGGTTAAAAATTCTCTGAAATAATTAAATGCTATATCGATAGAAGATAATGTCCTTTAAAATCATCTCTATGGACCACATAGAATCTGCAGCAAACCTTAGCTATTAACTAAGAAGGCTGTTGATTTCAAGATGATTCCAATGACAGCTGTATTTTAAAAGGCATTTATGAGTTGTCCTTTCATAAATGCAAGACTTAAAAACTGAATTTTTGCAAATATGTCTTCCTCCTCTTTCTTCCCAGTCATCTTCAAAGAAAGAAATAGCAATTCTAACAATGCAGAAACAGAAAAATATTGACAACACATAGAAGCAGAAAAGGTCACTATGCTGAATATTAGCTAAATTTAATAGAAACTGGCAAGACAATTTTAAACCAGTAAGGAGCAAACTGGTACATTTCATATTGATGATTCCTTTCTCTATTCCATATTGAGTCATACTTATTTGAAAACCCCCTGTTCATTTGAACACTTTAGTTAGTTTTTTTAATTCCTGCCTGATCCTTCTTCCTGGAGTTAACATGAAGCTACTGGCCTTTAGCGTATGTGGCTCGCTCTCATGAACCCCAGGGAATGTGATTTTTGTTGCTTCTTGTGTAAGAGACAAGGCTTTACAGTGACTTAACAGTGCCTGCAGAAAGACTGGAGCACCATTCCCATGGAATATTCCAAAACAGATAGTAAGAAGCATTAGTATAACCCTTTTTTATATGGTACTAATGATATTCTTCTACAACACCATTTGAGCATTGAATATTCTTTGTTCTGTACATGTGGTGTGTTCTCTTTTCCTGTACAACGGTTCTGAATGCAACACCAGTTACAATGTAAGGATCCTAAACAATATAAGAATTCTCAAGCTTAGAAGAAGGAAAGGATTGATTTAAAAATTTAAAAAGATTGGTTTAAAAAGACCTTTTTTTTTTTTTTTAAATGTTTGGGGCAGGAAAATAAAGGGCAAAAATAAAAATTCATCTTGATCTAAAGCATTAACTAGGGACTTTTCTGTGAGGTGATTCTGCTGCTTCAGCACAGCAATAAAGTCTTTAATTGGCAGAAGGAAAGTCTATCAACATAGTGCTACTTAAAAAAGCTAGCCTTGGGAATGAACGTAGCTCTAGATAACAGGTTTTTTCTGATTAAAAAATTGCAATTATGGTTATTTGTTTTTTTTCAGAAGATGACATATCACACAGAATTCGAACTTTATTACAAAATAATGTGCAAAGAGCAAAATGGTGAAATTATTTGATAAGTTAAGAAAAATACATGTATGCATCTCTCAAAATATTTTCCTTCCTAATCTACTGCATTTATTAGTTATAATACAAGTAAAATTACTATTTTTAGAAAGTTGTTCTCTTGTTTTCTAGCTTATGAGTTGCAAATTTTGTACTGCCTTTTATCATCTTTACTAACTTTTTGCTGCAACTATATATTTTAAAATACTATGCATTTTTTCCATCAGCAGACCTACCAAAAATGTTGTGTCAGAGAACTGTAAAAATTTACCTATAACCCTGCCTTTTAGAAACAGGCAGTAAAGGGTCAAATCACAGTGGTTGAGAAGGAAACAGCTTAAAAGGAACACTGAGACACAATTTTCCTACAGCAACATGTACTTCAGAATCCCTTTTATAGAACACTGCACAGAACAGAATTTGTTTTCCTTTCTCATTGATCAGAATGCTACATGCAGCATTTCAAATGCAGTGGACCTCAGTGGTTCAGGAAACTTGAAGCTGGTATTAAGTGGTTGAATTCAGTTCAAGACTAGGTCCCTTCACTATTGACCTCAGTCATGGGACTATTCAAAACTGAAGTATTTCAGCTGTCCAGTGGGAACATTTGTAAGTGCTTTTCTATCCTGAAGGAAAAAAAATGTAAAATCTAATTGACTACAAAAGCAAGTTCCAAAACAATCAGCAAAAAGTTTTTGAACATAATTACTATTCAAAGGTCGTTTTGTTTTCATTTCCATGTGGTTTTGTTCTGTTCCTTGTAGAAGACATAAAAAATTACAGATGTTTTTAGGTTGGTCTGCTATTTCTGTAAGAAAGCAACTGTAGCAAAGCACTAGTATGTTTCAAAATATGAAACACAGAATAAAATGGAGCATTAGCAGACATTACAAGCTACAAAAAAAAAAAGCTTATATTAATTTATACTTTGAAATCTATTTGCTTAGCAAGACTAGCTGCCAGGAACTATTATTTTATGTTTTGAATGATTGAAGTGTTTAATGATAAGGTGACACAGTTTTGTCAATACAGCTGTTCCTTTTTTCTTTCATTTGTATAACTATTACGATTGTAAGGAAAAAAAAAAAAACCAAAACCAAAACCAAAGCTAGCATAGAAACAACTAATTTTTTATAACAGAATGTTGTTTTTAAGCATAAATAATTTCAGTTGACCAGTTTCACATAATGCTTTCTTATAAAAGGTAAGATATACATGAAGACAGATGTGCTATGATGAGAAAAGCAAAACAAAACCACCCCAAAAGAAGAACAGAAAAGTGAAGGAAAAATATTTGAGCTTTACTTGGAGATGTAAATTGTCACACTGGGACCTGAAATTGCAGATCATACTCTACTAATCTTGAGCACTCTGTTTATCATATCCATATACTACACTAAAAGGATAATTAACATTATTCAGTGTATTAATAGTCTACAAAAATATAGAACAGCATGACTACTGAAAGTGCTTAATGAATACTGATCACTTTGATGTAGCTTTTACATATCTCAGTACAGGTGACTTGGAAGGACCTGCTTATCAGAAGAAATGAGGACACTTTTTTGATGTTTAACTCATTAGCAAAAATGAGGCATTTGGCAATATTGATGATTATGAGTACTTCAGAAGATACAGTATCAGTTAATTTGGGAGAACAGAAATAGATTTTAATTTTTTTTTTAATATCCTAAGTGCAATACAGACATAGCAACATTGCTCCAATCCATAAGTCTTTGAAAGATTTTTATGTAGCTTATTTTTAATTTTTCCTTGTGTGTTCTTTGTCCTAAATTAGAGGCTTTTTTTTCTGCTTATTTTTAAGCTGTTTTGCCTACAGTTTGTCTTCTAGTTTTTCTCTTTTATTAAAACAATATATATTCTACACTTAAATTTTTGTCTTTTTTCTCTTTGTTTTTTTTTTTTTCCTTTGGTTTTTTTTTTCTGTTGTTGTTGTTTTGGGGTTTTGGGTTGGTTTTTTTGTTTTGTTTTTTAGTTTTTGGGTTTTTTTTAGGGTAAGGAGACTGCACAAAGATAAATAATCATAGATTTTCCAGTACCTGTAAGGAAGTTCTTCCAGATTATTTTAATCACTACTCATTTGATTCCTGAATAATAGCTGTCTTCTCTCAAAACTTTCTGCAGATTGTCAGATTTATTGACTGCATGACTGTATCTGAGACCCCTTCAAAACAGAAAAAATATTTCTGACTTTCAGAATTTTTCACTGCTTTCTTATTTATAAACTGTAGGTTCTTACCTGGGAAAAAGAGAGAATCTGAAAATAACTAAGCTGTTAATGAAGTTCATGAAAGCTTATTGTTTTCAAAGAGATGTATCAGAGTAATTTAAAATGGATTTTAAAACACTATAGGTTTAAGCTACTAATTTGAGGGATAATGTGGACCCCATATTTCAGTATATACTTCAATATATACATAATTGGTTAGAATTCTGAAACAAAAAGAAATAAAACCTACTCAAAATGAAAACTATCTACCTAGGAACCTGAACTCAATGAACCAACCAATTTTTAAGCAGCTATAAACATCACACACTTTCTCCATACAAAAATGAGGGAGAGAAGAAACTGAAAAACCAGCTTTAATCCCAGAATCACAGAAAGGTTTTGGTTGGACTAGAGACACCAGGGATCATTTAGTTCTGACCTCCCTGTCAGGGGTAGGGATGCCACCTGCTAGAGCAGATTGATCAAGGTCATATAGAATCTGGCCTTGAACCATTCGAGAGTTGGGGCATCCACAATGTCTCTGGGAAAACTTTCCTGTTGTCTACCACACTCACAGTAAAGAATTTATTTCTAAAATCTAGTCTATGCTATTTCTCCTGTCCTAAGTGACCACCATAAGAGATGGAGCTCAAGTCATGGACTAAATGGATTCAATTTTTATGGGCATTCATTCCACGGGGACAGACCACAGACAAAGAGAATATTACATCAAAGACAGGGAAGATGATAGTGGTTCACGTATTAGACAGTGCAGGACCTGAAAATTATACAAACGATATGGACTAAAAGGTGTGGACTTTACTAGATCAAAGTAGGATTGTATTTCTTTTTAGCAGCCTATATAGCTCTGTGTTTTGTATTTGCTAGTAAAAACGTTGACAATAAATGCTTTTTACTTTTCCCCTTGTGCCTGCCCTCTCTCATCCAATAATTAGTCTGAGACTGAACAACAAAGCAGGCAGGAGGATGGCCAGGAGGACAGGCAATGCTCCTTAAGTGACCAAGGAGTATTTAATACCATATCTTACACTCAGAAAAAGCTTGAGTAAGTGTGGAGACTCATGGTCAGCTCTTAGGTGTATGGAAAGCCTGGATTTCCAGGATGTGGCTCACATCTGTCTACTGGTGTAAGTGAAGAATAAATTCCTTCTTCACTTTGCTTGCACCTGTAGTTTTTATTTCACCTTTTAAACTGGTTTGGTTTTTGGTTTTGGTTGTTTTTGGTCAATCCATGAACATTCTTTTCTTTTTTTCTAATTTCTCTTCAACTCACAGGAGAGAGCAGTGGGCGAGCCATTTTGTGGCTGTTCAGCTGCTGGGTCAGAACAATCTACCACAGCACCTTAGTAATAAAAGCAGCATTTTTTTTAAAATTTAAGAATATGGGATTTTGTGTAGTTACATTTTCTGGTATAAAGAGACCTGAGAAATTAGGGTTTTTGCCTTTATTCATGCAAAGTCCATTTAAATGTTGCTGAACATTAGTCTTTGCAAGCACCTAATGAACATAGTTAACGCCTCTGGGCACTTATACAGCACTGATGATGCTAAATCAATCAAATAGAACTCTTGTCTACAGCCCCTGATACAGTTCTAGGACAAGGCAGGATAGGAAGTTACTTCAGGCAATTTTTTAATGAGTCAGATTTTGTAATTGTCTTCTGTTTTCAAGAAAACTGGATGCTTTTTATATTATTTTTCTTTAAGGTTGATTAGGTTTTCTATTAGAAAATAACATTTAGAGGAACTTTTTTTTTCAGGTTTCTAATAATAGACTGGATAAGAAAGGACTGTACTACTCTAGTGAAGCATTTTTTCTTGTAAAAAAATCTACTCTGGCAGTCCTGAAAAACTGTGTGACCCATGTAAAAGAAAGGAGACCTGATCTTCCTGTCTTCAGATTTTAATTTTTTTTTGTTTTATGTATTAACCTAGTTAAGCAATGTGTCATTTGGCTACCAGTAATAGTACATGATCTGGTCATGTTTTGGTCTTGTAGTACTAAACTGAAAGAGACACACTTATCAGAAACTAGTTTTCTTATAATGTTTTGAAACTCATGCATCCTTTTCATCTGACTGCAGCTGATCTAGGGGCAGGCACTGAAACCCTTGTTTATATAGTAGGACTACGTAAGGCAAAACTTCAAACACGAAAAAATGAGAAACAAAAGTTTAACTAAATACACCAAAATTTGAACAACTATCAGATATGGTGTTTAGTAGTGTTTTCATGTTCTGCACTGGAATTGCAAATATAATGAAGTTTAAAATACTGAAATTGTAGCCCAGCATACAATGGTTTTTACAATGATTTGGGCTTTTTTTATGTGAACACTTATATCTAACAAAGTAACGTTAATCTGTTTTATTTTTTTCTCTGAAATCAGTGAGAGAAAATTGTAAAGAACTAGAAATACAAACTTAAAATGCAGCTAAAACTTACAAGAATCAGTATTCAGGCATTCTTTTTAAAATACAGTGCTCATGGGCATAGAGGAAAACAGCAGCTACTTATAGGAGGCACATTTGTTCTTCTTACTAGCTCAAATAAATGAAAAAATATTATCAAAGCTCAGACATAAAATTTTAAGAATCACCTATAATAAAGTTAACTAATTTGATAAATTTTACACAAAGTCTCTGTACTGTAATATAAATTTGTATGAAAATAGGAACTCAAATGCTATTTCACAAAGTTACTTCTTTAAATTATTATTTCTTCTAATTATAAATTATAATTATAAATATTATATTATTTCCCCTAATTATAAAGTTCCTTTAGAAAACATTTTGAAATTATGTAAAATTTCTATTGGTTACACTTTGCAGGAATGTTCCTTTATGCTCAGGCATTAGTGACCACTTTCCAGAGCACTGGAATGCTTTTAGGCTTGGTCTGTTCAAGATGAAGTCATCCACAAAATGTCTAATATATGCTAGTTAAAAGATCAAGAAATTAAAGGAATTGTTTATAAGGACACAGAACACAAATTGTCTTCATGAGGCATGTTCACATGAAAAAAACAGAATGAAAAATAAATATTTCATGTCCCTCCCAAGAAGACAATATTTGAGCCTCTGCTTGAAGAGGGATTTCAAGACACTTGAGAGTGTCCAGTGGAGGACTGCCATGATGGTCCCAGGGACCTTGATTTATTCATTCCAATGCAAAGGGTTAGAGTTCAAGAGCTGCTCTGGCGCAGTGACCACAGTATGTGTGGGAGAAACATTTGTCAGGGCCAAAACCAGAGCAAGCAAACAAGAAAAGGAAGAAAAAATGTCAGTCACATCTGAATGGTCAGGTGCTTTCAGGCCATCACTTAGAGCTAGAGACTGAGCCTGCTGGCCTTGATCAATGAGGAGGAGATGAGGTTAAGGAGTACACTCTTTACAGCTATGTAAGATCTCATGTTGACAACAATTCTGTTAGAGGCTGGATGTTGGATCAAACAACTTCCAGAGATTTCTTCCAAACAATACTGCTGCAATTCTGTGGAAGAAATCAAAACTTAAACAAACAAAAAGGCAAGGAATGGACAACTTAGCTGCAAATCAAAACAAAGGAGACCTCTCTCATTTTACTGACTTTACAGTGCAGGATGTGAGGGTTACCCTGGGCTTGTCTTGGTTTCAGCTGGTTTTATGTTATTTAGATTGGTAGCTGGTGGCCAAGTGATCAGTGAGGCCTCACCTGCTTCAGCTGAAGCTCTAAAAATGCCATAGTAAAGATGTTGCTAACATTTGCCAGTCTGCCTGAGAGATGATGATAAGTAAGCAGATTAAAAAGAAAACATGTGAAAAACTGTCAGGTGGAACCCAGGACTAAGGATGAAGAAACCTGCTCTGCAAATCCCATCATCCTTCTCCAATGCCAAGTGAGGGATAACTTGCTATAACTGGAAGTAAAAGCAGTAAGGGCTGCCTGCTCTGCGTGGGAAGCTGGGGAGTCACACAAGAACAGTACAGAGAGCTGTCCTTTCTTGCAGTGGGCTGACCCTGGATGGACATCAGGGTCCCACCAAAGCTGCTCTATCACTGCCCTCTTCAGCTGGGCAGGGGAAGAAGATAAAAACAAAAGGGTCATTGGTACAGATCCCTGAGCAGGGAAAGATCATGCACCAATTACTGTCACAGGGAAAATACACTCAGGCTGGGGAAATTAATTTCTTACAATCAAATCAGAGTAGGGTAATGAGAAATAAAAAAAATCTTAAAATATGTTTTCTCCCATCTACCTCCTTTTCTCCCCAGCTCAGCTTCCTTCCTGATTTTTCTGCTTCTTCTCCCCAAGTGGTTCAGAGGGTCAGGGACTGGTGGTTGTGGTCAGTCCATCACACTCTGTCTCTACTGGTGCTCCCTCCTCACATTCTTCCCCTGCTCCAGGCTGGGTTTCCTCTCACAGGAGGCAGTCCTCCATTAATTTCTCCAATGTGAGTGAGTCCCTCCTACAGAAGTTCTTTACAAACTGCTGCGGCATGGCTTCCCTGCAAGGTCCCATGTCCTGCCAGCAAATCTGCTCCTCTCTCTGTGGGCCCAGAGGTCCTGCCAGGATGCTGCTCCACTGTGGGCTTCCCACAAGGTCACTGTCTCCTTTGGGTTTCCACAGTCTCCAGCATGGGGACCTTCACAGTGTGCGGAGGGATGTCTGCTCACTGTGGTCCTCCATGGGCTGCAGGGGCACAGCTGCCTCATCGTGGTCTTCTCCCTGGGCAGCAGGGAATCTTGGCTCTCCAGTGCCTGGAAGGCTTCCTCCCGCTCCTTCTCACTGACTTGGGTGTCTGCAGAATTGCTCCTCTCACATATTCTAGCTCTGCTCTCTGGCTGATGTTGGGCAGCTCTTTTTCCTCTTAAAACTGTTATCCCAGAGGCACTACTGTCATTGCTGATGGGCTCAGCCTTGGCCAGCATCAGGTTCATCCTAGAGCTGTCTGGAATTGGCTTTGACAGGCATGGGGGAAGCTTCTGGCTGCTTCTCACAGAAGCCACCCCTGTAGCCTGCCTTGCTACCAAAACCTGTCCGTACGGCACAGTATGAAAAGAGAAGACAATACTCTAAACATAGAAAGACAAAATCATAACAAACTTATCCACATACCAGCATTCTGGAAACTGTCTTTGTCATCTTTGTTTCCTTGGTTTTATGGATATTAGGAATCCACAGAACTACAGTGTGGAACTTATGCACTAATGGTGAGTTAACATCACTGTTTTAAAAAAGAGTAAACTGATAAAATATATCTGTATCGTATAAGTCTGTAATACAGAGCTGCAACTGTATCAAAATTCAGGTTTCCCTTTGCAGATAATTGCATTAAGTTGGTCCTATGTTTCTGAGTAATGCCAAGAGAATCTGAAATAAAATAAATTCTGAAATGGTGGTAACTTAACATTTTATTTGATCTTGCAAAATTACAATTTTTAGTGATAGCTTTCTTATGAAAAGGAGGAAAAAATGCAAATAGAGCAGATCAAACTGCATCATGACAGAGTTCTGCAGTTTCTTTTTTTTTTTTCCACAGTATCTTAATCTTTAGCATTATCATTAGCTATAAGTAATATTTTCTTTATTATTAATTTGAAGAATTTATGTTCCATTTGTGTATTTAGAAGAAATCCTAGGACCATTTAAGAATATATGAAGTTATTACTTCCAGTATGGAAGAGCAGCAATTCATGAGCCTGAGAGTTTCTTAACCTTTTTTTGCAAATATGAAGCTACAATAAAATCTAAAATAGAATCTTCCCTGAGTCCATAGGACTAAGGAGTATCCTCACTGCAAATGAGATTCAGAATATCGTGCTCCACTTATTGCTGCAGGAAATTTCTACTTTTAGAATTTCCAGACTTTAAGAGAGTAATTTTAGAGAAGTTTTTAAGAAAAAAAAAATCTCTGACAAATGAACAAATATTTCCCTCTTTTTACACATGAAACTCTGAATCAACTCATTACTTTTTCTTTCCTACTTTTTTACTGCCATTTTCTCCCAATTCTTTTCTATTAAACAATAAATATTTTTAGCAGAATCAACTCTGCAAGGAGTGTAATCATTCTTGATAACAGCATCATTTACTGTGCCAGTACCTAATAAAAACAAGCAGGCATTGCAGTACTGCTATTCAAAACAATGTCTAAATTATCTAAATTATGATGTCTTATTTTTGAGGGATTTCAGCAAACTTTTAATGATTATTAAGCTAGTAGTATGTTGTGTAGCACTTTGAAATGTCATATTAAACTTTTTTGAACTGATGAATGAACTAGAATGCTATAAAAAAATCTGAGGAGCTAGGTCTACTGCATAGTCCACAGCTATCAGATTTTCATTTGACATACATATATCATATTTCAATGCAACAACAGAATGAAATAAAGTTTGCTGTAGAATGGTAACTCTCATGATCGATTATAAGAACAGCAATTGATAACAAATTAGGAAACTGATGACTGGGAATAGGAAAAATCTAGAAAATTCAGACTTTTACAAAATGTATAGTTTTCCCTGAAACAGTGTGACTCTTTTACATAGTATTATATCCAAGAGATCCCTAGTGATATTTACTGACTGTCTGTGACTTTTAATATAATCTATGTACAATTCAATATAGCGCTTAATTCCATAAATATAACTGTTATGATTGTTTCTTCATCTTCTTTTATGATACTCACGATTTCACTGTGTTACAATTGTCATTAAAAAAAATAAAAAAATAATATATATATATTATTTATATATAATATTTATATATAATATATATATATAGCATATATATATATGTGAGGTGCCCTCTGGTCAGGAAGGCAAAGATTTAGTTTCAGATAAACATTGTTAGAGTGAGAGGCGTGGCTTTAAAGCCCGGGAAGTCTGAATTCCATTCCTCTGCCTCAGGGGATGGTCCCTGTGAGAGATACACAGCAAATATACGTAAATCTTATAGACATGTGTAGTAAAACATTTTAACAGAGTAAAAGCATGATATTTTAGTAAAAGCCTGTCTGCATAAGCCAGCCTTTGGTATAAGTGATGATATTAAAGGTAGTGTCCTTGAAACTCTCCTGAAGCAGTGAGAGTGAAAGAAAAACAATAGCCTTGTGCATTAGGGAAAGAATGTAAACCATATGTATTAACCAATAGTAGCTTGCTAATCCCACAGACCCTGTCAGACTCTATAAAAGTGTGCTGAAGATAGAAATAAATGACATTTGCCATACTTCTGTGAAGACTCGGCTGAACAGTCTGAGCTGTTTCTCAATAGTCATGCAGAAGCAGGCAGTTTTTTATGTACATATGTTGAACTGTTTTACCAAAGAAGCAAATACTGCTGAGATGACAGTTTTGGTTCTTTCCATTCTTAAAGAAGAAGACTTGTCTTAAAAGAAAACATACAAAAAATCAAATGAAGGTAGAGGGAGAATATTCCAGACATGTATTTTTGTGACATAGATCCTAAATATTGCAAAGATTTGGGTGGGTCACACCTTACAGCTCACTTACCTGTTGAAACATAGAATGGTTTGGGTTGGACGGTACCTTAGATATCATCTAGTTCCAACTGTCTCACCATGGGCAAGGATAACACCCACAAGACCAGATTCCTCAAAATCCCAATCTGGACTTGAACGCTTGTCTAGGGAGACAGCATCCACAACTTCTCTGGGCATCCTGTGCCAGTGCCTTACCTCCTCCAGAGCAAAGAATTTCTTCTTAAGCTCCAATCTAAGTTTTTGGCTCTTACAGTTTAAAACCATACCCTCTTGCCTTATCACTATCTGCCCATGTAAAAAACACACCCTCTCTCTTTTTTATAAGCTCCCTTTAAGTACTAGTAGGCTATAGGGTATCCCCCCAGAGCCTTCTCTTCTCCAGGCTGAGCAACCACAACTACCTCAGCCTGTCTCCATGGGTAGTAGTTTCCTTCTGCTGTGTCAAGTGCACCATTCATTGGGTCACCTATAAACCTGCTGAATGTGCACTTGATCTCTCTGTCTATGTTGTTGATAATGATATTAAAGAGCAAAGCTTTTTGAAGAGAGAACCCAGGGGGACACCACTTGTCACCAGCCTCTACCCAGATACAGAGCCACAACTCACTGGCTGTGTTCATCCAGTCAAGTTCTTATCCACCCAATAGTCCACCTTACCAGTGTTTGTGTCTCCAGCCTGGAGATAAGAATGTGAAGTGGGAACATGTTGAAGGCCTTACAGAATTTTAGATTGGTCTTCTCTTGTCAAACATTGCAGTCGTTCCATCATGGAAACCACCAGACCGGTCAGCACAATTTTCCTTTGATAAAGCCATGCTGGCTGTCTCAGATCACCTCCTTGTCCTGGATGTGCTTTAACATTGTTTCCATGAGGATCTACTTCATGATCTTAACACACACAGAGGTGAGGGTGACAGATCTGTAGCTCCCTTTCTCCCTTTTTTAAAAATAGGAGGTATGTTACCCTTTCTCCAGTCCTTGGGGACATTATCTTGCTGCCATGACTTTTTAAATATGATGTTTGGCAACAACATTAGCTAGCCCCATTAGAGCCCTTGGATACGTGCCTGCCATCAGGCCCCATAGACTCGTGGTTGTTCAGTTTCAGTAGTCAAACCTATTCTTCACTTACTGTGGTGTATATAACACAAGCATGTCAGGCAAAAGTTAAACGAAACACCAACATTTGCACAGCTGTCAAATACGGTGTTGGCTAGTAGTGTTTTCATGTCTTGCACTAGAATCCTAAATCAGAAGAGAGTAGCTAAAGGAAGTCAGAGGGAATTTCAATATCACATATGCAAGCAGCATAATTGTTCTGGGCTATATCCAAAATTTCCTAGTAAAATAGAGTTTAGATGTTTTGGGGCAATGATGTTACAATAAAGATACGATGTTTTATCTATAAAAGAGATGCTGCCTAGTTATTTTTTATTGGATTGTAAAATATGATTGTATTTCCTATCATTGCCTGAAAATATTCCATAAATTTTAAACTATTTGATATAATGTCTTGATGATGATATCTTGCAGGGGAAAAAAGTAGATTTATTGTAAGCTTTATGAGCTCATACAGGCAGAGAATAACAATTATAAATAAGTTTTCTTGCTACAGCTGAAAAACATCTGCTAATTTCTTCAAGGATAAAAGAAACATTTGTGGTAAAGGTGTGATATATCTGTCTTAGTTAATGAGAAAATAAATGTTTACATATAATTTTTCTACTATGCTGATGTTATCTAATTCAAATATATTTGAGTATTAATAGAAACTAAAATGATTTCTTCTTGCACAAAGCCTTCAGTTACAGATAAAATATTCACTGTTTGTGCTGATTCCAATGAAACAGGACTTGATCTCACTACCCTCCTAAGGCATGGGAAGAATCCCTACAAGGTCAAAAATATTTGTGGTGAGTCTTCTTTTACTGAAACAGAGGCATTCCACTCAGATATGAATGTTTTTAACAACTCTGGTGCACACAAAATTTATCCTAATGAACTTTCTGAAAAGAAACTTTGGGTAAGTGGATTTTTTTTCTGAGTAAGGAACAGAACAATGCAAAATATTAAACTAAAATGAAAATTATATATTTTAAAAAGCTTCTCTCCCCCCAATTTAGTTTGTAATATTTCATTTTACCTCAACCTATGGAAGGAACAAAAAAAATTATTTTGTTGTATACTAATGACATCCACAGGCACTCCCCAAAGCTGGACATTCCCTGCAGATTTAGACAGCTGCATGTTTTAGTGGGAGTTCCCTCTGGGTTGCCATATTCCTTCTGATGACAGCTTTTCACCAGGTGAAAACAAAGCTAGGTCTCTTCTAGTTGGGTGGGTAATGACCCCAGTTGAGCTCGCCTCTGGGGCTGGGAGGATGCCTGTCCCCTCCTGTGAGAACTGCCACACCCCACCTTGCTTGCCTGCCCTGTTCACAGTGTTCCCAGGAGCCACTTAAATCTCACTTGAACCTCAGTCAGTTGCCCCTAGCAATGTCCTCACCACATCAGCCTTGCTTGCCAGGACAGCTGACCTTTGGTGGGTTCTCCACCCATGTTCCCCAAATCCCAGGAACCCTGTGACCAAGTCATTCTAGTGTTCAGTCCCCAGAACTGACTGTAGCTGCTGCTTCTGGTCTTGCTGCTCACCCCACTAGCTTTTTATACAGTCCATTCATCACTTAGTGTGATAGTTTCAAAGGGTGCTTTTTTACTGGTAATCTAATGATCTTTTCCCACGTGTCTATTTTTACAATTGAGTTATCTATAGGAATTTAATTAGAAAGTATTAATTACAATTTTTTGGTTGTTATTAAATCATTCAATGATCTTCCTTTTCCATGAAACCTGATTTCTGTCTGCACAAAGCCATTACTGAACCTATTGAAAATGTATTTTACTTAACTTTAAATTTTGAAGTATGAGAGCAGGAGAGACAGAGTAATGTCTATTGCTGAATATAGAATCTGAAGCCTTGCCTCCAAGTAAAATGCTTTCATGAATAAAAAACATGAAGAAAACAAGTCTCCTTCCTCCTTCTCCCAAGTACTTTGGCATGTTTTCAATAGATAATCAATGCATATGTCAAAGGTGGATAAAAGTTCTTTAATTACTATGGTTTTTCTCCCTTAAATTGTCAATGATTTCACAATTACTTTGTTTTATTTACACTAAAGGTAAACTTTATCATTCCAAGCTCTATGTGCTTAGAATGCTATTTCGTGAAGCATGAGAACTCCAGGCATCCATTCATTGTCTCATTTATTCTTCAAATTCAAGATTATTAAACTGACCTTTTGCTCTCATAAAAAATGGACTCTTGAAGTAAGTTTAGAATAAAATTCAAATCATTAAATTACAATTATTTCTAGGTAGGACTTATTTTTTTAAACCACCACTAAAATTAATCCTGTACATCTGGTCCAAACCAGTAAAATTTCAATGTTTATCTCATTTAAAATAGATGAGGATTTGACTAGACAGGTTGCTTTTCTTACTGTATGTCTAGAATAGCTAATTAAGTATTTTATAGTTTGTGTGGCATTTATTCTAATATATTCTTCATTTTGATTATTCCCTACAGGCAAATTTTGAAACAAAGATATCTTATCACTCTTATTTCTTTCTAACTTCATACAACATATTTTATTAATTTCTTTTTCAATTCTGCCACAGTTATATGATAAGCAGTTTAATGAATATCAGTTTCTAAGGAAAAACAACACCTTATAAAGTCTTTCTATCACAGGCACACAATTCTAAGACTCTGTAAATAATTTGGGCTTTAGTTTGTTGGGTTTTTTTTACTACATCAAAATATGATGACAGATCAATAAGAAATCTGCACTTAAAGAAATTTTTGCAGACTCTAGGCTATTTTACTTTGAATGAAATTTGACTTCCAGAGAGCTTTCACTTCAATCTACAATTCAGTCTAATTACAACCTCAAACAAAATGGATAAATCACGAATCTGGAATCAGAGCACGTATAGCACCTATAATCCAGGCATTGAGAGGATGTGGAATCTCCATCTGTGGAGATGTTGAAAGCCCAACTTGTTCCTCACCAGCTTGTGCTAGCTGACCATTCTTTGTCAGGTTGGGTGTCTGAACTGTAAGGTTTAGTTTTCTGTGTCAAAGAAAAGTCCCTAGCTATCTCAAAAATTCTCTGATATCTTGATTCTATGATCCTATAACATGATCTAACATGATCGTAATTAATTTTGATAAGGCAAAGTAATTTTCTATTAAATTTACCAAAAATTATTTTAAAATCTAATTTTTATCTTTAATACCTATGATATTCTTTGAAGTGTTAAAACATTACCTCAGTTTTCAAGGATTTAAGGACATTTGATTCATAAATTTAACAGAACTTTTGTTGAACATTCTTTCTGGGAAAAAAATACAAAAATATTTTTAATAATTCTTAACAGTTTTAAACAATAATATGTCCTGATATCATGCTTTTCAGTACTGATGTAAATTGAAATTAATTTGGATCAAGCCTAAATATAATTTCCTAAACAGGCATGTCTATTTTTTCCCTCCCATTTTTTCTGCCATCCACTTTGAGCTTAAGGTAGGGCTCATATGTCTTCCTAGAATCCCACAGGATACCTGAATGTTTACAGTACTAGCAGACTCTCTTTATAGCTCTAAAATCTTTTTAATGTTATTGTCATACAAACTTTCCTCTGATACAATTTCATCCATCTAAGTGAATGCCAAAGAAAACTGTACTGAGATAGTTTGGACCCACCTCCATACAGCATGTAAAATGAAAGTTTCTATACAATTTATACACATAGGACACTAACCTGACTCTTATGCTATCACAGCAGCTGATGGATAGTTTCTATATCTATATAGTACAAAACACTCACTTTGTTGTCTGATGTTTACTAATTGATGTAATTCTGAAATTGTAGATGTGACCCAAGGGATGCATCCAAGGAAGCAAAGGATGCAAAACCCTAGTATCTTCTGCTGCTTTGAAAATCTGCAAACAAATGTCCTTAACTATCACCTCCAAATCATGAAAGGAAACTATTCTGCTAGGAAACTATTCTTTCATAAAAGTCACTTCCACAGTTTTGTAAAATAGCCTTAAAAAGCATACAAGGATGGGCTTTCAGGAACATACACACATAATTAATATATTCTAATTGTGGCCAAATTTCTGTTGAAAGTCCTTTAAAATTTTGTTAAAATTCCTTTAAAATTTTGTTAAAATTAATTTGGTTTTGACTTTGGAGATGAACTGTTTTCAAAATTTTTACTTATATAATTTACTCACCAATCTAACATACTTATGCAAATAAATCTGCTTCTTTTTGCAGTATATTTATATATTAATTTCTCATTTAACTCAGGATTCCTCACAGTGTTAATAAATATTACTATATAATTTCCATGTTCCCTAACACTGACAATTGAGCTGTTAAGGTGATTTGTGCTTATCCTAGCAAAAAAAGAAAAAGAATCAGAGAGTGGCTTTGAATCTTTGAATCTTTTGGTAATGCTGCAGGATGAATTCCAGCCCAGCATTTGCCCTCTTCCTCTTTCTCATCCCCTGTTATTTTGTGTCATAATGCATCATTACAGAGTGATGTTTGCTTCTGTACTAGTCAGCAAAAAAGAAATTGCATAGCCCACTCTGGCTTCTTTTCTTTGCATTAACTATGTCAGTTTTGATTTGTTATTTTTCAGAATGTTTCAAGCACTGCCAACTTGAAATATTTTGCCCTTATAGAAGAATTTTTTTTTTTTTTAATTTGGAAAGGCATATTGAAATTTTTCTTTTACTTCTGCACAAGTGGAAAAACAGATTAATATTGCAATATTTATATTTCTTGACAATGTTTTACACAAGATAATGTGAAAAATCATGTCTTTTGTTTGGGGATTTTCATGAGCCTGTATTTAGCTTTTCTTATTGTTAATAGATCAGTTGAAGACCAGTTTGTTTACAAATAAATATTGGAATTTAGGGACATGGAATGTCAGCTTACAGAAATGCATATAGTGAAGAAGAACCCTTAAAATGCATTGTACACATATATGATATATTTTATTCCCACCATGTTAATAAAACTATCTGTGTGAAAATTCTTTGCAGTAGCTTGTGTAGGTTTTCTTTAATTATCTGTGCTTCAGATAGTGTTGGTAATGCAATGTTGTATAAAGTTTCTTGTCACTAAAGATGTACTACCTGAACATACCTTGATGCACTTTTTCAAGGTTTTCTCCTTTCTGCATTGAAAATCATCACTCAGAGAACCTCTTCTATGCATTTTGGGATTGCTAAATGATGAGAAAAATTTTGGTGAGAGAAGCAGCTTCCAACAGCAGATAGAAATGATTGAAAACCCTGATTATATCTGTAAGTTGATCCAGATGTCTACTTGTTCTTTGATTTGGGGCACCATAACAGTATTTGAGTAAGTTGTTCAATAAACTCGCTCAGTGAATTTTACTCAGTTTTTCTGACAATCCTGTCTTTTGATATAGATAGGAGTGGTACCTCTATAACTGTGTAAGGCTTTTCAGTCCTGCAATTTGGTGGCTTACATCAAAAGAAATTCAATCACTTTATTATTCATAGCAGAAGTTGAATGGAAAATTTTATTTCTTGATGTCAGTTCACTCATTTCATGCTTGATGTACTCTATACTTTTATCTTTGAAATGAAGGTGGCAGACTTGGAGGAAACAACATAAGCTGAGTGGTTTTAAACTCACTAGCTAAGACTTGTTTATGCATATACTTAAAATTGTAAGTTCTTACCTAATGCAGTACAAGAGAAGTCCATCTGGATGTAAATCAGATATAAATGCTGTTACAAGGTTTACTTTGTGTTTCCAGCCAGATGGACAGGCTTACAGAGCCACATTTCACCAACTGCTTCTGTTAAGCTCATTTTGAGACTGTCTGTTCATTCAAATGAACAATTTTGTAAGATAATAACTTTGAACTGAGACTTTGTGTTTCCTATATAAAGCCATTGACCCATGGGTGAAAAGAGAACAAGTTCCTCTGTATGTTAGAAAGGGAGTAGCAAGTGTAATTGTAACAATGCTTTTCTTACCTTTGTAATGATTAACCTAGTAAGCAAGAATCGCTGCCAAAGGGATACAATGATTTGTGTCAAATTGCCAAGAAAAAGTGAAATTCATTAGAAATAAGAGAAAAATCGGTTGGTTCTTACAGAAGTTAATCATTTTAATGATAGTGATACTCCACTGTGCATTCTCTAACTGCCAGTAAAAAAGACAGGGACTGTCTGAAAATCAATGCCTAATGCCCAGCACAGGTACAGAATAGATACTGCTGTTACTTGCTTTACTCCCTCACCTTTTTGGGATTTGAAAGAAATAGTCTAGGGACATTAGAGGATTATATATAAAATGCTGAAACTGCTGGCCTCACTGATCACTTAGCCACCAGCTAATAATCCAAATAACACAAAACCAGCTGAAACCAAGGCAAGAGCAGACCAACCCTGACAACCTGCACTGACAGGTCTGTAAAATGAGAGAGGCCTCCTTTGTTTTCATTTACAGCTAAATTGTCCATCTGTGGCTTTTTTTTTGCTTGTTTTTGTTTTGATTTCCTTCACAGAATTGCAGCAACATTGTTTGGAAGAAATCTCTGGAAGTTCTTTGAGCCAACATCCAACCTCGAAGAGAATTGTTGTGAACGTGAGATATTGTCGCTGTGACTTTGGCTAGCTTAAAAACCTCAAAGAATGCAGACTCTACACTTCCCTGTGCCATGTGCTGTACTACCATGCCAGTAAAAATTCATCTTTTCTTTTGAGGTAATCTGAGCTCCCAAACTGTAACCTGTGGCTATTGCCCCTGGCTTAAAAACATGTTGTGCTTGTGAGTTTTTCTCACATTGCTCACAAGCAGTGTACCCCTTATCTCCTTCTGATTGATCAAGGCCCACAAGCTCAGTCTCCAGTTCTACATGATGGCCTGGAAGCCCTGACCATATATGACCAGATATGACCTTTATATTTTTTTTTCTTCCTTTCTTTGGTTATTTTTGTGGCCCTGACAAATATTTCTCTCACTTATATTGTGGTCACTGTTTCAAGAAGCTCCAGAACTCTTAACACTTTGAATGAGATATGAGTGCTAGTGAGTAGTTCCTTCCCTCAGGGCTCTCTAACATATCTTGCTTAAAGTTATGACACCCAGAACTGTAGTCCTGGTGTTTTTCTCCAGGACATCTGCCCAGTCTGCCATATTGTCTATAAGTTTAGAGATTTTAGGCAAAGTAACTAAACAACATGCTATTTATTAAGTGCCTTAATAATTAAAAATTCTCAAAATAGATCTCAGACTACAGGTATTCCTATTCCTGACTTTCCAAATGGAATTTAACCCTTAGGCTTTGAATGTTTGTACTTAATTCCCCATTTCACTGTGGTGAATGGAGCGTAACCTCACAATGGTTGTTCAGATCATTAAGAATCAAATTATACAAGCTGTAGGAGAGTGTACATTTTAAAAATAAAAGCCAGTTTGCTTCACTAACATCAATTTTCTGCCTTTCAGAAGCATTTTGAGTGTTTTTTCCTTTGAAGAGGCTACTTACCCTGCATACCATTTCTGACCAAAATGAGGAAATTTTGCAATTTGAAAAATATGTAATTAACTGTAACCCCTCTAATCTTTTCAGACTGAAAGAAATTAACTGGCATTTTAAAAATAATGTATACTGAAAAATGATCCAGTAAAATTTAATTTTTTTTTCAAATATATGCCCAAGTGTTATAGTAGTTGTTTTGATATATGACAGACAAAATATTTTTCAGATATCCTGTCTTTGTTATAATGCAAATGGAAAAATTTAATTTTGTGTAAGTCCTGTTAAAATAGCTTTTCTTACCTTGCTGCTATAGTTGTCAAAATACATTACATATCTAAGCCCTTCACTTCTGAGCATAGCTTTTTTTTTTTTTTGCTGTCTACACAAAAGCCAAAATGGAACAACATACTTTAATGAACTCTATCTTAAATGAATGCCCTAGGCAAAATGCAATTTAAGTGCAAGGAATAAAATGAAACTCTAATATGTGTCACTAATCAAAAATGTACAAATGAATCTTGATTTTTGACAAGAGTTGGTACAAATAGCCTGTTGCCTCAGGAAGACAGCACTCTAACCTAAATTATTATAAATAATTCTACTATCAGCAGCATGTGTATTTTATTTCATATGTGTTTTCATTCTGAACTCTAGAGGCTCAGTTCAATAGTTATTCTCTTGTATGCTCTATTTTCCCCACTAGATTATGGGGAAAAATAAAAGAAAAAAGAAACCTTATACTCAAGTAGACTTGCATGTGTTTATTACTTAAATGCAACTACCTATTTGAAGATCTTCTTGGAATTACTCCCCATATAAATACCATGACCTCCAAACCTAGTCATGGATACAGCTATATATTCATTCATCACCTTCATGTTAGAATAGAGGTATATTTTGAAGTGTGGTCATGGTTTTATTCTTTAATTCCCTTTTTTCTCAGTGAATTCTCATAGAATCACAGAATGGTTGCAGTAGGAAGGGACCTCTGGAGAGGCCCAGTTGGGTTCAAATTTGAATCTTTGCCATTCAAAGGAAGATCAGCTAAACCAGGCTGCTAAAGACCAAATTCAACTGGGTTTTGAAAATCAGCGCAGATGGAGACCTCATATCCTATCTGGGATACCAGCTCCAGTGTTTGACCATTGCTAGAGTGAAAAAAGTTGTTCTCTATTTAAGCATGTTTCAATTTATGCCCATTGTCTCTTGACCTATTACTTAAACAGTCTGGTTCTATTTTCTTACTCCCAGCCATCAGGGAGCTGATAGTCTGAAATACTCTCATGTTGCTTACCAGTGTAACACAAATGATATAAAATATGAGTAGCAAAACAGAGACTTGAGAAAGCTATGTACTTATTTTATGGTTATATTAGTAATTGCTTCTAAAGATGTTTTATGCCTGCTTTTACAGAATATTATAACTTATTTTATGTATTTTTCTTCTTCACTTCATTTTCTCTGTGTGGAAGGGCTCTTGTAATTTCTTATTGTTGTAGTGGACTGCTGTACATTATTGGAGAGCATTAAAAATGTAAATAGCTAATGCACACTCAGTCATGAGCAGGCAATAGATTAATTACTATTTTGGAATATGTGGAGGTGTGCTTGGATTTTGGTTACTAACTTTTACTTTTTTTATATACATTCTAGACCTAAAAGATTTTTGAGGCCTTCTCTTACTCATAATTCTGTAACTTACTAATAATTCAGTGACAGTACTTACATAGCTCAGCTGCTGGTAAGACAAGAGATGCACTCCTCTGACCTAAATAAACAGGTCATAAATATCATAATTTCTTGAAAACTTGATAAAAAATTTCTTAAGTTAACTATAGTTTGTATTGGAAGAGGAACAAACTTTACTGTAGAGTTCAGATTGATATTTAATCCTAAAAACGACTGCTATCTGCTTTCAGCCTGTGGATACAGCTCTGTTTGATGTCAATGAGAGTTCCACCACAGTCCAAAATCAAGTAATACGTCAAAAATATTTGAAATGATAGCTACAACATACGTTAAATGAGCTGTCATTTTTCTCAAACAGGATAATAGAGTTAAAACAAAAATATCTAAAAGCTGGTGTCCCTGATATGTGTTTTACCCAAGATTTACCCAGACATATAAGCAAAAGTTTCTGAATAGACTGGTTTAAAAACATTTGGAGACTAAAGGGAGATACCGCAGGGAAAGATCAAAAAGGGTAATAAGATCACTGGATTTAGAGAAGAGTGTTTATATTCCCTGAAAAAGAAATGGAAGTAAGAGTAAAGAGGCCTGAGAGGCCTGAAATGGATTCTTGTTCAAGAGCCCTGTCTCTGCAGAAAAATACTTTAAAGAACTGAAATCTTAGCTAACATCAAGATGCAAAGCCCAGCACTTAGTAATTTTGTTTCTGGATTTTGTCTAAGAGAAGCTGTTTTAAGACACTGATGGCTGACATTTGAAAACAAATCAGGGCTTTGGTTTTGAGAGAATATTGTTAATTTCATAGATTCCACCTCTCCGCTAAGAAAATAAAAAGGAGGGAGGGAGGCTAGATATAATTTCATATTTCCCTAAGAGCACAGCAGAGAGGGAGATGCATTACTGCATCCAGTCATTAATTAAATTTTCTTCTTAATTGAAGAGATATTGCCACTACATTATATTAGCAAAAAACAGTATTGTTTTATTATGTTTATAATCTTCATGATCCTCTTTAAACATCTCCTTGACACTACAGATTAGTCCATATCTTGAATAAATACACAAAAGGTCACAAATAATATGAGCATCTTATGCTTAATTAAAATATTGAAAACCCAAGAAAATTGTGTGGACACAGACCAAATACATCATGTAACATTTCAACAAGGCCTACCAGTTAATTTTGTCTAAAAATGTCTTTCTGCCAGTTCATCTAATGATAATTTCTCTCATGCTTGTTCATAGAGAGAAATCATCTGGAAGTGAGAATGAACACTTTTCCATTTCTACAAATAATATTTCTCAATCAGCATTTTTGGTTAAGAACATCATTATGGGCAAATTGTTGTTACATATTTGACTTTGGAACAGGAATATCTTTCAGGAATACCACAAAAAATTATTATTTGTAACATAATCCCTTTAAAATACTTGCTTCCACACTTCAGTTTGATTGTTTTAAAGAAAAGATACAATACTACAAAAAGATACACCAAATGTAATTCAGAATCCCTTGTCCAGAGAGAATATATCATTCTGTGTAAGTAATATATGGGAGACATTGCCTACCTTCCGATAATGTATGCATAGGATTCCACAAAGGTACACACAAAATCTGGGATGGACTAATCCTTTGAAAGACTATAGGCATGGAGATGAAGACCTAGAAAGCATTTGAAGAGAAACATCTGGATATTGTTGTGAGCATATTGAATATAAGTCATCAGTATGCCCCTGCAGACAGAAAGGCCAGTAACATAATAATACATTTTACAAAGAGTATATTCACCTCCTCACTCATATGCAGCGTGCTCTGCCCAGTTTTGGCCTTCCCAGTATAAGAAAGCCACCAACATCCTTGGGCAACTTCATTGAAGGACCATCAAAGTCATCTTGGAACAGGAGAAAAACTGGGTTGATAAAAGGAAAAGAAAGATGGTACCTTGATAATGGTCAGACATGGGGATTCCTGAAGCTGTTGTAAATCTCCAGCCTTGGAGATCTTCAGAACTCACAGACATTGCTGTGAGTGACCTGTTCTAACTGGGTCTGCCTTATGTCAAAGGTAACTGCTAGTAACGAGACATTAATTACTGCTAGGCAACTGATGGTTTTCCTTTCTAAAGGACATGAAGTAGTGGTTCTATATGGTAGGAATTAGACCTGAAAGGTCATATTTATCTGTTGTTACTGCAGTTACAAAATCATTGAAGTGAACCTGAGAAGTATTTCAGCACATTCCAGGCTTACACTAATTTTAAGTGCAAGTGAAATGCAACCTCCAAATATGGTCTTATCAGGGATGACTCCCCCATCCCATGGGGACTTTAATTTCTTCTGTTACTTACTTTATTGGTTCTCCTGCTTTCTTTAGAAGAGACAGAATGAAGGAAAAACATTTTGTAGGTATTGCATTTACTAATTTGGTATGTTTAAAGAAACCCTGAGGAAACAGGAAGACTTTAATAGTTAATTTACACAATTTGTGGTAGGTCTAAGAAATGGATGGGAAAATCTTTATGCTAAAATGAAATAGTTTTCAGTATGCTACAGGTAACTTCCTCCCTAAAAATATCTCCCAGCAGAATGATGTTTTCTTAGATCTAAAAAGAGTAACATTCAAAGATCTTACTGGCCTTAGGCACTGTAAAACGTAATCATCAATTAGACTTAAAATTCATTTTCCTTAATACTGCACACAATAATTATCCTTACTATTTTTCCCCATCTTTTCTCAAATATCAGTCTTGTTGGAGGTTGGATTTTTCAACGGCCCTATCAGAAGAGTGAAGAAATATACATAGTTCAGTCAGTCAGGTCATACTGTGGACAAGTGCACAGGTACAGCCAAGACTCATTAAATCACAGAATCACAAAATATGCTGAATTGAAGGGACCCACAAGGATCATTTGAGTCCAACTCCTGGCCAGGCACAGGACCATCCCCAAGAATCACACCATGTGACCTAGAGTATTGCTAAAATATTTCACACAAGTCCTGAAAATTTTAGGTCCTACTCTCCAGCAGCCAAAATGCATCTCACAGGGCTTTAACAGTTGCCATCAGCCAGTATTCTCAATATATAATGTTTATAATGTTCCAGAAAGAGTAGTTTACCTCGAAAAATACTGTCTTTGTGGTATCTCTTGAATTACATAAGAAAAACAAATAATTCATCTGAAATTTCAATTTGCCTCAGCTTATTGAATCTACTCAGAAGTGAGACAGTATGAGTGATATTGGCCAGAGACTCTTGAAGTTATTGTCTTAAACTTAAAAGGCTAATCACCCAAATGAATACACTCAATGCATCTGTTTTGGTGAAAACCAATTAAAAGTTTCTAATTAGAACCAGTTAGAGTATTCGCTCTTATTTTCCTTCAGCACCAGCATGAAGAAAAGGAAATGAGTCACTTTGTGGGGATATCCAGTATATTTTTCACTTGTTTTTCTATCCTTTTGGAAGTTGGAAATGTCTTTATACTGGAATGCAAAATTACTGTGTTATATACTACAATGGCTGAAGATTTAAAAATAATTAAAATTCTTATATTTAAATACTCTTTTTAACCAATTGAATTTAAGGACAGTACGAGAAAGTACCATGTCATTTTAATTCAGGAAGGTTGTAATTAGTTGTTTATTAGAATAAAAAGAGATAAAAATTACAGTTCCAACAACATATGTTGTAAAAACAGATTTTGCTGTCATGTACCTAGTATATCATCCTGAAAACAGGCAAAATAATGTCTCTGCCAGAAGAACAGCTGAAAGAACTGTAATAAACTTAAGATTTGACTCTGTGAGTAAAGGGAGAATAGAGCAGACACATGCTGCAGGAAATACATGAGGAAAAAAAATAATAGGAATGTAGGACTTAGAAAAAGATAAATGTCACTTAATAATTGTTCACTAATTTCAAGTAATAACATGTGTTTTAATTTTGAAAGTCTGAGATACCACTTGAAAGAAATATATGCACATGTTGTAATAGAATCCCAAAAGGGAAAAGACGTGAGATAAAAACCAGTTTTCCTCTTGCAACCTATGTAGGTGATTTTTTCTAGGAAAGCAGTTTACTTCCCTTCATAATAATCATAGGCATAAAGAAATAGTTTTCATGTATTTTCATAATATTTAAGGATGTTCTTCTGGTCTAATTTTTATGTCATTCATGGTTTACAGTTCCTTGTATTTTCAGCTGTATGTATGTATTTCAAACTAGCCTTCTAACTTGAAAAGGGTATCTTAGATAGAGATTAATTTTGAGATTGTAACTGTGTGTGGCAGAAAAACTACATTTCATACCACAAATGTCTGTTGATCTCTCAGTACTTTTATTATACATTTCTCTACATGATCAGAGAATGAATTTATAGACACACTCCTTTATCAGAACGCAAGCTGTTAAAGCTAGACAAAATATTTGTGTAGAATTATGTTGCATTCTTTGCTGTTGTTAAAAGGTGTATTTAAACATCTTTTTCATAAAGCAGTGCATCTAAACTTAGAGACCACATACATGGACTAGTCTATACTTCAATATGAAAAAAGTGCTGATCCTGTTTCAACAAGCATAATTTCTAATTTGATGAGACATTACTTTTGGTTTACTACTTGATACATGGTATCTATGTCAATATGAGATCTTCCTTATCTGCAGGTTTGAGTAGATGATGCATGTGGTATATGGTGTGATAATCAGCATATAGCTTTCAATAGGAAATATAACTGATTCAAGCACAACATATCTGATTCAAGAGGAAGACCATCTCATGGGATGAATAATGTATAAATGTCTTTTCCAAGGATCTATCTACAACTTGTATCAAATTTACTGAGCATTGCTTTTTTTCAGTGTGGTTTCTAAGATTTCTTGATGTCAGTAATTCATGATTTATATTCCTGCTGATATTCTAACATATCCATTGCACTTGTACTTTTGTAAGAGAACAAAAAATAAATGCCAAAAAAATAGCAAAACCACACATTGCATCTGCAATAAATTCAGTCTTAACTACATTTCCAAATAAATGTGATACTCCAATTTGTCAATTAATACCACAGCATTGAATTACCTGAGTAAAAGCCTTAATCACATCTTGTCATGCTAAACATATTTCAAAATTTTGAAAATATATTTAAGGTAATGTTTGCATTAAATACTTCAGAAAAACAAGGGAAATACTGTTGCTAAAAATATACACACATTAAATCTACCCAATTCAACATGCTTTTGTTCATGTTTTAAAAAAAAGCTTTAGACAGACTTAGTATTTCTTCTCCATGAAACTTGAACTCTCACAAGGTTATCATCTATTTGATCTCTTTTTTTGAGATTGCAAAATTGAAATTAATTATTCTCTCTCTTCTACATATTTACATATCTACATATCTACATATACATTATTACTTCTTTCTTTTCTATAATTTTCTGTATGCGCCTCAGGAAAGCTTATCTGAGTTTGTGTTACTTAGTCACAGTAAATAAATCCTCATTTCCATGTCAATTTTACCTCATGTATTGCAGACAACTAAAACAGTAGGTCTGTGGGGTTTTTTTAGAAACTTCTATTTTCTTTTTCTTTGTGTAATAATGATATAAACACATTAGTGATTTTTTTTTAAGTTATGCTTCTGTAATATTTTAGTTTTAATTTGAAAAGAAAAATAGAATAACATTATGTAAAGGTGACTTCTCACTATTATTCGTGTAACTATATGTATTATGTCCTATTTATGTTATAAGAAACATTTCAACTATTGCAGTGGAGATAAGAATTGTAAAGCACAGTTTCATGTTTATGTAAGCAATAGCTTATTGTTTAATGAACTCTGAAAACATTTGGCCAATTTAGTCTACAGGTCAGATCATTGATTGCACTACAGTCTGCAGGATTTTCATCTGTAGTCATATAGCATGGGAAGAAACATGCAAAAAATTGGAAGATGCCTTAATGTCTCAAATATGTTATTCTTCTTGCCTGTTATTCAGCCTGTGATGGCAGCAGCCACATTTTAGGAAGAACACACCATCCTGTTCCCTAAAAGGTCTGTTACCCTCACCACCACTCCCTTTCCACTCCCTCCCCAGACAGTACACAATAGCTGAATTAGGGCAAATACCCTTTCCTGTCTTCTCCCTTTCTTTCCTGTCTTTTTTCTATGAATTTTTAGAAATCCCTTTCTGCTCTTGCAGAGGCTAACTACTTTCATAGGGTCCAGCAGCAAAGGATTCAAAACATTCACTAACAGCTGTGTAAAATACTGCTCTCTTAACTATTTTAAACAGATCTTGTACTACTTTAAATTACTATCTCCTAGTTTCAGTATTATGAGGTTTTGTTCTAATCTCAGCTTGTCTTTGACTCCATCCACCTCAATCATATCCTCACTTTACCTGTCTCCTCCATTGAGTAGACAGTCACAAGACTCCTCACAAAGCAGCTACCACATTCACTTTCTCAATTGCCTTTCTCGACACAATCTGAAATTCTACTACTTCTTTCAAATTAAAAGAAAAACAGAGTTTTTATAGTAATTGAGGATGTGAGTTTGCTGAAGTTTTCTACAGAAAAATATGCTTTTTCTTTTTCTCAGTTCCTTTCACAATGATGCTCAATATTTTTTTCTCTTTTTTTTCTGTTTCTTTTCAGGGACAGAATTGGTGTTTTTAGACATTTCTCAACAATTACACAAAGATTTATTTCCTAATCTGTTTCTGCCAGTTCCTAGTTCAATATCACACATAAGGGGATTTTATTACTTTTCTTGGATGTATTAAGTTACACATATGTACTCTGAAGCTGACTTGCCATCATTCTGCCCACTGATTCAACACCAGCAAGTATTAGAGACTTTCTCTACAACTGGCATCATGTTTGCCCATACAAAAATTTCCTAATATGGGTCATATAACTTTTGACATGACTTCTCAATACTATTTAAAGAAGAAAAAATATATAAAAGTATATATTTTGTGTGCAGTGAATTCACAGTATTTGTCTTACTTCGAATTGTGTGGTTAAGTCTTGAAGATAATCAATATAGCATAGTATGGTATTTTTCTTCAAGTTTCACAAAATCAGTTTGAAGCATCATGAAAATGTTTTATGTTCTACTATTTTGCAGTAAAATTATTTGCCATTTTAAAGTTAAATGAAGAACCTCTCCTAACTTTCTTATGCCTTTAAACTCTTCAAACACGTCTCTTTTTGCATTTCCTTTTCCCCTTTCTGAAGTTATACTGCCCATGTTCAACAAAATTTTTCAAAGCTCTTTTCATGTGCCCAGTAGGCTTCCAAACAATTATCTTCCTTTTAGTTTTCCTTAAAACTTATTATAGTTCTGATCCCTAGAAAAATTTAGACAACATCTAGTACCTCATGGTGAGGCAGGTTGTTTTGTTGTTGAGCTGTATTTTACTCTCTCTCTCTGAATCCATACCTATCAGACTGAAAGCTCTCAGAAGAAAATACTCTCTTTACTAAAGTACCTACTCTGGCAAGTCCTTCATCATGCAATGAACTACGGCATTTTACTGTTGATGTTAAAATTTGATCTGATTGGACAAAGCCAAGCTCCCAGAAATATATATTAGGCACCCCAAAAAGTTTTGAAAACAGAATACAAAGAAGTAATCTGGTTATATTTTAGGAAAAAGACAATTTATTTCCAAATTCTGTGGAAATATCTTCATCCATTGTTATTATTTAAATAATTTTGGGAATCTGAATCTCACATACACAATTTTGGAAAGAGATATAAAGAGCTTTTTTTTAATGGCTGTTTTGATTTAGTCAAGAAGAAATTATAGTTTGTAAAAAAGCTTCATAAAAAAATGAAAGTTCTAACTTTTATTAAAGAGAAAATTAAATCCCCGAGTAACAATGTAACAATTAGAAATATGAGATCTCACTTCCATTTGGAAATATGGCTGCTGTGTCTTTTTTTTGACTGCCTCATTTTTCTGAGAATAACAATATAGATAATTTTACAGAATTACAAATGGTAGAATTACTACTTCTAATCCAAATTTTCTTTTTATTTTGAAGTTTATTTTAATATCAGGAAGAGATATTTTGAAAATGCAACTCATGTTAAAACCTTCATCAGCACTTTAGAAGTCACATCTACTCAAAATTGTGCCCATAGAGTACTTTTAAATCTTATCTTCTTTCATTATTATTCAGTTTATTGATTCAGCTGTATAAGAACTGTTGAGGCCAAATTTGTATTGATTTAGTGGTGAATGAGTATTAAAAGATGAAGGGTTTAAAATGTAGTTTTGATGGTTAATGGAATGATTATTTAAAGAAAATATTTTTGTAAAAGAAATTATTTGTAAAATAATAAGATCATGCCAATGAAAAACGATTATTCAGAACATTTAAGCAAGCAATACATGGTGTTCCATGTAGGAAGGAAGAAAAAACACAAACAGAATGAACCAAAAAGAAAAAACAGACTTCTATATGAAATGGGTGTTTTTATTTTAAAAGTTCTTATTTGTAAATTAATATCTAATCATTAGGAAGGAGGAAATAAATCACATCCTCCCCAAATGTTCTGCAACTGTGACCTTTAACAGTTTAAGAGTTTAACACTGCCTCTCAGCTAGCAAATAAAACCAAACCAAAACACTAGAAATGACATAATTTTAATACGTCATTTACAAATTCTCATACATTAGACAAAGCAGTGAAATCTGAATGTACCATATAAAAATCCTCATTGAGATATGATTTTTTGTTCAATTATAATCAGGAATAATCAAATTATTTTCATGGAGGAAAAAGCCTTAACTGAGATTAATAGAAACTAGGTAAAAACTACTGAAAGAAAAAAACAGAGAATAACTTATTAGCCAAGGTCCTCTTCTACACATACAGATTCACAGCACACACCTGCAGCAAGCAGATCTTGCTGGAGATTGTGGCAAATAATTGAAGAACCCTCTCCAAACCACTAAATAATTGGTGTTCTTGGATGGAAATTATTTTTCCTTTGAAAAGTATTAATTTATCTGAAATGTTTAATAGAATCATAGGATGGATTTGGTTAGATGGGACCTTAAAAATCATATAGTTCCAACCTCTCTGTCATGCACAGTGAAATTTCCACTAGTCCACTTCACTCAAAGTTCCATCCAACCTTACCTTGAACACTTCCAGGGATGGGACAGCTACAACTTCTCTAGGAAACCTGTTCCAGTGTAGCACCACTACCAGAGTAAAAAAAAAAAATCTTCTTAATGAATTCTAAAATATCTAACCTAAACCTAAACTTTTCTCACTTTAAGCCATTCCCCCTTGTCCTATCACTACCTATCCTTGTGAAAAGTTCCGCTCCATGTTTTTCTTGTTGCTGCCTTCAAGCACTGGAAGGCTGCTCCAAGGTTTCCCCAGTCTTCTCTTTTCCAGGCTTAACAACCTCAACTCTCAGCCTGTCTTTGTAGGAAAGGTGCTCCATTCCTATGATCCTCTTCACGGCCCTCCCCTGGTCTTCTCCCAACAGGTCCACTTCTTATGCTGAGGACTCAGACCTGAAGACACTACCCCAGGTGGGGTCTCACCAGAGCAGAGTCGAGGGGCAGAATCACCTCCCTTGTCCTGCTGGCCATGCAGCTTTTGATGCAGCCCAGGACACAGTCAGCATTTGGGGCTGCAAGCACACACTGCTAGGTTGTGTTGAGCTTTTCATAAAGCTTCCTAATCCTGCTTCGCAGGGCTGCCCCTAATCCATTCTCCACCCAGTCTGTATTTGTGCTTGGGATTGCCCCTGCCCAGGTGCAAGACCATGGCTTCAACAAGCACTCAACAGCACAGGGGAAGAAAATAAGAAAGGAAGCAAATGTGACAAAATAAACATGGACATAATTCATCAATTGCCACCAGAGGGTAAACAGACTCATCTTGGGCTAAGTAAGTTTAATTTATTGTCAATTAAAAACAACCCAGAATGGTGAAGTACAAAGGCAAAAACTTCAACACCTTTGCCCTAGCAAACCTTTATCAAACTCCTCTTATTCATTCCTAACTCTTCTGCCTCCTCCCCCTGCCTCAAGCAGCCCAGGGGAAAGGATGCTGATGGGTTGCAATCAGCACAGAACAGTGGAACCAAAATATTTCTCTGCTGGGTTTCTAAGCCTGGAAAATGGGTGAGGTGGATAGCACTGTGCTGTAGCACCCTGGAGGTGCAGTGACATCTGATCCTCTTGTAATAGACTACAGCAGCAACATATATACATCCACTGTGTCTGAGATTGCTTGTGCATTGTGAAACCGCTGTGTTTCAAAGGCAGCTACAACATGATGTGAGTGATACCAGGAAAAAAAGAAAAAAACAACCTACTATGATTATCATCAGTATTTAGTACCAGGAAGTGTGTGAGGAAGAAATAATCACAATTATAAAATAAAACAGAGGACTCAAATGCAGAAATGTCCATTTCTGTCTATGCATTTTCTCAATGTACTGGGAACTACGTTACATAGGCTAGACTTGTTGAGACTAAATATAGGTTCTGCCACAAGAGACAAAAAATAATTTTGATATAGGAAAAAAGGAAAAAAAAGAAATAATGCAATTAAAATATTTTGCATAAAATAACCACTAAAAAACCAGAAATCCTGCTATCACTGTACTGACTACATAAGAAACCCTATCTATGGACAATCTGAGGCTTTAAATCAGATTTCATAATTATTCTTGTATCAGCAAGAACTTACCAGCCAAGGAGGAAAAACAACAAATTGAAGAGGTAAAATCTTTTCTACCATATTTCTGACAGAAAACAAAAGAGAGAAAATTGATTATGGTGTATTCTTTGCTTGTCTAGGCTTCTTTTTTCTTTGTGATTGTTCTATTTTGTTTGAACAAAACAAAATGTTGTTTTGTTTCTGAAAAAGTGCCCATCCTATATCTTAACAGCTACAATGAACACATTTTGTGTTTTTAAATCTAGAAGCTTGTCTCCCAAATCACTTTTTATACAACCTCTCTACATTAATTGCATTTACAGGTGTTTCATGCAGCGCTGCTACATCAGTGAAAAATGCAGATATTTAAAATCACGATCACCAGAGCTATGCTGCAGAGTAAACCTGAGTGTATGTTCACTGTGTCACCTCTGATGAATGGGATTACAATTGTTTTGATAGATTGAGCTAACTACTTGTTTATGCATATGCACAAAACCTGTCTTGCATTTTTTCTCATAAATTATGCAGGATTATCCTCTTGAAATTACTTTGCCTGTCTGACATACCCAACCTTTAATCTTCCTCAAATGCATGGTATTGACTCACACTTCATAGGTCTGGAGTAAGAAGATCACTCTACTTTTCCATTTGGGATTCCAGTTTCTTGTAATAGTAAACAGTGTTTTGCTCAAAAAAACCACAAACTCAAACCCAACCCAAACAAGCAAACAAAAAAAGCCCAAATAACCCCAAAAAACCCCAAAAGGAAATAGAATGCATGGCTTCAGGCAAGAGAATATATACTTCTCTAAAAACACTGTAAGTGACTGGAAATACTCAATTTTGGTCTGTAAAGTCCGAAAAAAATTCCAAAATGTTCTGAAATGACAAAAAGTAGTTAGGCTTACAATCTTTTTTTCAGTTTCAGTAAAAGACAGTTTATGTAACTTTTAGCTCATGTAAAAATAAAAAAAAAATCTAGGGAGTTAAATTACAAAAGATTAACTGTTTCAAAATTAATTATTCAATTATTCAGTCTATAGTCTTAAGACATTTGGAAAAATTAAAAACCCCAAACCAAATATAAACACTTACAAAAAAAACCAAAAAAAATTAAAATGGAATGGATACATATCACCAATGATGTTTCAATGTGCAGCCTGAAAACATGTCAAGAGGTACCTTTTTCTTTGAAGAATTTTTAATGGACAATCAAAATTAAAAAAAAAAAAAAACCCACTGCAATTTAACTAGTTGTCTTTTATACTTCTCTTGGGAGGAAATACTTTACAATTTTAGCTGTGCAACATGTAATTTAGATGTTCCTCTTTAACAGACAAAAATGCAATTTGGGTTTAAATCTATTTTAGTGACAATACCTTTCTTAAAGTATTATTTTAAATCTCTGGTAAAGTTATTTGAGTGGAGGGAGAGGTGAAGCCTTCTGATCCAACATGTCTTGTCTGGCATGTTAAATTAATATAATTTAACATGCTAGACTTTTGGCAATTTCTATTGACCTTCTAGCTATGACAGGTATGAAAAATAAACAGAAGTGTCACAAAAAACATTTAATCTGGAAACAATCTTTTTTGTTTGTCTCTCCACCAATAAAGGTATCTTAAAACAATATTCTTTATTATGAGGCATGTTCACTGAACTATGCTTCCCTCATCAGAGCTTGTGTTTATTATGATTATAGTCTTTGGAGCTCTTTGGATAATTTGCTGCCCAAACCTCCCTTGTTCCTGCTACTGACAATCACTATGATAGCATATGATATTTGACCTTTCCACTGATGTCACCCACAACAGGCCTTACAGAACAACTATTAAAAAGAATCCCAAACCCCACAATGCAATGTGTTTACGTAGAAAGATAAATCAACAAGTTCCTTTTGCTAAATGCAGATACTTTAAAAGTCCATACAAAACTGATTCTGATGTGTAAAGCTCTTGTGCATATTTGCTCACTCAGCATGGAAGAACTGATGAAAGGAATTTACAGCACAGAATGCTTTCAGATGGGGAGAACTCTTGTGGAGAAGAAAGGCATAGAATAACAGCTAGGTGACCAAATTACTCATAGTTTAGTCAGATCAGGATAGATGAGGATAATTCTGGTTTCAAGGTATTAATGTCCTAATGGCACTAGCAGAATGGAATGGAGTATTTTAAAGTTTCCAAGTAGAGAACTACATAGAGGTGGGTTCTTGATGTTCTGTCTCTCATACCACACAGAAATTTTCAAGCAAACTGAACATTCTGTCATTTAAATGATAAGAAAAAGAATCATCAAGAAAACCCATAGAATTTCTGAGGTACCTTATATTTTGAGCTTTGATAAAGTAATACTCTTTTACTGGTTTTGAAGTTGGTTATTGTAAACAATTTCCATGATATAATTTTTGAATGCTTAGAAATATGGCTTTGCAACCAACCAACTTCAGTTCTTAAGATTTTTCTCAGTGAATAATTTAAACACTTTACAGCAATAATAGTCTTCTTAGTCAAGAACATATAAAAATTCTGTATTTGCTTGTTTTTCCTTACATTTCAATTATTTTACGTATGGAATGTTCCACATGGTACACAGACACAATCAAATTTCAGCCAACCTGTTGCGGCACACAACAACATGGCCTTGAAAGCAACCTGTGCTTTTGGGGCCTGGAGCACACTGCTAAAATAACCAGTGACTTGGGGAGAGACAGGTTCTTGTTTGGGTATCTGAAGGCTATTTATTCATGAACAGGAACAGGGAACAATGAAGGGGTCCAGGGACAAGGGTAGCTTCAAATGAGTTTGGGGCTGAGAACAGAGAACTGCGCTGAGGGCACAGGGTTAAATATGGGACAGAAGGGGTGGCTCTGAGGTTCAAGGGCCAATAGGGATAGGGTTAAGTGGTGCAGGGGAGTGGCTAAAAACTGGCAGAACCAATAGTATGATGGGGCGGGGCACTGAAGCAAACTGGGGCCAATGGGGCTCAAGGGAAGAAAGAGCATTGTAGAGTGTGCATGGGGGATGAATAGCATGGAATAAACTTGGCAAACCAATGGGAGAACAAACTTAAAAACACATTAACATGTAACTGTGAAGATCTTTGGGAAAGAACCCTTCTCTAACCCCAACCTCAGGAGGTGTTATTGTTGCCTCCTTTACAAGACTGGGATATGGGGATTTTAGTCAGACTCTTGAGCCTCCACACCAGTCATGTACCCAGGTGGCAAAGAAGTCCAAAAGCATCCTGGCTTATATCAAAGACAGTGTGGACAGGTGAGGTCACACCTTGAGAGCTGTATCCATCCAGTTCTGGGCCACTCACTTAAAGAAAGATGTTGAGGTGCTGGGGCAATTGCAGAGGAGAGTACTAAAGCCGCTGAAGGCTCTAGAGAGTGAATCGTATGAGGAGTGGCTGAGGGAGCCAGACTGTTTTGCCTGAAGAAAAGGAGGCTTAGGAAATATAATTCTCTCCAACTGCCTGAAGGGAGGGTGTAGGAGCATGGGGGCCAACCTCCCAAACAACCAGTGATAGGATGAGAGGAAATTACCTCAAGCTGCACCAGGAAAGGTTCAGGTTGGACATTAGGAAGAATTTTTTTACTGAAATTATTGTCAAGCATTGGAATGGATTTCCCAGGGAAGCGGTGGAGTCACCATCCCTAAAAGTGTTTAAGAGATGACTTGTGTGACACTTAGCATTATGATTTTGTTGACAGGATGGTTTTGGTCAAAGGTTGGACTCAGTTATCTTGGAGGTCTTTTACAATCTATTACTAAGAAATACCTATATTGCATTTTTTGTTTACTCAGCATGGAGGAACTGAGGAAAGGAATGTATTGCATAGAGTTCAAATTCAAATTGCAATGATACAGAGACAATGCATGACACAATTTTCTCTAACAATTTACAATTAATAATGTGAACATTTCTAAGAATTTATTGTGGAGTCTTGCACCAAAACAATCCAGTGGTAATTTTTAAACTGCAGGACATAAACAGTTGTTAGTTAAGAATTCAGGTAATAAAAGTTAGGAAAAAAAACCCCAAATGGAATATTTAATAATAGACTATAGGTGTAGAATCTGGACAGATGTTCTTAGAGGTCAAAGCCATTCATATAAAGGATTAAGAAATAACAAGTTTTGCTTTTAACCACTAAGGATTTCTTTCTCCAAAGTTCAAGTTCCTGCTGAGTCAAAGACAACCTCTTCCACTTTGCGCATTGAGACATGATTTCTATTATAGATTGTAAATATAAAAATATTCTCTTTTTGCTTATTTGTATTCATATGTAAAATTCTGGATTCTAGGATATAAAGTGAAGTAAATTCCGTGCATAAATGTGTGGTGGAAAAGTTTCAAAACACAACCTCCCTAAATATGCCAGGGTTCTTTGTTGTTTTGCCTTCTTGTCTTTTTTTTTTTTTTTTTTTTTTTTTCTTAAAGCAGATTAAAACACAAAAGTAAATACAACAAAAGCCTATGGAAAGATATTTCAGTATCTTTTCCTGGCAAGTTTTTTACATTTACTTCTCAGAAGAATTTTTTTCTCTTCCCAGTCAGGATAAGAATAAAGAAAGCACACAGAGTTAATGTGCTTTCATGCTCCAGGCTGCATACATTTTAATGCAGATCAGTAGAAGAAAAGAAAGAAGGGAAGGAAGGAAGAAAGAAAAGAAGGGAAGGAAAGAAGGGAAGGAAAGAAGGGAGGGAAGGGGAAGGGGAAGGGGAAGGGGAAGGGGAAGGGGAAGGGGAAGGGGAAGGGGAAGGGGAAGGGGAAGGGGAAGGGGAAGGGGAAGGGTGGGAGGGAGGGAGGGATATTCCAGACCATGTGACTTCATGCTCTGTGTATAAAGTCAGGGGGAGAAGGAGGCAGGGAAGGACATATCGAGTAATGCTGTTTGTCTTTCCAAATCATCATTACATGGGATGGGGATCTGCTCTCCTGGAGATGTCTGAACACCTGCCTGCCCATGGGAAGCAGTGAATTGATTCCTTTGTTTGCTTTGCTTGTGCACATCATTTGCTTTCGCTATGAAGCTTTCTTCATCTGAACACACACATTTTCTAGTTTTAATCCTTCCAATTCTCTTTCCAGTCTTACTGATGGGGGAGAAATGAGTAGCTGTATGGGGCTTGGTGCTGGCTGAGGTTAAACCACAAGAAGATTTTGTATGGGGTGGCAAAGAAGAATATTTTTGTTTGTTTGTTTTAAAACAGTTACATTTCTAAAGCCTCTTTACTCTCACATTAAATTAATTCAATCATTTTCATTAGTATTTCTATACTATTTCAACTGGGTCTTTTTCTACAAAGAAAGATACCCCTGCTGCAGTTAATCTTGAAGTCCAAGGAGCTTCTAAATTGCTTAGTTAGTAGCATCCATCAGATCACCAAACCAGCTCTGGTATCCCATGGCCTTTGTTGAATCAAAGGCCTATTTCCCAGTTTTCCTGTTAACTCAGAGAGGCCATCATCTGCCAACAGAACTATTGAACAGTTAAAGAGTAACTAATTTGTAATTATTATTTTGGGACTGCATATTCATTTTTTATTAAAATATTTCAACTGTGTGCTTTGAAATTTGTTTTTAAAAATTCTCAGAGATGCATTCTGTTGGTTGGCTTCTGGCCAGCATTCTTGAAGAAATTTGTATATATTTGAGACAGATATATTGTTATTAATTGTGGGAAAGACCATTCTTATCTAAAGTCTGTTCCTTCAAGTTGTCTCGGAGCTCATCATTTTGACAATGAAATGATAACATTCAAAAAAATAACATAACAAAAAAATTTTTTTAGGGTTACCACAGGGTGATCCAGCATAGTGTAGGTCACTGATGCTTCCATCTTGTGTATTTTATAAAGCTCTAAATCTGCCTGTCAAGAGAAAGAACAGAAAGCTAAAATCTGCTAGTTAAATCAAATCACTTCCACAGGCTGGACAAATTTGGTTTGCATGTGGTGCACCTTAGCCCAGGTCCATATCAGCAAGAATGTGTTCATTCAAGGTTGAACTGGTGGGTGAACAAAACACAGTCCAAGAGTACCACAAAACATGCTGCCAGGATATCTTTATATGGACAAAAGGATATTACTCAGACTCGTGTACTGATATGGCTGGAAACAAGCACTAAGATTTTCATGATAATAAGTCTTAAGGAAGAGTCTAAACCTAATAAATTAAATTAAATTTATGGTTATTTTAGGTATAAATTTCAGGTTTTCAATATGTCCAGTTTTAATTTATATTTCCAAGATATTTTAATTTTCTTTGAAAATAAGCTGTAATAGTAGCAGGAATACCTATTACAGCAGAATCTAGGAATCAAAGGTCAGTTGTTTTTAATATAGACTTTCAGTAAAATCATCACCTTTACCAGTACTTCTAATTTTATGAGTTTTTATGAGTATTATAATTCTTGTAACTAGGTGATATATTGCCGACACTAAAAGAAGGATGTCCCACTCTGAGACATGATCTGTTTAACAGACCAGTCACGCTTCACATCGTTTTCCTATGGGCATTGGAAAGAAATAACTGTAATAAATTTAACTCATATTATTAGGGAAAAGTATATATTTAAGTTTAGCTGGTTTAATAATTTTAATATAAATTTAATTCAGACTTTATTTTTTAGAGTAAGGTTTGAAGTTTATATATATAATTTATTTATAAAATGCATACTAGTACCTTAAAAAAGCCTCAAAAGCAAAACAAAACAAAGCACAACAAAACAAAACAAAACATTAATCTGACACTTAAAGGTCATCACCATGATAAATAATCTAATTTTTGTTATCCTCTTTCTTTCAGTCTGGGCCTTAACCCAGCTCTGTTCTGCCTTGCCTTTCTGATTTGAGAGTACACAACCTTATGACAAGGCTCATTTATTATGTTTGGTGAGACACAAGTCTTCCTACATGAGATAAATAAGAATGTTAGAAGTCAGAAATACAGTTTTAATGCTAAAAAGCTAACATTTTCATCTATGCAATATGATTAGCATGGCAAACTTCACAGCCTAGGATCAAATAATATGGAAATACATTCCGGCTGAATGTTAGAGGACCAAGATTACCATACATTTAATCTTGCCATTTTATTCAGCTATGGGAAACTTCATGAGGTAACATTACAAAAAAAAGTTTATAAATCAGCAGTTCAGGAAAGGATCATGCATATTCTACACCAAAGAAGAGTGCTAATGGGGAGGTTGCAGCAAGTACTCGCCACACCTAAGTCATGAGGATTTAATACTCTTGTAGAGTTAATACTCTTGCTGGAAGCCAAGACAGAAATAAACTTTAGCAGATCCTATACCATTCCTAAAATCCTACAGCATTTCTAACACTATTGAACCTTTGCCCTACTTTCTAATGGGGAAGCTTCTCACATGTATGTATTAATGGTGACTTTAAGTTTTTTTCTCCAATCCACAGTTCAAAACGGTGGCAGCCACCTAGCAGTTTTTGTAAGATCACAATTTTCGTATCTATGTGTGCTAGGAAGAATACAGTTTATCCCTGTGACCTAAGTAATCTGATACTTATTTTGGAAAAAATGTAGTGAACATTTGGAAGTGTGTAGAAGACAGACCACTGCCAATTTTTAAACTAGCAGCTAAAGATAATGTATGTGAAAGTCCAATATCTAATGAACAAAGAATCTTATAAAATGTCACAGAAAACTGCAGTAGCAATTATAGAAAACCAGCCTAGTTTTAATTTAGAGAGTATGAAATTGTGTGTTGGGTGTCCATGGCAGTGTGGGCTGCAGGGCAGCCTCTGTGAGGAGAGGCTGGGCTTGCCCTGTGCCAGGCTCTGCTGGTTCCAGTTGGCTCCAGCTGGCCTCAAGAGACCCCCAACAGGACACAGATGAGCCCCTCAGCCAGGGTGGTGGTGGCTCTTTAAAAACATGTTACTAATAAATTAAATATTTATTAATCAATCAAAAATCCATTATAAGCAACTTTTTAAGAGTTGCCTGATTAGAAATTATTGAACAATCAATCAAGAGTATGTTTTGCTTTTAACTTGCTGTCCTGTTTTGGAACTTTCAACACAGAGGCAGCAGGGATATTCCTCAGATGACCTCAGAGAACCTAGATTGTATAAGATTAGGTCAGTGACATGCTGGGTGGGTGTTTTCTATGAACTGCTTGAGCAAACTGGTTACTTCAGAAACACTTTTCTCTCTAGTTATATTTCCTTCTCCTGTTCCTTTCTTCTGAAGAAATTAGATGCAGAAAACCTATGTAATGGCCAGTTCACTTGATATTTTTAGTTGATAATTGATAATAAAATATCTATGCTGAAAAAAAAACCAACACTTGTTAAGTTGGAGTAAAAGAAATAGGAACTGGCCCTTAAGAGAATGCACCCACAGACACTTGGCATAAATAAAGAATAAAAATGACATGCTGACCTTTGGAGAGATTTTTATATTTTTAAACTGCCTTCAATGCTGCAACCTTTCAAAGAAAACAAACATTCATATAAATATTTCAAGAATATAAATAGGTTAGAAGTTTTCCAATATTAAAAAGTAATATTTCCTGAATTGACGGTGGAGCAGCTAACACATTTATCACTGTATAAATTATAACTTTATCAATTCTTAAACATTGAAGAAGCTCTGCATATATTAGATGTTATTTCAAATTATGATTTTAGATGCAGATTCAGCTATTCAAATAAGATCATATCACAATGACATTGACTGATATTTTTCACCAACTTTAATCTTTGAGAGCCTTTTTATTCCTTCCCCTTTGGTTTAAATGATGGGGCTTAATAAAAGAGAAATAAAGTATTCTATATAAATCAGGTACATCCAGGTACACCCTAAGAGTATAGAAACAAAATAATCTGAAACTTCGTATTTTTTTCCCATGTAGTTTTCTCTAAGGTTCAAAGAGAATGAATATTTTGTCAAATATTATTGATAAGACTAACATAGGCTAAAAAGCACGGTGACCCCCAAAGAATAGAGTAGGTAAAGTACTATTTCCTTATGACATTTTTCAAAGAGTCTATTTTTCAAAGAAAATCTCTATACCTTTTAAACACTTCCGTTTTTGCTTTAAAATTTGTGGTGATGAGTTAAGAAATGCTCATGATGAGAGCTATAACCAATACCTTTATATCTTCTTACTATGTACTCCAACAAATTTCATAAATTGTTTTGTATTTTATGAACTGAAACAAGGAGAGAATAATTCCTTGCTGATGAAATATTATGAGCAAAGCACAATATAAAAACATTTAAAAATACAGCTGAAAGAAAAAAAAATGCAAAACCATTCTGCTAGGCTCTAGATATCAAATAAACCCTGTATTTTATGCCAAATATAAGAATAAAACTTTACAGTTCTACATAAAGTATTATGGTTACCACTTAGTATAAATTAATTGCATAAACCAATAAGCCAAACAGAAGCATAAAATCCCCACAAATTCTATACCAAGAGTGTTCTAAGGATAACAGTTGTTATTCAATACATAAATTAAATATTTTTAAGGGCATTACAAACATATCCAAATTATTTTCCAAACTCTGTAATTTAGAGATAGTTCAAAAATGTATGGAAAAAACGTATATATGATTTTGTCTTTCATTGAAAACCTTCCTTGTTTTGTTTGCTTTGCTGCAATATTGAAGTCTTAATATTTCCTAGATAGCTAGCATTGTCTGAGGCAAATGTTAGTATAACTCAAACACTTCAATTTAATATGAAAAGTGAATTATCAAGATCTATTTTAGGCTATCATTTCAAATATAACAGAAGTTGTTCCCTTTCTACAGCTTCTGTTCTAATTTAATTGTTTTTCCTTAAGGTTTTGTTATCGTTTTACTCACTGATGTAGCTCTCTTTTTCCATACCTAAAACTATTTTTCTTCTCTATCTGTTTAACAATAAAATAGTGCTATAAAAAGCAAGAAATTTTTCACATAAGGACACGCTGCCATCTGACAAAAAGGTAGTCAGCCTTTTCCTTTTAAAAAATATCTGAAGGCAAATTGATCAAAACAACCTGATACGTGCTAACAATTACTTTGTAGACATCCTGAGGAGACAATTCTGTGCTATGAATTCTAAGTGGACAGGAATTTGCTACCTTGGTGCTTCAGGGTAATTCAGCACAATATAACTGTGGTCAGTGCAACTCGAAGCTTACCATAACAAGCCCTACTGAGAGACAGTGTAATTGCACAGACTTACTACCAGCTTTATATGCAGACACAGTTTGCTTTGGAAGTCTAGAACAAGCTTTCTTCTGCCAGCAAAATAGCTCGTAGAGCTACCTTAAATGCAAAACCCCAGTCTTCAGAAGCTGACTTGACTTTACGTGCGAATTGTACAGGCACAGGCTGCCCACTGTCACGTGCACTGGATGCTTTGTGTTTCTATCATGAATTGCTGAACTCTCCCAATCTTGTCCTCTTAATCCAGACACTTTTCTCCCATTCACTGGGCATTTTAAACACCATACACCATCACAGAATAGAATACCACCTCAAAAGTGTGGAAACTAAGCAGGGAGAGTGCAGAAGGGAGCCCTCTCTATAAAACAAAAGCATAAACAAAACCAGCTCAAAAGAAATAAGTTATGAAAATAAATAAGTACAACAGTCTTATACCACAAAGACCTAGATCTACCTTTAACAATTTTCATTAAAAATTAGACTTGTTATTTTACCTTGTTTCTCATGTACAGCATTCAGAGTGTACAGCATTATGGTTCTTGTGTTAAACTCATGTAAAGACAAATCTTACTTTAAAAATAAGTTTGAATTAATGTTTCCTCTATAAATAAAATTATTTATTTTAAAATAAAATTCTTTATTTTTAATATGTCATGTTTTTAATGTTACCAAGTTGATCAGCTGACTTATTAGCTAATTTATTAATAGATTCTCAGTACAGTATTGATTACAGCAAGAAGACAAAAATGTGTATAAATTTAGAGGCCTGTTTCTTGTACAAGGAAATATGGAAGTTCTCTTACATTTTGTGTGGTTAGAACTTACATTCTTTTTTCCATCATTTTTTTTTTCTCTCCCCCAAAGCCACCTCTGCATTGTCACTTTATGAATACTGAAACACAACACTGAAGGAAGGAAACACAGTTTAGCAAATGGTCCCTAACACAGAGCCTGTCAAACATCTCTGTTCACAGTTCTTGCTGGCAGTAAGCCTTCAGCTTTTTTAAGGAAGTGTGACACACAATTTTCCACTCTTCTTTGTAAAATCACATCACTTTTTAAGGTTAAGTTTGTAAGAGAACTACAGAAATTATTTGAAGATGTGTAACTACCACCACACTGTCTTGCAAGACCAAAGCACAAGAACAGTGCTCTCTAAAGATGAAATAACTGCTATACGTGTTCCTAAGGAAATTTCAGAAGATGCTGTCTCTTTTTAAGTTGATGTGGTCACAGTTCTTTCTGATGAATAAATTAGTCAGATTCTTTTCTTCAGTATAAAGTTTAAATTATAGACTTTTTCTTTGGTGGAGAAATGAGATTTTCAAATCTCATTTGATAATACAAGTCAGTGTCTTCACTTAATTGCATCCTAAAAGAAGGTAAAAAATAAAGTATATTTAAAAAATCCGAAAACGTAGATCCTTCAACTATTATTTTAAAGTCTGCTTAAGTTAATGAATATTAACCACCTTCAGAAAATCAGTTATTGGTATAAGAGAAGTTTTTTTAAAAATGTAAATTCCTTTAAAACTCATGTCTTTTAATATTAAAATATTTTATAAAAAAATATTTATTTTTTTTTTTAAATGTGCTTTTTGCCCTTTCATGTGTCCTCTCTGAATATTCAATGATTAAATTTTATTGAAATGTTCTTAAATATTTTTCTTATTTACAGTTCAACATGCTGAGGAAAAATTATTTCATACCTTCAGTCCTATAACTTGATTTTTTAAAATAATGACTTTACTGTTGAGAAATTAAATGGTGGGGTTCATGGCAAATGAAGACTATGTTTTATTCCTCATTGCTTTTTTCTTTTTTTAAAAAAACGCTTTGCTTAAAACAAGGGATATCTAAATACAGACAAATTTGAATTAGCATTTCTTAATTGTAATGTTTTATTTGTTCCTGACTACCTTTAATATTAAAATTATTTACACTGGCTTAAAAACTAATGTAATATTATAGAAAATAATTTACATGTTGGTAATATTAATGTCTAATTATTTAATAATATTGTTTCCTCATAGTAGTTTACAAGGATAGAAAAATTTGTGCTGTATGCACGTTTTATTCTTTATGTACAGCTATGGTTTTGTCCTTTTTTGTCCATATTCTATTAGACAAATACATGTTGAGATGTTTAGGTTTCTTCTGTAGCTGTATTGCCAGTTCTGAATATCAAAGAGGGGCTTTAAGAGCAAATAAAAAAAGAAAATTTGATAAGCTAGTGAACATTTATGCAGGACCTGAAATGGAATATTTAATCACAGAACAACTTACATTGGAAAAGCCTTTAAGGCCATTGAGTCCAACCAGTAACTGAACCTCGCCCAGACCACCACTAAACCATGTCCCTATAGTCACATCTACACACATTTTAAACATTCCCAGGGATGGTAAATCAACCACTTCCTAATCACTCTGTTCCAATGATTTATAAATCTCTGGTGATGATTTTTTTTTTCTACGATCTAATCTGATATTAAGAAGCCCATATATTTATGGTAGATATTTATAGATATTTATATCCATGTATGCACCTCTGGAACATGCTGGAGTACCTTGATGTCTAAAGATGCAAAGCCTTTTTAACCTCTGTAGCTTTGTAGGTTCTTAATATATAGTAATATAACTTCCAGTGTTTTTCCTACCCTTATAGTTTAGCTAATTCCTTACTAACACATTTCTGAAATTCTGCTTAGTATTATTTTCAAGAAGAGAACCTCTAATGAGGATATTTTGTTTTGCAACCAGAATCTGAGAGGACATAACAAGAAATAAGGCAAAAAAGCTCCTGGAACTATTCCAAGGGGCAGACCCAAGGAGGCAACTCAATCTCCTCTTGTATGTACCTGCTAGATACAATAATTAATTAACCTTATAAAAATTGTACTAACGTAATTTTGTGCATGTGAAATGCTATATTTTGTACACTTGAAATGTTTCATTAAAGAATTGCTTTTTATCCTACCGCTTTAATTCTGTTATAAGGGGTTTTTTTCCTTTTGTTACTAGGCAACAACCCCATAGTGGATGGACTGCAGTGCGCTCTAGTGGATAGCAGGAAAGAGAGAGCATTCCTATGTGTTGGTAGAAGACACGTGGTTTGGTTTGTTACACAAGATCACAGCACAGGAGAGGCAAAGAACCTTTCCATGGATGGGGTTCCTAGAGTGTATCATGGGAATTCATTTGGATTCTGTCTGATTCTGGGAAACAGTGGGGCTCTCAGCAATTGATAGCATGTGATTTACTCACTATCTAGATTTTTCTGCCAGCTTCCAATTCTGCTTCACTATTTACTTCCCAGTTTTGCTTACTGTGGTCTGAAAAAAACCCTACAATCTGCCCAAGTCCCTGATGCAGTACACATATCCACAATCAGAAAACATTTCACCCATTTATTAGATCAGTCGTCAGAGTGGGAGCTCCCTTCCAACTATACTGGGATTTTAAACCTTGAAAATGGCCAAATCTATCAGGAGTAGGTAATTAAGCAGTAGAGCTATACAGTGTATTAACATGTTCCTGAACTAGAAGAATAAGGAAATCTGAAATCTAATTTCACTTTTGAACTGGAATTTGAAAACATAATTTTTTTAATCTGAGTCATTCAGAGAAAAATGGAACATTGCTAACATATGCCTTTGAATGTGGCAATGTAGATGGGGATAAAAATTAGATTCAATATTTTCCAGTGTCATCTTATATTATCTGCATCAAAAGTATAATGTAAACTATCTTTTACATTTGCTAGAAATGGATATTTGAAATAACACGTGCGGAATATCTAATATTACTGTACATAATATTTTAATCTCAAAATATGTCAGTATGAGTCTATTTATATGTATTTGCATTTTAAACTGTTAAATTAAGCTTGTTGATAAAAAAGGGGGGGTTGAGATATTTAATGTTTAGTCTTTGAATAATTTGCCAATCTAGGATACTGCTATCTTGCATCAGTATCAAGTGCTCAATATTACAGCAATGTTCTTGCAGGCTCAGCTCCGTTGCTCTGGACATCTGGCACATATGATGAACAACATGAATGCCTTAAGCCTTTTCTTTATGCCCATTAAATGCTTGGTGAATGGCTGACAGGTAGGCCATTGAAGTCTTGTAAGGACATGCTCAGGGCAAATCCTCCACTGTGGTACCAGCTCCACAAAGCGAGAAGCTACAGCTAAAGACCATCTGTTATAACAAGGATTGTGCACCATTGCCTTGAGATTCTTTGAGAAAAACCTGGAACAACAATGACTCTGTGCTGTACTACTGCTCTGTAGAAATAAAGACACAGTGCACTTAGGAAGTAAAACTGTGATGTGTTTGACTGCCAACATATGGTGGCAATCTGACTGATTTCTCATCAACCAAGCTACAAAACAGGGAAACTTCAGCTATTAATAAAATTATCATTATATTTTTACAAATATTTTCCCATTCTAAGCAGATTAAATTACCATCCTCTGTGTTTAAACAGAATAATAAATAGCAATCTTGCAAGCCTAACTCTTAGGCTTTCTAGTGAGTTCTACTAATCAAGCACCAGAATACAAACTGAAAGAGCTGAGGTTTAAATAACAGTGAGAAACACAAGTATTAGGCTAAAGATCTTCAACTAACCAGGATGTACAGTGCTTTATGTTTACACTGAAATTCCATGGCAGTGTATATTTTAAAGTATATAATCGGATACTTTCTGATAGTATTATTTTCCAATAATTTTCAGATACTATTATTATTTTTACTGTTGATTTCACATATATAAGTTGAATTTCAAACAATTAAATATTCATTGACATTTAAATAAAAAAACATTAAATTCAATTTAAAAATTGAACATCTTAAGAATAGATTTTATCTAAAGGAAGAAGGGATGATTTATTTAATTTTATCTCTGTTGCTCTTTCCTGCATTAATATTTTTCAGCAAAATCCAGAAGAGTGAGTAATCATGGCAAGAGCAATATTTTCTTTACATTTAGGTTTAAATTTTCAGTCCTTCAGATCCCAGTGAGCAAAAGAGTTTAAATTTCCTCCTTATGGAGTCAATCATTGTATTATGAAAGCAAGAGACAAGGAGGGAGGATGATGATTACTACCATTCAAAAGGGGTGTAAGTATATGGTGGAAAACTAATCCTTGAGCACTGATTTTAATGTGATGCCTTTTCAGAAAAAAATGTGAAGCGAGTTGAGAAAAGATTAAATATCTTAATGTAAAATTCCAGTAACCCTTTTTAACGTTGATGTATTTTTCAGTCAGAAAGGTTTCAAAAAATAACTTTCACACATCATTCATATCTACTCCTTAAAAATGGTCAAGATTTTCATTTAAGACTCAAGTTTGACAGGAAAGTCTGTTTCCTAAGTTCCTGGAATATATTTCATTAGATTGCAATAGTCTGATTCTCAGACTCTGAATGCCTGGATTTGGTTGAAGTGTTTTATTTCAATCAGATATTAACCATTAGAAGGGTATCTTGCTTACAAACAATTTCCTGGGGCATTTTGGCGGCTGAAGACATACATATAAATTTTGAAATAAATTATCTGAATTAAGTTACTTGCTTGAGTAACTGAAATGTAGTATTTAGATTTTAAAAAGTTGATTTTTGTGTGAAAAGTGAATTTCCACCCCTTTACCCACCCAAAAAGCATTAAATGTTGTCTCTCTAATGGTAATGAGCTTGTAGTAGCTGAGGACATAAAGACCCAACAAGTAAAATTTTGCAGGAGAATATTTACCAGAGCGTGGTTGGGCACTGGAACAGACTCCCAGATCAATCACAGAACCAGCCTGACAGAGTTCAAGAAATGTTTGGACAATTCTCTCAGGCACATGCTTTAAGTTGGACTTGGTGATCCCTGTGGGTCGCTTTCCCACTCAGCTTATTTGGTGATTCTGTGATCTTGTGAATGCAGCATCCTTTATATTGGGTCTGCATGGCTGCTTTTTGTCAACAGGGAGGCTACAGGCATGGCTACTTTAAAAACTTCCCACCATGTCTGGCAGCACCAGTGCTAGCTGGCCCCAGGACAGACATGCTGCTGGCCAAGGCTGAGCCAAATAAAAATGGTGGTAAGGACTATATATGTGATAATATATTTAAGAAGAGAAAAAAGAAAGTTATGGTGCAAATGTAATTGTGGCCAGAGGAGAGCAGGGAGAGTATATGTGAGAAGAACAACTCTGCAATACCGAAGTCAGTGGAGAAGGAAGGGGAGTAGCTGCTCCAGGTGATAAAGCTGATGTTCCCCTGCAGCCCCTGGTGCAGACCATGGTGAGTCTGTGATGCTGCAGCCCGTGGAGGATCACAGGAATGCAGAGATCCAGCCTGCAGGTGAGACCCATGCCACAGCAGGTGGATGCCTGAGAGGAGACTGTGACTCCATGGGATGCCTGTGCTGGAGCAGGGTCCTGGCAGGGACCTGCAGACCCATGGAGACAGAAACCCACATTGGATCAGGTGTCCTGGTAGGACTTGTGACCCTGTGGAGGCTCCACACTGGAACAGCCTGTCCTTGAAGGACTGCACTTTTTAAAAATTGTCCCACATTGCAGCAGTTCGTGGAAAACTTGCTCATGGGATGGACTCACATTGGAGAAGTTCATGGAGAACTATCTTCCATGGGAAGGACCCCATGTTGGAGCAGGAGAAGGACACCTCTCCCTGAGCAGTGATAGAAACAACCTGTGATGAATTGACCATGACCCTCATTACCTGTCTTCCTATGCTGCTGGGGGGAGAGGAGGTAGAGCTGTGAAGGAGGGAGGCGTGAGGGAAAGGTGTTTCTAAGTTCCTACTTTACTTCTCATTATCTTGCTCAGATTTTATTAGTAATATAATAAATAAATATCTCACAATTTGAGCCTGCTTTGCCCATGATGGCATTTGGTAAGTGATGTCCCCTGGTCCTTATCTCAACCCATGCTTCTTATATTTTCTCTTCCCTGTCCAGCTTGGGAGGGGAGCTGGGTGCTTGGCATCCAGCCAGGGTCTACTCAATACAGCATCTGTGATGTGCCATGGGACAGCTCACCAAGGAGTATAATTTTGAGCAGTTTTGGAGTCTTTTTTCTATTATTTTTTATTTCCACTTTAATTTTTATGGCTCAAAGAAGGAAGCTTACCACTGCTTATAAAACCACAGCTACTCTGGGTTTGCCTATTTATTCCAAGTCAGTGTTAGACCAGGTAATTTCCACAGCACTTAATTTCTTTCAGCTTGTTTGTCACTGTTCTCAGATTAGATTGATTCTTGTTTTAGAAAGCAAAGCTTTTTAACATTGCAGATCTCATCCCTTGAGTTAAAGCTCAAATATTTTCTCCAGAAGTAAAATGCTTTGGTAGGCTTCTTCTCCATAGAGAATCAGTGTGTTCCAAGAGTAGCACTCCAGACAAGTAATTTACTTATATAAGTCTTATAAATAAAGCAGAAATAGAGGAAAATCACTTAAAAGAAACAAAAAAAAACCCTACAAAATATCTTTCTTTACAACACTCTGGCTTATTTTATTTCTTGCAGAAGGTGTACAAGCTGTTGCAGTTGGCCATCTCTGGAAGGCCCTCAAGCTGTTCACAAAAAATTTAGGTAAGTAAAATTAGAAGTTTTTTCCTCCCCTTCTCTTGTGGTTACCCCTCAATATTTTTAAAGTATTTTTGGTGGGTTTAGCTATTTATAAGTCATGTTCCTCGCAAGAGCACAAAAAAAGTTGTGTTTTGGATTCACCTATCTATCCATTAAATCATATTAATGCATAAATATGTTTTCAGAAAAAGTAACATACAAGTTTTTATCAAGAATAAACAAAATACCCTTAAGTATGTAGTTCTAATAGCAATCAGAATAATTTCATACTGCTGCAATTTGGTTGGTGTCAAATATACATCCTGATCCCATATGGTAGAAGAGGAGACATTTTTCTTTATTTCCAATTTAATTTCACAGAATAACAGACAAAAGTTTGGAAATAAATGCATAAATAATTACAATTATTTGGATAACAAGAGACTGGAACAAAATAAATTTGATCAAAGCTTACATTCCATGTATAGACTAGGTTGCTAATGGTAAGTATAGATATACTAAAGATGAACTTGTGATAGTCCTCAACAGATTGTTTAAAATATGTTCTGTTTAGTGATTTGAAAAACACATATAAACCAGATTAATAGCAGGTTGACATACTTACATTTAAAGTGGTGATTAATATGGAATCACATCTAAATTGGATGCTTCAAGTAGAGTTCTGATTGAATCAATAGTTAAGAAGTATCTAGGAAAAACGTTTTTGATGTATTCTTACTTTATAATAGTACTTTGAATGCCAGGCCCCTAAAGACCCACAAAAAGTGATGTATCAGCTATGAAAAAATGTGTAAGAGGGACAAAAAATTATTGTAAGTTAATGTAATTGATAATTGATAATAAAACAATAAATGCAGTAAAATAACCTTACCTTGGATATGAGCAGGGTCTTTAAATACCTTTTGCTACTTAAAGAACCCTGCAACATGTCAACCATTTTATGGAGGGAGGATCCAAACTAATTTTCATATTAAATATGTCACAGATTTTAAGTACTGAACCCTGAAAATAAATTTAAATGAAACAATAATATAGTAACACCTTAATTGCTTGATATATTCAAAGAAAAGTGAGCATTTTTCTGGAGCTTCACTGTCACAAAATATACTTTACTGAGCTTGGTACCAATTGGAAAAATGCAATATCTTGTGATATGAGCTCTTCATATTGTGTGGCCCAGTGCAGTATTGCAGTTTTAAATTTTTAATGAAAATAATGGCTTGGCTATAGAGGAACAGATACTGATGTATGATATTTTAAAAATGACAACAAACAAACAAACAAAAAAACCCCGAAACAAACCCCACAACAAAAAAACAAACTGACCCCCTAAAGAAGAAGGATAGTGCACACTGACAATTAAGAATGTTGTTCATCATGCATGTAGTGATGTCATTTTCCAGTTGTTGGTTCTCTTGATTGTTAGATATTCAGATTTATCCAAGGTAGGTAAAATACCATTTTTTAATTTACTTTCCTCTGAGTGAAACTAATGAGAATACGTGTCTCCATAAATATACCAAATAATTCATATATAAAATATTGCTCTTCAAAGATAAATAGTAAAATCATTTAGTTTTTAAGAAAAAGAGTAAATTCATGAACTCAGTTTGCACGTGACCTTTAAACCTTAGAAATGTGCAAATAAGCCTTTTAGACAAAGAATCTGATACCTAAAGAAATCTCCCTCAAACATCTGGTGCAAAATCAATGTTTATCAATGTGCAAATAAAGAATTGATGTTGCTAACAGGTTTAATATTTTAAGTAATACTGCAGAATTGGGTTTTTAATTTGCAATAGCTTCTTTGTCATAAAAAAGATGTAGAGCATTTCTGCATTTTTAAATTGCTGAAGACTTGCTGATACGTTAGGAAAGTGCTAATTTTTAATTAAAATTAAAATAAAGTTTAAATTTTCTTTTAATCTTTAATGGTTAAGCAAGTTTGTATATCAATATCAATGGCTATAAAACTTTAGCCATATATTGGGCCATATGCACTGTATCACTCTTAGTTCCCATCTAACTTTGAAGTTAAATGCTGTTGATTGAAATCTTGCCTATACCACTCCACTCATGCATTTATGAAGGCAAAGTTACACCTCCAGAATCCTGACAGTTTTCAGTCTGAGACAAAATAAATATTTGTATAAAACTTTTTGATAGAAATACAGAAAAAAAAATAATTTAAGGTACCGATTAGATTCAACTAACTAAATATTATAGGTATTTTTTAATGTAGAGTAGAAGTAAAGCTGATTTTCAGTGTAGTTGTCTTCTTCTCCTCAGTATTTTAGCATTAATAGTATTTACTTTTTAGGAACCAGGCTAAAAAGTTCATCAGACATTAGAAACTAACCTTGTGGATTTTCTCATGGGTTTTTTTGATTGGTTGGTTTATCGGTTGGTTTGGTTTTAATGGGTTTTTTTTTCTTATTTTCCGAGGGTTTTTTTTTAATTTTTGTTTGTTTGTTTGTTTTTGGTTTTTTTTGTTGTTGTTTTTTGTTTTTGTTTTTGTTTTTATGGATTTTCCAGGAACATGTCTCAAAGATCAAGTAGCTTCTATTTCAACAAGGACACTTTATAATGGTTACCATGTTGTCTAAAGTTAAGAATACCTCACAGTCACAGAGGTTTTAGCCTGGTTTCAACAAGGGACTTATTATCAAGTCAATATCTACCACTTTTGTACTAATTTCTTTTCAGTCTCCCTTTCCCCTTCTCCCAGGTTCTATTTGCCTTTTATTTCTACATATTTCCCTAGACAACGTTCTGTTGCTGATACAGCACTACATCTGCAACCAAGGGACTAAAATATAGATCAATCTCTTAAAAAAGTTAATCCTTCATATTACCCACAAAGTCAGAGGGAGAAAAACAGTACAGTTGAACTGAAAAGGCTTATGTTAGAAGGCATCAATCCAGTCAGCCCTCAGCAAAACGCAGTAGGTAGTAGCAGGATTAACTGTGCTTGACAGGGAGTTGGCTGATGTATTCTGAGGCTGCTCTTGGCCACCTTTGAAATGTTGTTCAAGTGTGAGACATGCCTGAGAACTGGGTATATTGGGTTTGTGTCCAAGACCTTTTTAGTTGAGGGTGGGGGAGCTGCAGAAGGTGCTGTGTGAAGGTGCCAGAAATTTCCTCTGAGTCCAAAAGAGCCAATGCCAGACAGCAAGTGTAGAATTTGAAGAGGAAGGAGCAGCAGAGACAAAGATGAACTGAGCACAGTCTCCATTCGTCATCCCCCTCTCCCACTTAGGAATAAGGGGTAGAGAAGCCAGGAGCGTAGCTGAACCCAGGAGGTCAAGATTTTTTAAGATTTGTCTTTCCTTCTCATTATCCTAGTCTGATTTTCAAATGACAATAAAATTAATATCCCCCAAGTTGAGCCTGTTTTGCCAATTACAGCAATTGGTGAGAAATCACCCTCTATCACTACCTTGATCCAGGACACTTTCATTATATTTTCTCTTCCCTGTCCAGCTGAGTGGGGGGAGTGTTAGGCTGGCTTAGTAGACACCTGGTAGCCAGACAAAGTTAACCACCATCTGGAGGAATGCAAAAGCCTTATGTTTTATATCTTCAAGAAGAGTAAGAGGACCCATGGGAAACACAGATCAATCAGCCTCACCTCAGTCCCTATGAAAGTGATGTAGCAGCTAATCCTGGAAAACAATTCCATGCCAATGGAGGAGAAAAAGACAATAGTAGTTGGCATGGATCCAAAAAGAATCATGCTTGACCAATCTGGAAATATTCAATGAAAAAACTGGCTTGGTAGATGAAGGAGAGCAAAAAAATATTGCTTACTTTGATTTCAGAAAAGCTTTCAGCGCTGCATTTCATAATATTTTCAGGAAAACTGATAAAGGATGGGCTGGGTAAGAAAACAAGTGAGGTGTATTAAAAACTGGCTGAATGGCCACATCCAGAGGGTGGGGTTCAGTGATATGAAGGAAGCCAGTAACTATCAGCATACCTCAGAGTTACACACTGGGTCCAATCCCATTCAAAATGCCTTCATTAATGCTCTGGATAATGAAGCAGAGTGTACCCTGATCAAGTTTCCTGAAGACAAAAAACTGTGAAAAGTGTCTGATACACTAGAGAATTGTGCTACACTCCAGAGGCAGGTTGGAGAAATAGGCTGTAAGGAACCTCAGGAAGTTATTGTGCATGGGAATCTAAGTCCTGCTCTTGTGGAGAAAAAACACTATGCAGCAATAATGCTGGGGACAGATCGGCTGGAAAGCAGCTTTTTAGGAAAGGATAGGGAGATTCTAGGGAACACTGAACACAGGCTAGCAGTGTGACCTTCTATGTACAGTGTGCCTTGCAGAGGTATCAAATGGTACACTGAGCTGCATTAAGAGGAGTGTTGCCAGCAGGTCAGGTGAGATAATCCTTCCCCTCTGCTCAGCACTAGGAATCACCTGGAGTGCTGTGCTCCGTTCTGAGCCCTCCAGAACAAGAGACACATGGCCGAGTCCAGCAAAAGGCCACGAAGATGATGAAGGGCCTGAAGCACCTGAAGAGACAGCAACCTGAAGACAGGCTGTGAGAGCTGGGACCATTTATTCTGGAGAAGGCTCAGGGTAGATCACATCTGTGGATGCAGGTCCCTGGCGGGAGGAAGTAAAGAAGATGGATCTAAGCTCTTTTCAGCAGTGCCCAGTGACAAGACAAGAAGCAATGCATCCAAACCGAAACACAGGAGGTTCCATTTGAACATCAGGAGACACTCTTTTACCATGCAACTTACTGAGCACTGGCACATGTTTCTAGAGATGTTTTGGAGTCTTCCATGGCCACTGTAAAATTGAAGTGACTTAATTTTATTCAGTCAAGTTACTAATTTCTATTTTGGATTAGCTCTCATATTTGAAGGAAAATATTTAAGGACATGTCGTGGTTTTTTTAGCTACCCCATGACAGGACAAAATACAAATAACCTTTTAACAGTAATTATAACCTTTAACAGTAATTATAGATGGCTTTTCTAGGCTTTTGCATAAAACATATCGGATAGTTTCTTTACCTGAAAATAGGTAATTTACTTTCATTGTTTTAAGCTTATTATTTACTTTCTGTTTAGTACTTTCAGCTCTTATCTTGCTGATTTATTAGAGGTCTGCTTTAGAGGCTTGAAGCAAACCTTGTCAGAACATTCAATTTAAGCTCACTTGAACCCTGTCATACTTCCATGGCTTTCAATATTTCATCATTGTCAATGAATATGTGATTTATTTCAGAAAAACTGTTTTTGTGCATTAGAAATTTTAAAAGCTTTTTTTAAAAAAGTATTTTCTTTCAATACTTGGAAATGAAAGATTGATCTCAATAAAACATAGTCAAAACAGGTAGAAAGTGACTTTTCTATGATTTAAAAATCTTAAAAAAGAAACAAAATCTGAAAACTATTACAAAGAAAAAGAAAATAGAACAAAATCTAATGAGAAATTTTTACATCAATGAAATTTAATAGGCAATATAGTTACTGAGTAGCACATTTTGTGACCATTCACCATACATATTCTCAATGTCAGGCAAGAGTTAACAGTGAGCTATTCAGACTAGTGGTTAGGATGTTTTGGTGTTTTGGGGAGCCCTGGATTTCCTCTCATTCTAACCTTTCATTCTCCTAGGCATGTTCTTTGATTATATTTATAAAGCAGGTAAATGAATTCTACAGTTATTGGACATTGCTGAAGGTTATACATTGTATTAGCTTTTCAACCAGCTTTCTAAAATAATTATTACCTCTGTCTTGTTTTCTTTTCTAAATTGTCCTGGTAATTCCTTCTTATGAAATCTCACTCCTGTTTTCATTTTAATTTTTCATTTGGAGTCTTTCATCTAATGGCAAAAAGAAAAACAGCTTGTATTACTCTGTAAAAGATTTTGACCTTTATTATTCTGTCCTGTCATCTAAGGATAAAGACTACTTCTTCTGTATCAGCTCAACACTTCAAGGTGCTGTTATGGACTATTTTGTCAATGATTCACAAATTAAAGACTCTGCTAGAAGTCTTTGACATGATAAGACATAAAAGGTATAATAGAGATATTATGGGCAATCATGTCAGTTAACAGCAGTGCTCCACTGGGATTCCACTGGGTAAAAAAAGCAGGACTGAATCAAATGAAATCATATATTTGATAAGGAGGAAATAAAATAAGTAGAACTCATTTCAAGCTTCACGGGGAGGATATGCTTGTCCTGACACCTTACAACTAAATAAAAAATAACTGAAATTCCATCATATAATTTTGTAACTTCTGCTCAACATGTGAATGGGTTTTGGGACTGACTATGCAAAATCTCTCTGTAAAGGGTAACAGCAGCTAGTAATGAATACTCTGGAAAATCTGTGTCCCAAATTATTTATAAACCTGGACTTTTGCCCTTCATTTATATGTTCTTATAGATAATCAGTTCACCCCAAAGTGAATTCTTTCCTCAGTGAAGAGGAGAGCAAACAGACAAAACTAAACCAGCACTACTCCTAGTATGTAACTCTGTGTAACTGAAATGCACAGCTCTTTTCCAGAGGGATGAGCAGTTTTTATTGAAGGACATAAGCACTGGATCTTTAGAATTATTTAGACTGTATAACTGTTCTCTGCAATCTAGCCTAGGAAATAAGTGTGTAAGCAGAATCTTTCTGCTTGCTTTTGTCACACACCACTTCGTAATCAGCACATTCTGACAAACACTGATCCATGACTTTCTGATTTTTAAAATAATTCCATAGGAAAGTTGAAAAAATAAGGCCTTTTCTTTACAAGGATTCATTAAGTGAATAATTTATTCCGTTGTATTACCAGTTTGCAATTGTTAGACCCTACAGAATATTAGATATTAGATGTATATTAAAGTACATTAAAGTTTCTGTAAGACATTTTCAAATTGCACCCATTTTTTTGGTAAATACTGTAAGTACCTTTTTTGAAAACTGTGACATTTTTTTCTTGTTTTATCAAGTTTATGAAACACCTGACAGTCCCTTTACTTTCTTTACTGTCTTCTGTCTTTATTAATACAGTACTGGGTTTTCATGGCCTGGTTTTGGTAGTGGGGGGCAAAAGAGGTGGAGAAGCTAACAAAAGCTGATGTCTGGCAAAGCCAATGCCAGTTCCAGGATGGGCATGCTGCTGGCTAAGGCTGAGCCAGTCAGAGATGGTGGTAATAATTGTGTAATAGCATATTTCAAAAGGAGGAAAGAAGTTACTGTGCAGATGTAACTGCTGCCAGGAAAGAGCAGAGTGAGAACATGTGAGAGGACCAACTCTGCAGACACCCAGGTAAGTGGAGAAGGAGGGACAGGAGCTGCTTCAGGCACCAGAGCTGAGATTCCCCTGCAGCCCATGGTGGACCACGGCAATGCTGAGATGCACCTGCAGCCCATGGGGAAGCTGTGGATCCACCTGCAGCCCTGTGATGGAGCTGGATACCTGAGAGGAGGCTGTGACCCTGTGGGAGGCCTGTCTGGAGCAGGATCCTAGCAGGGTCCTGCAGACCTATGGAGAGGAGCCCATGCTGGATCAGGTTTCCTGGCATGACTTGTGGGGGACCCACACTGGAACAGCCTCTCCTTGAAGGACTGTAGCCCATGGAAGAGTGACCTGTGTTGGAGCAGTTTGTGGAGAACTGTTGCCCATGAGATGGACTCATGTTGAAGAGGTTCATGGAAAACTGTCTCACATGGGAAGGACCCCATGGTGGAGCAGGGGAAAGACTCCTCTCCTTGAGCAGCAGCAGAAATAATTTGTGGTGAGCAGACCATAACCCCCATTCCCTGTCTCCCTGTGCTGCTGGGGGAAGAGGTAGAACTGTGAAGAAGGGAAGGGTAGGGGCAGGGTGTTTGTAAGGTTATATTTTACTTCTCATTATCCTGCTCTGATTTTGCTGCTAACACATTCAGGTAATAACCCAAATTCAAGCCAGTTTTGCCTGTGACAGTATGTGGTGAGTATGTGGTGAGCCATGTCTCCTGGTTTGTTTCTCAACTTGTGAGCCCTTCATTATATCTTCTCGCCTCTGAAAGTGAAAGAGGTTCCTTGGTAGGTAGGAATCAAGTGTCCAGCCAGGGTCAACTCATTACAGAGGTAAAAGTGTTCCAGGACTTTTGGAGATTAATTCTACTGAAATAGCTATAAATGAAATCTGGTTAGTATTTTACCATTTGTATATGGAGAGAAGGCATCCTGGAACTCTTAACATTTTCCCTGGGGGGAAAAAACTAACAACTTGTTGGTAATACAAATTAAAGACATAAAGTAACTTAATTGATTACTTAATATAATTAACTATATAACTTAAATAAATAATTTAAACAAAAAGAAGGGGAACTTTTAAGCTTGTGAGAAGTGGGAGAACCCAGGATATTGCAGGACTAGGAACAGTGACTACAATTCTTTTCTGCAGGGACATAATTAATGAAACCGAGAATATATCTCCAGGGATCAAATATTTGAGACTGTTTTGCTATATAAAATTCCCTGCTGTGAAGTGAAAGAAGAGATGACTTTAAGACGGACTCATTTTTCACCAATATTGTGTATTGTGAGGATCTGTACTTCAACAGGTGAGATATTATCAAAGACTGATTCTAGTGCAGTACAATTTTCATACTGCTGGACTCCCCTAATAACTTTGTCAGGATAGATTATGGGGTTTTCTATACTCTTAAAATTAATATTTATCAGTAAATGAAAAATTATTAACATTTTTCCCTAGTCTATTCAAAGAAATAATTTCTGTAATGTACCACCCTATTTTTAATCTTCTTCAATGCCTAAGAATTTACTTAGATGAAAATAGATCTATTTCCAGTGGTCTACAATTTCAATGTATAATATATTTAATCCTGAATGTTAGGTGTGTACCTGTATTTTTGCATAGGTATATTTACCTATTTAACAAATCTGTTAAACAAATCTGTTATGACCTTTCATAGCTGTGAAAACTCATTAAATAGATAAATTGGCTCCTGAAATAAATGAGGCTTCAATGTAAAGTCTTTTCCTATGGTCCTTGATGCACTAGTATGTTAAGAAGCAAAGCAAAAAACAAAGCTGTTGTACATTTCTCAGTACTCCAATGCAATAGCAATGAGGCCTTCTGCTTTATCCACTTTTTGTCTAATGTGCATCCTAACATCACAAAGCAAGAAGGTTCTTTGGGATTAAACCTTTCAAATAATACACACAGATGTTCAAATTGCCTCCTACGATAACATCAGGTTGCATATGCTACAAAATACTAATTACAGCCCAGAGGAATAATTCTTTAAAAATTGACCTCATAAATTTTTCTTAAGGGTTCGAAACTAACAATCCTTTGTAGTTTATGATTAACTGTATGCATAAATGAATAGTAATAAAATGGTTACATATTTTCTGAAGCCTACTAACATTGCCACATGAAGAATAATGCATTATTCATCGCTTCTATTCTGAAAACACAGAGACATTTAGGATAAAAAGTTTTACTGCAGTACCTATATTTTAAAGGAATAACATGTATTGTTTAGAATTCTACAATGCCATAGAAAAAAATCAAGATCTTTTTTTATTTCTTTTGGAATAAATACATATTAGCAGAAAGAAAATGATATGACCACTATATTCAAATTTTAAATACTTTTCTGATTTAAATTCCTGGTTTTGAAAGAAACGCAGATTTGCAGCAATAAATTTTGTTATAGCATTTATAGTTAAAAAAAAAATCCCAAACATGAAGCAAAACCTTTTGATATCAAACATTTTTTTTTCCTAAAAGACTGAAAGGTGTCATTTCTGAAGTCAAGAGAAAATTCTGCTAAGGAAGTTGTCCACTTTCTGCAAAACATACAAGAAACAATGAAGTTATACAGAAAATTTATTTAACTAAATTCACAAAAAACAAAGCAGAATCCACATGAAATCTGTGCTCGAGTCATAGTTAACTGCTTTTCAAAATAGATAGTTTTTTCTATTGTATTTTATGAATCAATAAGATTATGCTTAAATAAAATTGCATTTCTTAGTTATCAATATACATTAAACATTAGTATGTTATTATTTTTTAAAAAATATTTATTATATTAAATAAAGGATATGTAAAGGAGTTAAATGAACTACAAGATGGGAAGGCAAAGTTGCAAAGTAACGTTTTCTATTGTTTCCATTGGTAATATAATAATGTGACTATTCTAACAGGTAAAATAGTGTCAGAAAAATCCATTTAAATATGAAAATAATTTGAAATTTCATTCTAGAACAAAATTATGACACCATAGACATTCAGACCCTGAACAGTTCGATTCTATATGCTTTGTGAGAATAAATAAAAATTTCCCAATGTGTGTTTGTGAAAATAAAATCAGGTAATATTAGCAGGTCGACTGTTTTATTGCAGTTGCTAAACTTCAATATGTCAAATTCAATCATGAAAGTGTGGCTGTCAAAGTGATGCATCTCTTTACTCAGAGGTCTCATTTCTAGACACTAATAAATATGGGCCATTTAAATTTTTGTTTTAGTTATGCCAAATGTCATGGCAGGAAAAAATCACTTTGTTTTTCCAGCTCCATTTTGATTACTTTTTGTCTGACCTCCAAGTCCCTGAAATTCACAACTGCACAGTCAGGCCAAGTTTGATGTCACAATTTTAGAAAAAGAGATGTCACAATAAATTAAGGAATGCAAAGGTATAACAGCATGTGGATAGAAGAGAAAATAATCTAAATATAGATTCTGTTGTTTCAAAAATTCTGAGGAGAAAGGAGATGTCCTTTCCTTTAGACTAGAAAGTCTAAACATCCCAAACAACTCAGAGCAGAACACAATTGTTATTACATAGCTGTGGGATATCATCCAGATATTGAGAGTAATTTTCCATGCCATTCTTATGTTTCTTATAATTTGAATTAAACTTTTAACCAAGTGATAGTTTTTTTTTCCTTCCTTCCACTAGGTTGAAGCAATTTTCAGTCATGTATTTCAAAATATATTTCATTATGTTTTACCCTTCAGATAATGAGGATTCCTCATTGTCCTCAAGAAAACTGTTTGGCTGTGAAATTCATCAAATCACAGAATCATTTGGGTTGTAAATGACTTTAAAGATCCTCTAGTTCCTACCCTGCTGCCATAGGCAGGGACAACTTCCACTAGACCACTTTGCTCGGAGCCCCATCCAACCTGGCCTTCAATATTTCCAGGGAGTAGGCATCTACAACTTCTCTGGGCAACCTGTTCCACAGTCTCACCACCCTCACAGTAAGCAATTTCCTCCTTATGGCTAATCTAAACCTATCCCACTTCAGTTCAGAGCCATTACTCATCATATCACTGCCTGCCCTTCCTGAGGCCTAATTTAGGTACTAGAAGTTGGCTTATGATGAAAGTAATATTCATTAAAATGAAGTTAAGGAGAAAGGTATAAGGGATATGATTGATCAAGACTGATAACTTCAATGATATATTTTGTGTAATAAGCTAATTTATTGAGGAGTACTCAGGTATGCAAGAGTGACGGAGAAGGAGAGAAAGGGAGAGAGACATTAAAAATGTTTGTGTTTCTGCTTTGTTCAAAGGATTAAAATGGGCTTGTTCGGAAACTTTTCTCCTAACTCAGGGGTATAACAGATCAAGGGGTAAAAATATAGCAAAAAACCCCTCAACCATCTCTTCAAGAGGTAATGTAAATCAGAGTAAAGAAATATGCTAAAGAAACATACTAATTACTAAATATATATCAAGAAATATACTAAAGTTTAGAATGGTAGTAGAGAATGAACACTCTTCTTTCTTCCTTTTTCTTGGACTCAAATAGAAAAAAATACTGTTCCATTTGTTGCTTGCTGGCACAGGAAAGAGCTTTATTTTGGCTTGTATTTTAGAGGAAGGGGGAATGTCACTCTTTGTGTGTTCAACTGTTCTACTTCACTAACATGGTGTAATTCAACCAGTTTTGACTAGTGCTGTCAATTTCTATGTGTGTATGAAAACTTGCCTGTGATAAAATTTCAAAGAAATGTACTTTTCCTTGTACTTTCCTATACTCCATACACATATTTTCAGTGAAACTTTTGTTACTACCTATTTCTTATGTCATAATTTTTCTTTTAATATATGCAAGAAAACTTTTTACAGTGAAAGAAGCACTTGGTGTTTCATATTAAAACATCAAAGAAGATATGCTGATAAACATCTTTCTTTCCTCCAGGAAATTAGCTTTTATACTTGACCTAGCAACAGGACACCAAATTAATTGTTTTCCATCAGGGCTATTAATCACAATTGTGACAATTTCCCATAATATGCTACCACAGTAATTGAATATTGCCATTCACTTTGAATACAATTTTAGTCACAGAGCAAAATTAAATGCAGCAGACAGAAAAGTGTGTAAGTTTTTTAAGATGATCCATGCACTAATTGCTAGGCTGTGATGGCATTTTCATTTGTTATAGGCTGCTCAATCATTAATTGGGTATGGTGATACAGATCAGTGGTTTTTCTCATTGAACAAGTTATTAAGGTTAACTGAACCTGAGTTTAAAATAAAAATAATCAAGAATAAATAAATTACACAATAATGTGATTTTAACTCATTGACAAACTGTACTTTTAATAGCAGTATTACTAGATAGTAGATACTAGATACTAGATACTAGATACAAAGATTAAGATAGCACAAAGATTACTAAGAAGTCTCTATAACTGGTTCAATTTTTTAAAAATAAAGGTTTAGTACATCAGTCCACAAACAGGGAACAAATAAAGCTGATCCTTTGAATCTGATATACCTAAAATTTCTGGTAATTTAAAGGATTTCTTTCACAAGTTAGTGCTCAGAATGAAGCCGCAGCTAGTTTGATATTTCTTTTAGTGAGCTGCTGGACTGAAATGTACTACCTTGATATATGCAATATATTTTCTTGGTTAATATTAGTTATTAAACATAAGAGCATAACAAAATCATATTCAGCTCCTTTCAGATACCTGAGGTACCCCAATGCATTGGGATACTTTGAAATATTAAGCATCCTGTGATAGGCCAAGCATTCTAGTTTTAAGAATGATTGGAGATAGCTGCTTTTCATATAATTTAATCTGTTTAATATGGGACAACTCTTTATGCCAAAAAATGCTAATGTTTGAAATTCATGATGTAGTCTGCTTCTAAGATTGATACAAAATTTTAAAAGCATAACCACTGATTTTATTTATGAATAGTTGAGTAAATACAATTTTGAGGAAATCAAATTCTATAAGTGACCAGAAGTACTGGAATATTATTTTTTTACTAAATACAGTTATGTAGACTTTTTTTATTTGTAAAAAATATTAATTTCAGAAGATTCTTAAAACATCATCTTGAATATATTTTATTCTGAAAAAAACATGTTAATTAAAAAAAAATCTAAAGTGATCATGTATCTTCAAACCTATTGATTTTAAAGAAATGCACACATCTAGAGAATTCATACAGAGAAGCAAAACTGAAAATAAATGGTATGCTAAAGTGAATCTGAAATTTAGACCAAAAATAACAGTGTGAAGACAAACATGACTGAAGCCTTAGGAAGATTTCAATGTATATTTCAATTTCAGCCTCAGCTTTGCAATTATTTCTTTAGTTTATCATCTCTACAAGTTTTGTACTTCCTTCCCATATTTATATAACCGACATCATAATGTCAGGATGATTTTTAAGAAAAAAATATCTTTTAATAGCAAACAGCATGCTTGGATTTTAATATGTGATATGTGCCTACATCCCATATATTTCACAGTTTTCCCTGTTATCCATAACAGTCTACTATATTAAACCTGTATCTTGAATCCATTGACCTGAGCCATCATGTCTCTGCTGCCTTGTCATTGAAGCTGCTCTCTGCTCGCCTTCATTTCAGTCCTAAGGGCTGTTATCTGAAAGCTCCTTGTAAAGCCTGCAGTGTACAACTGTACACCAGCTCATTCCACCTACCAAAGCAAAAAATCACAGAATGCCAGAAGCCATGGCTATGAAAAAATTGATCTCAAAATCGCAAAACTGAGGAATCTGGTGACAGCTGTTGTGACAAGTTCATCCTGCTTGATGTGGAAGTTGTTGGTTTTTTTAAATGCTGTTTACACATTGATAGCTTTGGGTTTGTTATGTACTGTATCTGCCATGACCTTCTGTGTGATGGGAATAAAATTAATTCTTATCACCCTATATGTAGGACTCTGGTGGATATTCAAACCTAATGTGTCTTTCACCAGTTGGTAATGGGCGGTTTAATATCTAGTAGACACTTGTACAAGATACCTGCTTGATACTTTAGCCCTGCTTATCCCAGCAACGTTAAATCCTGGATTACCTGCTTGCTGAACAAAGTATTTTCAAGATGTTGCCCATTACAGCAAGACTTTCAAAAGGAGGCTGTAGCTGCATAAAATTTATCATAGAAATGTCAGGTACTAAGCATGTGAAGAAAAGGGTGTACATCATTTCAAAAAAGGAATAATATCAATTTTCTTATTCAATTTTGTATTATATATTATTATCTGTTACTGTAAACATGCCTATGATTTGCAGGAGGTCAGATTACTAAACCATAAGAAATCTTCAGGTTTTATCAAATAAGCTATAAAACATATATATTTAGATATACCATTGTGAGTGTTCTATTTTTGTTGAGGGAATATCAAAAAACAAAAGCCAAGAAAAAATTGACTGCAATCTCTAGGCACATAACATTTATTATCAGTTTGTTCCTAACCCCACAGAAGTAATTTTGCTTCATAACCTTGAAAGTATGCTTTGTGTGTTGTCATACAGTGAAGCCACTCTATTGTTACTAAAAATCAAGATATTGTAGAGACCTTCACAACTAGTTATGTTACTAATGCTAATAAAATTTGCCTTTTATATGTGTGATTTTTTCATTTTTGTTACATTGTTCTACAGGGTCTACTTTTGTTAAATGAAGTATTTCTATAGAAATGAATGGGAAGTGTGAAGGGGGAGGGGGAGAGTTGTGTTTTGCTTTCACAAAAATGCTTCATATTGGAATAAAATAATACCATTCCACCATTTAGCCCCTGGATGTCAAAGGACATCTGGTTAAGTTCAACACAAATAATATTTCATTGGAAAATCCTTAACAATAATGGAATTATGGAATAATCCAGTTGAAAGGAAGTTGAGTTTAGAAGAGAATTCAGGACATCTTTTCCAACCTCTATCATAAAGTAGGACCAAGTCTGAGATAACACAAGATTGCTCAGTATTGGATCCAGCTGGCTTTCAAACACCCCCCAAGGATGGAGACTGAACAACATCTTTGAGCAGTATGGTCAACTGCTTGATCATTCTCTTGAGGATAATGTTTTTTCTTCCATCCAGCTGGACTGTTTCCTTGTTTCAATTTATGCAAATTTTTCACATCCTCTTGCCACCACTGGGAAGGAGCCTGGTTTTGTCTTTTGGATGGCCCTTCCATAGGTGCTGTCAAGTTTCTGTAGGGACTCCTCAAAGCTTTCTCTTTTCCAGGCTAAACATTCCCCTCTTTCTCAGCCTCTCTTGAAAACCTTCTACTGCATTCACCCAGTCTATCAATATCAATATTGACTGGGATACCCAAAAACTGGACTTTAGATGCAGCCTAAAGTTCTATGAGGAAAGTGGGTAATTATTCCTCTTCACCTCCTGGCTGGGTTCCTAGTGACAGAGGAGGACCCTTTGGGCCTTTGATGCCTGGGCACACCAGGTCCTTCTCAACAGAGCTGCTGCCCAGCCAGTCAGGTCCCAGCTTGTGACATGGCAAGGGAATTTCTGCCTATCCAGCAGCAGGATTTAGTATCAGTCTGTGTGAGTTTCATGAGCTTACTTACTTGCACTCCAGTAAATAAGTCCTTTCATCCTCTCCATGTTCCCCTTCACGGAAGCCTTGCCACAGAGGGTATTAACTGATTCCTCTCCTTTTCTTTACCCCTTGCCTGCCAGTCTGATGTCTGATGAGTACACATTGTTGCTTTTTCCACCTCATTGACAAAGACCTCCCTAGTTTTTGGTGACCACCATGTAGAAAAAGACTTATTAGCCACTATCCTCCAAGACAGGTCCTCCAAGCTATGTTTTATCTATCTGTTCAGCTGTCTGCTCATAGTTTTCTAGCTTGGATACAAAATTATCCATGATATAAGAATAATAACTTCTTTAAGCAAATACTTATCAACTGAAGCTAGCTGAAACTTCAAAAAAGATCAGAACAACATAATCATGGCAATGGATAGAAGAAGAAAAGGTTAATTTCTTATCTGAAAATCAAGAATTATGTTATTCTAAGAACTACTTAAAATCAGACTTAATGGTTCAGGTTCTTAGTACAATTATATATATTGCATTATTATTTATGTATATTTTATAGAGTAGTTTATTGTTAGTAAACCATGGATTGAAATATATTTAGTAAAACTTAACAAGACCAAGGAGAATGTTTACTGATGAAGTATAGAGTAAGTAAGATGGTCACTTTCCTGTGTTTCTTGTGTTTCTGTGTTTCCAGTGTCTATCTAAGCCATACTGGGCTTTAGAGTTCTGCAGAAAATTACTTAGGAACCTTAGAAACACTTTTTTCCATGTTACTGGGAAGAACAGAATAACTGTAAAAATAACTGTTACTGCTCTAAGACCAGTGGCATTCTAGCATTTCTTCTTTCTCCTGGTATTGTGTATACAACTGACACCATACTCATTAGATGCTAACTTTTTCTTTGCAGACATTTCATTACAAAATGTCCTTGCTGAACTTTTATTACATATTTTCTGAATCTGTGTTTTTTGTAATTACAGCATTATTTTTTGAAGGACGTATTTGTGGCCTTTGAAGTACCACTGCAGAAATGCAAACATTGGAAACATAGCCTTAGATCACTTTGCAGTATGATATGTAATTTGGGTTTATATACTTAGGGATTTACTGAATCTCATTGTTACTTAGCATGTAGTTACTTCCAGTTTCAAAATACAGTGAGATGTTTCGTGGTTGCAGAAAAACATCAGGCAAGCTTCACAGTTTCGCAATGCAACCAAATGAAATTCGATGATTTTCATTGATTTTCATTTTGCATTTTTTACTTTTCTCTGAACTAGAAACTCAAAGTGACCTTTGAAGAAACAGTGGGATAGAAGGTGCCAACTGACATGGATCAGACATGGAGAAAATATTCACCATAACATCTGTGAAAGAAAACTGTGAAGTTTCACATACAGCAGTCTGCAGAATACGTTTTGTCAGGGCACTGAAGCATCAATTTATTTTTTTTGTGGACCACATTTATCATCTCTGTATCATCTTTGTACATTTCATGTTATCCACTGAAGAAAGTTAGGCAGGCTCAGAGGATCCTTGATATAGTTTTGAGAACACTCTTTTATGAAAAGCAAAATAATTACATCTGAACAAGTATATTCTACACCTTTTAATGAAAACTTGGCTATAGCCTGACAATTGTAATATATTTTTGAAATTTAGATAACATAATTGTATTTTTCATTCACAAAATCCTTTCTCTAATATGGAAATATTGAAAAATTTTAAGTAATTAATATATTACATTATCCTATTTTCAAAAGTGTACTTTTCTGAAGACTGTTGGAATTCTGCAATTGTGTGCATCATATGTATCATATATTGCTTAAACAAGGACATTCTCATACCCAAGCAAGTGTGTATGAGAATGGTGTATTTACAGAGACAGCATATAAAGCAAATTGTAGAGGTGGGGTGTGGGGAAAGGAAAAAAAACCCTTTCACAGATTGAGTTCAGATGTAAGAATGAAAGGATGTGAACTAGAAATCACAGAACTCTGGTAATCAGGGAACTATAGGAATTGTACCTGCAAAAAGTCTTGTCATCTTAAAAAAAATTTGATTTCAAAAAATAAAGGAATAAAAATCAAAGAGAACTAGATCTTTTAAACAATATCTGATATAATAGAAAATAAGATAATTGCCTACCGTTTGATAACTATGATCTTTAATTGATTGCTGAACAAAGGCTCCAGTGAGTAGTCTCTTACTTTTTGTCACTTGCTATTTGATTTTATCTCTTCAATAAAATTTTATTTAGAGAATTTGTGATTGAAAAAAATGCAAGATTGTTGAGTTGAGAATCATTCTCTAGTCTGTAAGAGACTAAAGCATAAAGTTTCCTGTTTAGCAGTTAATTGAGATGGTTTTATTCCTTTTCCTTAGTAATGCTATAATCTATGCATTTTTTTTGTTATTATATTGCTTCCATTTTATTTATCAAAGTACCAGAACATACATTCACTTCAAAATGATAAATAAGTTAAAAAATGAAGCTTTTATTGTTCCAATGTTGCTGTACTTCATACATGACAAGAATATGATGAGTTTCACTAAGGGTGTTGCACCTTGTTGCAGACATTTATAACAAATATTTTTAACAGTCTATTTTGTTCTTTCTCCTGTTTTACCAGCTTATTACATGCATATCTACATACATACATACATACATATATATACATACATGCATACATATATACACACATATATATATATATACACCTATATAATTTTTTCTTTTAATAAATACTATATGCAGGAACTAAGTAAGCTTACAATATTCTCTTGGCAATAATCTGCAAGTTTACCACACCTCTTTATGAGACACAGACTTCTCACTAAAGTTCAATTAGTTGGATTTTTTTTCCTAATTGTTCAGATACAGTCATAAAGGGGATTTATGTGTCATAATCATGAGCTCTGAAATGTTTATCTTTTAGAATAGTACAAAGATTTGAGGAAAGCCTTTAACAAGGCCTGATCAAAGCCTAGTGCCAAAGTTTGGACTTGAGAAACAAACAAGATAAAACCCAACAAACACTCAGACAAGAGCCATAGGAGCTTTCTTCATGTAAAAAGTAATCATACAAATAATTACTTGTCTTAGTCTTCACTAGGAAGGCAATGTGAAATACTGTGGCTTAGATCTTCTTCTACCTTTGTTTTAACCTGTCTGTATGGGAAAGTTTCTACCATTTACTCATTTTCATCAGAAGTTAAAGAGGGAGTCTCTCAGGAAGACTAGACGTGTTGCTTTCTTTCTGAAAGGATTGTATCCAACACTTGTCATCTGTAAATAGTTGACTTAAAAAGAATTCTAGGTTAATTTGTTGAGATAAGTAAGCCTGAGACCAAAGATCATCTTCAGGCTTAGTAACTGGATCTTTGGTCAGCAGCATGAGGACAAAAATATTCAAATCCATAGACTACTCTGCATTTTACTTTAAAAAAGCATTAAATTAATTGATGAAGGTTTTCAGAACTGGAATTGTCATCATTATCTTGTCTTTCAGAGTAATTTTAAAAGAATTTGACAGCTATCATTGCATTTTTAATAGGTCCACCTCATTAGGCTACCCTGAACACTCATCACATCAAATGTTTTAGAAAATAGAGAACTACTTGCTTCAAGAATTCAAGGAGTATTTTACATGAATAAAGCACAATGTTTGCTGAAGTGTCTGTCAGAAAAGCATAAAAGAGCCCCTAGGCTCTATGTCTATTTCTGTGAATAAGGCAATCACCATTTAAAAGTGGTAGCTCCTGACTTGAGTCTACCAAGCACTGTAAAGAAAGAAAATCATTCAAGTTTGAAATCTACAAAGGTCACTAAATAAATTAAACCTAGGTTTTTTCTCTTTGAGTAAACTAAGAGAGGAGCATTCAGATCACAGCTCCCTCCTAAAGCTAATGCTAATTTAGGTGAATTATCCCTGAGAGATTCAAAGGAAAGTGATTTCACAAACTTTAGAACTAATGGGATGCATTCTTAATGCTGATATAAATGTACCATCTTCCTGGATCAGCTTTGTCCTTTTGCAATAGAAAGGTCCTTTTATCACCTTTCGGTCTCATAATCCCAAATCATGCTGAACACTTAAACTATTCCAGTAATTCTTGCTGTCCTTTAAAAAACTTAAAATTGCTGATTCCTAGTGTCCTTCAAACTCTTTACTAAAAAATTAAAAGGTAGGAACTGGGATGATTTTCCATTTTGAATGTTGGGTGGTTTGGATTTTTTTGTGTGTGTGAGAGTGTTTTGTTTTGGTTGCTGTTGTTGATTATTGGTTTGCTATATTGCTTACTTAAATTTTCTGACTGACTAATAATTTCCCTTAATTCTGTCAATTAAAAACATACATTCTGGAAAAGTATTGTTGACGGTTCAAACAATGAAAAATAAAAACTAAATTCAAACTAAAACATTTTCACAGCAAAAAAAGAATTAATAAAAATTATGAGATCTTGAAGTTATACAAATTCCTTGGAAAAAAAATACCCAAAAACTATGTAAAAAATAAGTATTTCCCCACTGGATTAAAATAAAAGTAGATCCAGATTCTGTATCAAACCTAGTTAAATTACCACTCGTTAAACATATGGTTGATATAAACTGCTCTTATCCAGCCTTCATAACTTCTCACAAAATCAGTGTTTTCTATATGAAATATTTCATTATTAATCCCTAGAAAAGGGGATAAAATTATTTTTTTTTAATTTCAGAATTATTTCTTTTTAATGATTGAAATTTGAACAGATTTAGTGAACACATGCTCATACACAGGTTGAAACACTGTGGTAAATTTCATCAAGATTGAAATTTTATGGAAGTATTAAAAGTCCTCTCATGATAGAGTTTCACAATGGGAATACTGTCAGATCCTAAATTATTATGGTGCTGCTTGGCTCATAATTAATATATTCTGGAAACTAAGTAAAGACAAATACACCAGGTAGTGGAAGTTTCTATGGATACTATGATGTCCATATGATGTGTAATGAATAGCTGTTAGTACAATGAAACTTAGATTACAAGATATATTTAATAACCCTTTCTTACATTGAAATCTCATAGACTTGTGACCTCCTAAAACAAAGCTAATAACAACTCTGTGATAAAAAATGCAAAAATATCAACTACAAATGATACTAAGGCAGTTTTTGTAGTTTTATATATTGTTAGCCATTAATTTAATGGTATCCTGTAACCCAGTTTCAGTGCTACTAGTTTCTGGCAGGGAGGGAAGTGTAGGAAATTAAAAAAAAAAATACTTTTTTTTTCTCCTATATCTCTGAGGCTGTTCAGCTATATAAAGAAAAATACAGAGAAGTTTACAGTAAAGACCACAGACCATAGAAGTTGACCACAAAGAGAGTAAAGGTTTAAAACACTTAAACTGAGGTAATTCACTTATCATCCTTCTATTGTGCCTAAAGAGTGTGGTGACAGACTAGGTCAGATGTGCTTCAAAGAGTACAGGAGTGAATGCTTGAAAGTGTTTCTGAATTGGTCTTAACTTTTTTTCTCATAGGGGTTGTAAAATTGAAGACACCTGTAAAGTAATGAGATAAAAACTAGTTTTCACCATGCAACCAGTTAGTAAAGAGCAAGCATGTAGTTCTTCACACCAGACTGATGTATTCCTGAAACTCAGTCATAACCTTTCATTATTATAGATTTATTCATTTATTTTATTAAGGAAAGTATGTTATTACTTCCTTACCATTACATTTATCCTAAATTTCTTTAAGGAAGGATAAGAGGAACAGATGCATAAAATATAATGGATTTTTCATGAGCCTGTGTAAACCTGGGAGAACATTCAAAAGAATATATGTGATCCGATGTTGTGAAGTGCCTCAGGGAGGCAAAGAGTTAGTTTCAGATAAACATTGTTAAATGAGAGGCATGCCTGTAAGCATGTGTGTGGATTTTGACCCCCTGTACTGGGGGATGGGTATGTGAGCCCTGGATGAAGTTACCCCACCCCAAAGCCCTTGTGAGGGGCAACCCAGGTGTTCTGATTGGGTTTGAGTCCCTGGGGGTTTCTCCCTTGTTGTGTTTCTAATGGTCCCTAATCCTGAACTCCACCCTCAAAGGTGGAGACCCTCAAGAGTTCTGTCCCTCAAAAACCCCTGCTTGGCCTCTGTTTGGGGCTCTCTGTTCTGGGTCTGAGTTTTTTCCCATGCTGAATAAATGGTTTCATGAACAGAAGCCCGTCTTGGTTGGTGTTCCATGCTGGTCTCCAGAGCCCTGCGACTTCTCCAAGGTTGCAGACTACAAGAATCCAACATCCCACTTACATAATCTAAGAAATTTTATTCAGAAATGCAGTGTCTGTATGGTAGGCTTTGCAGCTTGTTCAAAATACTTAAGTTCCCACATGAGAAAAATGGAGTGGAGTTTTTAAAAACATCTTAGCAACCAACTACAGAACTGATATTAAATATATATTAAATATATAATAATATAGTATAATAATATATATTAAATATATAGCATATATTTTTTCAGAGATAACATCTGAGAGTACTGTAGCCAGTGACCTAGGGATTTTCTGCGCTTAAGGTGTCACAGTCATTAAATGAGATATTGTCATTGATTGTTTTCATAATTATCTATGGCAAGCAGTTCCCAGTTCAGAATATTTCCTTATTTTAAAATTTATTTCTAACCTAGTTTCTGATAACTTCACTGAACTGTTTAACTAGTTCTGGACAGATATTTTTTATTTACCTCCTTGCATAATTTTATGCAATCCTGGTACATTTGGTTTTATTTATCCTTTTCACGATGTGAAGAGTTCAAATTTACTTAGTTTCTCTTAATCTGGAAGATATTCCTGTGGGAATACTTTATAGAAACATGTATTTTTAGTTTCATTGTTATTTGTTATTATTTCAGAATTTGCTGACTAAATCACACATAAAAATGTAAAAACTATCATGGATAATTTCCCTCCCACTTTTCTTTATAATGTGGTTTTCCAGATAATTATTTAAAAGTGTTTGGTTTTTAATCCACTGTTTCCTCTTTGTCCTTTGGTTCATTTTTTGCATATCTCTAGCAGCATCAGTGAGGATACAACAGGTTCCGCTTTCACACCCGATTCTCTAACACATTTCAGAATGGGAATTGAAAAGGCAAAGAAAGTATCTAATTCACTGAGTACACTAAATTAGAACTGCAATTTTATTTACAATGAAACTCTTCCTGAGATGATCAAAAATATGGAAATGTTAATTTTGCTGTATTAAAAATATTAGTGCATTAAATGAATGAAAACAATGCCGGAAAAATCATGCAAGCTGTTCAAACACAAAACAAACCAAACAAACAAAAAAGAAAAAAGAGCTAAATGTGTTATGCTCCTTTATTCTCCCTTTGCATGGGCAGTTTACAAAGATGCAGTGTCATAATGCAAAGAGGATAATTACTTTTAGTTTAAATATACTTTTTGGAAACAATTTTTTCAAAAATAGTAAACTTAAATTTAAACAGAACAGATGCCAGAATGTTGCAATTAAATTAATAACTTTAAATTATATTCATTAATCCACAGCCTTGATTTAGACTGGGATAATCCCAGGTTTTGTACTTAAACCCAAAGAGGCTTTGGAGATTCATATTAACCTTCTGAAGGGCATTTCTCAAGGTCAGAGCTCTGTCACAGAATGAGTATTAATGTAAGCGGAAGCTGTGGAGTGAAGCATTGCTCCCCATCGATTTCTTGAGAGCACCATTTAAAGGAGGACTTGTGGGAAAGGACGGCAAATAGCGCACAGCAGGAGCTACAGGCTCCCTGGGAGCTAGGGGATGCTCACGAGGATGGCAGGGCAGGCATCTCCAGCCAGGGCTGGTCCCACAGCCTCAGCCAGGAGCAGGCCTGGCCTCCATGGCAGGGCTTTAGTCCTTGACCACATCCTCACACTCTGGGCACCAGGGAGCCTCAGCAGTCAGCAGAACCGGACTCTCCATGGACATGCTGCTACTGAGCTGGCTTCAGAGGAGCTCTCAAGACCCTTCCAGTGATAAATGTCTACACAAACTGCCTCATCCTGCATCATAGATGATGCATAGGAAAATTTGTCACAAATTTTGTGACCAAAACAGAGTTTACTGTCGTCTCTACAACTTCATGGATGTTAGTGGTTCTTTCATAGAACAGCACCCTGTACATCAGAAGCACGAAAACGTCAAAAACCGAGAACTCTGGCAAAAGTAAAACTGTAATCACTATTCTGGCACTATTCTAATATATACAGCATCCCCTTAGAAAAGTGTTGCTATTATTCTGTCACTGGGAGGTTTCTGTCAAGACTGTAATAAGTTATGTAGGTATTTAAGGGAATGGTCAAACATTCAGAAAAATTGATTATAAACATGTGTGGTGAGTATTTAAAACCTATTTAAAGATCTACAGAAAACCTTTGTAGTGTCTTTCTGTCATCAGGTCTCTTAGTTATCTGGCACATATTTGACAAAATACTTGTAGAATACCTAGAAACTTGCCGAAAATGATTGTGGAAATTCACAAACATTGACGGTAGCCTTAAAAGCAGACTTGAGAGCAATGTTAACACACCCAAAAGTGAAATCCAGAGAATGCATGTATTTTAAGACTTTGTGGAGCTACACTTAGAGGAAACAAACTACACTGAAGCAAAAGTAAAACAACAAAGTACATTCGTCTACTAGTAGCTTGTTTAATTTTGGTAATAATAAATGGGCTGGGAATCTCAGTACTTTTTAAGACTTTCGATCTTAACTTTTTTTCCAGTGTCCTGCCCTGCTGTAAAAAGGGAGTTGGAGAGGACTCTTATCGATAGATTTCTCGGACAAAAATAATGCGCAAATGCAAATAATGCGCAAATATTGCAAATGCAGCAATATTGTATCTGAGAACTCTTTATTGATAAAGGTAGGTAAGTGTTCCTACGGAAGGGGGGATAGAAAAGGGAGCAAAGAGGAGAGAAGCGAGGCGGAGGGAGGAGCAGAGCAGCGGAACGCGGCGGCCACGGGCGCGATTCCCGAGCAGCAGCGGCTGCGGGTCCCTTCTGCCGGCCGAGGCCAGGCTGCCGCGGCCACGGGCGCGATTCCCGAGCAGCAGCGGCTGCGGGTCCCTTCTGCCGGCCGAGGCCAGGCTGCCGCGGCCACGGGCGCGATTCCCGAGCAGCAGCGGCTGCGGGTCCCTTCTGCCGGCCGAGGCCAGGCTGCCGCGGCCACGGGCGCGCTCCTGCAGCAGCCGCGGCTCTCGGGGCCGGGGCGCGGCGGCGGCTCCGGGGGGAAGGACGGCACCGAGCTGAGCCTCCGGGCGAGCCCCCGCTCCCCCCGAGAGACCCAAATCCAACCAGCCCGGGATGCGGCGGGGCGGCTCCCCGGCTTTATGGGCTAGAGCCCCTCTCGCAGCCCGATTTGCTGGGCGTTTTTGTCCCGGGCACGGGGATCTGCCCCGCCGGCCAGGGGGGTCGCTTGCAGCCCGATGGCGGCAGCTTTCTCTGCCCTGCTCGGCTGCCAGGCGAAACCTCCCCGGGGACAGCGCTCCCAGCACGGGCACAGCCCCTGCAGGAATTCTGCACCTCCGCTAACGCACCGTGAGCATGAAGAAAAATCACAATGGGCCCTCACTCACATCCAGTTTCTGCTGTGAAATTTGTTTCTGCTGAAAATAAATGAGAGTACCAGAAAGCATGAACAGGCTCTATCAGTTCTTTGCTTTTATTCTTCACTACAGACGAAAATCAATTACAAATACGTCTATACTATCTGTTCCATTTCCTTTCACTTCTAAGTGGGTGAATCACTGGATATTTTGCCATATCCTTTCTATTAATTTGTGTCCCAAAGGAAACTATTAATACTGGTGATTACAGCTTTAGCAACCTGTCCTTCATGTTCAAGCCTATATCAGTGTTTCATGGAAATACTGAATATAGATCCATTAAAAACCTCATTAATCTGCCAAATAAATATGTTAAATAAGATTTTGTTTCGTATTATTAATGTGAAATAAATCACACAAAATATTTTGTGAATCCATTTTGAGACAACCTGCATGTTTTCAAGTGTTTCATATGTTCTGTCCCTTAAAAAGATCAGTGGCTTTTTCCTTTAAACAGCAATTTCATGCAGCATCATCAAAAGTATTTTGATGCATCATTAGCTTGGATGACATGTTGAAAGTGATGACAGAGGTGCGCTAGTGAGCACTCCTAGCTACAAAAAAAGCATAGCTGCCATGTCAGATAAAGGTGTGACTTCTTTAACAGGTAATTGGTATCGTAAGTTAATACAGAGAAATGCATTGGTATCTCTGCAATTTTTTCAATATTCTTGCAAATGCCGAGGGAAAACACATATTATGACAATAATTCAGAATAGATAAATGTTTTTTATACTATATTAAATCATGTTTTGAAAATGGAAACCTAGATTTATAATGAGTATGTCCAAAATTACTTGTGAAATAGTAGGAAAGGAACTTTGGTTTGAGCAATTTTTTTGCAATCTTGCCAAGAACTTTTTTCATTAATTTTTACTCTGTGTTCTGTATCAGATAAAAGCTCCAAAACAGCAGGGGAGATTCTAGTTATCACTATATTTCTAGAACATGAACTCTTAAAGATGCCCAAATATGGTAGCTTTATATATTTAATAGTAGGATATTTTTAGTGCTTGCTACATAATGCATTATTATTATTTCAGTGCCAAGGGAAAAAAAGAAAATCAACACCTGTATTACAATGAGGTGAAAATGCTCAGCTTAAAAATTAGGCATATAAATATGATTGCTTTAAATTAATATATAATGTCCTTTTTTGTTATATACTTTCCTTTTATTCCTTCTTATTCTTTTATTCTATGTTTTCATATTTTTCTTTTTTGGACTTTAGTACATTTAGTCAAAGACATTGTTGCTTGGTTTTCATCTTCACAAGTAAATGACCTTGTTTTATGGGTTTAATTTCTTCCCTCCATTGATTTCTTAGCCAAGTCTGTAAGGCTAGATAAAAAAAAAAAAGGACCCTTCAGAGTTTTCATTGTGGTTGGAGTTTAAGTCACATTTAAAAATTGGCAACAATGCTGTGGAACTGCCTGCACACCTGAGAGTCTATAAGGATAAGAGTTTTTGACTGTAAAGTGACTTTAGCATTGGAAGTGCTGTCATTTTTTGAAGTCATTTTGTCGGAGTAAGGCACCTTTAGATCTATATTTCATCTAAAGCCAACTAAGATTCATTGGTTTAAATAAAAATGAGGTCATGTCAAGCCAAATGCCAGCTGCAAAATACATACCTCTGCTTCCAAGATGTGAATAGAAAGGATAGAAACTATCTGACTATGCTAAATCAATAACTATTTACTCAACATCTTAAACTTTGAGATTTTTTTTTGGTCTGAAATGATATCAGTACACGTCTCCTAAAAAAGCAGTTAATCACAAATAGGCAAGGCTGAAGGAAAAAGCATTCTTTATCATTCTTGTTGAAGTTGTGCATGTAAAAAATGGTAAGATTTCTGTGACAGCTGGAAACCTAAGTGTCCATAACTGGCTTTGAGAATTTGCCGAGCCAGGCAGAGAATTAATCATTATGAGGCTGATCATCTTCATGCCTGAGAGTCTTTGTGAACCTCATCTCATAGGCTTTCACAAAATCACTTATCTATCTTTATGTATTCAAACTTGTCTTTCTGAAGAATAAAAAAAGATTGTGCACTGCATAAATGTAAGTTTGAAAGAAAAAGCACAGAACTACTTAGGAGAGTGTTCTGTACTGAGTCAGCTCCAAATACTGTAGTTAAATCATCAGACAGTTACTTGATTCAAGCCATGCTAGAATGGGATGTTCTTTGTTTTGGGAAGATTGATTTTTTTAAGGCTTTAACTTAAAGTCTGTGTGGTCATTGATTAAAATCATGTTTTGTTGGGCTTTGTATTTCAACCTTGTTGACTCCTCCTTTAAATAATGTGCTTGAACTTTTATCTTCTTGTAGAGACTACAGATGTCGTAAGGAAACTGATTCCAAAAGTCCTTGGTAAGCGTACACTGCATATAGCTTATTCAGCTCTGTGCTGTGATAGTCACAATATTTTATAGGAGGAAGCTCACCAGTCATTTCAGACACATCCATAGAGACCTTTGTAGAGCAGTCCTCTGAAACTATCCTTAGGGAGAAAGAAAATATATTTCCACAGTGTCATTATCTTTACAGTTTGATTATAATGACTACAGCTATAGTTCTATTACTAGTGACACCACTATCACAGTGTAATATACCACAGCAGAGTGTGACATTTCCTAGGCTATTGTAAAGCCTCTAGAAGCCATCAAGGATTTGCTTAGTGTACTACAGAACATGTCTGAGCAATTAATTTTATGAGACAAGGCACCACTGTGAATAAAACCATCTCCAGCTCTCAAAGTGAGTGCTTTGTACCCAGTGTGATAAAGCAAGAATATAGCTTAAGCCAGAGGAACACTTTTGGAAGTGGAACACTTTCCTTTCCCACATTTTATCACAAGAGACAAGTACAAACCAAATAAACTGATAATAAAAATTAGTGGTGTGTATTATGGCTATGCCAAGATTTTATGTCTGGAGAGAAGATTTTAGATAGGAAAGGAACTCTGTTATGACATCCAGTTTTGTGCATGCATCAGCTGAAATCACATTGGACTTATATTAGTACTTGGTTCACATTTCTTTTAGTAAAATGTAAAAATATATATTACTTTAGAAGAATTTCTAGGAAAAATATGTATTAAATGGGCTAAGAAAACATTAGTTTAAAAATTACCAAAAAATAGAGAAGCAGAAAGGACAAAAAATGTTCATAACAGAAAAACTGAGGCAAGGACAGAGAAACAGTGATGTAATGCACCTTATTCAAATCTAGGCACACATGCAGTTCTCTACAGTTTATGGGTATTGGCTTTGTTCTTGCATGTTTAAATTAAGAATGCAAGAACATTACAAAATTTTAGCCTTATGCATTGTCTCATTTGTTTATGTTTGTTTGTTTGTTTGTTTGTTTTTCTTCTGAATTTATGGATTTTATAACATAAAAAGTATGTTATGACATTTTGGTCAGATTTCCTGTATTATGTGGGGTAAGGAATTTAATCTAAAAACATACTTCACACTGCTTTAAGAAATATCACTTTATTTCAGAAAGGAATAAGGTTTAGAAATAAGGAAGACTGTTCTTAAAAAAGATAATTGCAATACATCCTTTTTTTTCCACAATAAACTTTGCAATAAATGTGATATTTGAAAGCCAGTTTCCATCCCATGCAAGAGAAACTGGAACATAGTTATTTACATAATTAGGATTTTGTTCTAATTTTCTTGAGAAAAAGTAACCTTTATTCCTTAATGAAAAGTATATAAATTCCTTTAGCTACAGAAATTCTGGAGAGTGAAAATAAGGTCTCTTGTCATCCTTGGAAAGGAGGTTCACAATCTATCACAATCAAAGAGTACTTTTCCCCTCCTATGAAAAGGTTGCAAATCCTCTGAATGGATCATAGTTTATTTAAAAGAAAAATCCCAAAACCTTGTAATTGCTAAGAACAAATACAATTAGTTTTCCATAGAGCATGCTCACACCAAAATGTAATGCAATTCTATAATTTTGCAAAAAGATTACTTTAGTTACACATTGTTGGGTTTGGTTTTTTTTTGTGGGTGTGGGGTGTTTGTTTTTGTTGTTTTAGCTTGTTTATTCATTTGGTTTTTGTCTTGAATGGTTCCACATCTGTGCAAGGGAGGAGCCAGTCTGGACTACTCACAGGCCATGCTTTCTCTCAGGGCTCTTCAAATGAAACCACTGGGCAGTAGCTCAGTAACCAGAGAGAAAATTTTCATGCAACAATGAAAGGTCTAAATATGGTCAACCCCTTAAACTGCTGTTCCTGTGAAGGGTTAAGAGTCAAACAGAAAATGTGTCCAAGAGCATATATCCAAATTTGGGGTCTATAGAGTACATTTCCCTTTGCTTTAGTAGGTGATAGCCTTCAATAATACATTTTGTATTATTTAAAGACCAGCTTTCAACATCTGAATGTGGAACTGTATTTTTTTGTACAAATTCCTTTCAAATTTCTTGATGTAGTTTTTGTGTGAAAAATCCTTGCATAGTATGCCTTTTCTGAAGTAATTATTTTTCTTTTCAATGCAATCAATAAACAAACACATGGTAAACAAAATAGCTCTGAAACGGTTCAGGTGAAATTAGTGTTTGCTATTAGCTGCTGAGAATAAAGTGTTTTTTCCACATTTTTACTTCTGAGACAGTCATATTCTGAATTAATTGATCCCAGAGACAGTTTATCCAAGAATGTGTCTAAAATCCAGCAAAGGGCACAGATACATGACTGGAAACTCAGAACAAGAATAGTCTCTAACTAGGGCACCAAGACCTCTTTATTATGAAATACTGCCTAAGGAACAGATGACTTTCTTGTCTGCACCAGCTGGCAGTTGAATTTCCCTTCTTTTTTGAAGTTAGATCTTTGCTTCCATTATGTTCCTTATTCACCAAAAAAAAAGAACATGATCCCTCATAATATATAGGTTCTTCTTCTGATGATATCATATACAGATGATAATCAGACACAAACCCATCTTTTGGAACCTAATTTCCTTCTTGTTCAATTAAGCCTATTTATTCCCTAACTCTCTTGGTATTACTGTGGATGACACTCTAGAATAGTTCCTGAAAACAATGTCTGCATTAAGCAATGCAAGTGTTTTCTTCTTGCTCTTTGGGACCTGCTCTTAAAGAAGTGGTTTCATAACTCTTGTGAGGTGAAGCCAAAAGGTCTAGAGAACAGAATTTGGAAGTCTAGTGTATCCCTGCATTTGTGCACTGGTTTGCAGCTTAAACAAACATTGAACTGCAATGGTGCTTCTAATCAAAGAAATGCAACATTTTAATGCTTAGTAACATGTTTAGGAAAAAAAAAATAAATGTAATTATAGAATATTCCAAAGTATATGGCAGAAGGGGCTAAACAAATATCTCTTTTTTAATCGTTATTCAAAGCAAGTGTTTAAAATACATTAATGCTTGATTTTTGTAGCAGTCATGCCCATATAAGAGAAGTGAACAATATTCTGCACAAATACACAACAATCATTAACAGCAGCAAATGCACTAATCTAGCCCTCATTAATATTAATTTTAATTTCTGTGGTTTATATCTGAGCTATGAAAACTGAGAACTGTTTTTGCCCATATCCTCCTGACAGACCAGTTGTTTAAAACCTTTTCTGCAATAACTACAAGAACTTTGATTTCACAGTGCAAAGTGTCAGAGCCATGGTATATCTGTTCCAGAAGTACTTGGTAGCTGTCCTACATTATTACAACTATCAGCATTTACCAACACCGATTACATTTGACAAGCACTAGTGCATAGATAAAATATTTTAATTGTCTTAAATAGTCATTTATTATGTAGTTAACAGTAGCTATTTATAACTTTTTTAACAGCTACCAGTAGTTATTTATAAAAATTGCCATGAGTAGTCATTTATAATCCTTGTAGAGATTGATAGTTAAAACCTATAGTCTGTAATATGCAGCAGTTTGGGATATATCGGTACATGAATCTGTTCTTCTCTGTTAAACTTCAGATTAATTACTCTGAAACGATCTTTGACATAAGGATTGAAAATGCCAAAGGGAACAGATTGCTGGGCACAGTGCTGATCTGCAAAATAAAAAGATACTTTGGTTCAACTGCCAAAGTTAAGATCAGTGTTGCTATTGTATCTTAAAACAGGAAAATTGATCGGATTTCAGTATGACGTCAAAAAATAAATGTGAAGTCAAAAGATACACGAATCAACTTAAAGTTTTATGGCTGGAAGCATATCTGGAAAATATAGTATACACTAAATGGTCAGGAAAATAACAGAAGACACCAGTAGAACCCCATGGTTTACTAACCAATTTTATTTTCAAGGTAAGTACTTATGGAAAAACAAACTAGTAATGAAAATATACATTTGATTATACAGTAATGAACATGAAAGTAAGTGGAGAAATAATGACATGGGACTGCAAAAAGTAAAATAAATATTTGTGTATAAGAGAAAGGCTACAAATTAAACTATATGGAGATTTTTTGGAAAAGTTTTTCACAGTTGTGAATCCATAGTAGTTTCATGGTCTACGTGTTAAAATTACATAACAAGCAACATGACTGAGCAGCTCATCCCACAAATTAACAAGGTTATTATCAGTTCTTGGTAATAATCTTGGTGACTACACAAAGATAAAAAAATCCCTTTATGATCAACCTTTGGGCTGAATCAAGTTTATGAACTTCTCAAGTACTTAAATCTCCACCTGCAAGATCAGAAGCTACCTTAATTTTGTGTCTTGCCCATAATTGATCAGTTTACAAAATTAGTGTATAAAGAATGCTGGCACCTGTTAGTCATCAACAATTTCAGTAAAACAAAGACTTCTTACAAAATTCTTTGATTCTCATGAAGACAAACAGTGAAACACTAAAATGAAATACTTATACTAATGCTTTGCCTTCTAATCTGCTGCTAAATAATCATTAAAATGGCTTCTGAGAAAAAAGAAAAAGACAAAAAAAACCCACCTGTTAGGATTTTGGACTAAAAACCACAGTGAACTGTGCTTATCCTATTCTGTTCCTACAAGTTGTCTTTTAGAAAAGAAAAACTGATGAAATAATGAAAAGGAAAAGATTGAGTCTGATCCCGACTTAAAAATAAAATTATATTTCTCAACATCCTGTGAATATGATTTTATTTGTAGTAGCTCGAGAGGAGTATTGCTGAGAAAATTTCTTACCATATATTTTCATGTGATTTTAACTGTAATTAGACTTTGAGAATTATTTCATGCTTTGTTTTTATGGTGTGTTTAAACATATTATCTTTCATTGACCTTTAATACTTCATTTTTTTTTCCTTCTATTGGACATACTTTTCAACTGAAACAGTCAAATCATCAAAAAATATTGTGATGAATTATGTAACAGATCTAAGTACCATTTTATCCTTTTCAGACTTTTACTTCTTACTGCAAGGGAATTATGGTTTGCTCAGACTACTAATAACAAAGTTAAGAAATAAAAGACTAAGAAATATTTCAGATATTTTTTTTAAAATTACACTAATCCAGAATGTTATTTTGTAACATTGAATTTATAAAGAAAAAGGGCTTAATGAAAAAAAACCCAAAAAATCCCCAAATAACCCCCCCAAAAAACAAAACCAATGTAGAATAAAAATATAAACTAAACTAAACTAAACTAAACTAAACTAAACTAAAATAAAATAAGAAGACTTTCCTGAATTTCCAGAAAAATAAGTTCTTATATAATTCTTTTGATAAGTGAATTCCCATATTTTATTTTTAGAATGAAGTGTTTCTAGAGATCTATACAACATAGTAATAAAGATACTCTTTTCATGTACTTCCAATTCTGAATTTCTAATTTTATGTTTAGATAGTTTAATACATAATGAATATTACAGTGATATCCGGTCTCAGATCAGAAAAATCACACTACTCTTTTAGATATATTTACTCAATATACAATATAACATAACTGAATTATGATCTTCCAGAAGAACCTGCTAAAATCTTCCTGCTAGTTACAGTTTAAAGTATTTCTGTCTTGTTTATAGGTCTGCCATGTTTTCCTCTCCTACAGCAAATGGACACAGGAGTTGTGAAAGAGAATGAAAGAAGTCAAGCATCTGTAATCAGGAAAAATATTCACTTCTGGGTCCCCTGTGAGGTCTTTTGTCAGGTTCAAAGATTGTGATTACACTGAAGCTTAATAACTCTATGAGAAACAGTGATTTTTAAAATAAGATTTGATGATAAATTGAAACAATGAGAAAATTGCTCCTAACTGGAAGAGCAATCCTTTTATGTAATTTCTAGAAACAAGGCATGTATTATACCAGCAATTAGTTTGGAAAGAGCAAGACAGACAGTCATATTTAGGTTTGTTTTATTTTTCTCTTTGATATTATTCCACATTTTCACCATGAAACATTAGATAGATAACATTAATGCCTTGTAACAGACTCTAAATTCTTTTCCTATCCAGCTTTGCTACAAGTAGAAAAAACAAAAACTAAAAAACCCCAACCTTTCCCGTGCTCAGGCATATAGTAAATGAAATATTGCTGTTGCAGTGAAATGTTAAATGCTTTACAGTAATAAATGAAATGGTTTCATCATAGAGCAATCTTTTGTAGCATTCAATTATACTGATTCGGATGGAAGTGTAACTTTGTGCATCTGAATGGTTTCAATTAAGTAAAAGATTCGGGCAATTCACTGAGGGACACAGAGAGAAAGAGAATTCACTTTCAAAGGCATGAATTCATCCATTTGTGTCATCTGAAAAAAACCCCTTTGTGGTTTTTGATGGGGGGCAGTGGGGGCTTCTTTTTTGTATTTAAGAATATTACTGAATTTTTTAGATAACAAGAATTTAAAAAACTGAGTGAAAAATGTGTTATAAACTAGAAGTTATAACTGATCTAAATAAATGCAGTATATAAAAATTACAGATTATATTACAGGGTATTAATAATATTAGTACATTTCCCTTATGTTACAATATGAGGGAAATTGCAATAACATCTTAATTTTAAAAGAGCCAGAGAAACTCACTGTCAATGGGCTTATTAAAAGTAGGAGATTTTGTGAGGGCTATTTTTTCTTCTTTTTCCCAAAAAATATATAACACAGATGCCTAGGGAAAAAAAAAATTCCTTACTAATGCAGCAGAAAAAAATTAATCCCTTCCTTAAGCAATATAAAACACATAGAGAGCATGCAGAGCTATCAAAGAGAATGTCCTGCAATAGGGAAATACTGTGTGGCACAACTCTTGGAGAGAAAATCCAGCAGAGTCTCTGAAGTAAGATGGAGAGGAGGACATGAGAGGATATTATTGAAGTGTAGTATAGCATTTCAATTAGATATTTAGCTAGAAAAGAAGCAGAATTAAATCTCTGAACTCACTGCTGTCCCATCAGTATTTATTTACAATACTAATGTTCATACAATATATATCATGTTTGGATTAATTATAGATATTAAGAAGAAAATAACACTCTTCCTAAACTACATATGGATCTGCATAAATAAAATTCTCAGTGTATATTTTAATCTTGATTCAGACAATATGATCATCCTACAAGTGGTCTGCATTCATTTATATCACTGCTATATGAACATTACTCAGAAACAGAACACAGGGCCGATCACACTGCTCTGCACCAGGAGCAAATGACAAGAGGGGTGTTAGACATATTGGAAATGAAGTTAAGCCTGGGCAAACAGGGAAAGGAAATGTATTGTTTTAAATTTAGGGTTGTGTCTTAGTGTCAAAATCTACCTGAATTTGCCTTAAATTCCACAAGTTTTGTGTTTTGTCTATAACAGTAAATGGTAAACCACCTTGTCTTTATCTTGAGCCATGAGCATTTTGTATCCTTGTGTTGTTGAGGAGGGTGAGAGTGGGTGCTGTCTGTAAACTGGTCAAGGTCATCCAAATCACAGGAACTGATGTACATTAGTCAGTGGCAAAAGGAAGATCATGAAGGTCTTAAAAAATTGGAAATGTTGGGAAGATACATGTTTGTGGTGTGGGAGTGGGTATAGGCACTTGTAAATAAAAGGCTGAAAGCATTTACATTCTTCTATCTGGAGAAGTCTCCTTGCAGACTTATAGAGACCTTTCCATAAGTGACAGGGGACTGAAAGAAGATGTAGAGAGATGTTTTAACAGGGCCTATGGTGACATGTCAAGGATCAACAGTTTTAAATTGAAAGAGGGTAGATTTAGATAGGAAGATGATGAAAATTTTTACAATGAGGGTGATATGACACTGCAACAAGCTGCCCAGAGAAGTTTTGTGTGTCCCAACCCTGGAAGTGTTTGAGGAAAGGCTGGATGGGCCTTTAAGAAGCCCAGGCTAGTGAAAGTGTCCTTTCCCACAGCAGGGAGGTTGGAACTAAATGATATTTAAGGTCCCTTCTAACCCAAATCATTCTAGGATTCTATGAGTTTCATATAAAAAGATCTGTCGTGTTTACCAAGCAATAGAGAGGGAAGAAGCAAGAGCATGGATGTGTATGTATACCTATAAATACAAATGTATCTTCATATTCATATCTATATATATATATATTTGTACTTTATTAGTCTCTGTTTGCACAGACAAATATTTCAGATTTAAAGTATTTCAAACAAAGGCATGTAAAAAAATGCACCATTACTGCAACTTCTAACGGTTAACTTGAAGTCAACTTGTTTTCTCAGAATGTTTGAAATTGACTGTCTCAAGTGACTGTGCAAAGTTGATAAAACCTCAAGGAAAGCAATTTACTGGTACAGATGGTACTTCTTTCAAGTCTGGAACATGCAAAATATTTTCTTTATTAATAATTTCAGCAATTTATTCTGAGATCTTCTGCTTGTGAAATGAACAAAACTCCATTGGCCTGTTTTAGAGCAGAGAAGAGCATTTTTAGTGTTCAATTTTTAGTGTTCAAGTATTTCAGATGTGAGATGTCCTCACGCATTCATATATAGTTAGACAGACTAGCTCTGGAAGTCTGTGCACATTAAGATTAAACCTCAGAAAACTGCTGGAAGAATGAGAGTCAGGTATCTCAAAGGTTCATGGGGAATGTTGGGTTTGAAGGGAAATGTTTTCTCCACAACTGCAGACATCAAGCATGAAAAAGGGAATTTGCTTTTTCACTCACAAGTTTTTTCTTTGTACATTTTCCATTAAGAAGAGTATAAATGCGGATTTGTTTCCTGACATTTTACCATCTGTGATATGTACTTTCTGAACTATCAGAAGTAAGAAAAAAATCAGGTTTGGGAGCAGCCAATATCAGAAAGAAGAAGCAAAAAACTGACGGGACATAAAAACAATAACAGTGTTTTTATTGTAAATCGTAAAAAGTAGTCTCTCAAAGACATATTGCAACAACAGCAAAACACACTAAAAAACCCAAAGGCATTGAGAACTCTCTACTTTGAACACAGGTATAGTGCACTTTCAGCCAAAAGAAAAAGAGAAACTACTTTTTATATAGTCTCTTTTAAATTATATTTCTTCTTTACCCTAAATTGACAATACAATATAACAATTACTGGAAAATTAACATAATATTGATTAGAGTTTGGTTATCTTGCCTTATGCTATGTTGTCATTGAACTGAATATCATATGATTTGTTTGGAAATTCATATGTCATTTATGGCTTATAAGAAAAGGAATCAGAATTAATAATAGATTTTGACACACATTTAACTACCTATTTTATCACTTATTTTTTTAGTCATCTAATATTTTGCAAAAAGTAGCAAATGTATCAAAAATAAACAACTATAATCACAACATATATGGTTCATGGAAAGTTTGCTATGGCTTAGAGATATATGAATGCTTTTTGGAATTATTTTTCACTTTCATTATGCAATGAATATGCTCTGAAAAAAAGATTGTTAATGCATTCATTGAACAGTACTAAAGTACAGAACAGTGCAAAAGGACAATACAGGTTCCCCTTATATAAGAATAAAGTACTATTAATTAGAAATTGTGAATATTGTGGAAACAAGAAAAATAAGTGCACAAAGATGGAAAAGGCATCAAATAACTTATTGACAGTGAACATATACTCACACTTGGGAGAAAAATTATCAATTGTATATCCTTTCTATATACCATGTGGCTAAACATTCACTGGTAGAGTCATTTCATTAGAGGCTGCAAAAGGATGCCTAGAGACTCTCCAGCAAAGATACAATTAGATTGAAGTTTCATTATTCTTAAACGTGTTATGTTTCCCATTAGACAGTGATCAAAGAAAAAAATACTAAAGGAGATCTGTAGGATGCAAGATTGATTACAGACTGATTCAGCAGTGCAATCACTGTTTGGTGCAATCTCAGCATGAATGGAGTCCCCAGAGAGCATGTTGCTATCTGATAGCACTACAGTAAGGGAAAAATCAAACTACTTTTAGAAAGTAAATTGGTTGGGGTTGCATTACACAGGAAAACATTACAGCTCAGATAGTCATTCTTCCTGGATCCAAAAGCAGGTGTTCTAAAAACATTTCAGTTTTCATCTGCACGTAAAATCCAAACCCAGAACTGTTCAGTTACTCCAGTGGAGCTAGCAGAAACAAAACGCTTGAGTTATTGCAATGGATGCAGTTAATAGTTCTTCTAATATGCAGTTTACAATCTCTATATGATATTTTTTAATCTATCATAAATTTCCTTTTGTGTAGCTGTTTCTTTTTTCTTCTTAATTTTCCATAACTCAATAGAGCATCACATCTGGAAAACAGTGCCAGAAGTGACTGATGTTGTAAGGCATTAATATCAATTATCTGGTGTTATGAGTTAGCAAATATCCAGTGGGTAAAATTTTACAGCATTTGTTGTCTGTCTCAAACACTTAAAGCCACAGAAAGATTTTGCCATGAGATAAGCACAGGAAGGACAGACAGAATGGAGGTAACATGACCAGGCCTGTCAGAGGCAAGATCTGGTTAGCACATCCTGGTAAACACATTCAGACCAAAATTCCCATTGTGTGAAGAAGCAACTGCATCTACACCTTTCACTGGTCAAACCAAGATCACCCCAAGTTATGAGACAGATGACATCTGCAACCAAAAATGACCACCAAAGGTCCCTCAAATACACCTCAGTAGATATCTGGAACTTGGACTGTAATTTAAGCCTCCCCCAAGCAGGAACTTGAGATAAGACAGAGGTGGCACTATTTTCTGGGTGTCAACTGTGCTCCATCAGCTCCCACTGGGCAGAAGGTAATGGATCAGGGGGAGATCATAACCACTGACTCATGCCCCACCAAGCCAGCAAACCCACCACCCCAAAAGAAAAGAAAGGCTGAGCATGCAGACTAACCAGTATTAAAATTTAGTGAATTATTTAACCACTAGAATGAGAGATCTGGGTAGCTAATGAACAGTAATTCCTTTGTTTGCTAAGATGTATAAATAGTGAAGACTATTGGACTATTATTGGACTACTTCAGAAGCTATATCTGTATACCATATATATATATATATATATATATGTATGTTCTCTCTTGATATATATATATAGTATATATATCTATATGCCATATCTATATAGATGAAAAAATATATTTTATTTTTTATTATTTATTTTTTGTACCTTATGTATTCATACATCTATATTTTAGGCATGTGCAACCTCCAGAAGAGATATCTAAGAGAGTACCTCAACAATATGTGTAAGTATCCAAAAGGAATGCATCAAAGAGGATGGAGCCAGACTCTGCTCAGAGGTGCCAAGCAATAGGACAGGAGGCAATGGGCAGAAACTGATGCACAGGAAGTTTCCTCAGAATGTGAGGAAGAACTTAGTTTCTGTGCAGATGACTGAGCACTGGAACAGATTACCCAGAGAGGTTATCTCCTGGATTATCTCTCTCGCTGGAGATAATCAAGAATCATATGGATACATTCAAGAATCATCTGGACACAATCCAGTGCAATGTGATCTAGGATATCCCTGCTTGAGCAGAGAGGTTGACATGCCCTACTGTCATTCCACTTCTAATCCTACCCATTCTGTGGTACTGTGATTCTGTAATAACATATGCTATAGATATTAGAAAGAAAAAAAAAACTTTATAGGAAATTATACATGCCAATTTTTTATTTTTAATTACTCAGGAAAGAAACATGCCAGTGTTACAGAATTTTTGATTAAATTGAAGAATCTCTTTCAATGCCTACCAGTCCACATTTCCCCATCTAGATAGCTGGAGAATTAGACAAATGACAGACCATATACTCAACCAGATTAAAGTACAACTTTCTATCTTGGGAGAAAAGAGATGCTTAAGGGACAGATGAGAAACAGAGGTCTTTCCCTTACTTAGCAAGATGAGAGTGGTCACAAGACTGGGTGACTAACAAGGGGGTAAGACTACTCAGGATTCTGAATAGCAGCACAACTTAAGGAACCCTTTGGACTGCTCAGAAAAGATATCTGGGCAGGTGGTAACTTGAGGAGTTAGCCAGGTTTCACAGCAGCCAAGGAGGACAGCTGGGTATGAGGCAAGATGAGAAGCCAAGCATTCTGCCTCATTTCTAGCCAACCCACCATCCTGGGGTCCAATTGGCAAAGATAGTAGCTGAGCATAGTGGCAGAAAATCAGATTAACTAGCAGCTGGCTGTTTGGTCAGGCTATCAGCATTTCTGATTTTCATTGGTGTTTCTGACAAAATCTACATGTTCCCAAACAACCATTCAGTTCCATTCAGAAAAGTATTTTCCATTATAAAAACCTTTTGAAAAATAACCTCACCAGCTCTAGCTATATAGTATATAGAACAGAATATATGGTGAACAATATTGTTATGCATCAGTGTAATTACATATAAATATTTTATTGAAAACCTCAGGAATTCTTTCTTTATGAGATTTCCAGATACCAAGAAGAGGTGAATTACTTATCTGCCAGAAAATATCTGATTTAGGCCTATTCTTCTCCAGTATCTTATCTTTTCAAAGATAATTATATTCTGTCTGCTTTTGGTCATCCTGACTTCCTTAATGTTCACAGTTTTTCTCTAATATAGATTAAAAGTCCTCCTTTACACCTTATTCCTCAGTGAAAATATTACTTAGAGATGGATCTACCATATATCCCTCCATTATCTCAATATAAGCTTCTACCACTTTTTTTTTTCATATATTACTTCCTTAGTCAAATTACCAAGATACTTCACTTAGTCATTTAAAAATTCATATACCAATGAGACTTAATTTTTCAAAAATTGTTTTAGGATAAACATAATTCTGTGTTTTGCTATTCTTACTGAGTTGCCAGTTTTAGACAATGAATACAGTTAATCTTATGTCTTGTAGTCAAAAATAAAGAAAAAAATTGCTGTTGTGCAAATTATTGAAAAAATGGGCATTAGCTAGACTTAAAGTTGGTTGGGAAGTCTTTAAACCTATAAAAGATATTTTCTCTTTCTGGATTTTCCCAGTTTCTCATATGTTGGCGTGTCATTCTTTGGTTAGTGTTGGATCATATTCCCTTTATACGTAATTTCATAGTCACTTAGAATACACAGTACAGAAAGTAAACTGTATATGCCTATATATCCCACATATTTGGATTCATGATTGTGGCCAAATATTATCACCACTGTAATTCATTGAGAAGGGCACCACCGATGGAATATTAATCCTGTGCATTCAGGGAATAAAAAAGATTACCTTACCAATCAGATGCCTTCACTGCTGTAATTGGAAAATTTTGGGTCACACCTGGAGCCATTGTTTTTAATCCAAAAATTTAAGATTATCAGAGGTCTGGGGAGCATCTCCCATGAAGGCAGACTGAGACAGCTGGGGCTGTTCAGCCAGGAAAAAAGAAGGCTCCAGGGAGACCTAATAGTGGTCATCCAGTGCTTATAAAAAAGGTGATTATAAAAAAAAGGGTGAGATTTTTTACATGGACAGATATTGATAGACAAGGGGTAATGGTTTTAAACTAGTAGAGGAGGGAATTAGATTAGATCTAGAAATACTTTCTGTACTGTGAGGGTGGTGGGGCACTGGAACAGGCTGCTCAGAGATGCTGTGCATGCCCCATCGCTGGAAGTATTTGAAGACAGGCTGCATGGGCCTCTGACCAGCATGACCCATGGCGAGGGAAACCAGATGATCTTTAAGGTCCCTGCCAGCCCAGGCCTTGCTATGATTCTGTGAAACCTCCACATGGTTAAAACTAATTAAACTTGTCTACCAAGATAAAATCAGCACATTTAAATATGTATATGTGGATATGTCTGTCTTCATTATCTGAATCGCTTTGTTTAAAGCTCTACAAACTTCAAAACAAATTTCATGGATGAGATTATCACTTCGCTTGAAATGTTGTTTCTTGCTTTTGGTTGTAGGCTTTTTTTTCCCACCAGAAACATATAAACATCTCTTAATAGAACAAAGGAAAAAAAAAAAGGATTTAAAAGCTTAAGAAATGCATGTGAAGCAGAATGTGTTAACCCGCTAAGTCGATAGAGAATAAGACAAGGTGAAACACGGAACTATTCATACAGCCTCCTGAAATTCAGTATCTTTTTTTTTTTTTTGTTTGTATGTTGCTATACTATATACTCAGAAGAATTTCTGTTACATATGCAAATGTAAGTAACATAGCTAAATGCTCAATAGATGTAGGAAGTTACACAAATATTTTCTTAAACCAGAACAAATCCTGGATTCCTAGTAAAACAGCATAAGTCTGAAGAATAGGAAAAAATATTTTTCATTTAGAAAAACCCAAGTTTTTGTAAGGCCATTAAAAACATAAAGGAGAGGTGAGAAAAGATAAACAGGTACCCATCATTTATATAATGTAAGGTGAAAAAAAATTTTGTTAATCAGTATTGAAATTATATAAACCCAGTATTTTAGAACTACAGCAATTTTTTTCCAGTTCCACTCACAGTTAGAAATATCCTTAACAAAACAATAATCCCCCATTCAATGTTTAAGTCTTGGACTTAGAAAAATTATAAAATATTTGATTGACATGAATACATTAATTTCTTTTGGTTGTCCGCCTCAGGCAGCAAGTAGTCTTTGATATCATCGGGGCACAAGAATAGGCTAGAATAGAATAGACTAGAATAGACTAGACTAGACTAGACTAGACTAGACTAGACTAGACTAGAAGTAGAAGTAGAAGTAGAAGTAGAATAGAATAGAATAGAATAGAATAGAATAGAATAGAATAGAATAGAATAGAATAGAATAGAATAGAATAGAATAGAATAGAATAGAAGTAGAATAGAAGTAGAATAGAATAGGAGAACAGAATATTTCAGTTGGAAGGGACATACACTAATCCAGTCCAGAAGCCTGAGTACTTCAGATCCTCATCAGAAGTGTTTACTTTAACTGTGCTTTAATTATATAACTGATTCTAAAAAATCTCATTATTTTGCCTGACCAGACATTTTCCTACTGTCCAACTCCTCACAAGAGACAAACCTTCAATTTTTTAATGTTGTTTTCATTTCAGATATTCTTATGCCAAGGTGAAATCTTATGCACAAACAGACTAACTTTACCTACAATGAACAACAAACAAAACCATCCAAGCAGCTTTGGGGAAAAACTTAGTGCAGCCTTTTTAACTCTTGAAGGGACTTCTGATTCTGGTTTGTGACAACGTTGAAAAATAACCAGAGGCTGTATCACCCCCGATGGCTCCATGAAGAGCAAACCTGCTAGAAATGTTGAAATGGGACAAAAAAGAGAGAAACAGTAAATCACATGTTTCTATGTTCCATGGGAATCACTGTGAGCTTCTCTAACAGAGTTTCACCAGGTCATTCCTCTACTGGATTAAGAGGCTGCTGGAGGAAAAAAGGTAAAGGTAAAGAAACAGATGCTCTGTACATCTTGATCCCCTGCTGATCTCACAGATAGAACAGCAGGTGCTTGTGCAACTGCAAGAAGCTATAAAGAATACACAGATCATCTCAGGCTACCTCTGTACCATTCTAGTGAAATGTTAAAAATGACTTTTTTCACCTATAAAACTTACCAAAATATGGCACAACACATTAAAAATAATAAGATCTCTCTGTGTTTTGTGAAAAATTACTTAATTGTGGGAAATCTCCAGATCTCTGTTTTGTCATGACTCAAGTGAATGTTTGATCCATTGTACTATTCACCCTTCTATAAGGCTGTATCACAAGATATTCCCTCATGTATGTGAGATGATTTTCCTAGTGCAAATGTTATCAGCAAATGTTATCTCTTGAAAAACTAAATTTTTGACTAAATATTCTTTTTTGACCAAAAACCTAAGTCTTTGAAAATTCTTAGTCAGCTCTGATAGTGAGACTAAAGAATTTGTACTGCTTCTTGAATATATAGTTGTTGAATGCAATTAACATTTGACTATGATAGAGACTTGGTTTTTGATTAACCACTTATTTTTTGTATTATTTCATTCCATGATGATAAACAGAGGCAAAAACTTATTCTTCTTTTATTCAACACAGTGATGAAAAACATAATTTTCTTCCTGGAGCTGCAGAAGCTGTTATTCCTTCAACTGTTAGTAATTTGCTTTTTTTTTTTTTTACTGAATAGAAATCACTAGTCCTCCAAAACTGCTATCTTATTTTTGTTTTGAGTGAAAACTTCTGAGATTTAGTTAAAGAAGAGTTACATGAGCTGAAAGAACTTTTGCTGTCCTGTGGAAGTATTTGACTGAAATAAATTGAATAACCCATGTAGCTGACCTAGCAAATTAGAAAGGCAATGTAGGTATGCAGTTTAACTCAGCTGAGAATGTATTGTGGACTCCTTCCCTGATACATTCACTGCACAGTAGTTTTACAGCAGTGTTTAAAGCTGTATATTTGTCAGTGTGGGTCCAAAACAGAACCTTAATATTTTAGGAGGAAAAGATGAGGTAGAAAATTTTATTGAAATTGTGATATTTGAGATGATCTTTGGTTTCTATTATCTATGTATTATATAAACATTGTTATTTCTAGATTTACAGAGTAAGCAGTAAATCTGCTGAGAGTTCTCTTGTTCAAGGTCTTCTGTGAAATTTTGGCCCCACTGAAAACTGTGGAGCCAGAATCTCTATTTCTGATACTGTTCTCTTATACTTCTTGAGTTCCTCTCACAAGAAATAAGATTAATAAGAATAATGACAAAAAATTCTATGTGGACACAGCTTTTAGCCTGAAAAGATGCAATAGGATGTTGTTTCCAGGAACATTTAATTCAGATGGATTTAAAGATGACATTTTAGATGTTCCTGTGAAGTAAAGTAATGGTATGTATCTTCTCATATTTAACTGACTAGGAATTTGCCACAATGAAATCTGGCAGTTCAGAAGTTTTAAGAGCAGAATGACAATAATTAGCCCTATGAAGTTTAAAATTTAATTATTACGTGGGATGTGTACAACATGAGGATATCAAGTTTTAGTTTATGGTGTCTATCCAACAACACAGAGGTACTGCACAGAACCCATATAAATCAGGACGTCTGCTGTAGTTGTGACCAGCACCAGCAGTTCAGGAGAAAAAGATGCTAACACTGAGATGTCAGAGTATCCACATCCATACATCTCAGTTCCAGTTTGGATGCATAGCCAACCTTTCACAGACAAGCTGATTTCTTCTTATTTAAGCTGATCAGTGGTCGTTATCTGGGGCAGTACCACCTGCTGTATCCTTCTTCAAATAAATAAATTTGTTAATTTGTGCTTTTTTGCTTCTTTTCCAAATGCACCAAAACTATTAGAGAGGGCAGATGTAGTTTAGAGCTTTCAGATAAGCCTCTCATACAATCATTATCTTTTCTCTGCTTGCTCTGCCAACCCATAAGTGAATCATCTAATGAATCACAGCTGTGCAGGTGTTCTAAAAATCTCATTTAATTTCACAAATACTCTTGAGTATGTTTTACCTCCAAAGTGTTTGAGGTCTTATTTGGTCAAAGGAAGAGTTCAGACTGGTGTCTTCACTTGGCCCCTCAACTGAGCAATATTTTGAACAGATATAGAAGATGAGACGAAGCCCATGAGTGTCACAACATAGTATCTCAGACTGTAAAAAAGTGAATGAAAAGTGTTATAAGACTTTTTAAAAATGTTATCAGAATGTTGTTAACTAATAATGAAAAAATCAATGCAAACCCCCCCAAAAATAAAATACACCAAAATTTTGTTTTTATCTGTGCATAAAAGAACACAAAAAGAGCAGAACTCCTTTTGTTGATTATTTTTCTATTTGTTGTATTACTTTCCTTGAAACAATAGGGAATTCTGTGTTAAGTTCAGATTGAGAAATGATATTTTATTCACCTGTCAGTGAGAGCCAGAAAAGTCAGCATATACTTCTACTATATTCTAGAATATATAAAATATGTATTTCTAGGAGTACAGCAGCAAAGAATGAATTATTTTGTTTTGTAGTCTATAACTTCACATAATGTACTTTTAAAACTATCTAGAAGCTTTTCTTTTGTAGTGATATGGTTCAATGGAAAATCTTTTTGGGTCAGAGAACTTTATTAACATCTGTGTATCACACCATTTTTGGGAGAATGAACTGCAACTGACTGCTGTAAAAAATTAATAATGGCATGGGGTCTAGAGCAAAGGGTAATAATATATTAAGTAATACAGAAAGGTTGCCTGTCAAGAAGTAAGCAAAGAACTTTGACACAAACAGGTCTGAGAGAAGTATTGTGTACAAATGTAATCCTATAAACTAGAAAAATTTCAATTTGTTTTGATGAAATTTATTAGTGTTTCAGCTATCTCTGTATAGGACTTTAACATATTGATTGAAATGTTGCAGTGGATTGTTGTTGCTGAAATCCTGTATTCTTTTTCTATGAGTGAGAGGGTTGAAGCTAGATGATCTGTCAGCTTCTTCCAACTCAAAACATTCTATGATTATATGATACAAGTTTTAGCAGTAACTTAAAAAACTTTCCCATTGAAAATGTAATGCTGTGAGAAATAAAATGTCATTTACACTATTTATTAGAAACATAAAGCCATAACAATCATATTCTTTCATGCATGTTATCTTTATGCATCAGTCTTGAAAGAGGTATCCTCTTTGCCATCAAGTCTGATGCTATAAAAACACTTCCAAAGTTTGGTATAGCAGTAAAAAGCTGAAGCAGAAAAAACATAAATAAAAATATATTTCAGTAATTCACATGATAATTATGTATTTTTATTTTTTTTTAACATTGGATTCTTTACCCCTCTAGCTACTTATTGCTGTGACATTTACTGACACATGACCTGACAGAAATGGAATTTTCTAGACAGCATGACTGAGCAGTTGAGCACTCAGCAGTTACTGAACTGAATGTTTTCTTTCTGAAATAAAGCCATGGGGAAAAGAGTCATCATTCCTGTCAAGATCCAGCTCAAAAAAGTTTACAGAAACAGCAGATTATTGGCACATAAATCTGCAATCTCAGGTACTAGTTTGAGTAAAAACATTATGTTAACTTTTGAGACAGTTAATTGTCCCTTATTACAACTTTGTGTCACATTTTTTAATGTGGTAATATTCATTTAAGTCTCTTTATAGCTATACACTTTTTAAAAATCCATACTAGTTAGTTCTCCACGTCGAGCTGAAATAAACTGGTGATTTTTGGGAAACGGTGTAGAGAACCAAAAATTATTCTTTTCCTCCAGAGTTCTGGTATCCTGTTAATTAATCAGCTTTGGAAAATCAACCAGTATCTTGAACTTTGGTGTATTCCATACCTATCAGGACTATTCAGTTTATTCACTATAAACTGTGAAACCAAATGTAACTTGGCAACTTGTAGTTGAGTGACCAACCAAACCCTAAACAATAGAAGAAGGCTCAGAATCACAGGGTCATTTAGGTTAGAATATGAATATCTAGAATATGAATATGAATAGGTTAGAATATCTTGTCAAAGAGACCATGGCATTAAGTGCCACATCCAGTCATATCTTGACACCTCCAGGTAGTGTGGCTACACCACCGCCCTGGAGAGCCTACTTCCAACACTTTACAACCCTTTCTGTGAAGAAATTTTTCCTAATATTTCATCTAAACTTCTTCAGACATCGCTTAAAGACATTTTTGCTAGTCCTTTCACTAGCTGCCTGGAACAAAAGGCTGACCCCTACCTTTCTACAGCTCCCTTTCAGGTAATTGTAGAGTAATAAGGGGTCCCCTGAGCCTCCTTTTCCCCAGACTAAACAACATGAGCTCCCTCAGCTGCTCCTCATATGATTTCTACCTTGCAGCCCCTGAGCACAAATGATGTACCTATGAAGCTCAAGGGAGAATGCAGGGGCTGACCAAAACTGTTGCAAAGGAAGTCAAACACCACAACAAAAGGGACCTGGAGACTGGATAGGATAGGATAGGATTTAGATACCTACCTGTAAAAGTTGAGTGAATCAACTGGCTATGTTACATGACTGTAATTACCTGTGTAAGCAACCTTAGGTAATTGTAGAGAGCATTGAGATCTCCCCTGAGCCTTCTTTTCTTCAGGCTAAGCAGCCCCAGCTCCCTCAGCTGCTCCTCATAGAAAAGTCCTTCTTTAGACCCTCCACCAGCTCTGTTGCCCTTCTATGGGCTCACTCCAGCATCTCCATGTCTTTCTTGAAGTGAGGCACCCAGAACTGGACACATGTCCTAGTTTAGGGCAAATTTGCAAGAAAGCTCTAAATGGGGTTCCCCCAGGAAAACAAAATTCAAATGACCCCTCCCCACAACTGCTCCAGGAAAGGAAAAAAAAAATTCTTTGGAGAGAAGTGGAAAAAGCTGTTTATTTAACAGAAATTGAATAATGTTAAACAATAAAACTTCTCTCCGTTTGATGGGATGGCAAATCTAGGAAGAAAAGTCCTTTTCATGTGGTGTAGCTCGGCTCGCTCAGGTTCTTCTCAGTCCTTTCGGTACTGGAAAGTGCTAACCCGGTGGGCCAAAGGCATGAGGTCCCAGGGTTTGGCTGGGTGTTTTTCAGTCTAAAGCAGGTTTGCACAGATCCAGGAAAAAGGGGAAAAAAAAGGTCCAGGGAACTCCTCTGCCTCAGCTAGCTAAAACTAACTAAAAGCCAGAGAGAAGCTCTGTCCCGCTGTCTGTCCGTGCTGCAGACACCACAGTCCAGGAGCAGCATGTGTGGGAGTGATGTTTTCTTTCAACACAAACTGTGGCTTCTTCTTCCCCCTCTCTTGCTCTCAGAGCCAGTCTTAAAGGTGCAGAACTTAATATATAACATAAACCAAGTGGCTGGGGATACCAGTATCGGAAAGTCACTCCAGGACAACACAGCACTCCAGAAACAATGGGATCATCACTTCCCTAGTCCTGCTGGCCACACTATTTCTGATACAAGCCAGGATGTCATTGGCCTTCTTGGCTACCTCGATACATACTGGCTCGTTTGCAGCTGCTGCTGACCAGCACCCCCAGGTCCTTTTCCATCAGGCAGCTTTCCAGTCACTCTTCCCGAAGCCTGTAGTGCTCCATGGGAATGTTGTGACAAGTGCTTGGCCTGGTGGAACCTTACACAATGACTTCTGGCTGTCAATCCAGATCCCCCTGCAGATGTGTCAGTGTGCTGTTCCTGGCCACATTCTGCATTTAATAGCTAGATACCACAGGATATATGCTAAAGCCATTCTTTCTGCAGGATTGAATCAACAATCTGATAGGAATGTAAGAGATGCAGAACCATAATGAAGCAAGGATGGGGGAATATATGTCAGTAAACCAATTCAGCTCTTTTCAAGTATGCTGAAAGCCCTCCTCAGTGAGGCACTGTGAATGTCAAAGGAAGCATGAAATATCTCCAGTGCCAACTTGTATGAGTCACATAAGGGTGATTAATTGATTGAAATCCATATGCATTCTTAACCTTTCTTGTCTCTCTGTTTAACTAATTGCTCTTTAACATTTCCTTCTTCACATATCCCTGGTGAATGTATTATGTAGAAAACTTCATCCAATTTTCCTTTCTTCTCTAACTGATTCTACTTTGTTTTCTGCCTATGATGTAGTGACTACAGAGTACACCTCCTTTACTCTTATGCTATATTCTGGAGTTTAATTCTAATGGGCCGAGCTTCATTCCAGCTATCATTAGCAGTGTAAAAGCCAGTCACATACATCCAATCAGTCATCCTGGCTTCCTGCCTTCCCTGGTAAATGACACTGAGAAGGTGATACATTCCATCTATTAAAGACACCAGTCTCACAGTGGGATGACTTGACTTCTGAAATACTTTGTCTCCCCCTCTCTTTCTTTCTTTCTTTCTCTCTCTTTCTCTCTCTCTCTCTCTCTTCTATCTAGAGATGGGTTGGTTTTTAGGCTTTACTCATAATTTGGCTTCCAAACATCTAATTTTAGGTGAACTGCACTGTCTGCCTTGGTTCTTAGACACCATGAATGTAATTGAAGATACTCTGTGTTTACAAGATTCAAAACCATTTTGTGAAGCAAGTATATAAATGTCAAAACCCTAATTTTGTTAATCAACATGTATGAATTAATTGAATGTTTGATTTTTACCCCATGATGCATTATTAATATTTATATATTCCTCCAAATGAAAACAAGGTACCTGAAAGAATTGATTTTTTTTTCTCCAGAAGTTGCAATAGATACTGATCATACAATAACATGTGACTGCTAGGACTGAAACTCTTGATTGAATATTTGGCTATAACAGAATATTTTTAAAAGAAAAGTTAGTAGATTTGATAGCTTTACATGGAAATAAAATGAAAGATTTCAATGAGGAATGGTCTAAGAAGCAAATAACATATTCATATCACTCTGAGACCATATTAATTTTTATAATATGTGTTTACAATGAGCCAGATGAAGATGATGTAATTTTCAAATGTTATTACTTGCTAAGCAAAACAGTAGCACAGACAGATTGGTTCCCTTTATGCTTTATCTACACTTTTTCTATCTAATGAGGGGGAAAATAGATTAAATATTTATATATATTACAAAAAATATTTGCAATGTTTATTTTGATATGACATATGTTCTGGTGTTTTTTAATAGAAATCATAGCCATACTAAAAACCACAGAAATGCAAAATGATAAAATAAGGCCATATAAGGCATGATAGCATTTAATTTGAAGTACATGATATTTTGTATATTCTGTGATACAGCAGTGTCTACTGTATTGCCATTAATATGCAGTACCTGTTTACTGAAGACTTGTAAACTATTTTTATTGTCTCTCATTGAAATATACTTTTAGGAAAAAGAAATAAAAATACCCACATTATTTTAGAAAGACCTTTCAAAATTTCATTAAATCTTTGATCATATTTATATTTAAAAAGAAGAGGCAATAAACCTAGCAAGTAAAAATAGATATTATAGGATGACACAGGAGGACCTCTACTTTTACATCTCAGATTAATTTTTCTAGATATAGTCTTATTTATAGTTGTCAGGAATAGCTAGTTTTCTATGGAAATGAACAGACAACATATTTCCTACAATACCACATTCAGCTATTTTAAATTCTAGCTGACTCTAAGCATAAGCATAAGCATGAAGCAAAATACTGGATATTTAAATTAGCTTTTTAGGGTAACTTTTGCTGAAAGATAATTCAGGATATCAAACTTGTAGTGAAATGTTTCTAAATAACATCTTTTTATACACTATAATGTTCAGTGTTGACTCACACTAATTAGATAGAGGATTAAAAAAAATAAATGTAAGTGAGTGTATCCTTAGCATCTGCTGTGATGCATCTTTTCACCACTATGGAAATGTATCCACTAATTGCTTAATAGCTATTCTAATATGAAGGTAAACACAAACTAATTAAAATTTTCAGTTGCAGTCCTTAATATCAAAATATTCTTATGTCAGAATAAACTGTACAATATAGATTTTTCTTGAAGTATGGAAACTTTTCACCCACTTCTGTAAATATAACTGCTTTCCATTCACTGGCAGCTCAGAAAAGTGAGTGCCTTGGAGACCGCTAAAGCATATTGATGGAACACTCTCCTGAAGTCTAATGTAAGCTGCCATGTGTTTGACAATACAGCAAAAATAGAAAAGATTAAAAAAACCAATCCAATTAAAAAAAAAAAACAAAAACAAAACTGATGCAGAAATCTATTTCAGATTTTGAAGCAGTTTTTTATTACACAATACCTATCTATAGTAGGCATTTATAGCATAGCAGTACATTGCTAACTAAAAGTTGAAATTATTTTTATACAGCATTTGTGATTATTTTTTATTATTTCTTGGCAAAAAATGTATAACAGAACATACAATATAGATACTACACAGATTACTTGCTCATTTAAAAAAGCCATTGCTAACACAATTCCTCCTAGCACTTGACTGAGGAGTGTACCACAGTGTTTCGAGCAGCCTACTCTACCTGTGTTTTCAGCTCTTTCCAGAAGAGTGATTTTAAATTATTTAGAAATATATTTCTTAAAAGCTTTACTAAACATATTCTGCTCATTTTGTCTGTGCATTCCACCTTCATGAAAATTATTCAATAATTTCTCGTACTATGTCAATATCAGGCAAAAGCTAACACTTGCATTACAGTTTCTACTAAATTAATATTGGCTTAAAACTGTAGAGAGTGAGTGCCATCAAAATGTTTCCAGCACCCAGGATTTTGGTGGACTCAAAATGCCCCTCTAGACTTGCTAGGATATAGAATTAAATATTAATTTGATTTCTAAGTAGGATTTTAGCATCTATATTATTGAAGGTACAGCAGAAAAATATGCAGAAATTGCCCCTAATGTGCCTATCAAAACCAAATTTTGTAACATCTCTAGTAACATCATTATCATTAACTTCCAGGTCTACTAGATTGTAGTGCTGTACTACACTCTTTCATAGCTGGCATCCCCAAACCAACATATTAATTATTCCATGTCACTGAGATGCACATAATCTATAAAAGGTTTCATTGGCTTCTTCCCATGAGGAAACATTGATTTGATGAATGATTTTTGAGCATCTGTAATTACTTCTTTTGTAAGTATGCTATAGATGTAATCTTGAAACTGTTGCACTTAAAATCTTTATATGGGCAAAGGAAATAGAACATACTGGAGTGAAGAAGTTTTTGTTGAACAACATCTTTTTTAAAATTATTCTAATATATAAAATTATTCAATTCAGATGGAAAGCTTCACAGGAAAAGCTTTCACAGGAGAATGAAATAGTAATGCAACCTCCTCTCCTGCCTGGTACGTTTATATTTCTTCTAGTGCAATGTTTGCTCTTGAAGTGGTCCTCTGGGTCTCAGGGCTTACACTTCTGTATGTCTAAAGCAGAAAATTATGACATGACAACACCATCCTGATATTGAATACCTAATATGCTTACTTAATGATAAATATTGTTCTAGAAATTATATTCTAAACTTCTCTAACTTGGTATTTAAAATGAGGAGATATCTACAAATTGGAGGTGAAAACACACATTAAAAAAGTATGGTAGAAATTAAATCATATTAAGATATAAAATTTGTAATAGTGATACTAGTTTTTAAATACACAACTTTGTCTTTCCACATGTAAGTAATCAAATAGGACTGCATAGAGGAGTGGAGTCTTTAGGTTGCTTATTCTTCATATTTTTCATGGTTGTTTCAGAGTCTGTTCCTTAATTGTTTTGCTTTAAATATTGACTTTTCATTGTTAAGGCAAAAATTTTGCCTTTTTAGAAACTAATGCTGCATTTAATGGCTCATTTTTTAGAATATGGTTTATATCTATAGTTTTTTCCAGCTTTCCACGTGTTCCAATTATATATTGCATTCTCCAGGGGTCCTGATTCAGTCATGGAATTTTCACTTTCCACATGTGTACTAATGGCAATCTGCTCTATTTTCCTTTAGAAGCTTCTATCCCTGACGTACCCTTAGCATTTCCTGGCTGTTTTTAAATCACCTGTGTCTGGATGTCATTCGATATTCTGCAAACAATCAGTAAACAGGGCAAAAAGAGTTTGGTTTCTTTGTTTGTTTCTAAAAGATGTTGTGGATACACTATCTTTGTTTAAAATAAATTCTTTATTTAGAACAGTATATGTGGTATGTCTCCATGGCTTTGTTAAATGTTGAAAGTTCACTTTTCAAGGTCAATTTCATTGTACTGGAGATCTTGAACTCAGTAACATTTCTGTTACTCTTTTCTGTCCCATTAAATGAGATCTCTGCCTTACTAAAGAGTAAAAATATAATTCTGAGTTCAGTGTATTTAATATCCAATCCTAGCTCTTCTTTCCTTTATTATAGGTAGGCCGTGGTCTGACCATTCTTTGGAGAGCTAAATATTAAATATATTATTACTAAACTGCTTAAAAATTGATATTTTTCTTCATAATAGAAAAAAATATTAGAAGGGAACTGAAACAAGTTCCATCCTCACAAGGTTTTACCATGAATTTATCCCTAAAAAGAACAATCAAAGCATAGGATTTTCATATGTTCAACATATTTTCTTTTCTGGCTTTGTGGATCTTACTGTTCCATCCATAAGAGTACCATTAGACATTTTTAAGAATAGAGAGAATATTAGCAATTAACCTGAGAAATCTTTCAGTGTTAAGATGAAAGCTTAGTCTTTCATTCTAATAACATGAGGACTTTCCTGATTATGAAAGGGCAATCATAAGATCATGAGAGCATGAGATAGATCATTTTCTTTCTGTCAAGGTTACACACAGCAGAAAAGGATTTGGTATCCAATAAATTCTTTTTCACAGAATTTGTTCAATGCTTTGCTGTTGCCTCTGAAAGTGATAGTGAGATACTGAAGTTCTGGAACCAGAGTGGACTGGTGTGTGGAAAACTTCAAAGAACCAGTTTTGGGCAGGGAGTTGGACTATAATATACTGATCTCTAGGGAATGGAATGATTCAGCCTTCCCAAAAGAATCTGAATGATGTGTAAATGTTCCAGGGAAGATTTCAGTTGAAAGGTATACTAACCAAGGGATAAAAAAAGTAAAGATACTGAGAATCTGGGGATCGCAGTCAGAAGTGCACTTTCACAGTTTTCTCTCAGGTAGCTGAAAACTACCTTTGGCTATTTGGCTCTTGCTATGGTTTGTAGGGGGTTGTTTGATTTGGTTTGCTTTTTTGCTTTTTTTTTTTTTGTTTTGATTTGTTGTTCTTGCAGTTTTTTTGGTTTTTTTTAATAAAGGACATTTCTCTTTTGCTTTTATTAATACTAACAAACCTAGGTCACCCATTTGTAGACTTATAAATACTATGTAAATATAGGGAATGTTGAAGGGTGACAAGTAACTGTAAATGAAATTTAAACAGCATCAACTATCATAATTAACTTTTAAATATTGCTTTCTTATGAAATAAGAAAAGAAGAATCGCCTGTAAAAAATGATTATGTGAGTGACCAGATTTCAATCTAGGTAGATTAATAGTGAAGATTCATAAGAACATTTCTTTGTAACATGAGACATCTCTGACAGAGATATGACTGTTAATGACTTATTCAGAATCTCATAAGGGTATTATATGTTTGTTTGGTATTCCATTTTTAATGGAAAGATTGCAAAGAAGAGAAGTGATTAAGGTTGCCATTCACTGCTAGAGACAAAACAGACTATAAAATTATTGCATCACATGGAGAAAATAAAACTTCTTGGGAGACGTGGACATCATTACAGAGAAATTATTAAGGGAATTATCTGAAAATTGCTAGTAAAGCACATTTTGATTATCCCATACTTCATTTTTACACCTTGATAGACAAGCAGGAGGATCATACTTGATCATACAAACCAGAAAGGAATTGTTGCTTTCAGAAGTAATTATCAGTCTTTACTTTTCTATGCCACCCTTTCATAAAAGTTTATCTGCTAAGTTCTCTGTCCTATTTCTGAATGATTAGCATGTACTGAGGACTGCAATCTGAAGGCTAACAAAGATCTATTAATAACATATTGCATTTCATAAAAGGCAAGTTGCAGCTGGAAATACTAATGAAAGATTACAGGCACTGCATTGATCAATATCTTAAATATAAGCTGAGAAAGGGTGAATTAGTTAGGGTGAAACCTGAAAACTTAGGATAAAGCTGGTTATATTGGTATGATTATATGACATGTTATGATTTCAATGCCATTTTTAGCAGAGGATTACTCTAACTGAGCTGAAATACATGTCACAGCACTATATTAATTTCCAAAAAAAATATTTTTCTTTAAATAATACACTTTTCAAAAAGCTTCCCTTCTTTCTTCTGTTGGAGACAATGACCTAGAGTTCAGTCTTCCTGCTGTCAGTCTGTCATTAACTCATACAGCTGTGAAGTAGGCACAAATACATCTGAGAGGATCTGAGGGAGATACAGTGCTTTCTGAACCCAAATTTTCAATACAGTGTTTTATCTGCAAATAAGAGACATCAAGTCTTTATATACAACAGTTTTGTGTCTTAAATTACAGAGAAGTTACTGTACTGCTGTTGTGAGATTTTAATAGAAATCCAGGTGTATGATAAGCAGAAGCTGACGTATTGCGTTATGTTGGGGGAAGGGAAAATGAAATTCCTGGTACTCAGCCAAAACTCACATAATAAGCATCTAAGTAGTTAAAGATTAAATTCCCCACAGGACTGAAAACTTCAAGTTCATGGTTGTTTACACAGCCGACACATCCTGTTATACAAATGGCAAATATTAGTCTTCTTTTTCTGATCATACCTGCAGAGCTACTGGTGTTTTTTACTAGTAAGTGTGTTGGAAATAATGGATGAAGCAGTGTGTAATGTACAAAAAGACCCCCAAAAGAAAAAAGCCCACAACATAAGTACATCTGCAAAATTCACAGACCTATAGTAAATTTTACACTCTAATAAAACACTTAAAATTTATCAACAAAAAAATTCAGATTAAATTAGCAATGGGATTTATAGATAATTTATAATGCTCAATAATAGCATTTGATGTAGGGAACTTTTTCCTGAATATTTAAATATTCTACTTGTATATGGAGAAGAAAGTTTACTTCTGAGATTCAAAGCCAGACAAGGATTAAGGAGAAAGACAGTATACAAGAAAACACACCAAGAGCAACAACTCATACAGTGATAGGGGACAGGCACTGAGTTGATAGTTCCTTTTCCTTTCAGTTTTGCGTTTATTTATTCATGGTATGCCAAAATAAAATATCAGTAACCTTTTTCTGCCACAATGTTATTGCTGCTTCTTGCTTTACTAAAATCCAGGCCTCGGTACACAACAATACCTGATTCTGCCATCATCTGCCGTCTGCTGCCTTGAGCAACTGACAACATTGCTTTGCTTAAAAACTGCTCTGTTCCTGCCTATTGTGGCAGAAATCTCTCTGCTGCATAGATCTTTAAGAAAGCTTGTTCTGAGTTCCTGACTTTTAATAAAAAAGGAATTCTTTGTATCACAGAAAATCTGATAAACAATCTTTAACTTTTAAATAAAATAGTTATTTTCCATATTGCATATGCTGCTACAGTGTAATAAATTCCAACATAGGCATGTCAAGAATCTGCTCCATCTTAAGTTGCTCCAGCAGCTCAGAATCAAACAATGCTAAGATCAAATATTCCTTTCCCCTATGCTTAGTGACAGTTTGGAAGAAATTATGAAAATAGGACTAAAACCTAAAAATAGTGACCTTTGTTCTATAAATGATTTCACTTTCATTCCTTCAGGGCTTTTCCCCATAATAAGTTCTCTTGTAAACCACATACAAAAGTGGTATCCTGGTTCTGACCAGCACAGTTTTGTAGTAGCTACGAGGGGCCAGAGCCAGGACTCAAATGTTATTTTATGTCACCTCACATGATTGTTGGGGCAGGTGGAAGGAGTCTCTTGTGGAGAGAAGAGGTTCCTTCCAGTGCAGTGAGTGTGGCACTGGCTCTGAGCTGGAGGCAGTGGTTGGGTGGTGCCAGTTCCGAGCCAGAGGGAGCAGCTGGGACATTCCAGCTCTGGGCTGGAGGGAATGGTCAGGGCAGTGTGGCTGCACTTGTGTCAAGCTCTGTGGTGAATGCTTCTGCACGTGAATCACTCTCTGTTTTGTACACTTATTGTCTCTGTAGCTGTTCATATTCCTATCTCATTGGTGTCTCCAGTAAATTGTTTCTATCTCAACCCATGATCTTTGCCTTTTGTGCCTCCACTGTTCTCTTCATCCCACCACAGATGGGAAGGGCAAGGGGGAAGCAAACAGGCAGGACATAGTTTGGAGAGTCTCAGCTAGAGCACTTAACTGGGGAGTACCATTCCTAAGCCATGACAAATGGGTTTTAGCTGAGATTTTTTTTGTTGCTTTGTTAGGGGTTTTTTTAGGATTATGATTGGAGGTAGGAGGGGTGTGTTTATTTTTCATATATTGCATATTTTATAAAGTATATATTATCCTTGAACTTTAAGTAGGAAAAAAGATCAGTTAAATACAGTCTTCCTTGCTACTTAGCCACAGGGGTCACTCTATGCCCCTCCTCATGTTCCCGGTGTTGTCAGATATATCTTGCTTCACCAGTTACTCAAATTACTTACAGATAGTTTGTTACATCTCTAGCATCATAAGAACATCTGTCACATTGTGCTGCATAGAAGTCAACACTGACTTTGCTTCTAGAACTTGAAATTCTTTGGCAAATTTTGTATCAATTACAGGATGGTTATACATCAGTAAAATTCAAGATTTTATTTAAATATGCTAAAGGATTATCATAAAGAGGATGTATTTAGAGGCTAAACAATGTGATGCACTGATAATTCTAATTAAATATATTAAAAAAACTCCTGTTTTTTTTTTTGTTTTTTTTTTAATGTCTGGAAAAATTGCGAAGGAACATTACATCTAAAACTCTGTCACTCCAACAGAATTTGGCATAGACTATTTCAGCTATCATTTTCTGTCATATGAAGGTGTCAGATCACCTTTTAATAGAAGAGAATTTAATGCACTAGTCATGTATATTGCACCAGTGTTATGTTTGGGAAAAAAGCGGAGGGCAGAGTGTTGCAGAAATCTCACAGCATATTTACATTCATTTATAGTACGCTGTCTAACATATGAAAGCTGCAGTGTGCTTTCATAGTCTGCAGAGTTTGTTAGCATGACAGTAAGCATATGCCAGTTCTCTCAGCCTTTAAGAAGAAATTGGTTTTGTTTGCAGTAAAAGAAAGAAACCCTCAAGTCAGTGGTTGTCACTATCTTCTCTCTAAGTTTTAACTGTTTTCTTGTTTTACACTCTATGAGAGAGGGAAGAAAGTTCAGATAATTTTTGACTCATGTTAATTGGTGGAGAAATAATGAAAAAGCTTTCATAATGCATATCAGAGTCAGAAAACTGTCATGCTGATGTGTAAGATCTACTCATATGTCTAGCCAGTCCACTGTCTGTGTATATTTCTTAAATATTAAACCCAGTGATCTGTCGCTAGAGGGCATCAAATCTGTGCCCTAAGAAATGATGAAAGAAAATCTGCAGATGTTTTAATAGAACAAAGAGAATTTACATCTCTGCATGCCAAGTGCTGTTCTGCAGATCATGAATCAATTCATGTGTATTTTTAAAGTCACTTTATGGTAGTTAACCACCTCATAAAGCTGTGCAATAGAAAGCCTTTAAAAAAAAAAAAAAAAGAGGTCATCCCCCACACCCCCAAATAATATCAAAGATCTGACTTTCAGACTCCAGAGGAAGACTTACGTAGAGCTAAAAGGTGGAAACACAGAGTATCTTCCATTGCTGTTTACCATCAAGTCAAGGTAATTATGGAAAAGAAAAAAAAGAGCAAACAAGAAATGGGCAAAGAAACACATACTTTGCACATCTCCTTTGTTTGGTGTCTTCTAAATATAGGTTTCTTTTCAAAGCCACTAAACCTACTTTTACAGTACCTTCTAACTGTGTATGCACGTCTGTCTCACACATACTTTTGTGTCCATTCTTTATTCACTGTCAGATGTCTTTTGCATTCTAGGATATACCTCTCTTCTGGAACTGGACATCCTTTCATGTACTACTTTTATGTATTTTCAGGGGTCTTAGCACCTAGGAAAGAAACTTTCAGATGAGGTCATAACATTATATTGCGCATGAGAATAAGGGAAACTCTCAAACACGGAATAACTTTAGGGTTGTATGTAATGAAGTTTTTGCAAGATAGTGTCATATTTAACCCCAGCTGGTGACTAGCACCACACAACTGCTTGCTCCCTTTGCCTCAGTGGGAAGAGGGAAAATGAGAAAAATGCATTAAAAAAGTTAAAGACTGTTTAATAGGAAAAGTGCACACACAAGCAAAGCAAAACAAGGAATTCATCCATGAGCAGACAGGTGTGCTACCACCCCTGAAAACAGGACTCTATGACTTGTCATGCTGACTTGGGGAGAAAAACATCATAACTCCAAATGTCCACCCCTTCCTTCTTCTTCTTCCCCTGCTTTATATGCTGAACATGATGCCATGAGGTATGGAATGTCTCTTTGGGCAGCTGGAGTCAGATATTCCAGCTGTGTCCCTTCCCAGCTTCTTGTGCAATCCAGGCTCCTCATTGGTGGGGAGGTATGAGAAGCAGAAAAGGTGTTGACTCTGTGCAAGCACTGCTCAGCAGTAATGAGAACTCCCTATTACATTAACAGCTGCCAGCACAAACCCAAAACATAGCCCTATACTTCCTACTATGAAGAAAATTATCTGTCTATCATCCAAAACCAGCACAGATAAATACAAATCAAAGAGATTAATACCCAGGTAAATTTGGTGTGCTTTGATTTCCATAGATTTAATACTTGACAGATTTAACAAACAAATCTTAGCTACTTAATAAATAAATTAAGTAATTCCTGTACCCTTAAAATGTTCTTAATAAAATCGAGGTAACATCAGTCATATTGATTTGATATTGCTTGTTATTGCAGTAGATCCAGAGTTAGCTAGACAGCTTCTCATTTATGTAATGAAGATAATATTGTGTGTTCTGTTAGTTGTTTACCTGCCATATTTAATTTTAATGTTGAAGGGGTTCTCCACACAAATGAGTATTTTGATTTGAAGTTCTGATATAAAAGTATCCGTAGATTTTCTGCATCCAGAACAGTTCAAGATTCTCAAAACCTAGCAGGAAATCATCAACATCAAAGAGAACAAAAGAAAATAATAATGAAATCTCCCATGCAATATAAAATTTTTGAATAGAAAAAAATGTAGCAAAACAGATTGTATAACTATTTACTGTTCTGAAATCTTAGGGAGAAGGCAGTACATACCTGAGACATGGGATATAGAGAACTCCTAATTAGTAAATGTGACTTTGATAGCTATGGAGCACAGCCCACCTCTCAAAGTTTCATTCTTGTACCATATCTTTAACTGTCAATGGAACACAGTGGTATTCCAAAAACTCTTAAGGGAGCCTGTTATTCCTAGAAGTTTTAAAAAATTATTATCCAGAAAAGCACAGGGAAGAGAAATCTGTTTCCGCCACATTATTGCAATTGCTATATTTCTTTCTCACTTACTAAGGCACCTACAAGGACACTAACCTTTTAAAATAAACTTTCATTCCCAGTATTTTGCCTTGTTCTTTAAAGTTTAGAAGTCAATATGTTAAATCAAGCAATACCATAAGGGTTTGATATCTTTTTCTTACTGCTGTTCTAAGTGCAGAGATGAGATTTTATAGAAATGCCATATTTTGTATTATTTTTATAGCTGTTGTTGCATTTTTTACCTGTCAATGATGTCCTCATCAAATAGATCACAGGTGCTGATCGCAAAATAACCTATAGTTATTCCCCTTATGTCTTCACATAGAATTCTGTTATTCACTTAGTTTTTGAGTAGATTTTGGCTAAAGATTCTCTGAAAGCCCATAAAATAGTACAAGCTTTTTACTATTTAATACTGATAAGAGTAAATAGTAGACAGAAAGAATTAAATCTTTATTTAAAACTTAGAAAAGGAGATGGAAATTCATTTTAGAAGATTACATAATATTCCACTTGTATATGGAGTAATAAGAAGACATCATATAACACAGGAAATTGTTGGAAAGACTTTTTCTCTAACCTGAAGCAATTCTTCTTGATAGACTGCTTTATCCCTTCTATTTCTGACTTTTCAGTTTGAAAATATGTTCCCTCTGTATAACAGAATAATATACAGAATGCCTTTCAAAGAACAAGAAAAATAAAGGTAAACCCTAAATTCCAACATCAGTATTTGGTTAAGCTCCGTGGGTTTTGTCTATTTTTCAAAAAAAGGGTAACTTTTTTAGTCTGTTGCACAGAAAAATCTCTTAGTTCTATAAGTACAGTGAGTTCAACGAATGGTGAATTTATTAACAGATTGAAATACCAAGTGTTTTGATCTCTTAAATATTTATTTTGTCTTTATGTTATTTTGTTCTATCTTCCTTAGCAAATGGTAGCATATAAACTATCCATCTAATATTTTATCATACTCAGAATAGGAGTAGAATGGGAAGAAAAACTCTCAAAGACAGCCTGAATGCATTATTAAAACACATTGTCTGTATATCTTGTTAATATCCAAAATTAAGTATTCTTTTATATTTTTCTCTAAATACTGAAATTTAGATAGAGAATTTCAAGGTTACAGCACTGTACTGTAAATGAGACCTGTCCTTGTGACTAACAGAGGAAGACACAGCTGAAAGTGTGGTCATCCTCACTAAATGGTCACTCACATTTTTCCTGAGTCTATCTAGCACGGTTAATTATTTTGTAGACACTTATCCTGGAATTAGCCCAGGGATTCATTTTGCTGACATCAACACTAATCACCACAAAATCATAATGACTTTTTGGCCTCAGGTGTGACAAGTTCATACAGCATCAAAAATTTTAAGCCTCAGTCTGAGAAAAATCTTTTTTTTTTTTTTTAATAGAAGTTGATTGATTCTACATTACTGATTATTAAGATATGGCTGTGTGTCTGCATCATTTAGTAATTGCTAATAAGGAACACAATGGGACAAGGTTGTTACTCTTAGAAGTGATGACAACCTGCATTTATTTAGTCATGTGTTGTCTCCTAATGTGATCCTGCCATTAGTATCCTAAAAATGAGCAAAAAAAATTACTTCTGAAAATAATTAAGCAAATCAGTGCAGAGCAGTAACTGAAGTACAACATTTATTCAGAGAAAAACAGTGTTTATACTTCCTGAGTATAAATCAAAGCTTGTAAATAAGGTGGATTTTAGAAGCCTTTTTCTTAAAAAAGAATCTGTAGTTTCTCTTCACTCAAAATCAACATCTTCTTTTAATGTTTACATTTGTGCATTTGTGCAACATTTTTTTTTGTTTCTTTGAGTATTTTTTATTCCTATAAAAATTGTTATCAAATTAATTTTCTTTGTGTACCACATGGAACTACACTCATGAACTCACAGAGCTTTTTCAATTAAGTTCCTATTAGCTATTAAGGACATCAGCTGCCTGTGAGATTCAGAGTTTTTCCTTACATTTGAAATTGTGAGGCAGATAGACAGAAAATAAAGTGCAAATGTTTTTCATTCATCAAAGGTTATCAAAAAGGCAACATGGGAGATGTAATGATACCTAATTTTTTTAGTGCAAATTAATTACAACACCATCCAGCAGGCTATGGGCAGGAAAGGGAAAAAAATGTCAGATAAAAGTAGGGTTTACCTCCACCACCAAAAATAAGATTATTTCAAGGAATATAAAAAAAAAATATTTGAGATAAAATAATTTATCATGTTGGTTGGCCAGCTTGTTGGCAAATAAAGTCCAGAAGAGAGTGACACCGTTTTCAGTTTAGGGCACTGCAATGTGTAGCAGGAAATCTGCCTATGTACCTTGTACCACCATAAGAGAGAACAAAACCACAACAAACAGTGACACCTAACTACCATGTGTGAACATTTGATTGTTTAATTAACATGTAAGTGCTACAGTCATTTTCTATGGTCTGTCTCACAATAAAACTTGACAAAGTATTTATGTATTTGCAAATGCAATAAGCAGTTTGACTGATTTTGATCTGTTAAACTCTATTTTCAGCTTTAAAAAGATCTCCCCATACATGTTTAATATTTACATTGTTTATATTTGGGATTAATTATTTTAATTTTTTAGAGAAAAATTTTAGGCAAAAACCCAAGCAAACAAGCCAACCAAAACCAACAGCATTCCTTAACATTATTTTAATTATCTGCATGCTAAATCAAGGATTGATTATTCTTCAATCTCTAACAATTAACATAAAATCTCGGTTGTTCACTATCATAAAATAGAGCTTTCAGTATTCAGTAATTCTGACAGTAATTTACTTTTTGTTTCATACTACCTCAACCCTCAGATAGATTTTCCTTGCAGTGTTGGACATATGGTCATGATGTTCTAACTTGCTTAGGAGCATACTACCCTGCAGAACATAAACACATTGATTCACAATAAAGCCAGTTACAATAACTGGAAAAGAGCAGGCTGAATTATTAGTTCTATTGCAGTACAGTAAAGAGACAGAAGATTAAAAAAGCAAAATATCTGAATGTTCATTTTGTTTATCAATGAATGGAACCATAAGGAAACTAAACTGTGTTCTATTAAACCACGCTGTTGTAAGAAGAATCATAAGAGGAAAAGAAACTGTAGTGGTATACAGATATGTTAATAACAAATATAGGGATTATAGCTTTATTATCTGTATTAAGTCTCATGCCTCAATTTTAAACAACACATTTAAACTGACTGGGAATTTTGAGCTGGCATTAGATTTGATCAACATCAAAGTCATAGAGATCTCTCTGACTCTTCAAAATTTCAGGAAAAACTAAACCAAAAATGCGTTGGCTGTGCTTGATGCCACTCAGATTGAAATATAAAAAACACCCAACAAAACAAAGAACACTTTTCTGTGTAGAACAAATACAAAACATTTCAAGTCAGTTCCAATTTGCATTTCATCTCACAAGTATGCTGTTTTACATCAAATCCTGGGATCGTTTTGTCCTTATTTTCCTCTTGGAGGGAAAAAAAATTGTGCAACTTTTGATCAAGCAATATATTTCATCATAGAATATGGCTCCTGAATATGGCTCCCCCTTCCTCCCAGTTTTCAAAGCATCCATTTGTCAGCAGGTATTTAAACTTTAATACTTTAGTCTAAATCCAAAGTCCCTTATACATTGTTGTAACATTGGCAGTTCAGGATAGAATAGCTTGTGCAAAATGCTTGTCATCTTTTCCATTTTTACTATTGATATATATGGTTTCTGTGAAGAGCAAAAGCCATGCTGTGTGTTTGATAACATACAATTTTCAGAGTGTTGTAAAACTCTCTAATATTTAGTTATTAAGTAAATCCATTTCAATGAGAATGAATGCATAGGTGCATCAGCAGCCTAAACTCCACAGGAGTCATGCCAAAAGGAAACCAAGCCCCACAGAGCAAAATTGGAGGGGATTGTAGTCCTTTCAGACTTTTTTGAAGAAAGTGATCTGTCATTAAAAATTCACTAGTAGCAGTAAAAAATTAAAAACACCACTACACATTTTGAAGATTCAGACGATGAGAATATGGGAATTCGTGGTGAAGTGAATGGCATCCACAAGAAATCTGGCCGGACAGAATGAAGGCATGCTAATTTCTTCCCTGAGGTTGCTTGCAGTAGATTCAATAAGACTGTGTTTTCATGTCAGCTTTTAAAAAGGTAAAAATTTTAAATGATGGTGATGGTATTTTTCCATTTTGTATACCCCTAAAAAATAGGGTCTGTATATGACAGAAATACAAATACATGTATCCCAAATTGTCTCCACTGCTTTAATCCTGTGCTTTATCTGAAAAGGACGTTTAGTATATATCACATGCTCATAGACACATATACATACTAATGTTTGCATCTATATATCTCAACTTCAGTGCTACAATAATAATTATTCATTCCTGCAGTTATATATTAGTGTATAAAAGTGTTTATATTAGTGTATAAAAGAGTTTCACCAGGGATGGAGAACCAATAAACAGAAAGAAAATTAAAAAAATTAAAATTAACAAGATCGGAACCATAATTCAACTCAGAGTAGCCTCAAAAATGGATATTATAGCAAAGCTTAAGCAGTGATGCAAGAGAGGAGAGAAATGAGTTGTGAGGAAGGAAAGGGTAGAAAGTGTTTGAATTGAAATTGTTATTCAAAAAATGCATGAAGACCCATAGTAACACTTTGTATATATTTTTTAATTTTCAGTTTTTTAATAATATACCCTTACTGTTAGGGATTTTGTTGTTTTTTTGGGTTTTTTTAAATGAAACCTGTATTGTTCTCATTGCTACACTTGTCTACAGTTTACACCCCATGATGAATTTGATAAATTTACCTATCTCTTACTTCCTGTGAAATAATAAATCAAATTATGTTGCTAACAGTAAAACAAAAAAGCCTGCCTCAGACTCTTGGGTAATTGGAATGTATTAGGCTCTGGTTAAGAGAAAATTTTGCTTATCAGTTTGAAGTCATACTGTCAATGACCATATCTTAAGGAGAAACCTTGTTGGAGTGTCCAAAAAGAAGAAAAATATACCTTATTCCTGGGACAGACTAATATAATTCATGAGAGAGGAAGCCTGGACACAATGAAAGAAGTCAGTCTAGTCCATAATTAGGTATGTAAAAATTAATTCAAACTTTTGCAGATATTCCTGACATTTATCGAACTTTGACAAATGATTTTTTGTTAAGAACCTGAGTTTCCATTGCAAGTGTTATATAATTTACTTGTTTTTTGTTTTTTAATGCCCTGCTCTTTTAATCCTATAATCATGTAATAATCTCTTTTTGGCTTTGAAAAGTAGAAGCTTGGGTATTTTTCAAAGCAGATACTTGAATATGCATAATGATGAAATGATCCAGAATATCCAGGTCATCCTTAATCTACATATCCATAGCCTCCTGTTGAATTCCTGGTGATCTATAGGTGGCCTCCTGGCCTTTTTGTTGTCTATTCATATTCTCCTACATGAGGGTTGAAGCCAAGGGAAAAAAATATCTCCTCCAATACTACATATAAAAACACTTCCACCTATTTTGGTCTTTATCTTACCTCTAATAATTTTTTTATTCTAATTTCTCAGGTAAATAGATTAATATCATTTTTAGAGAGCTGTTGCATGTTGCAGTAAGCTTTTGCTGGTTTAATTGTTTCAGGTTTTTTATGTTTATTTCTACAATAGAGCAAATCTCCTTGCCAGGGAGTGGGAATGTGTGTATAGACAGACAGATATGCCTGATGATATCCCATAATGAAAATATGTTACTTAGTGTGTAAGTGTTAATCACTTCACATATGCTATTGACTAAATTTTTTATCTGGATGTCTGTATATAGACATTGGACCTGCTTCTATTCTTATAAGTTTATTGTTTTGAAAAGACAGGTTTACGTTTTACAAAGCAAAAATCCTAAATTTGTTTTAAATATCATGCTGGCTTGGTGATTGAACTGTAACTTCTAAGAATTTTGGATCCTTTTTTTCAGCTATTTTTCATTAAATACCTCAAGGAGATTGATTGCTAAAATTTTATCTTGCTGTTCAACTCAGACTAACTTTGACAAACCCTGACTCAGAACAACCTGTAAGTTCCTTAGAATAGCTGCAACCTGTGTCTGGCAAAGCAAGCCTGGGCTATGACTGAGACCTTGCATTTTCTCATCCATACAAAGCCTTTGGTCTTTTACTAATATGGGCAAAAATTCCCTACAGCAGACACCTGCTTGATAGTCCTAATCATATTCTCTGTCTTGGTCACTTGGTAAAACCAAGCAGAGAGTTCTCTGAGCCTCCAGAGAAGCAAGAGTTATGTAGAAAATATCTGCTTCATTTGGCAACAGACTTTCTAACCTATTTATTAATGTGTTTATATATTGTGTTAAGTTCTACAGATCACAAAAAGAAAAAAAAAAACAACAAAAAATCAGTTTAGTAATCTATTGTTTGAAACATTAATTTTAAACTGGCACCAACTCCTTAACTTATTAACCTAGTTTTAGGTTACTTGTTTCATGTTACCAGAAATCCTGGAAATATAACATGATCTCATCTTACTCTAATCAGAACCAAACCTTCCTTTGCACATGAGCTCAAAGGCTGATCTTTTTTGAGCTGTTCATAATTCATGCTTGCCATCTGTTTTTACTAAAACAAACTAACCAATTTTTTATTTAAAGATATATTTCTGGGTAGAATAGTTATTAAAAAAAGGATTGAAAACATGATCTTAAAAAGCTCAAGATTTCAAGTATTAAAAAAATTACAAGTGATTGAAAAAACAATAATGTCAGTATTGTTATATATCCTTATTCCTGCATTTTAGTAATTGTTCTGTATACACAGAATATTTATAAAATTGAATTTTACATTTTTCATTATATCCCTACTCTATTTGTTGAGGCAGCTATTGTCATAGACATCAGTGGGTTTTGTTTGGGATTATGGAGAATCCCATAGTATTTTATAGCAATAAACAGATCAGATAACTGAGCTAGTGGGAGGGTGAATGGATTTCAGCTTCTATTTCTCACAGAAATAACAACCGTAGGAAGTGGAGAAATTTTATGCTAGGAGTCAGGAACAGACCAGGAAAAAATAGTCTCTAAATGTCAGACAGAGTAAATGAGCTACTAATTGTTGAAAAAAGGTAGAGGTTTGGTTTTTCTTTTCACTAGAGTATTGGGTGCTAAAAAATAGCTCCCAGAAGGTTATTACTTGCATGAAATTAATTTTTTGTTTCAAAATCCAAATTTGTTTCCATTCCACATAGTAAATTATCGTAAGGGAAAACCTATCTTAGATCATAATTGTCATGGTGGTTAAAAAATTGTCTATTTTTTCTCTGAGGGGAAAATCCAAAATAATAAGAATGCAAACAACCCCCTTGATCACCAAATATCCTTACTTTTCCTATTACATATTGATGGTGAAATCTGAGATTGTAGATTCACAAATCAATTATGATGCCACCGTGTGAGAAAATCATAACATTATCTTACAGTATTCAGAAGCAGAATGTATTTATTTCTATGGCTTGGATTTTTAAATAAAAATGACTGTGAAAAGCCATAACATGAAAACTGCATGTAAGGATGTAAAAAGTTAATATTAATCTTCAGTCTTCATTGTTACAATTTTGTATTCCAATCCTATTTGTTTCTCTAGATTAAAAGTGAAAAGTATTTGTTTATGTATTGCTTTCAAATATCTTTCTAGTGGAAGAAAGAAGAAATGGTTTATTGAAGGAGTTTTCCCTATAAAAGCACAGAAATAGAATGTGATAATTAGAAGAATAATACTTATAGGAAATTTAGACTTGAACAGGTGACTGTTATCTAGAAAAGTTATAAGGTCCTCATTCAACCTTCAGTGCAGGGTCTGACTGTCCTCTGTTATGTTTGTCTCTGACAAAAAAGTATGGAAAGAACTTTTTAGTAGATGACATTTCAAGAATGAGCAGAAAAATTGAGTTTGTCAACTAGGTATGATTTTCACTTAGAGTAAGATCATGACATTTCAATCTTTTTTAAAATATTACTTTATATTTATGAATCTTTGTTTACATTCCCTACAGGCTGAGTTGTGAAATTCTGGTCCATTTTTGCTTCTCTTGTTCTTCACCATGAGTGTGGCAGTATATTCAGCTTTGCAATGCAGGAAAGATAAGAGAAAACTGTTATGAGGCTTGGGTGTTGACTCAGTAGTTTGCTGAAAAAGAACATTTTGCTATTAGACAGTAATTTACAGTACAGTTTTGTAGTAGCTTGACTTGTGACATAGTATTCCACCAAAGAAAACATCTACCTTGTTCTTGTATATTGTTCTTGTATTCATTCTAATTAATTACAGATACATCAGTGTTCCTGCTGTTACCAAGCCTTTAATAACTGCTTCCTTGTTTTTCAATGATTTTTAACCTCTGCCCATCTTGATATTCTTGAATAATTTTTCTCAGCTTGATGCTACTTGAAGTCAGATATCATTTGATAAAGTTTCCATTTAGAAAAACACTTTGCCTTCTACATTCTTTCTAGAACATTACTTTGCACATCCTGAGACAGAAGTGACTGATAACTTATATAATAAGCTTAAATTCTAGCAGGGAACTGACTATCACTGAGGAGACGTCTGTGTTCTGTAAAGAAATCTTTGTTTTCAGTTATGCATCTTTGAAATTAGGTAATTGATTTCTTTTTGCTTCATTGACAGTATAAAATAGACATGAGAATGGTTATATTGCAAATCTCCTTGAACATTGTAACACAATTGCTTGAACTACAGCTGCAAATGTTTGAAAATTCAGAATCTGCTTCTTTTGTCAAAGAGGTCATCAGGTAATCCTGACAAAATTTGCTTATATAGTGTCCAGGGTATTGTGAGTATTGATGAGGGTGTAATGGAAACAGATTATAAATGTAATTTTTATTCATAATTTCTATTTTATTTTATATAGATTAAACATAACAGATGTGTAGTGTCCCAACCATAAAGGGAATGGAGCACCCAGGATTCATAGATGCTTGTGTTCAAAAAGAAAAGATGTAAATCAGAGGGTCTGCAAAAACTTGCAAAGATTTGTTAGTGTGTTATATACCTGCCATGGAAACTGCTGTTTCCACATGGCAGTGGGTTTTGAACAAAGGAGTAGGGGAGATGGGGAGATAGTAAGGGAGGGAGAGAGAGAAAGGAGGAAAGACACATCAATAGTCCCAGATTGAGTCCCAGATCGATCCATCTAATAGGATGTCCATGGTGCTGGGGTGCCCTGGTGTTGTGTTCCCAGGTGTTGTGAGGGTACCATTATATAGACAATTTTTTCCCTACTCTGGATATATGTTTCTTGCTTCCTATGCAAATTAGTTATCATGCAGGGTCTGTTCCTCTAGACAGAAGTGGTGGTGGAACTGGCTCAGAGATCTGTGGGAGTCTTTGGTGGCCTTGATCCCCACATGCAGCCCATGCCTTCTTCTCGACCTCATTCCTGTACCTGTACTGTACTGTGCCTCTTCAGGACCCAGAACAAGGACTTTTGCCCCAGAAAATTGTTCTCCTACCTCTGTATGTCCCCATTTCCCAGCCACATCCTGTTCTTTCTCACAGTGTGTTCTTACCAACAATCCTTGGCTGGCTTCAGAGCTGTCTGGCTCTCGGTGTTTGAGACGTGCTCATCATCTCCTGTAGCCTTCTAGGCTTCTGCAGTGTGCAAAGAGGAAAAAAGACACCTTAATCTGTAATATATAAGTTTAAAAACATGCTCTGCCATTGTATTGTACTTCAATTTGAATGGGATGCTCTGCCTTTATTCAGACATTGCTTGTTTATTTGTTTTGCTCCCATGTACTGTATTTTTAGATTGTCTGTGAAGAATCTAAACCTCAAAGGCATTAGATATTCAGAAGAAGCTGCCTCACTGGTTTTGTTAAAAAACTAGTGTCAAAGAGGGAAACTCAATCATATTCCATCCACCTAATTTATGGAATTTTTTAATCTTGAAAGCATTTTTAAAAAAATTAAATTCTGTCTGCAATTTAATTATTCACTAGGTTTTACAGTGGACTAGGTTTGAAGAATTCCTCATATACTCTTTTAGAATTGTTCCCAGAAAGGAAAAATAAATTCATAGAAAGAAATATAGACAAATAAAATATATGAGGAGGTGTGACCTAAGATGACAAGAGATTCCCTGAAGAAAAAAAGATTAGCATATATTCTTTTGGTTTCCTAGATGTTTGAAATCCAAAAGCAAAAGAAATTATTTCTCTTTACAAATTATTTAGCTGGAAAGTTTAGTTTTTGTTGTTTTTTTTTTTCTTCTGAGTAAAATGTGCTGAAAACCAAGCAGTGCATTTCACAAACTTTCAGGTTTTGAAATCTGTATTAGTCCAGAAAACAACAAAAATAAATATTTCAATTGTGTTATGTTTCATACATGTCTATTAATAAAATCTCTAATGTACAGGTGAGAAAGACAGGACAAAGATAACCTCCAGTACTATTTATCTTAGTGACTTCCACCAGAAGTGTGACAAGTCAATGAACAGGTCTCAACAGGACAAGCAGAGACTTAGATCCCCTGTGAGTCTCTAAACACACATTTTTATGCATGTTTTATGTCTATCTTTATGCTCTCTCTTTTGTAATTTTTCTACTCTTCATGAATCATTATATATGGAGATGAGGGTTTTCTTGGTTTGTTTGGGGTTTTTTTTTTGTTTTTTTCTTTTTTTTTCACAGAAGTACTTTTTTTTTTTACAGGAAGTCTTTGTTCAGTATTTTCTGTCTACCCTTGCATTCTTTCCAGAATTATTATGACTCCTGCTTTCTAGTGATCTTCTACATTTCAAAGTTGCCATCCTTTCCACTAAGTGCAAAAAGTATTGGAATCTACTTTAGAGAGACTGCACTTTCAAAAACTCTCTTGGGATTTCTGGAAGGGCAGAATTTATGTGTGCTGACTTCACTTTCTACTATAACATCCAACTTGCTATTTTTATGAAGTACACCGGCTTTGAAGCCTAAGTCTACTTCAGGCATATTCACTTTGGATGTTTCCAGAACATGCCTGGTGGGTTTTCATTTAGTATTTCCTTTTCTGTAAGTACTATCCTAGATACTAATGGCCAAATGCTGACCATAGCTAGTTCTGGGCACTGCTCACATTCACTGGAGGAGGCACAGAGCACAGCTGTGACAGCTTAGTCATTGCCCAGGTAATAACTTTATTTTACTCAAAAAGTGAATGAACACCTATTCCCCACTCTTCTGAAAGGATTTTGGTAGAGGGAGTATTTGGATTTTTTAATTTTCTTTTTTTTACTGTGTGGCAAATACATTATGAAGTTACTGTTCTGACAATGTATAAAAGCAGTCCATCCTGCTCATGTTCATGAACATACTTATATACAGAAATGAATATTACACAGAGCTTATAAACAAAAATATTAGCTAAAATAATTGCTCTGCTAAGCTACAAACATTTCATCTAGGTTCACCTCCTAGGTCAAGTGAACTGATTTGCATTACTTTTCCATAGGTTATTTAGTAAACTATGGTCTCTAAAGGCTGTTTCAGAAAGAATTAATTTACTTCAAACCCAGACTGTTTAACATTGCTGAATGTTGAGTTCAGGTATGAATACAGTATTTAACTTCCGATGGTCTAATTTGAAAAAGTAATAATGCAGCATGTGAGCATGAGAGAAACTTCAGTCTTTCACCCACAAAAATTAAAATAAAAACTGCTGGACCTAAGTTCCCTACCTTTTCTCTTTACTTCTCAGTTTTATCCACTTACCAATTTTTTTTAATGATTTATTTGCTTTGAAGAAATCTTTCAAATTAATTCACTTCTATACAATAACATACTTACCATCAAATATTAAAAGCTGCCTACTGAAAGCCCCAGTTAAATGACAACTTAAAAAGTTTAAAGCAGCCTACTAATTTCTTGAAAATCTAAACACATATCAAAGCTGCAAAGAGGACTATACTATAAGTAAAATGAAACAAAACAGAAAATTATCTGATTACAAGTATTGCTCATCCTAACTTTTTAATACTGTTTGTTCAGAAGGGGTACATTCATGACACCACACATCCAGTGTGGTGTTTCCAAATCACTTCATTTATTGGCTTTGTCTCATAAAAACTTATGGGACACCTATATGTAGCTAATATCCTTGGGTTTGTGATTTACATATTTGTGTCTGTAATGTCCTCTAATTAAGAAATTTACAGGGTCATCATTTTGAATTACTTTACTGATAGAACAAGTTTTAAAAAGTGTGATCACATTCCCAGTAAATATTGTCCTACAATAAGACTTCTATTATCCATTAGCATCAACTGAGCATCTCATTCCTTAACATACTTGAATGTCCATTAGTTTGTAAAAGTAAAGAGATCGATGTTCTAGAAATAATAACTCTGTAGTATGTTCAAAACACTTGAGATCATGTTTTCATTTTTTAAAAAAAAGTCAGAAAAAGTCAAGGACTTTTTAGTTCTAAGATGCCTTAGGCTGGAAAACAAAATAGTTATAAGATGTAATTTAAAGTCTGGTTTCCCAGTGCTTATTGACTCTTTTTAAAAAGGCATCAGAGAAAGCGAAAAAAGAACCCTAAGGCAATTTTTTCTCCTAAACCATTTCTTTTGCATTCTTGCTAAAATGTGTTCACAGTTAAAAATAAAAAAAAAAATAAAAAAAAAAGTTAAAGTATTGCTTTTTAATTTATCATCCTAATCAGATAAGATGAAGAAAAATACATAAACAGAGAATCGCTTATTTATTAAATTAAGTCATTGACTGCTCAAATATCTATAGTGGTATATGTACCTATATAGTATCTATATACATAAGAAAAATAAAAGGTATTACAAGACAATGGATATTTCCATTATATCCATTTGACTATATATGATATATTTGAGTTCTGGAGGAGTCAAAGCAGTTCCTCTACTGTGTCTGTCCATGAAGAGCATAATATTGGAAATAATATTGGTCTATTCTGTGTATTTTGACTGCATAAGGCAGAGCATGGTACAGAGATTCCTCCGAGTCCCTGCTAAACTGACAACCATCCTGAGGCATCTTCCCAGCTTGGATCCAGCTACAGCCTGTCTCTATGTATGACATCAAACTTGTGCTAGTGATACTCTGTTGCAAAATGGGGGCATTTCTGTTTGGTTTGCTTCTCCTGTCCCTCCTGCTGCCCACTCACAAGGAAGACAGCAGCAAGCCCCCATGCCATGGGAAGCAAGGCTTGGTGAGGAGTGAATGACACCCTTGCTGACTTCGTTCACTTGGCTTTTTATCACACAGCTGAGGACTTCTTTACAGCTGAGCAACTAATGATTATGTCACAGGAAATATTGATATTGGCCAGCCACTATTTCTGTTATTTGAATACCTTTCTCAATCTTACACCTTGGCAGATTCAGCTTTCTATTTGACATAGCAATAATTAATGTTTTCTATCAACATGGGAGGGGAAGAAGGGGAAAGAGGTCTCCTATGAATGTAACCTTGCTCAGCTATAAATGAGCAGATGGCATCTTCACCTTTTTGCTGTGAACTTTCTAAAACTTCTCAGTAAATTTTCTAAAAATTTCTGTGCACAAGGCACTGCCAAAATTAGTCTGGTCACTTGCAACAAAGCAATTCACAACTTTGAATAAATAGTTTCATAGTAAATCCTCAGGGAAATGCAAAACACTTCACCCATCTACCCTCTCCGGAAAAAAATTATATGGAAGACACTCAAATCCAAATCTAAATAAAGAAAAGCCCTTACCCTCTCACAAAAAACCCCCAAACCCAACCAACCAACCAGCCAACCAGAAAACTCCCTAAACCACAGAAAACTTTAGAAGTTTGTTTTGTTTTTTTTTTTCGGGGGGAGTTGCTTGGGTTTTTTTAATTCTATCTCTTTTCAGGTAAGTTTATAAGAGCCACTAAAGAGATATAAGAATATGCAGACTGTCCATTCTAGGAAACATTACCCATTATTCTTCAACTAAATTTCAGCTTAATTTATGCCTGTCATGGAAAAAGCTTCCTGATGTCAGATCTGGCTGTGTGTAGGGCTGTGCAGGGGGATCAAGCTGTGCAACTCTTTAGGATTCCTGCCAAACAAGTGACATTTCCCAAGAACATAAACAGAATTTTAAAAAGTTGTCTTTGTCCTTCTTAAACAGTAGGTCTAAAGGGGACCTAAGGAAAAGAAGAAGAAGAAAGAAAGAAGACATCCTGATAGGGATACATGGTTGCTAAGAAGGAAAATAACAAAGCTATTCTGAGCAGGGAACAATGTTCCCTTTAAGAATAAACTATGGAAATTAATAATTTGTCCTTTGTAAATGGCTTAATTTCCTATTGTAAAGTGTAAAGTAATTAGAATATTTTTGAAGACAAGTATTTAAATATTTAGCAGCATATTAAAACTGAAGAAAAGGGCATGACTAGATTTAGAATTTTTCCTATCTACAGCATGGAGGCATGGTTCAGTTACTCATCAGGGAGTACAGCAACAAGGATGACAGCATAATAAAGGACTTCAAACTGACCTGTAATTTACCTTTTGAATATTCATTGCATAATTTAAGTTACTGAATTTTTGAATTTTTTTCTATTAAAAAGGTAAAAAATAGTGTGTTTGAATTGAGATGGACAATAACTAATTCCTTAATATTTTGGGGGTTGAATTGAGTAATAGCTCAAGTAGTTTAGTTCCTAAGCAAGGACAGGACCTTCATGCTCCAGGATATGATCTAATCTTTGACTAGAAATAAAAAAAAGAAAAAAAAATAAGGAAATGCTTTGAAGGGCATATTCCAACTTTGCTGACTTTAGCAATTTACAGATAAATTCCTCACCTTAGGCAATATATATATATATATATTTTATTGAAAGCCAAAATTGATCATTAGTTTGTCTATCTTCAGTGCAGAATAGCATTGTTGTGCTTTAATCCTTCATGAAACTTAAAGAATAAAACATTACAATTTATAGACATCTAAACTGTGTGGCAGTGCCAAAAAAGTGAAAGAGAAAAAGGTTAAAACCCGAAAATTTCCATTTGATTAAAATTAAAAATGGTTAAGGGGAATATTGATTTCATTACAGAAGGGAGAGATTACTCATCTCCCAAATTTTGGAAGAAAATTACAGAAAATAATAAAGTTTGAGAATATAACAGATAGTTCATCTAGAAACATTAAAAATATGCTTAAAACTGAATTTCTGAGTTCTGATCAGTCATCTTTGGTCCCCAGAACTTTTGGAGCTTATTTAGTATTGATACTGGAGCAATGTGTTTTTATGAGACACTTTTGAAAGCTGAGACCTTGTTGAAAAAAGTTTACATCCTCTAGGAGAGGAGTCCGGAAAACATTCCAGAGACTAAGAGCGTTACTTAAGAGACTAAGAGCTTTTAGAGACCTTAGAAGGTGACAGATGAGTCTCTGGTTCATCAGAAGACCTAGATTTCTGTCTCCAAAACCAGAATGTCTCCATACCAGAATGTTTAGTTTTCATTTGAAAAACTCTAGGTTCAGTGTCTGTTTCATATACTGCAGTTTTCATGATTTGTAACCTGCCCTTCAACTAGCCTTTTATGTTTTACATGAAATTCAGAATTCCTGTTACAAAGTAAGGACCTGAACCTCAACCGAAGTCAGAACTTCTGCTTTCATAACTTGGAAGTTTGGTCTTGTAGTAGAAAAAAGACTTTCACATTCCTCAGTGTCTCATTGTAACATGTATTTATTTACCACCTTCAGATTTGATATGATGCTTTCTGAGATGAAGGTGAGACACAGTGTATTATGCTTAGAACCTACTGATCTGTACAAAGGCCTCTATTCCTTGCCTTGTCAGATAGCCTCAGTCTCCCACATCTTGCTAGATGAAGTCCAAATCCTACCTGAAAGGAAACATTCAGCCCATGGCTCACTCCTGCTCCCCGCTGAGCTGAGATTGCTGCAGTCTTTCATGCTGAGCCTCAACCGCAGGGGCAATCTGTGCCCACGAATAACAGCATAGGGTTTTGGGCATGGATCTGTTCCTTTCTACAGAAAGACAAGCTCTGCATGATAAAGGAAGTGAGATCTTTCTGCAATGAGAAAGCTCTCAAGAAAAAAAATGCATAAAACAGAGTAACAAAATAATAATTAAAAACCTCTTTGTCTTTTGGTAGGAAAAGGACTATTACATCTATTAATGTTATCAAGATGATAAAATATTGTAATTATATAATATTTTCAGAGATGTTTAAAATGTTATTGCATTATCTGCTTTACAGAATATGCAATATGACAAGTGCACTTATTTCTAATGTTAAAGATAAAAATCTGATAAAAGAAAATGTCTTAAAACTTGGAGATTACAGTAACTAGAGACTGCTAACAGCAAAAAAAAATATCCCTGAAAAGATATCAGAAATCCTATTTCAAGCAATTGAGTTCCCAGCTCTTAATTGTTTTTGGTTTTACTGACAATTTAGAGTAATGAGTCCTTTGAGGTTAGTCACCTGGACACTCTTGTAATTTCACAGAGGATGCCACTATAAGGAAAATAATCTAGACAAGTAAAACAATTACATTTACAATCTGTGTAAAAAATGTAACTCCAAAAAATAATAGATGAGAATTATTTCTGCCATTATCTATTTTATCAGTGTACATTTTTAAGGAAATCTTTAACAGACCCCAGCTTATAAAACACCACTGATTATGAAACACCCTTTTTGTGACTCTTCTAGATAAGTCAAGAACAGGGCTAAAATATTAAATGAATCATCTTTTCATGTATAATTTATTATCAAGTAGATTGCAAATGAAAAAAGTAATTGACCAGCTAATTCATTATTAATTGAAAAAGAATTAAAGGTTTTGTAAGTAGACAATGTGAGAAATTTTCAGTGAGCTCTATAAAACAAAGAGTATAGATTTTAAAGAGCTGTATTAAAAAAGAGAATTTAATCTGCATTCATACATTAATGTCAGATTACTAAAGGCTTCTATACATCTTTCTCTTTAATTTGTTTCTTTCCTGAGCACTCTTTCTAGTATCTGACAGAAAAACTTCTGCTACTTTAAAGCACAGTATTTCTCTTTCAAGTAATTGAGCCATAGGAACAACCAAAATTTATAATTCTTACAAAGTGGTAAATTTTGATAAACTCCTTGCCACCATGCTGTAAGGATGATTTGAGGCTATGGAAGATAGCTGTGTATTGAATTCTTTGTTCCTTATCTCCTTTACTTGTTCAAAAGAAAATAGATGAAACAAGATGAAAGTATTTGAAAGGACATCTATTGAAATTAAAAATGAAAACAGAATGTTGCTTCTTGCTTCTCTAAGAACAATATAAAATATTATCTTTACATAGCATAACTAGGCATTTAGGACCACCGTTTTGAGAACTCTGGATAGATTTTTGTTGCATGGATTTAATTAGTTGTTCTCATCTCTTCATTGTTTCAAGACTTTCATTGATGATATCAGGGCATCTTAAATTCATGAATTTTAATAGTTCTAATAAATATGCAATGAAGTGACAGCAGTCTATTCTAATCTGGATCAAAGACACAGACTATCCTTCAAGTTCAGGTTTAATTCTTGAGTTCTTGTCTTTCTGAGATAGTCTACTTTTCAAAAGAAAGAAAACAGAGGGTTGTTTTTGTTTATTTGTTTCTTTTTGTCCAGATAATATTTCTTGTTTTGATCATCCCTGAATGTTTAGTTTTCATCTGCAAAAGTTTAGGTTCAGACAATTCTTAGTTAGTTTTTTGGTTTTTTTTTTTTAATTTTAATTTACAAGGAAACTTTCACTTCAGAAACCCCAAAGAAAGGATGAGTCATAATTTTTGTTATTGTTGCTTAAGCACGTTGTAAGCACTTCTCTCTGGACTCCAGCTCCTCAGGAGAAATTAAAATCTTAGAGCTGAGTTTGACAAATCAGCATTTTGTCAGGGAAGAAAAAGCATTTCACCAATAGAAAATTTTCAACACTTTAATTAAGGTGACTTGTGTTCAGACAGGAATTAGAAATGATCTCTAATTCTTTCCATTCCTACTTCTTGCCTTCTGTTTGACCCTGTGTATGTGTAACATGGAAGCCTGAACTGCTGTTAAAAATTGTTCTTAAAAAGATCACACTAGCACTTAGAAATGGAACTGTAAATAATCTTTATAAGTAAAAACTATTTAAAGTAGTGTTGCTTTTTTTTTTTTTGCTCTGTTCAAAAGAAAGCTTCTCAAAGGGAAAACCTTTGGATTTACTTATTCGTAGAATGTAAAGCATGAGTTTTTGTAAACTGAGGTGAACATCAAAATGCACATTTAATAGAAAAAAAAAATCTTGCATAATGAAAGTCTGATACTGGATTTTGTCTAGCAGAACAGGTCCTGAAGAAACCACAGATTACACACCTGTATAATTTTCATTTTATTGCACTTCATACTTCACAAAAGGTAAGCATAAATTCTTTCAGCTTTGTAAATGACTTTTCTTTTTTATTGTTGCTCTCCTTTGCAAAAAGTAAAAAGATTAACACAGAATTAGAGCAACAACAGGTGTATATCAAAAATACAAAATTAAAATGTGATATAATCAAAACTGTAAATAGAAAGGATAATGTTGAGATATTGCTGAAAATCTGTCCAAAACTCCTTAAGACCAATGCCTTAAGAAGCAGAGGTTCTTTATTATAGAACCAGATGTACAATGGTATATCTCTACCAAAATTGTGCAGAAAAGTTCAGAAAAACTGTAGATCCCTGTGTTGGTCTCTAGTGGTCCTAGATCCTAGAGTTATACCTGATCATTTGATTCCCAAATATGGAGCTGAGCTAGCATGCCTGGGCTGGTTCATTATTTTCCAAGACCCTTCTTGGTCAACGTTGAACCTGATCCTACAAAACAAGCATTGCGTACTTCCATAGGCTAATGATTTTTTAGAATAAACATTGTATTTTTCCCACTCGGTGAGCAAATAATTCTTTATCTGGCTACAGAGAGATGTGTTAGAAAAGGCAGAAGTGACAGGTTTCACGGCCACCAGGTACTCCTTCAAATGTAAAAAAATCCAAAATTCTTTCACTGCTTATACAGATCAACAAGAAATAATGTATTTTCCCCCATTTAACTAATGAAGCATGTTTCTAGTGTAATTTTAGGATTAAACATACCTAATTGTCACTTAGACACTTTAGTAAGGAATACTTCAAGAAACCCAAAAAACTGAAAATGAGATATACTTGATTTTTTATTCCTACAGACAATGCTGAAAAATCTAAGCCATTTTTTATGCCTTTTTTGTCTGACTATAAGCTCCATTTGAAGTGCTAGGTCTTACAAGAGGAAAAGAGTGATATTTGCTCATAACCATGCTGTATAATTAATGTTCCTTTCTCTAGATATTTTTCAAAAGTATGCTTAACAGGAGTATCCTTTAGAACCTTTCTTACTTCTTTTGGAATGTATATATATATATGTGTATATTCTTGATGCTTCCCTTACTTGAGATAAGAATATTTACCCTTTCCCAAGAATGGAAGACTAATGTGACAGAACTAAGGACACCAATCCCAACCTTTTCCTATAGTCCCAGCAGACACATCTGGGTCATAATCATGATAAAATACTGCCAATAAAAGATGCAAAATGAACATGAACACGAACCCCCCTCAGTGTTACAACAAGAAAGAAGAGACTTTATTTTCTGACTCCAGTATTTATAGATTCTCTACAATGACAAGGGATTGGATAATTAAGTTACCACCTTCCCAATCACACTGGTCATGTGAAATGCCCATCAAAAGACGTTTCTTAGAAGGAATGTGATAAACAACTTATGTTTACAGGACTTTCATGGGAAAGTAACTGAAACTATGAAAACATTATCAGATGGTTTTAGTTTTCAGAGCAACAAAGTACAAATAACCATAATCACTTCTATTGAAATTGGGCCATGACGCTGAGTGTTTTCCTTTCGGAATATCAAATAAAACATTTTTGGTGAACTTAGCTTAACCTGTTCACTGGGAAGCAACCACAAACCTGCAGGGTAGAGCATATTTCTGCTTTGTTCAGGCAACTAATCCTGTTTTTGTAACTGAAAGATAATTTTCTATATTTGTCTCCTGTCAATATTTGTTGTCAAAACATTCATACAACTTCCAGACTCAATTCTGCTACTTACTTGATGCATATTCAAATATCTTTAAACATTCTTTTTTTTTTTTTTCCTTTTAATTTTCTTCTATAACTTTCTCGGTTTTCTTTCCTGTGTACATTAAGTTATAACAATGGTCTGAAAATTCTATTTCCTAAGAAATATTTTGGATGATAATATACCATTCCTCAATGACAATTACTTAAGATACAATCTTTGTAACAATATTTTGCTATTTTTCCTTTAAAGAAAAGGAAAAGGACAAAAGAATAGCCATAAATTTACTTTCCAGTGCTCTAGGAAAATACATATATCTATTAACTGAGTGTTATTTTAAGAGAGAGGCAAAGTGGAATATATTTTTAAGCAAAACTGTCAAATACTATTTTTCTAGGAATTTTTAATCATCTTCCATTCTGTAAGAAGATATTAGAATGAAATTTCTATATTTATAAACAATAATAGGAATGAAATATGTTGCCCTTATCTGTATCCAATAAAATATATGTGGAACATAGCCATTATCTCTTTTAATTTCTTTTCACTTATATTTTTCCTTTCCTTCTTTCCTGTCTTTCCTTAATTATTATTACCAGAACATTGTCCTGCAGTGGAAGAGAAAATTTGACAGTTCAGAAAGAATTAATTGGACACTGAAGTACTAATTGTATTCTAGCTCTTAATCTCACTTTCTAGAAAGTAAAAATTAAAGATACACTTTATCACACTAGGTTTTCTCATTTGTATTAATCTAAACAGGTCACAGGTTGTATGGACTCTCTTTTGAAGTTCCTAAGTTTTCTTTTGAATGCACAATAAGAAATTAAAATATTAGAGGCAGGGAACTAACTGATTTTTAGATGTTAAGGAGCCAAGAATGATAACAATGAGGCTCTTTTTGTTGAGGTCTATTTTTTCTATTTTCTTGTATCTGTTTCATTTAAGAAATATTTTTTTTTATTTCCGTATATGTGAATATCAATACCTCCACACAACATAGTATTTGAGTGTCTCCCAAACATGAATTTAGGAGATTCTTGTGAGTTCCTTTCACTTTATCTCAGTAGAGATGGAGAAACCCAGAACAGGATTAAGCCCTGAAATAGTTTAGGTAAAAATTTTGATATTCTGAATCTTAGAACTCTGACAAACATTATATCAGAAACTGTCATTTGGCTTTATGTGGGTGTTTCAATAAATGAATATGCAATTTAGTGTGGAATATTCCGTGTTCTCAGAAAGGCAGGTTTGCTGTTGTTCAAAGGGAGTATTTATTGGAACATCAAGACCAAACTTCAAATGTTATTAAGAACAGTTTTTCAAAGTTTTCTTATCTCTGTGGTTGTATTCCCAGTTGTTCCAGCCTCGTGAAAGAAGGAAAAATGCCAGAAGAGTTTGATTCTTTTACTTTTTACTATTTTTATTTATTTCACATCAAAATATCATTCTGTATATTACAGAATGACTCCATTACTGAACCTACTTTGAGTAGGTATTTTGCATTGATGTTAGACTTGTATGACCCTTTTGAACAAGACATTCTGTTTAATCTTACATTTGAGTTGTAAGATTTTTAGTTTTATTATTTCCAAATTTCATACAATCAAATTTTTTGTTGAGGATTGTCAAATGAGATGGAAACAGATAACAGGCTAAACACAAAAAGACCCTAAAAGCCATGTTTGAATATGTAAACAGGAAACAGGTTATCCTGCAGTCATAGAAAACACAAATATTTTTATGTATAAAAATGACATATTAATAGACAACACACATTCAATGTTTAAATAAATTTAAATTTCCTTTAAAAATAATATGCTTCCAGAATTAATTAATATGATTTGCAAAATATTTTTAAAAGAGATAATTAAACTAAAATTAATGAAAACTCATTATTTTAAATAATAAAATAATGCACGTTCAACAGATTATATCTATTATATATATAATATTATAGCTAATATTATGTATTAGGTAGTGCAAATTATCACATAACTTTATTTTGATGTTAATATCTACCTGTTGACAGTGTGGCTCTGTATTTTTAATGTTTGTAAGAATACCGTTATTTGCTTTCTTATTGCACATTTTCTCTCTAGGAATATCTTTCATGATTAGAAACATATTTACTGAGTTTATATAATGTCAATCACCTCCAGACTAAACAACCCCATCTCCTTCAGCTGCTCTTCATAAGACCAAGTTTCATGTCTGGTCACATTTCTAAGGCCCTGCACCAGTTCCATTCCTCTCCTCTGGACTCGCTCCAGCCTCTCAATGCCTTTTCTGAAGTGAGGGGCTCAGAACTGGACACAGAACTCGAGGTCTGGCCTCCCCAGTGCTGAGGACAGGGGACAGTGGTCCAGCTGGCCACACCACTCCTGATACATTCCAGGATGACACTGGCCTTTTGGCCACCTGGTCATGCCACTGGCCCATATCCAGACAGCTGCTGACAAGCACGCCCAGGTCCTTTTTCTTTCTCTGCATTGGTATAGCAGAAACTGTTCTTTTGCAGAACTGCTGTGATGATAAGCACGATGGAGCATTGAAACATCACGAAGATTGTTCATGCATAGGTAAGAGAAACAAGATGAAAATGAAAATTTACTGATACAGGTTTTATTTTTGAACAAAGTATGACTTTTTGCTACTTTCTTAGAAAACAGAGGGAAAAGAAAAAACATTGCCTAACAAAATGAAAAGGTCATAGTATTTTTTTTCTCACTACAAGTAACTTCTAGTTTAACATAGCAAGTCAAATCATATCAAGGATAATAAAGAGACAGGAGAATAAATTCATTTTCACACGATACAGTAAATATTTCAAAAGATGTACTATTTTGGCAGCACTGACAGCTTATTTTTCTACAGTAAGAAAGGAAATGTGACCTTGTAACAATTATTTCCATCATTGTCAGGACATAAGACTGTGCATAACATATTTCTTTAGTAATTATGTTTGATCACACCTAAAATATCAGCCAAGCACTATTTTGTTAGTGCAAAATGTAACAAGGGAATTGAAGGACAGAAAGAAAGAATTAGATATTCTGTAAGTATTCAAGTTAAAATTAATCCTTTTTCAGATTGTAGATGTAATTTGGATGACTATAGATTGTTCTCAAATATTTGAAAATTATTTTAAATATTGTGGCTAGAGCAAAAAGATCCCAGACTATGAGTGCTCTGGTAGCTCTGACCACTGCTTTAGAGGCCGCAGAATTTCATTAGTGAAAGGATTATAAACAGCCCTTTTAGGGATGAGTAGAATTCACAAAGTATAATGATCATAGTCATGAGTTTCATAAAGTTTTAAAGAATGTGCAGTACACGTTAATCCCCAAAAGTGACTTGATTGTCTTGCTAACGCTTATCTGGGCATGTACCACTTTAGAAATAATGTATATAGCACAGGAATACTGCCTGGCAATAAAGAAATACATAAGTTATCTCATGCATGGATACTTAACTAACACTGGCATAGATGTCAGCAAGAGTAAAGGTAAATGAGCCTGCACTAAGAGCTGTGTATCTGAGGTTAGATTCCACTTGCAGCTGAGACGCTATTTAGATCTAGTTTGGTCTTCATAACACTACATTGCTCCAATTGTTGTGCAGATAAATACTACATGAGAAACTAATCGACTGCAATGTGTTACTTGTGTTTCTCAGTGGGGTGTTTCAGTCTGTGAGCAAGATCTTGCCATAAAGAAACAAGAGTTGAGAGAAGGCACAGGTGACATTTCAAGGGTTATCACAGCTGCACATGGGAAGAGAATCAGGCGAGTAATGTATTAGGCAGAACCACACTGAGCAGCATTCCTACCTAGACTGAAGAAGTTCCTGGAGAAGTCCTCTTTTTCCATGTTTTTAATCTGTCTGGCAGGCAATGAACCCATAGCAAATTTCAAAATGTGTTCTGCTTTACTTGTGAATATTCAGCCGCTTTCTTGACAATGAATTATGTAAGTTCATGAAGAAAACTTTCCTCCTTTTTTCTTTGAAAATGAGGTGGGTAAATATGTAAAACTACTAGCCAATTGCATTTCAAATCAATATTTTTTTTATTAAATAAAATTAGAAATATAAATTATTACCTTTGATCCATAGAAGTTCAGATATTTAGAAGGAATAAGAAAGCCCTATAATTACATTATTTTTACACAAAAAACAATATTAAATAATAATAATGAATATATCCAACACACCAATACAAAAGGACAGAAAAATTAATTAAATATAAGATAACATGATGAAAGACAGCACTCCACCAATAAGAGTGAGTCCAGAATTAACTACTAATTGTAAATCATGAACTCTACCTAGGGAGTTTTCTGGTTCATATTCAGTTACAATATTTATCTCTATTTTCACAACAAGAGAAAAAAAAAATCTTACACATTCATAACATTCCTAAGATATCTTTGTCACTAAATTTTTAACTTATGTTAACCAGATAATAGGTTTTAATATTCAAATAACTTTATCTGTAGGTCAGAATTTTTTTATCTTCAAATTTTGATCAGCCATCCTGAGATTCTTAAAGATGCAGAGAAAGCAAAGTTCTATTGTTTGATGGAGCCTGTTTTCAAAAGAATAACTTGGAGATTCAAGAAGTGAGTAGAAAAAAGAAGACACATACAGCAGGAAGTTCCACAGCCCATGATGATGATGACACAGTCCCCCAAGAAATCTTTTGCTATGCATGAGTGATAATAACTATAGATTTTTCTTTCCATATTCTTTCTAATTCTATTGCCATATATTTTGATGAGATCCCTGCTTTAAATTTTATTTTTATTTTAATCCTAATTAATTTGCCGCAGTATTTTCATCTTCACTAGTGGAATTGTGATTATCCAGTGAATTAAAAAGAAAAAAATAGAGAGTATGGCTTGGTCCTATAAAGTTTCAAAACCCAAGTCAGTTTTCCTGGCTTCCTTCTCTGAGTCAACTATGATTGATATTTTTTTACTTGAAGCACATCAGAGAATCACACAACGTCTAAAGTTGGAAGGGACCACAGTGGGTCATCTGGTACAGCTCCTCTGCAATGACCTCATGGCACAGGATTTTTTTCTAGATGTTTTTTGATTATCTCCAGTGAGGGAGCATCTATGGGCAACCTGTTCCAGTGTTTGGTCACCCACACAGTAAAGAAGTTCTTCCTGAAATTCAGGTGGAAATTCCAGTGTATCAGTTTCTGCCCATTGCCTTGGGCCCTGTTGATCAGCACCACCAAGAAGTGCCTGGCCCTATCCTCTTGACATCCCTTCTTTAGGTATTTATACACATTGTTGAGATCCCCTTTCAGTCATCTCTTCTTGAGGCTGAACTGGTCCAGCTCTCTCAGCCTTTCCTTTTAAGAGATGCTCCAGTCATTCAGTCATCCTTGTTGTTTCTGCTGGCTTTCCAAGCCAGGAGCTCCATGTCTTCCATTCTGAGGAGCCCAGAACTGGACACAGCACTCCAGGGCTGAGTAGAGGGGCAGGATCTGGCCTGCTGGCAACGCTCTCCCTAATGCACCCCAGGATACCCTTGGCCTGCAGGGCCACAAGGGCACTGTTGGCTCATGGACAGCTTGTGGTCCACCAGGAACCCCAGGTCCTTCTCCACAGAGCTGCTCCCCAGCAGGTCTTACCCTGGCCTGTACTGGTGTTCGGGACTACTTTTCCTTGGGTGGCAGACCCTGTATTTCCTTCTGCTGAATTTCAGAAAGTTCTTCTCTGCCCATCTCTCCAATCTGTCCAGGTCCTTCTGAAGGTCTGTACAACACTCTGGGGTATTGGCTGCTTCTCCCAGTTTTGTATCATCAGTGAGCTCACTGAGTAAACAAAGCACAAGCTGGTGTTAACATCAAAAGATGGAAGACAATTTTTCCTTTGTGAGAAAGAAACATTCCAAAGTGAAAATGATATAAAATTCTGGGCATATCAGTGTGCCCATATAAAATATATTTTCACCAATATGAAATATATAAAGGTAGAATAATCAGGATAATCATCCCTATTTTATAAATATCCCTTTTTTTAAACAAAAATCAATAAAGTACACAATATAGTTGATAACTCCAGATGGTTCTTATTTATTTGATTTTTTTTTTTTAATACAAATACAAAAATAAGGTATCTGATACAGGAATAAGAAAAATACAGCAGAGTAGTCAGGATAATGAAGTATATTAGTTACAGGAATTTCAAGCATTGTAAAGGAAAGAAGGTAGGCAGCAACAGTCAACATGAATGTACAAAAAGCACATTGTATTTGACCATTTTAAGACCTTCTGTGCTGCCACTGTTAGTGTCATCTGCATTCATTTTGAGTTTTTTTGATATTTTCCTGTTTGAACCCATGTCTTAACTAGCTTAGTTCTTATCACAGTTGTTCTTTAAATACAAAATTGGTCTAGTTGTAATGAAGTCCTGCTTTCTATGACTATGTGACTGTTAATATTGACTTATTTTTTAAGTATAAAACTGATACTACTTATATAATTTGTATAATTTTTAGATGGATAATAACTTTTGATTCACCTTTCTGCAAAATGTTCAGTTAGTACTGTAGCAGGAGCACTGAACTGTTTATTAGTGTTTCAGTCTTCTGTATTTTAATCTGAACTGGTTTATTAGTGTCTTAGCCTTCTATATTTTAATAGTTTTTAGAAGTAGAATTCAATTTGATTTAGTTCAAATTATTCAACTTATTCATGTTATCTTTATTTTAGTAAATCCCAGTGAAAATATATAAAAAGTTCTTGTCATCCACAAATAATTCTTCCCTGTTGTCTGCTCGTTTTCAAATGTTCTGAAGTGTATGAATGCTGACTGTTCTTAAACATTGTAAATCTTGCTTCCTAACCAATAGCACTCTGGCTCTTTTACTTACTAATTTGGGACGTGAAACTGTCACATTGTGATTCTCCACTGATATCACTGTGAATTTGTACTGCTCACAGTGGCTGTTATTGTAACCTGCTTGGCCTCTTGAGAGATTCATTGATTCATTTTCTTTTCCCAGACTGTTCTCAGATTGTCAGTATTGTTTCTTAATCTAGTTCATATGGACAGTGAAATTCTCTGTGGTTTAGCTTTCTCACACGAAGAAATGTGCAGCCAGCTGCATAGAAATCCAGGGAGAATTATCTGTTCAGAGCTATAAATCCTCTAATGTTCCAATATAACCTGGTATAATGGTCTGAAACAACCTGTATCTACCTTATTGTTTTACAGCCATTGATACTGGAGGTCCTTTTTTCTTTTCAATATCTACATCAGTGCCCTCCATATGTAAGAAAGAGGAATTAAAAATGTGTTTTCACCACAAGCCAGCAATTCGATTCACCCATTACATTTGATGACAAAAATTAAAACCCAATATGTGCAGTATAAGTAGATATTTGTGCTGTGGTTGTGTGCAATTTTGCAAGATGCATGAAAAAATACGTAGATATCTGAGGACAAAAGATTATAAAGATCTCCCATCTAATATGCATATTCTTTGGAGATGTTTTATTTAGGATTATGTATTATAGCCCCATTTAAATCTCTTGGAACAATTCTTTCAAATTATTCTATTCTAAAAGAAATGTAATTTACTTTTCTTCACTTTAAATGGTTGCTTGAAATTTAAATTTACTTTTTTATCCTTTTTTTATTACATTCCTTCTAAAAACAAAAAGGCAAAGGAATACTGTTGATTCTGTTATGTGGTACAGATGATCTCAAAGAGTAAAAGATAAGTTTGGAAATGAAAACCTAAGGAATCAACTTTTAAAAAGCAAATCATATACATTCCTCTCAAGAAATTTCATTGAAACTCTTCATTATCTGTTTATGTCAGAGGTAAAGGTTTCCAAAAATACTGAAGATAGACATTAGAGGATGTGTAAGGAAATACATTAAATTATTTTGTATCCTATTTAAGGCTCATTAATCATACCTGGATGATACACAATTGATTTTAGCTGGATATATGACTGACACATAAATGAGAATAAATGTGTGAAACACTACAGTCAAGCTTAACTTGGTGTTTAACAAAGCATTCTGTGTTGGTATTTCTCAGCCTTTTTTTTTTATTTTTCATTCAGTTTTACATTTAGCATGAATCTTGATGAAGAAGAAATAATAGGGTAACTTTCATTCCCATGAAGTTAAGACATAGCTGACATAGTATATACAATTCCATCAAGTTTTGTTTGTCCTTGCTACAAGAACAATCTTAAATACGCAAACTGTATTGTTTAATAATTTTATAATTTGTAAAGGTATCCAAGTATCTCTATGGTACAAGATTTCTCAATTATATAATAATCAATAGTTATGACAAAATATTCTAGTAATTAATCCAATAAAATACAATATTTCTATGAACTACAGGGCACATGAGAACATAGTAAATGCCTATTTGTATTTTGATTTGAAGAAATAGTTGAAAAATATTACACACATGTAATTATTTTCTTAGTGGAAAACATTCTCAGTTAAATTCCACAGCTACAGCTTTAGATTTAGGCAAGAAACAAAAAATGTTTCTGTAGGTAATAATCCTAAATGTCATCAACACTGGAAGCTGAATGTGCTGTGTGATTACTGAATTACAGTCCCCTGTTTTGGAGCAAGGAGATTCCTTTGAGAATGCTGAAGCATTTCTCCTCACTTCTTGTCAGAGACACAAATAAAATAAAGTAGGGTGATTGTGTCTCACTCCAAACACAGCTGAGTACTGTAACAATGCTCACCCAGAGACGTTTCTGTGAATACAGAAGTGAAGATCTAACCACAATAAATTTACAGCAGATGTAAACAAAAGGTCTCAACCAGTTTCTCAGACACTTACATGTTCAGTGTAATTCTTGAGAATTAGCAAGATCCAGAAAAGATGTGAATAATGGGAATTGTTGATCAGAGAATTCATAGGAACCTGATTACCCCTGGCAGTACACAACTACTGGTTTGCCTCAGCTGCCTAATGATGTACCCAAAGGAAATTAATTCAAGGACAAGAAAAAGACAAGATTTAAGTAATGAGATCTGCTTCAGAAATATTAATTGGTATTTTAAAGCAGCAAATAGTGTGGTTGCAGGAGGCTAAGACTACAAGAACTAATTTGATGATGCAAAAGCAAACAAAAAAACAAATCTCATAATCAAAAATCACATTACAGAATTATCATGTTTCTTTATGCTTTAGCCTAGAAATTTTAAAATATTTCTATTATTTTGGGACTCCAGAGAAATATAAGGATCCTATTTTTTCTCTTTTTATTCAGCATTTTTTTTAGGGGACAGCACCTAAACTAGAACAAATTTGTTCATTCTTCTACACATAAACTGACCTCATTCTGGTAGAAATTGATGAAAAAGTGCTATAAAAGCTATCACTCTCAAAAAAGAAAAAGTTGAACATCAGCTGCACTAAATGTCTGATTATGGAGAAAGATACTCTTGTGGAAGATCATCACTGTTAACAGCAGGGACACAGAGAGAAAATTTAAAGATATTAAGCCTATACTGAGTCCATCAGTGCCCCTGAAATTTGATAAATTTCTTTATCTAGGGAAACACTATAGTACTTGCTGTAACTATTCTTTAACTTCATAGATAATATATAGTTCTTTATATATGAAAGTAACAATAGGAAGTAATGCAGTTTGTCAGATTTTGTAGATTTCTGTTCTCAAATGTTAAAATAACCCATCACAGCATCTCTCAATCAGGTCAATATTCAGAAACTCTAGCAATTATCCTCCTTTATTCCCTAGAAGCAGGCCAGATAAAACCCATCTGTCCATCTTTGGATTGACATTGTACTCATCCAGTATAATTATAATTGTAACTTAAGAACAGATTACTCAAACCACATGTCAGACTATAACTATGCACCTTTTGCATAGCTTGATGAAAGCCCTGTGCATTTCTTCCCTTTGGCTGTCTGGAACACCATAATATGTATAATATGTATAATTGCCAAAACTGAAAATAAAGAAGCTTTTGTGATGCTATTATCAGCTTTTCTCACAGCATTGCAGAATCACATATGCCATTGGTTTTTGGACAATATGTTACACTATGGTTATAGCCTATCATGTAATAATATAATTCTGTAGAAATAAAGTTATTAAAGTCACCACAAAAGTCGAGAAAGATGTTCATATTAGGAATTGCCAATGAAAAATAGAAAGTTTACTGCACATGTTTTTTTCCTTAACAGTACCTTACGTTATGCATTAATTGTGCAGTAAAATAAAATTCAGTAACTTATCTGATCCTGCAGGACATATATCCTACCGCAATAAATTTTCAGATTTTATTCAATTTTGCAGAATATTTGCAGAATATTTTGGAGAAGAACTGCTTATCTGTTTAAACTGTTTCTTAGTGATTTCATCAGATTCCGGTAAGTGCAAATATACATCTGTTTCAAAAGCAAGGCCTCAGTTGGGACCATTGTGAAAAATTAATTTTGAGTTGAGAGTGAATACATGGTATATGCTTTGTCCCAAATATGGGGGGGTTTTATTCAATTATTGTCAAGCATATATCAAGTAAGAAAGGTTGAGATGCCTGATTGGACAGATAAATTTTCAAGTAGGAAAACACATCTAATTTTTGCTTGCTTAGTCATTCCTTTTATTTGCTTAATTACTTATTTAATATTAAAGTTTGACTGTCATGAAAGTCATTGAAGTTCAGTTTCTCTTATTTTTGAAAGGTGAGCAATGTCAGCATAATTTCCTGGAGAAGAATAAAAGTGCTCAAATTTCAGGAAGTAGAAATCAGATATTGTTGGAATGTGCTTTGCTGGAAGCATCGAACTGTGCTGTGTGCAGGTGCCCAGGCGCCAGGAGCAGAGGCTGCAGGGATGGCCTCTGTCAGGAGAGGCTGGGGCTGCCCTGTGCTGAGCACAGCTGATTCCAGCTGGCTCCATCACAGACCCACAGCTGAGCCCCTCAGACAAGCTGGTATCACCCCTGGGAAAACGTTTAAAACAGAGAACAGTGAGGAAAGAGAGAAAAAAAAAAACCAAACAAACACATGAGAAAAGGCCCTGGTAACATAAAGGCCAAAAAATAAGGAAAGGGAGGGTTTATTCCTGATTGTGGAGCAGTTTTCTCTACAGTCTATGGAGAAAACCATACTTGAGCAATATGCCCACCCTGGAGGCCATGGGAGACTCCACACCACAGCTTGTGAATATTTCCTGAATGAACTGCAGTTGTGTGGAGACCCCAAGGTGGAAGAGGGTGAAAAAATGATGAGAAAAAAGTAAAAAAAAATTAAAATTAAAAAAAAATCAATTAAAAAAATGAAATGAAATTAAATGAAATTAAATTAAATTTTCCCAAGTCAATTTTGTTTTGTTTGTGCCTTTGCCTCTTTGTCTTGACCCATGAGATATTTCATTTTCTCTTCCCATCCCACTGAAGTGGAGAAATGAGACAGCCCAAAACTGCACACAATATTCAAAGTGAAACCACGCTAGTGCAGAGCAGAGAGGGACAATCACCCTCCCTTGCCTGGCTGGTGATGCTGTGCCTGATGCACAGCTTTCTGTAGACCAGATCCCTTTCCACAGCACTGTTTTCCAGTATCTCATCCCCCAGTCTGTATCACATCAACCCAACAAGTCATGGTTGTCCCATTCCAGGTGCAGAATTCATCACTTTCCCTTGTTGTAGCTCATATGGTTGATATTTATAACTATTACTATTACTATTACTATTACTATTACTATTACTAATGTTATTCCAATGAAATCAGAAGTTAATCTAAGTAAAATATTTAAAATAATGAATAATTAGAAGTATTTAGATTTTGTTTTGAGGTTCACCATTTGAGGCATTAACCAGCAGATACTAAGCACAGTTTGATGACAAGTGTTTGACACCTAAAATTCAAGACTGCACTAGCACTAGAGACTTGATTCTGAAAAATACTTGTGGATTTGCTCTTCCTCCCCCACCTGGATTTATGCTTTGGAGTAGAAATCTAATCCTATGGTTCATGTCATGACACCATCAGATCTTGTTTTATATCTAAAATATAAAGTGCAATGCTTTGAATTTGACTGAACAAACATCTTTATAATTTATTTATATAAGTCATAGACATATATAAATATAGAAAAAGATGAAATAGTTTAGATAGATATAGATATAGATATAGATATAGATATAGATATAGATATAGATATAGATATAGATATAGATATAGATGATATAGATATAGATATAGATATAGATATAGATATAGATATAGATATAGATATAGATATAGATATAGATAGATATAGATATAGATATAGATAGATATAAACTGTAGTAGAGATATAATGACTACATAAAATTTGTGAGAAGAGCTCTAAACTGCCCTTGGAGTATTTGGGGGGTTTTGAGCAAGAGAATAGCAACGCAAAAGATGGAGAAGGAAGAAGTCTCAGAAGCCCAGTGTAGCTGTATTTGTCAGTCTCTTTCACCATAAGCCAGAAAACTTTGTTTTACAAATGGGAGTTTTCCTCTTTCAAAAGTGAGACCCCTCTTTTATGTACTTTCTCATCATACTATGAATAAGAACTGGGAGTCAGGGAGAATGATCCTCTTTAACAAAACAAACAGATTTTGAACCAGTCTCTTTTGATGTAGTTTGGTTTTTGTTTAGTTTTTTTTTTTCTTTATACATTTCAACGTTGACACCTTTATTTTACAGGTGTTAGACACCGAGATTTTGACAAGGTTGTAGCCATCCTTTTAGACTCTCCAGTAGTATGCACTCTGGTTAAAATAAAGAGGAGAGACAAGAAAATATTTTTAAAAATTAAAGATAACTCGGTCTTTTTCCTTAGAATTCTAAACCAACAATTTAGAACTATATTTTAGAAGTTCATAACTCCTGTAAACATTCTTTCTATCTGGCATTGTGATAAACTGAGAACATATGATTACTTGTTCTACTTTAAAGAAAAGTCATAAAAATGTATTATTGTACAAGTATTTTTGCATATGATAAATGTGTATTAATTTTGAACATTTAAAACTTGAATCTGAAAATTCCACTAATACATTTTTAATATTTTATTTTATATATGAATTTAACACTATAGTCTTCTGATTTTTTTATAACGAATATTTCCCATAACTTCAAATTTTGGATGTAGAATGAAATCATGGATTATGGAAAGCAGTGGTCACCCAATTCAGGAGGTTCTCTTTTGTTTACACTGGGGGTCTTCCTATGTTCTCCTGGGCGTTTTCTCTGAGTGTGTAACTTGATTTTCTTTGGGGCATCTAGACATGAGTGATAGAAAACATTTTGGAAAAGAGCCTGGCTGCAAGGCAAAAGGAATCTCTAGTGAACTCTAAGAGCTCTGTGGTCTGGATGAAGATCTTCACAGAGGATCATCTTTGAAGCACAGTTCAAAGCTTTTTATTTGATCCTGAAAAAAGATACATTAGCTATTTAATCTACCCTATATAACATTTTTCAGTCTGTCTATCCCGTAAAATGGTGTCCACCTCTCATACACTTTTCTCAATGTTATCTAAATATACATATATATATACACACCTTTGCTTCTTTCCTTTGTGCTCTCATGGTTGAAGGTTTTGTGCTCTGATGAGCATTTCTAACAAAGTTATGCTCCCTGAAGCAAGCAATGTCTGTTTGTCCTTATTCTATCTCTCAGACTAAAGCAACAACTAAGAATTGTCTCTGCATTTAGTAGAAGAGGGATGAGCATCCATTCTTTCATTGCTACATTCCTTAACCAGTATGACCAGAAGATAATCAGGAAGGAAAACAAAAGATGACTTTAGTAAAATAAAAAACCTTATTGAAAAGTTACCTAAGTGTGTGCTTTTTGAAGAGACAAGAGTCTATCGATAACACTGTGGTATGAGATATAAGAAAAAATCATTTCTCATGTGATCTGAATCACACAGCAAAAGTACAACCATTATTAAAATCTCAGTTCACCCATATAAAATTCTGAGAGCCACATACTATGAGGATTTGACCCTGAAATCTAGCTCTGTTTTGTACCTAATAATTACTTTGAAATTGTTCCCCATTTTATACAAAATAGCCAAGAGTTTGGAGCACTTTACTTGAAGGACTTTAGTTTTGGGTCATTTTCAGTTGTAGATTTCTTTAACATCTCACATAAAATACAGTCTGTAAAAGGTTAGCTTAAAGCATTCAGATCTTATCCTCCATTACTTTGAGACAGTCTTAAAAGCTTCCTGATTATTGCTAGCCTTAGAAATACACTACTGTGACTCTTTCATTATGTGACTCTATTAATTCTCAAATCTGTCTATACAAATTCTTTAGACTCTGCTCCACCTGGCTTGCAAGAAAAAGCAACAAACTTAATTATTAATCCATTAATGACAAACACAATTCAGTGAGAACTTGCCTGTATCTGCAATTCCAACTCTTATGAGTTAGATTACAAATTACATTCATGTGTGAGCTGGGAAAACAAAGCACAGAAAATTGTTATGGGCATGTTTAATCCAAAGCTCTACCTTGTTCTTATGGTTTTGATATTCCTAGGAAACAAATCTCAAATAAATGGTTAGTTTTTTAATTGCTGTAGCATGCAAGAAGTGAAATTCATAATAAATTTTTGTGTCAGTAGTGGGAGAAATGAGCAACATGCAGATTTCCCCATGACACACTCATTATCAGAAAAACTACTCCTTAAAAAAAAAAGTAAAAAAAAAAAGTAGAAATTTAAGCTTTACCTTTGAATAATTAGCCTTCAAAAGACAAGGGTCAAAACATATCTCTGGAACACTAACAAGGCATAAATGGATGAAGAACATAGTATAGGTTGGTTCCTTGGATGCTACACTGTACTTAACTTATTTATCAACCCTTCTGAGATTAGACAAAAAAAAAAAAAAAAAAAAAAGAATATCTGTGTTCCAACAGAATGAAATTTTAAAAGTAGCATCTAAACATGACAGAACTAGCAGCTAATCTAAACTGCTAACTGTTAAACTGTTTATGTTTGAAAATATTTTAAGATCACTGACACCAACCACCAACCCAACATTGCCAAATCTACTACTAAACCATGTCCTTAAGTGCTACATCTACATGCCTTTGAAGTACCTCCAGGGGTGATGACTCAACCACTTTCCTAGATAGCCTGTTCCAATGCTTGATAATGCTTTAGATGAAGACACTTTTCCTATTATTCAGCCTAAACCTCTTCTGTCACAACTTGTCACCACCTCCCCTTGTCCAATCATTTGTTCCTTGAGGAAAGAGACTGACCCCCACCTCAGTACAGACTCCCTTCAGGTAGTTTAGAGGAAGGTGGCACTAAGGTGGATCTACCCCATGACCTTCCCTGGCACCAGGGTGAGGCTGACAGGTCTGTAGTTCCTTGATCCTCCTCCTGGTTCTTTTGGCAGATGGGCATTGCAAAGACTAACCTCCAATCAACTGGGACCTCTTTGATTAGCCAGGACTGCTGGTAAATGATTGAAAGTGTCTTCATGAGTGAAGACTCATGAAGTGAAAGCTCCTTCAGTACACTTGGATGTATCCCAACATGTGACACAGACTCCTGTATGCCTAAGCAGTGTAGAAAGTTGTTGACCATTTCTTCCTAGATTATAGCAGTTTCATTGTTTTCACATCCCTGTGTTCCTGCTCAGGGAGCTGGGTACCCTGAGAAAACTGGTCTTACTCTTAAAGATCAAGGCCAAAAAGGCACTGATCACTTCAGTCTTTTTCTCATAGTTTGTCTCTATGAATCCAAAAATCAACTGAGAAATTCCTTAGCCCTCTTTTTGTTGCTAAGGTGTTTATAGAAATGTTTTCTTGCCTTTTGCAGCAATAGCTAGATTAAAGCAGCTACTTGAAAAGACTTTTGCCCTTCTAGTTTTCTCACTGCATAACTTCATGACATCCTTGTAGACCTTCTGAGTTGCTTGCACCTTCTTCCAAAGCCCATAAAGTCTCCTTTCCATGCCTGAGTTCTAGCCAAAACTCAATGTTTAGGCAAACAAGTCTTCTTCCTCATTGGCACATCTTTCAGCACATTGGTTCAGCCTTCTCCTTTGCCTTTAAAATTTCATCTTGAAGAATGTCCAGCCTTCTTGAACTCCTTTACCATTCAGGACTAATGCCCAAGGGACCCTCTCTGTCATATCTCCTATATGGGCCAAAGTCCATCCTCTGGAAGTCGAAGGCTGCAGTTTTGCTAACTCCCATACTTCTCAGAGGATTGAAAACTTTATCATTTCATGATCACTGTGTCCAAGGCAGCCTGCAACTATCAGATCACCCATAACTTCTTCTGTTCACAAACAACAGGACCAGCAGGACGCCTTTCCTAGCTGGCTCATTCACTGGTTGTACCAGGAAGTTATTTTGACACAGTTCCAGGAATCTTTTAGACTGTTTCTTGTCTACTGTATTGCATTTCCAGCAGACATCTGGCAAGTTTAAGTCCCCCCACAAGAACAAGGGCAGTGATTGGGTGACTTCTCCCTGCTGCTTATAGAATATTTCCTCTGCCTCTTCATTGTGATTTTATGGTCTATAACAGACTGCCACCAGGATATCTGCCTACTTGTCCTTTCCTCTGGTTCTTAGCGATAGGCAATCAACCCTATTAGCACCATCATTAAGCTGCAAACAATTAAAATGTTCTCTAATACACAGGGCTGTGTATCTCCTCTCCCTCCTTGCTTTTGCCCCCTGAAGAGTTGAAAGCCATTCATTGCAGCATTCCAGTTGTGAGAATTGTCTCAGCCTCTCTCTGTGATGATGTCTCTAATAGTTTTCCTTCAGTGCAGTGGCTTCCAGATCTGTTTGTTGCTGTGTGCACTGCAGTAGATGCACTTCTATTGGGTTGTTGATCCCACCACCATTTTGGAGGGAGAAAGCCTACTTCCCATGTGATTATTATCAGTCATTTCCACAGTTTCTCAGATGTCAATAACCCTTTTGTCTTCATGGCTTCCTTGATCCAGATCCCCTGCTTCCACTGGGATAGCACACTGAAGTACCTTGCTAGCACACTGTCCTCAAGCCTTGCTTCCCCCAGGCTTGGATCTAGTAAGCCAGGTTTTATTGCCTTCCCACTTCAATGCTAGTTTAAAGCTTTTTTAATGAGGTCTACTAACTTCTGTGCAGAGATCCTTTTCCCCCTTTGAAACAGGTGTACTCCATCTGCTGCCAGCACACTCGCTGTTGTGCAAACCAAACCATGATCAAAACCCCAAATTCTGCTGGTTTGCTCAGGTAAAATTCATCTAAACAGAGACATAAATATTACAGATAAAGAGTATATAATGTAAGAAAATACATTCCCAGTGTAGTAAACAGAAGAAAGTCGATGTGTTTAACAATTGATCTTCTCAAAGAGAACAGTTGGTATGTTTAATATACTAAAAAAAATTTCCATCCTCTTTACCCTGGCATTCTTCACACTTAAAAATAAAGAGACTTAGACAAGTCTTCCTTGTCCCACATTTGCATGGCTCTTTCTTAGAAAAATTAGATTACACACTAGCTTGAAGTAAATTCATGCAGTTAATACATTTATCTTTAAAGAACCAGATGGTCAATTTAGTATTTAAAATACAGTTAAAAAATTTAAATCTTAAATGAGTTTCAGTCACTATTATTTGTGGGTTTTTGCCTTACAAATACTATTTTAAAAATAAGATAAATGAAATTTAAGTTTACTATAAATAATTGAAAACCAACACACAACCTTCCCCTCCCCTCCTCCCCCTCCAAAAAAGTGTATTTTGTTTTCCATCCTTCATCCTTCTCTCTTCTTCCTCCCTGCTATAAATTTCTGGAGTGTCATAACAATTAATGTGCCTTGTAACAAATTTGTTAGAAGCAGTTTTATTACATTCATATTGCATCATTATTTTTTTGCCACAAGTCAGTATTTCAGTCTTTCATTTTTTCATTTGCTTAATTATTTTTAAAAGAAGAAAGACTGGAGAAGTGTTTGTCAGCACCATTCTGTCTTCACCGTTTTTCTTATTAACCTGATTGAAATTGGTTTACCCCAACCATTTTTTTGTGGATTTATTGTGTGTGTATTTATTGTGGATTTATTGATTTACTACTACTACTTTTAGTACCAACAGGCAAATGGATAAGCTTAGACATAAGAAAGGATGTTATGTGAGCACTGGGTACAAGACAGTATTTAAGCACTGTATTTTTAAGGGAACATTTTAGATTTCACAGAAGAAAAACTCTTTAATGGGTATCATTATATTATAGTAACATACCTGCTAATACATACTACACTTTCTAATATACAGTGCTACATATTTTTTTTTTCTTTTTTTTATTTACCTTCCAAAATTTGACCTTGGGTGTTCTCTTTGGGCTCCTTTCCAAGTGACTGAATTAAATTTTCCTTGTTCTAGCAGCCAAATGAGTGGGACATGGAGAGGAAAAAGAATTGTGCTCCAAATGGATCTGCTTTTCCTCAAAGAGAAAAATTAAGAATTCAAAAGGACAAGAAAGGCAGAACAGAAAACTAATTTGCTTTGTTCCCTTAAAAGGAAACGGAAATAGATTAGAAATGCATTTTAAATAAATCTCTTTACTCTGTCTCTTCCCTCATAATATCCTTATACAGAGATCATCCATGTCCCTCTAAAATCTCAAGGCAACTTCTTTGCCTCTTTTAGTCAGTTTGTCACAGCTACAGTCCCACAGAAAAAGCAAGGGGAGATGAAATTCCTGCTGGAGCTGATGGCTGCATCAGAGAGGCTCCACAATAACCCAGAGGGTTAATGCTTGGCACTGCTTCTGCAGTGTTCCTAGGCAAGGGGCTGTTTTAGCAGAACCGCCCACAAATTCTAAGAATTCCAGAAGTCCATTTTTACAACTAAATTCCCCTGTATAAAACAAGAGATGGGAAAATACTAAACGTGCACAGATTGTAAATGGTGTTAATGAAGCCAAATGGCATAAATACCTGATTATTTGCTAATGCTGCATCATGGAAAGAGTAGCAAAGGGAGTGTATCAGCGATCACACTGAAACAAGTTTGAAGAAATAAAATAGAAAAGAGAAATATTTTATTAAACTGATACGAGGAAACAATTGCTTTGAAAGAGACTATACATTAGTTATTTCCTTGTAATGCAAACAAAATTTCTGACAGTTGTCAGAAATATTGTTCTCAGATTCAGTCTATTGTTTTAAATTGTTTTTTGATGAAAAAACCCATTATTTAGCCTTCCTTTTTATGCAATTTTCTTTCCTTGTTTATGTGTTAAAATGCTAATTGTTTTTGTTTGTTATTCTTGTAGTGAGTCTTTCTAATCTACTGAAGCTACTATTTATACCTGACGTGTATTCCTTGCTCCCTGAATATCTCTCTGCATCAGATTCCAAATGAAGCTTGTTCCTGGAAACACTCCAAATGATTATGGCTGTTTAATATAGCTAAAGCAACAGAGCTCCAATTCTAAAAACTCACTGTGAAATTCTTATTTTAGTTTCTTATGTTTCTAAAAATCTGTTATTCAGAATTTGGATGTGCAGGTGTCCTTATATTCTTATTAAATCGAATAACTGGGTAAGCAGTTCAATATTGTAGGAAGGATACTATGTTAGCAAATGTCAGAACTTGGAACGATTCATGATGTTATACTCTTCATCATTCACTCAGTAGTAATGTTTTCTTCTGCATTTGTTCTGTGTGCAGACAGTGTAGGCACAGCAAATGATCTGCAAAATATAGATTTTCTTTTGTCTTGATTGGTTTCTAGAATGAAAGATTCTTTGAAAAGAAACTTCTAATACTGTACTTGTCAAAGTTGTGTAAAAAATAAAAGACAAAGTTGGAGAGAAAAATAAAACCCCGAGGGACCAGAACGAAACTGAAAATGGATGAATGAGAAGAGAAAATTATATTTTAAAGCACTACACATGTTAGAAGAGAAAAAAAATAAAAAAGAAAACCTCAAAGACTGAAAGCTAGAAAATTGAGTGAAAGAGAAAAATCATTATTTTTATTAAGACAGAAACATAAGATGATGTATGGGTCTTTGCAAGGTTTGTGGATATAGAATCAATCTTTAGGCTAGATCATTGCAAACATTTCTTTGAACATGTATGCAATTGTTTGTTGTGATTCTGAGAAGATAAAAAGAGAGAAAGTGTTTTTGCCTGAAGAACTGGTGAACACGAGTCCAATAGTACATCTGGAACAAACTAGTTCAAATGTATACTTTTTCTGGCCCAAGATGAAACTTGTCTTTCTGTCTGCATATACCCTCAGAGTCTGCAGAAAAGATTCAGCTGAAGAAATTCACATCTAAAAGTATCTCACGAACAAAGAACAAACAAGTGTTGCTAGATTCCAGATTTATCTAATAGCCAGGTGGCTGCTGTTATGTGTGAGATATTCTCTGCAGGCCTTCTGAACCTGAAAATTCCACCCTGAACTTCTAAGAAGAACAATAACCATCATTTGTAAGCCCCATAACACGGGAAACTAAACCATGTAGAATTTATTTCATAAATTGATGTTGGCTTAGAATTCAGTTGTGAATTGAACATATACAACCTAGCTATTAAACTGAAAGACTATGCAGTTGGCTTTAATCAATATTTATATATTCTATAGGTGGATATAATTTCCATCTTCAAAATTATTTTGACAGTGAATAATATATTACGGTCATGCACGTAACCACTTTCCATTTTGAATATTATCACAATACTGTTTAGGGAAACACTCAGAATGAGTACAGGAACCCAGTTTGAGTTATTGGTGGACAAACTAATAAAACTAGGGTGATCATCTGTTCCTGCTTACTTTGTGGAGGAATTTGGCTTTGGAGACATTTACTCTCCTAGAAAAGACAGAGCTGATCAGCAGCTCTTCATTTGCCTCTAACACAAAAACTGACATCTACCTCCAGTTGGATTACAGATTGAGCCCAAATGGAATACTGGCTCTCTCTGAAATAAGACCATTTTTTTTAGTTCTGAACTCAACAGGGTTTTGATGCTGTCACCTTTCACAGGGCGGAAATTCACCTGACTGTGTGTCACTTGCCCATCTACATTCTGAGTTTGGTAGGAGCTGGAAGGTATTGCCTTACACAGAGGTGAAATCGGCTTTGTATTTGTCGAATGAGCTGCCTCATGTGGAAACCAGGCCATGAAGGCAAGATGTCACTAGACATTAAATACTAAGTGATATCATACCTCTCTATTAAATGCAAACCCTTAAATACAAGTAACATATCTGTTTCCTGCACGGGTGGAAACAAGCTAGGGTATTATTCTGAGACTTATGGACAGATAATCTTTCAAACAAACAAATTTCACCTAGACTTCTTGCATTCTGCTTGACTTTTATAACTTTTGTGCAATAGACGTAAGCAAACACCAGCAGATTTTTAAATAAGATTCATCTGGTGACACAGTTTTGTATGTATATGGGTTGCTTTTGTTTCTGTTTTTTTTTTATTTTGCGGGTTTCTTCATTCTAGCCTACTTGTTGATGGGACAGAGTGAGAAGTAGGAAAGGCCTATGTAAACACCCTTCAGCAATACATAAAACATTGGTGTGTTATCAACATAATTTTTAGATTTTCACAAATCTAAAACATCATGCCATACAAGCTACTGTGAAGGGAAGTAACTCTGTCCCAGCCAAAGCTTATACAGATACAAACTCAGGCTTGTGACACATTTACTGGGCTGCTTGTTTTCAGGAATATCTCTAATATACATTAAAGCTTTATTTTGAGCCTGAGAAAATGTTAATCAAACTGATGTATCTCTACTGAACCATATTTAAGTACATAATCAGTGTATCTCGAAGAAAGGATGTGGGCATGAAATTAAAAAAAGGGGAAAGATATTTTGTCTACAGTGTGATGTACATGCTGGACTTTTTTATTGTGTACTTTAATCAGGTTGTTAAATAAGTATATTTCTTGGTTTTAAAATATGACTAGAGAAAATTTTAAATCATCTGGGAGCCTTGTGAAACTTAATTCCTGACTGCTTTTTATTCCTTTCTGTCAAATATTCACTCACCAAGGCAAACAGCGCTGGAGCAGGTGTGTTTCTCAGCAGAGAAGGGCATAACAGCACACAGATGGGGGTTTCCTGAGCCAGGGAAATCCCAGAGGAATGCTGAGACTTGCCAGGAGGCAGCAGCTTGCAAGGACACACAGGAGGAAGAAAATTCCCCTGAAGCCTGAGATGCCCTTGGAGAACTGCTTTGCTGCTCTGCAAACTGAAGAGAAAGACCCATTCCATCAGAAAAATATTAGAGCTGAGTTAGGCAGCTCAATCTGCCCACCCTATAACTGCTACAGCAACTACAAAAAGGTAATGGGTGAAAGGCAGCACTCTTCTGAGAGGCAGGAACCCATTTGCTGGCCTGATGATCTCCAGGGAGGTGTGCTTCTTACCAGGGTCTTGTATGAGGGATGTCACTGAGATGCTACCAAGCCCCTCATCCAGTTCACTGGCTGCTATCCCCTGCTGTTGTTTCATGTGGGCAACAATGATACAGACAGGGACAGTCATGAAGTGCTGGGGTTCAACATCCTTAGGGCAATGAGTAGAGCACAGAGCAAGCTCATTACCCTACACTTCAGAATAACAGATATTGGACTCTTCAGGGACCTGTTCAGTATGATACCATTGGATAGAGTCCTGGAGGGAAGAGAGGTCCAAGAAACTTGGTTAATATTCAGGGATTACATTCTCCAAGCTCAGGAGAGATACATCCCAATAAAGAGGAAGTTAGGCAGAAACACCAGAAGGCATTGCATAGATGAACAATGAGATCCTGGACAAACCCAGACACAGAAAAGAGGCCTTCAGAGGGTGGAGGCAAGGACAGATACCCTGGGGGAAATACAGGGAGGGAGAAATTGTGAAAGCAGTCAGGGATCAGGTTAGGAATACTGAAGCCCTGATAAAATTTAATTGGACCAGGGACATCAAGAGAAATAAGAAAAGCTTCCATGGGTGGGTCAGTGATAAGAGGAAGACTATGGAAAATCTGGACCCTCCAGAAGGAAATGAGAGATCTGGTTACCCAAGATGTGCATAAGGTTCAGGTACTCAATGACTGCTTTGCTTCAGTCTTCACCAGCAAGTGTATACCAGCCACAGTTACCGAGTTGCAGAAGATGAAGTCAGGTATTGGGAGAGTGAAAAACCTCCCACTGAAGGAGAAGACCAGGTCTCAGACCATCTAAGCAACCTGAAGGTACACAAGACCATGAGACACAATGGGATAAAAATGCAGGTCCTAAGGGAACTGCCAGAGGAAGTGACACTGTCTATCTTTATTTGAGAAGTTGTGGCAGTCCAGTAAAATTTCCACTGAATAAAAAAGGGGAAATATAACCATATTTTTAAAAAGTAAAAAAAGGGAAGAACTGAGTGACCACATTCCAGTTAGTCTCATCTTGGACCACTCTTAAGGACTAGCAATATACTAAATAATTTTGTCCAAGAATAGGGATGTCACAATAGGGAACATTTAATTTCTTCTCATTTATAATAAATCAAGAAATAAGCACATATAAAGAAAGTCCAAGAAAAGAACAGAAAAGCCAAAACTCAGTCAAATTTTAAAAATTGAAACATACTGATTGAGTTTCCCTAATGCTGCTAACTTTCTTTAAGCAAGGATGACAAACACCATGGACAGAGGTAATAAGCACATCTGTCTTCTTTTGGTTTCATGGAAACTGAAAGTGTCCCCAGAAACTGGAAGGAAAATATCTCAGAAACACAGAAAGAAAAATGAATTCAAACAAACAAACAAACAAACAAACCAACAAAAAAAACCCCAAAAAACACAAAACCAGAGTAAGGATTAAATTTAGAACATATTTAAAATCACGATAACAACCTCAACCAGCTTACAAAATGTCATTCAGTCATACAACATCTTAGGCTTATAAATGTAAATATAATTACACCAAACATTAGGGTTTTTTAATGCTAACAGCAGCCTTTATAAAAAATTATACCTAAATTCAAGTGCTGCATATCTAAATGAATGTTGGTTTTCACTTGGAAAATGTAGAATAGATTTCAGATTTGATTGTATATATATATTATAAAAAAATCTCATTCCTGTGTATAAGTGTTCACAGGAGAGTCCCATAATTGCTGCCAGGCTTTTCCAAACCCAAGAAAGAACTGATTTGGCTCAGCATAGCCTGAAGGTTAGAAACCACTGCTCTAGGCAAAAGACAGGACGGCTGTTCATCTCTTAGCTTAGCCTGTGTGCGTGCATGCATGCAGCAGTCTGCACTGTTTTTAGCTGTGAGAAAAGAAAAACAGAAAATTTCCAGATATTTATTTTTAGTCCAATACTTGAGGGTTAGTTTCTAGGTTTAAAATTATTCAAAATAATTCTTGTTTGTGAAAGAGGGAAAAATTGGGCTAGATATGTATAAATTTGCCCTCATCTGAATTCCAGTTTCCAGCAGATTTATATTTATATTAATATAATAAATTATTTTTAAAACTTCATAGAAAAATTTCCAATGTTCTTTATTTCTAGTGACCTGATTTTAACTTTGCAAATTGGCTGGTCGATATAATTATAAAATTAAGATATACAGAAACTTTAGAGTGAACTCCTTGGGTGAAATCTCAGTAAAGGCTACTATTTATATATAGTAAGTCATAGTAGTCAGCAATATGATGAAGGAAAACAGTATCTGTTTCATTTTTGAATGGACAAAGTTGTCCTTCTTGCAAATGCTTAGGAAATTTTTCAGTAAAAGTGGTGAATTTATGCAAATATTTCACAAGCCAGTGAGAAACTTGTGCACCTAGTTATGTTTTCAAATTTCTGCCAAGAGGTGAAGAAAACAATAAAAGAAGATAGAATGACATTGGGAGAGAAAGTTGCTGGTAAGACTTAGACCTTTATCCCTTGAATAAACAAAGGAGTTAAAGAAATCTGTAAAAGAAAGTTGCGCAGTGATGGGAAAGGTTGTGGTTCCTTTGCTTAGTTTTCTTTTTCACTGATTTATTTTTGCTTTTATATTTTCCTATGTATCAGTTGAATTCAAATGAATTTTTAGCTTAGTTTCAACTACCAGGTTAACTTGAGTGGAAAAGGTGAATCTGTCCCATTTTTGATGGAAATAGAGCATGCTGACTAACCTCAGCAAGAAATAAATGTCTTTTCACAGTAAAAGAAAAAAAAAAATTGATCATAATTTTAGAAATAGCCACTGTTAAGAATTAATTATAACAACCTTTGATTACATACACATCTATCAAACATTCTTGTAAGACATCATTGTACAAAAACACTGGTTTTAATTTGGATGTATTATTGATTTTTGTGTGCTTGTCCTTTCTATATGTTCAAGAGGAAAAAATATGTTATTTCATTTGCAAGGTCTGGATTCTTAAAGTGAAAGGAGACGATTCTGTCTTAATTCTTAATAAACATTAACGGTTTATGTATCCTTATTTTTTCTTAATTAGGACTCTTATCTGATAATATGTACAGTAATTACATTCATTAAACTGCCTTTGGTAATCCTTGCTTCCTGTAAATTAGAAGGAATGCATTGCTTTTTTTGTCTATTCACCCTCTGGAAAAAGAGAAATCGGTTTTAAAAGTAGTTTGTCTGATTATTTAAATAAAAGGAATAAAACTACACATATTCTTCATTATGATACACAGCATTTCTTCAAGTGAAACTATTCTGCTTTCAGAAAAAGGAATTGTAACAGACATTTTGTCTCCTTTTTACACAAATAATAGGCCTGATGTCTGCCTATTTACTTACTAATTTTTAGTCTATTTGCATTCTCTATATCTGAGCCACGCAACAGAGTGAGACTTCAGCAATTTCTTCCTCCAGACACATCTACTCAATCTGAACATAGGTAAGTAATAGATCTGAGGTTTCTAAGTCTTTTGACATTTTAAATATCACAAATTGTACCTCCTAACTCTTTTACCAGATGTGGAAGTTCATAAATTGGTGTAACATTTGATCACTATAATTACGTGTAGGAAATTTTTATTGTAACATTGACAATGGGTAGTTTTTGATGACCTATGTTTTAAACCGTTTTGGTTTTTTTTCATTCAGGAAAAATTTTAAAAATTCAGCTCATTACTCATGACTATTTCTCCAAACAAGAAGATTTACATTTTTTTAATATTTATATCTCTGATAAAAATCTCCACCTCCTAATATAGTTTTGTTTCTTTGACTAATCTGTTTTTCACTTCTATAGGCACTCTTTTCATCAGCTATAAAAAAAGAATAGGAAAGAAGCCTACACAGAAAAACTGTAAATCTAGGTAACACGCTATTTTTTTATGTGTTTGTGACAAGCTCTGTTTGACTACAGAAAACTAAATTCTACTGAAATAAATTAGAGGGGTTTTTTTTTAATCCTAATAAGGATAAAATAATACACCCAGAAATATGGACCTGTACTTATTTTTTTTTTTCTGTGCTGCCCTTACTGCCTTATGTTATTGACTTTTGTTTTCATACAAATAACTTGCCACAAGAAAAGCAAAAGGCATAACCAAACACTCATCCTCTTCTCTTCCTAATCTAAATTGTCCTTGCTTTTGTCACATACACTCAGTCCCACCTTGGTGACATGGCAACAGATGGTGGAGGGGGCTGAGGCCTTAGCACAAAAATTTCCTTCTGCTACTTCTTGCTTCTTGTTTTCCTCACCTGCTCTTTATTTCCTTCTGCTCCTCTGCTCCAATGAGGATCATCCATGGGCTGCAATCCCTCAGGGATGCAGGAATAGCACAAGGTGGCTCACATCCTCCTTCCTTGCAGAATTCCCTGCAGCCCTTGCTATTGAAACCCCTTATTTTATGTTGAATACAACATTGTTGGCTATTTTCAGTTGCATAATAGCTGGTGAAACCCAATCACATCATTCTTTTGGGAGAAAAGGGAGACCACAAGCTAGTTCTTTATTTTGTTATGGAACGCTGATGCTTTGAAAATATAATTAATCAAACTTCTCATGCAAAACCTATTTGTTAGGTTTAGTTGAAAACTCTTTAAATCATCTGTTTTCTGACATAAAATATTGTAGACAGTTTCTAAACATATATTTTCCCTTCATACTATAGGCTACTGAAATTCTAGGAAAATATTTCTATATCTATCACCCTTAAACAACATGAAAAAAAATTGCATAGAATGTTTATGTGTGTGAACATATACCTCTTCTTACAATCATCTGCTTAATATTAGAGAGAAAAAAATTATTTCTATGTTTTTTGAGGTCTATAAGTACTTGTAAGGAAGCCATGAAGAAGCAGGCATGCATTTTACTTAAGGTGTGGGACTCTTAAAACCACACAAGGAATGTGGTTAGACTAATTGAAACCACTGACAGCATGGGGTAGTGGATTAAAATCGAGCAGCTAAAGCTATTGCTGCCCTTAACACTCCTCCATGCCCTCCTGACTAGTGCTGCCTCTCCAGAGGGATGGATCCCTGATTTGCTCATTAATAAGTAGAACCACCACAGCCTTCATCCTTTATCTTATGTTAAAATTACTCCAGTTTTGTTTAACTTCTGTATGAGAGAGTCATGGGGTGATGCTGGATCTCATTTGTAAGTGTATCAAATATACTTACCTCAGGACAGCTCTGTAAATCATTGGGATGGGAAAGATGACTGGAGGTGGTAGGAGCTGCAGCTTATCTGTTATGTCTGTTAGAGCCCTGAGAGGAGGAATATCTTCTTTGATGACTCTAGTTCCCTCCATCTTTCTTCCATGTTCTTAATTTTTCTATTTACCACACAGTGCTGCTCTTATTTTGTCTGGATCTTTGTAATTGATTTTTTTTTTTTTTGCTGTTTGTGAGGTGTTTAGCACTTTCTGGTTGGTCAAAACAGAAAATAATTGAAATGTAAAACAATTAGAAATTAATAATGTTTCTGTGGTGGCAGACCTGAATTTAATTCACAATGTTAACAGTGATAAGTTACCAAGATAAGACCGAAAAATAATTCAGTATATTGTTATGAATGAACAGGGGATTTAATTTGTAAGAAAATTAACTAATACACATCTTAATTTCATATGATGGCTCACACAAGTTATAATCACAGTCTCCCTCAGATGCATTTTGTACTTGCAAGGACGTTATGCCATTTTACCAGTCCACCATAAACAGGACACCGAGCTTAGATTGCTGGGCTGGATATAATATTAGTAACATTTCCAACACAGAACTTCACTTTGTTAAAACATGAACAGACAGAATAGAATCACCCTGGTTCTCAAAAGAAAGTACAGACTGCATTTATAAAATGCCATGTAATTCCTACTCAGAGCCACTCATGAACAGTAAGGGCAATTTAATTATCTAAATAGTAATTAGGAAATTAAATGGAGTTGAAAGCTTACAATCCTTTGAGGCCTGGGGCTGGCAAATATGGAAAAAAAGTCAGACTTCTTCCTGATCATATCTTAAGGGGTATGTGGAAACATAAAACTTCAGAAGAAAGGCTTTTTTTTTTCTCCCTTAAGATAATTAAGGGTGAATATTTTACATCTCATGGAATGAAAAAAAGCTTATATGTTCTATATAAGTATAGGAAAATTCAGAGACTGAAGCTAGTAAAAGGGACTTCAGATTTTATAATCATAAGCAAATGCCAAAATATGGTTAAAAAACACCTCTAACTCCAGCTCCCTAAAAAACCAGTCACTTCACTTATCCCACGAACTGTACATTGAACCATCTAAACTTGAATAATATCTATTTTCATAAAAGGAAGTAAAGAAGAATCCTGTTTAGGAATAATCTTAAATAGGACAGAAGACTGTAAGGCAGCTGGATTCACAATAAATATTACTATGAAAATGTTCTCAAGATTATGGCACACCAGAAGCCTTTAATTAATATGGAACACTTTGTCTGCAATATATAGAAACAGAAATGTGATTTTGAAATTTCATTAACCACAAATAATTTTAATAAAGAAGGCTATTGTTTGTGACAGTCATAGCATAGTTCAACAACTATTAATGAAGATTATTGAACTACTTACTAAATAGTGCTTATTCACCAACCAGTAATTTAAATGCAGTAGTTATTTTATAATACAAACCTGTATCAATAATTTAAAATTCTTCTAACATGATTCCTACTGCAGTGCTACAATTAGATCTAATATTCAAATATGTGCTTCAGCACAATTGCACCATTGAAAAAAGGCATCTGTGTGATGCCTTTTGAGAAAGGTCATCTATTTCCATTGCCAAAATTTTTAGTACTGAGACAAAGGTGATCTCAATACATAACTTAAAGCTAATGTATCTTAATTAATGAAATAAAAAGGAGCCACTTGGTGCATCCTCTACACCAAGGACTATTTAAAGGTCTCAGTCATCTTCAGGACAAGCCAGTGCTCTTGAATGCTGAGTGGGAGTTGCTGAAGCTAGTACCAGGAAATTTTAAGTTTTCTGCACTGTGCATTTTGGAGTCTTCACTGGGTTTCTGACAGCTGATTTTGGATGGAGAAACATAAATGTTAAGGATTCATGATTCCTAATGTGTGCAGAGTGAAGAAGCAGTAGCTGAAATGACAACAGCTTTTTGGTATTGCAGTCTAGTAACAAAACACACCCCTGATCACAGCTGAGAAAATTTTAATTTCTTCTCTACTTCCATGTCTCTTATATCTCAAGCAGGTAAATTATGAATGTTAAACTCTAGCAGACCCATTCTCTAATATCACTCTAAAAGCTAGATTTGACAGTGCAGAACAGAACTCTATCAAACAGTCCCTCTACTGGGTGCAAGTGGCAAAGTTGTGGTGGCAGGACTGGAGGTATGTGCTTGTAGATGCCTCTGTAAGATGAGGTCAGGGGCTGCACCATGCTTGTTCCTGTCTGTTACAAACAGAATGGACTCAGGACATAACTGAGTCTGTCAGTGAAGTTGCTGGTTCTTCTGGAAATCATATTTAAGAAAGAACAAAATTCCACACAGAGACTTAGCAGTGACAAAAAAACACAAAGAAACAAAAAAATCAAAAACCAAAACCACAAACAAACAGACTCCCAAAAAAGAAAAAAAACCACCAAAAACACAACACAAAAAATACATAAATTACATAATATACATAATAAAATTACATTATATAAATTAAGATATCATAAAATATGTACAAACCTATGTAAAAATCCATATTTGCAGAGTGCCATAAGTAGTTGTTAATCAAGGAATTATTTATTTGGGGTTATTCAAGAGTTTGCATTTGGAGAAGAAGTGCAGAAGGAAGATACTGTTTCATTCAGTACCTGAAAGGTAAAACAAAGAGTAGGATTATTAAGCTTTCAAATTGCAACAGTCTAGGGAGAAGAACACACAATAGCTGGTTTCAAAGCTTCTCATAATGATTTTTAAACAGTCTTGGCCTGGAGAGGTCCCACTTGACTGGAAGGTCATGAATGTTGTCCCAGTTTTCAAGAAGGGGAAGAAGGAGGACCCCAGAAACTACAGGCCTGCCAGTCTCACTTCAGTGCTCAGTATAGTTATGGAGATTTTTTAGGGGGAGTTTTGAAAAACACCTAAAAGACAACACAGTCGTTAGCCACAGCCTGCATGGCTTTGTGAGCCTTACTAAAATCCAGAAAAACTTCATCCACTGCCTTCCCTCCGTCCACTAGGCAGGTAGTCTTATCACAGAAGGATATCAAGATATCAAACAGGACTTATCATTTGTGATAGGGTCATGTTTACTGGCCCTGTTGGTTCCACTGTTCTTTAAATATCTTTCAATAATAGCCAGTGCAATTTTCTCTGTAATTTTTCCAGGAACTGAGACTAGACTGCCAGGTCTGTAGTTCCCTGTGCCCTTTTTGGAGATTGAAATAACATTGGCTAGCCTCCAGTCAGCAGGAACCTGCACAGACTCTCAAGGCCTTTGGTAAGTGATCAATACAGGTTCTGCTCTAACATTCTCTAGCTCCCTCAGCACCCTGTGGTGAATCCCATCAGGCCTTGTGGACTTGTGATCCTCCAGTTGATAAAGCTGGTTCTCACTGTTCTCACACTTGTAGTCCATTACTTAGGTGACTGAGAAGCCCAAGGCTTCTCAATATTGCTAAAGACAGAGGCAAAAAATTCATTGAATAACTCCACTTCTTATCATCCTTATTAATCAGATGACCATTTTCATTTTCATTTAGATCTCTTCTTGCTATCAGGAACTAGTTTAAGAAGCCCTTGTTTTCTGATACAACAGTGCCCAGTGTTATGAACTGGCTTAATCACAGAGGAGTAAAGAGAATTAACTCTGTGAGTAAAACAGAAAGAACTTTGAAGGTTCAAAATATTCCCAAAAAATGAGATAAAAATCAAATGAGATTAAATCTTGATGCCAAAAATTTGATATATTTTTATTTAACAGTAAAAGAGACAAAGAGAAAGAGAGAAGTAGAGAAAAGTTAGAAAAATCTAAAGTTACTTTAAAAAGCATTATCTGCCTTCTCTGATCCCAGGAGCAGTTTGGGTGGAGTGCAGCAGCCCATCCTCCGAGATGCAGGAGCAGTACCCGGTCATTGCAGCTGAACCTCAGTCCGCTTGCGCTGCTCTCAGCACAGGGTGCCAGGGCAGGGTAGGGTTCCACAACTCACTGGTGACCCCAGTCCAAGGATGCAGGACTGGGGAGTTCTCCCCATGCAGGTGATACCAACTCCTGGAGGCCTCAGGGTGTCTTGCAGCAGATGATGGTGGTGATGGGGGGAAGGCAGAGGTGGGGGATTCTGCTCCTCGTTTTCCCCTCCAAACTTTGTACCAGTTTTGCCTTGAGCTGGCCTACTCACATCCCAGACAAAGTTTTCAGGTGTTCAAGAGTGATTATGATAAGCAGACATAATGATGAAGCACTTTTTGAAGCTGTTCTCTTATTATCATGTTCTTACAGTCAGTTCTAACTCTAAATGAGCTTTGGCCTTTCATATCTTCTCCCTGAATATAAGAACCATGATACTCTAACCTTCCCCCAAAGCCTGATCTCCCTTCTAGAAATCATACAATTTCTTTTTCCACTTGAGCTCCACAAGGAGTTCCTTGTTTAGCTCTGCTGCTCTATTTTTCTTGCTGGATTTATGACACCATAACATTGCCTTTGCTCTAATTTCTGAAAGTAGACATAAATGCTATCAAACAATCAAACCTATCCTGTATATATGGTGCAACACCATTGTTGAGGAGGTGTTAGAAATGAGTAAACAAAAGGCACCTGTTAGTTATTGCTCACCTAACAACATAAAAATTATTTTTCTGTTCTATTAGTCACTGGTAAGAAATCAGTAGGTACCTTATTTCAAGTTCAAGACACACAATATTTAAAGATCAGTAAAAAACTCCCATGAGTGTCATTTAAAAGAGCTGAAGGTAAGGAAACCAGAGAGGTGAGATGGTGAAGTATTTCCCAGTTTACCACTTCCCTGAGTATAAGTTATAGCCATTATAATCAAAGAGTCTGGAGGCAGAAGTAGCAATTAAAACTTTTTTTCAGGGTTTTTTTTTTTTCCTCTTAGTTTTCAGTGAACAAATCTGTGAAAAGTACTAAACCTTTTTTGGTTTGGTCACAGAAGATAATGTTTGTTCTGCAAGCAGAATAGAACATCACAAAATAATAGGCCACACAATTAAATCATGAAATTGTAAATTCCAGAGAGACAAGGAGGTAATGTTGTGCCAGATTTTGTCTCAATGTATTATAGTCATCTAAAAGTCCAAGTTAAAAAATGATTAACTGATTCACCCTCCAGGCACAGCAGATGGAAACACTCTGATCCTGATTTGTTGCCTAGAAGACAGCTGATGACTTTGTTTTCTTGACTAATTTTGTGGTTTTATTACACACTGACATGGTCAACTTTTGAAGCTTCATTTGTTCTATTCTGAAAACTTTTTTGATTGCTGAAAATAATCTTTTTTTCTTTAGCAGTTTGGTAATTGAGGTTGCCAGACATAGCTGTGCTTCCTCTTACACTTACAAGCACCATACCTTAACTATATTTGTACTTACTCAGAAGTATAGACATATTTATTGTTATGTCTGAACACTAGACTTTGTTTTAAAAAGTGATAGAACATTTAAGCTCAGATTCCAAATGAGCACATCACTTACCTAATTGTCTTCTGCCTAGAGCTTTTTATTGACCAAGTGTGCATGAAGGCTCAAACTTGAAATGTAACTTCACTGAATCTTGGTTTCAGGTTTTCTATTGCTTTAAAATTTCTTTTTTTTTAATCGGGAAATAAAAAAAGGTAAAACCCTAACCAATTAATAAAACTCAAAAGCCTAAATCCAGTTTCTTTGTTTCAATTAATGCTAACAAACTATGTGGATTAATGCATTTTTCCCAAATGAAAGTTTTTACAATCCAGCTTTTATCTAACTTCCTGTCAAAATCTCTTCACTATCCTACAGGCAGGTGCCCAGGTTAGATCAGTCCCGTCTTAAGCTCAGCATCCTCAGAAAAGCCAGGGTAACTGTGTTTTCTCCCGTTATCCGTTTTAGAATATTGCTAGCATCTGCTCCTTTGGAAAAGTATATGGATTTTGATAACATTTAGCTCTATTTTCAGGTTATAAATGTGCTGGCATGTCTGTCATCATTCATGGAGCAGTGACTGTTGGCAAAAATAAGTGGAGGAGAGACAGTACAATATAATTCTGATACAAAGGACTGAAGAGGAATTAATGGCACCTAAAGCTTCAAATTAAATGGCTCAAAATGAGGTATTAACATAAAATGCTGCCTCTGCTAATTTCTCAGAACAAGCTGCAATTGCAGCTGTTTCTAACTGTCAGGTGGAACTGATATCATGTCTTTGTGGGAAGAATGCCTGTTGTACAGGCATGATGGTGTGTATCAAGAAAAATGGTCCTGGGTCTCCCAGGTCCAAAACTAAGTTCTAAGTGTTCAAACTGTTAGTCTGAATGTCAAAAACCTGGTGAAGACAGGAACAAATGGGTGTGGAGTGGAGGTGGGGGAAAGTAGAACCTACTCAGCACAATTAAGAATTTTTTTTTCAGTATGAAAAAAGTTACAGGGTTGTCTGAGGATAAACCAAATAAATGTTTTTCTGGAAGGATCAAGGAAAGAGAAAATAAAGATTTTCAGTGAAAGTAAAAATAATTTTCTCATACAAAATCAGGCAGATGATGCTATATTCAAAATCATATGTGCAAAATGGAATATGAAGAATTAATTCAAAATCTAATCAAAATGCATCAGTTTATCAGTTACAGCAATACTGATACTCATAGCCTAAATGAATATAGAAAAGCCACATAAGTAAAATTGTTATACATTACATTACCACTAACAGCCCTTTTTCTGTGGTGTTAAGCTCACCTCCCCAGTGTTTCTTTACATCTTCATCAAACTGATTGGAAATGGAGGTTTTGTGACAAGTCAAAATGTGTTCCTTCTTGTCATTGGTTTCCCAGTTACTCAGGGAAATTTTTGATCTTCCTTGTGTGGTGCTCAAGGTTAAACTTTCTGGTAATGACCAGTGATGGATGGCAGTGATTTGTGTTTATAATTTGAGATCTTTGTCTGGTGTCTGCACTCTTCCACAGTATATTTTGTTATAAAATCACACCTATGGTCTTCTAGAGCACATTTTATTCTGAGATCACAGACAGTTCAATCCAGTCAGAACAATTACTTGTTGTTTTTTTCAACAAGGTAAAACTAAAATACATTTTGCAGCTAACTGAGAGTAAAAACTAATTAAAATCAGCTGAGGACAAGACAAGCTAAAAGAAGTCCTGAACCTGTGCTGTCAGGTCAGCATAAAACCTGTGAGCCAGATGGGGCTGCACAGGCAATTGTGATAACTTAAGCTGAAAGAAACTTGGTATACCCAAAAATATGGGGTAAAATTATGTTTTCCAGTCTTCAAGCATGAGATCTGTAGAACTTGCCTGTGTTTCATGAGTAGAATAAATAAGTGTCTAATGAAAAATTGTTTGACCAAGGATTTAGGCTAGTAGGATCAAAATAATTAATGGAATTAATTTCAGAATGTCACCTGAATACAACTTGCTGTTCAAAATGAGGTCAAATATGAGGTCAGACAAAGCCAGTTGGGATTTTATCCACTTTAGAATACAATATACAGAATGGGATATATAAAATCTTAGAGCCATTAGGGTAGAAGGTATCTAAAATATTTACAATGAATTACCCTTTGAAAGTGTCTGTCTTTCATGATTATATAAGAGCCTTAGGTCATAACTGAGTCTAGATGCCTGACTTTTCCACATCTTAAAATGTGCACCAACTTCTGCAGATACTTTTTTTGTCTTCTTATTAAGCACTTCATGTCTTCTGAAAAACAATTTGTTAAATCAGTTTTTCCCAAAACCAATTTTTCTCATTCTCACCTATATCACAGAAGTACAGATCTTCTTGGCTTGCTCCCACATGCTCCATATGCATCAAGCTCATCATTCAATTGCTCCACAATTGGCTTTTTCATTCACTTCTAATTTCTAATCAGAATACAAATGTCCCCTCCATCCCTGGGCATCACCACACCATTTAATTTAATATCAAAATTTGCCTTTTCCCTTATCTAGGCTGTTTTTTGCATTATCACTAAAACCCAATTTAAAAGATACTGTTCTTGTGTAACATGTCAAAAATCCAGAAGTATGTGGAATTTCTCTCAAGTGAACCTTTCCAGAAAATCTTGAAGAAATAGCACCAAGCCTTTATGGTGTACATCAGATTTTCTTCCATTGGGAGGATTATCTGAGGTTCTTAAATGACAAAGAGCTTGCAGGACAGAAACTCAGTAATTTATTTTTTTTCCTAGTCTTGCATAATAAGTTTGTTCATTTACCACTTAAATCCAAAAACAGAAAATAATTTTTATTTTTAAAATGGACATTTAAGTGATAGCAGCAATAGTAAGAGCACTAGCACACAGTAGTTTACTTGTGCAGGCTAAATATCAACTGTGAGAAGCACAAAACCCAGATTTTTTAAACAATTTTCAAGAGCCACAGACAGCTAATCTTGACAGATAAAAAGTACTCAGCACTATCCACAGTGTACTTACTGAAAAACATTACAGAAAATTGAAGACTCAGTTTCACTGCTGTTCCAGAAGAGACAAAATAACATTTAATGATTTCTCATGCTCCTGTGAAATATAACTCGACTATTGATTATTCTGGGACAAGCAGATTTCTTCACAGAATAGATCATGGTTCAGTGGTGCATCAGATAAATAGAAGAATAGATTTAAACAATAATGCTTTGCTTATTTCTACAGTATTTTCTGCTTAATCAAGGTGCTTTTTTAATTTTTACTTTTCCTGAATAAATTGTTGAGACAATGTAAAACACACAGTAACTACAAACAGATTATTCCCCAGATGAATCTCATGACCTGCATAACTTAGTTATGCATGATGGTTTGACCTTGAACAGTAGCTAAAAACCCAGCATGCCTTTCACTCACTCACTCACTCACTCACTCACTCACTCACTCACTCACCCCAACCTGGGAAGAAAAATAGAAAGAATGAGAACAGACTCATGCATCAAGGTAATGCCAGTTTAATCACACACACACACACACAAAAATAAAAAATAAAAAATAAAAAACAAAAAAACAAACAAACAAAAAAAAAAACCACCAGTAAAATATGGAATTAATTTACTAAAAATTAAAGCAATTGCTTACCCATTTCAAGGAAAGCAGGCCTTTAGCACATGTTGTTTGGAAAGACAAACACCATCCCAAACACATTAATTCCTCCCCTCCTTCTTCCTTCATTCCATCAGCTTTTACTGCTTAACATGTTATGATATGGCACCGACTATTCCTTTGGTCAGCTCAGGTCAGCTGTGCTGGCTGTGTCCCATCTCAGTCTCTTGCTGACATCCAGTCAACTCACTTTGTGGGGTTGGAGTGTGGGGGGGAGAGAGACAGAGGAAATCTTGATGATATGCAAGTTCTATTAAGCAGTAGCCAAAACTATGGTGTACTATCAGACTTGAACAGGGGATATTATTTGAATTTATTACTAAAAAAATCAGAGCAGGATAATGAGAAGTAAAAGAAACCTCAAAAACACCTTCTCCCCATCTCTCTCTCCTTCCTGAGCAATACTTGCTCCCCTAGGAGCTCAAGAAAACAGGGAATGTGGGTTACAGTCAGTTCATCATAAGTTACTTCTTCCCTCTGTTCAGGGAGAGGAGTCCTGCTGCACTATGTTATCTCTCCTACGGGAGACACTTCTCCACCATCTTCTCCACTCTGTACTCATCCCACAGGCAGCAGCTCTCCATGAACTGCTGCAGGGTGAGTCACTCTTCCACAGGGTGCAGTTCTTCAGACACATTCTGCTCCTCTGACCTGGGTGTCTGCAGAGTTATTCCTCTCACTTATTTCCACTCTGCTCCTCTCTGGCTGCAATTATATTTGTGCAATAATTTTTATTCTCCTCTTAAATATGTTATCACAGAGTTTTTTACCAACTTTTCTAATTGGCCCAATTTTGTCCAGCAGAATACCTGTCTTGGATCTGACTGGTATTGGCTCTGCTGGACATGGATGACACTGCTAGCAGCTTCTCACAGAAGACACATCTACCTGCTACCAAAACCTGGCTACACAAACCCAATACACATGGCACCATGCAGATAACTGTAAAGGGAGTTAACTTCGTGGCTTCATCCCATCCAGAACCAGAAGACATGTTTACAGTGAACAGTCAATAACAGAATGGAATGATAAACCGTTAGGCATTTTTCTTCCACATCTGCATTCAGAACACTTGTTTTCTAATCAAATATGTTCATCTAAATCTATCTTAAGAAACACAAATTCCTTCTCATCTTGTAGAAACATTAAAACCATCATTAGATAATGAGAACATCTATAACTTTATTCAGCAATAATTTCTCAAGGCTATGTTCTTTGCACCCTTAAGCATGTATTAGTCTTGAAGTCTGAAAAAAAAGTCATATAATACAGTTACAAGATAGTTCATGAAAGTTACTCTGATTTTTGTTTTGTCTCCAGTATCTTATTGACTTGAACATTATAAAGGCAAAATATTACGTACACTGTTTTTTCTGCCACTTGTAATCCTGCATACCCTGCTTAAATAGCAACAGGGGATAGAAATAGCATATTAATTATTTTTAAAATATTTTCAAATGTTTTTTGATATTAATAGAGATTTCTATGTATATAGTGACAGCTCTCTAATCATTTGTACATCTGAAATACCTATAGCACTAGTAGAAAACACTTTCAAGATGTAAACTGAATTTGGTCCATAGTGATCACTGCACTTCATCTCTTGTCAAGGCATGTAACAAGTGTAATATTTATGTATTGTATTTTATTTACATCTCACAAGGAATCAAAACCACATGACTTCATTTATAATTATATATATCCATTCAGATAATCCTCATGCTAAGAGTTGCAAAATTTTAAAGTTGTATGCTGGACTATGTAGTTTCTCAAGACCAATGACCTGCTTTTAATTAATTTAAAAATACAACTACATTGAAGTAATTCTAGCCTTCAACAGTAAAGAATTGATTGGGACATAAATTCAATGTCAATTGCAATGACAAGCTTGATCCTTTGTTGGATTTGGACCTAATCCTCCTATGGCATATCTAAGATGTTCAGCATCTTACATATCATATATATGAAATACTGTCATTAATGGGTGTCTTGACTCAGTAATAATGGCAGGATGATATCATTAAGATTTTGTGGCTAAAATTACTTGAAACCAGAGTATACAAACCAAATAATTATTTTAATTTCTGGTAAAGCTTTAAAACAAAAGTTCAGATTAAATTTTGATTCAAAAGACTTTCACAATTTTGGATGTGAAGGGCAACAGATCTCAGAATAAAAATAAAGGTTTAATTCAAGATATATTTTTAAAAACTTATGGTTTAAATTATTTGATAGTTCAATTTTAGTTTGACTTCCTGCCAAAGAGAATTGTTAATAATCTTTAAACATTTAAAAGTTTTTCACCAAGATGTATATGAAGTATAAGGATGTGCAGTGTCCCTGGAGCTCCTTCTCTGAAGATGTTCAGTCCGGGACATAATGCTCAGTTATGCTCAGTTACATGCTCTAGGGAACCCTGCTTGTCAAAGAGATTTGACTAAGTGATTCTCCAGCTGTCCCTTCCAGACTTACCCATTTTGGAATTCTGTGTTTCTGTGATTGTCCCTTTCTTGTATTCTAAGGTCCAGAACTAGATGGAGAACTCAATTTCTGTGATCTCAGAAATGTTTAGCAGAGGGCAATAGGTACTCCACTCAGCTTCCTGGCTGTGAAAGTAAAGCCAGAAACTGCTAGTTTATGCTCAACTTTTCAAAACCCAAAGAAAATAAGGAGAAACATTATATTAATAAAACTTTGATTTTGTTTTCATTTTTATTTAAAATTAAACAAACTAACAACACACACAACACAAACAAATGAAAGTCAAACAAACCAAAGCAACTTATGCCAACAGAGTTCAAGACTTATGATATTTTGGGTAAAGCCAAGGTTTCAAAATCCTTAATAATTACCTAGGGCCATCTGTCTTAGTTGTTGAAGATACGGTAAGTTGGCAGCTCTCAGCACAAATTCTCATTGAGATGATGGTTTTGCTTGATTGACTGTTTTGATTCACCAGTTTAAGAGAGACATTGAACAACTGGAGAGGGTCCAGCAAAGGGCTGCCAATATGATTAGATGGTTGAATGATTTGGCACAAGAAGAAAGATTGAAGAAATTGGGTTTATTCAGCCTAGAATAGAGAAGGCTCAGAGGGGAACTCCTAATCACAGTCTCTGAGTAGCTAAAAGTGAATTACAGAGAACTTATAGAGGTTGTCTTCTCACTAGGCTGCCAGGTGACAGGACAAGAGGTGACAGGCACAAGTTGCTTCAGGGGAAATTCTGCCTAAATAAAAGAAAGAAATTCCTCATTATGAGAAGATTCAAACACTAGATAAGGTTGCAAACAGACGAAGAAGAATTTGTCACTGGAGAAGTTCAAGATTCATTTTGACGAGGGACCTAGATTGATGTCTTAAATTTTAGCTTTCATATTTTCCAGATTTTGTACTGCATTAGCATATAATTCTGAACTTCATATAAAGTGTTAGCAAGCTCTCTTCACATTTTCATTAGACAAAACAGTCCTTTTCCAGCCAAAGAACCAAGGACACTGTTTTAGCTTCAGACCCAAAAAGTATAAACAGCAGTGAATTGAGGAGAGCAATATGGGAGAATGGGACTTCACAACCTGAAGCTGTAATTGGACAATTAACCCCAGTATGGAAATGGACCAAAACTTATAAAAGTATGAGAACAGGTGACTTGTTGTCCATCTTGGATGTAGCCTCAGCCAAGTTCTTGTACTGCCCAAAGTGTATCCTTTGAAGGCTTTTTAATAAATACCTATTTTACTCCTCTAACACTGTCTAGCCTCTGTTATAGGTAGCTTCTTGAGGCATCAAGATCAGCTTGGCTCTGCTTTACAAGAGGTTTGGAACCAGAGGACTTGCAGAACTCTCTTACAATCTATATTTTCTCATGACTCTGTGATGTATATATATGATGAGAGTTTTATGCATAAACAGAAAACAGCTCTGCGAAAGATTTTATAGATTATTTCAAAAATTATTTTCTCTTACTGCTTGAAAAATTAAAAACTTGTCTCCACATAACTTTTAATGCCAAGTTACTGTTAATATAAATCACAGCAAAAGTAACTCAAACAATACAGTGATAATATTTTTGTTTATTAAGCTGGTCTAGAAGGAAAAAAATAAATGTTTGTGAAGTTATAATTCAGTTTCCCATGCTCTGGCTGGTGAGACCAGTAGCCTGGAGTTAGAAGGTAGGGAAGCCAAGACACTGCAATAACTTTCTAGGGAAGAGGGCATTGAAAAGCAGATGGGAAAAGGGATACAAGTTCTTAGCCTCTGGAGGCAAATCCAATCTAATGTGAAGGAAAGGTATTCTTCAAGGAAGGTTCTATATGCTAGCCAAGCAAGTGGACTCCAATAGAGAAAGGTATCCAATAGCTGAGGGAATTAGCAGAATCAAAGAATCACAGAATCAGAGAATCTATCACAGAATGAGTAGGAATGGAAGTAACCATAGTGGGTCATCTGGTCCAGCCTCTCTGCTGAAGCAGGGTCATCCTAGAACAGAGAATTGCATCCAGACAGTTATTAAATATCTCCAGAGAAGGAGACTCAACAATCTCTCTGGGCCACCTGTGTTAGTGTTCAGTCATCCACACAGTAAAGTTCTTCCTCATGTTCAGGTGGAATTCACTCCATGAACTCCATGTCTCTCTTGTCCTGAGGAACCTAGAACTGGACCCAGAATTCCAGATGTGGGCTCACTATGGCTGAATAGAAGGTCAGGATCCCTCAACCTGTTGGCAATGTTCTTCCTAATGCATCCCAGGACACCACTGGCCATCTTGGCCACGATGGCACTGCTGGGTCATGGGCAGCTTGTTGTTCATCAGGACTCCCAGATCCTTTTCCATAGAGTTGTTCCAGCAGGTTGTCCCCCAGCCGGTACTGGTTCCTGCGAGTTCGTACAGGACCCTGCATTTGCATTTGTTGCAGACAGTTCTCTTCCCATCTCTAAATCTATCAAGGTTCTTCTGAAGAGCTGCACAGTCATTGTGACCTTTTCCATCACTGGGGCTCTGTAGCTAGGTCGATGGATATACCTTACTAAGCTAGATAACAGTAGAAAATAGAATTATGAACCATCTGATGATTATGACATAATGGGGATGTCTAATATAATAGTGAGGGTTCCTCAAAGAACAGTCATGTCATAATATTCTAGATAAAATTTTGAGAATATAAATTCTATTATCTACTATTTTGTTGATAATCCTGGGAGGAATAAAAGCTATGGTTACGTAAGAAACTATAACTCAAGCAACTGAACAAGACAAAGCATCAGTATTTGATCTCCTTTCTGTAAAGTGCACTTCTGACAGCCCTGCAGATCCCTGGATCTTCCTTCTGGCCCTTCTTTTAGATGGGTAACACATTTGCTAACTTCCAGTCAACTGGAACCCACCCATTTACCCAGGACTGCTGATAAATGATTGCAAGTGGCTTGATGAGCTCTTCTGCCAGCTCTCTCAGTACCCTTGGGTAGATTCCACCCAGTCCAATAGCCTTGTGCAGGTCTAAGTGGTGCAGCAGGTTGCTGACAGTTTTTTCCTGAATAACTGGCACTTCATACTCCTCCCCATCCCAAATGAAAATAGAAACCTCCCCTCTTTTAAGATCATGTCGGTAATGTTTATAGCTTCTGTCTATAAATACAGAATCATTTTCCATCTTCTTATTTGAATTCTTCCCTTTAAACATCTTATTTGGAAGGATCAACAGAAATTTACAATTAGAAAGCAGGGAGCTGTTCTAATTTTTTCCTGTAATCTCATGATCTTTGATGTTGCATGAAGAAACTAGCAAAACAGTTATTATGTTGTGGAGGAAACCTCTACAATTATAGTCTTACAAGAGGTCTTTCATTTGAATTAAGTCAAACACTTAGACTTGCTGATCTGGGCATATGAGCTGTTAGAAAGTTTAGATTATATCTTTATGGTAGCACAAATAAGAAATTTTGGTTCTTTCCATGCTTTACCACTTACAGCAAGTAGAAATGGCATTGACTACATCTCTATTCAAAAAAATGTTTTATCATGATTTAATCAGGGAGTTCAGCACACTGCAGATAAGAGCTGAAGATAACTAAATAGCCATAGATTTTAATTGGTTTGTGAACAGAGTCAATCAGCAAAAAATGTAAGCAGAAAAAATGAGTAACAGTGTTCAAGACCTTTACTTGTTTTTCTACATGCAGAATACAGGGTGATTAAAACTTAAAGAACCTGGAAACATTTTTTTCAGTTGTGAAGGTCATGGTCTCTTTTATTTAACATTTTTCTTTTGTATTTAACATTTATCTTTAGAGAATGTTCCCATTATTCTGTCCTTTAGAGATCCCTATAGAGAGGAGACCCACTCTAAAGTGAAAGCTTCTGAAGAGATCAACCTTTACATTTCAAAAACAATATCAACTAGTGCCTGAGTTACAGGGCATAAATGCCATGGAAAATTCTATTACAGAGAAACTCATTTTAATAAAGAAAGGTTTAATAAAATTAAAGAATTGTTTGAAAAAGTAATTATTCAAATTACCAAAATATATAGAGAGTTGTTTTCAGCTCAAGAGGCAATGTTCTTCCAGGAACTCAGTTGAGACTTTGTGGCTCAGAACAAAAATAAACACTTCCACCCCCATATAATATGCAGCAGGTTTATACAGTTAAGTAGTCTGTAGTTTATACTGTCATGCCCTTCAGTCAAATATTTTTCAAACACTCTATTTAGTTTATATGAAAAGGTTTTGGCACTGGGTGGAGGCCAAGGTCTGACCCTGAGGCAGACACAGAAGGTTGTATCTGACTCCAGAACAGGACACAGCAGAGACCCTCATCCACCTCGGTGATGACTCTGTGAAAATACAATTAATAAAAAAAAATAAAAAAATAAAAACATCAAGAGGAGCGGAGAAAAACAGAAAGAGTGAGAAACAGAGGTTCTGTGTATGCCAGGGTCAGAGAAGAAGAAATAAAAGGTGCTCCAGGGGATGGAGCAGGTAATTCACTACAACCTGTAAAAAGCCCATGCTGGAACAGAATTTTTGTGAAGGAGTTCACAAGGAGCCTATGGAGGACCCTTGCTGGAGCAGAAGACAAGCATGAGGAGGAAGGAGCAACATACAGAAACTGTGAAGTGCTGATTGCAGCCTTCCATCCCCAGAGGAAATGAAAGTATCAGTCTGGCCTGGGAGGAGTATAAAGTAAAGGAGTTAAATAAGGCATGGGAAAAGATGGAGAAGAAAAATACTATTTGTGTCTACCAGAATCTATTTTAAGTGGAAAAAAATTAAATAAATTTTACACAAGTTGAATTTGTTCAGCCTGTGACAGTAACTATAAAGTGATCTACCTGTCTCCACCTAACCCATGAGCTGCCTCATTCTATCTTCTCCCCTTGCCATGCTGAGGAGAGAAAACAAGACAACAAGCAACTGTGTGGGCACCTGTCCCTTAGCCCAGGCTATCCCACTGCAAATGTGGGACCTGTTACACACCTAGGAGTTGAGTATAACCCAAAATGATCTTCATGTATATTTATTTATGAGAGGAGAAGTTTTGAAAGCAACCAAATAATGATTTGCATTTTAGTACAACTTTGAGAATTGTTGGCTGGTTTTTACCTTTTTTTTCTCTCCTTAATTTTAAAAAAATATATATTATTATATCTATTATTTTAAGTGAAAAAAACAATTTCTGGATGAAGTGTGCTACAGAATTTGAAAGAAGATAAAACTAATTCAGACAAAGTAATGTCAGGTATAATAATCATAATACTGCTTAACCTTCACAACAACTAAATAATGTAATTAAACTGAAGGTTATTTCAAAGTTTCAGACAAGATCTTTACAGTTGGTATGGAATAAAATTTTTAATAAATTATAAGACTGAGGTAAGAATAGTTATTCTGAAATAAACACCTCTGAACTGGGGAAAAGTGGGGAAAAGGATGAGTGGGAAAGAAAAAAGGGAAGAAATAATTAAGCTAACTCACTTTGTCAGTAAAAATTCATGATAATCTACCAACCAAGAGTCGTTGTATTCAAGGAACCCCCTAATGTTAAATAAATTGTTCTGGAAAATATATACAGAGAGCATCAGTAAGTTTGCCGTGTTCTGATATTCATCATCACCTTCACTTTTATGCTCACTATGTTGTTACGTTGTAAACTTTCACATTTGTTATGTATGAGACTCACTAGGTTAAATCACGGGATTTAATAAGGTGGGGGTTTTTTTGTTAGTTTGTTTTTTTAACTGTTGTTTATCACATATAATTTTCTAGTTTGTATTATGTGTTTGTCTATTAGATAATTTTTTTTTTATTAGAAGTAATTTTCCTACTCTAGAAATTTTTACACAAATATTAAGTTATACTATACTAAACTTCTTCCATATAAATGAAATAGGCTGAGCTCATTTAGTTGTGCTAATCAGAAAGAATTATAAGTTTATTTTAAATCAGTAAATCTAATTTACTAAAGAGGGTGTGTTTATTTGTTTGTTTGTTTGTCTGTGGAAATATTATACATCTGAAACAAATACATACACAAAATGGACATTATCTCGTGCTTGGGAAGAAAGACATGGCCTTGTAATTACATTAAGAAAATAAAAAAGATAAACCAGAAATCGTTTATTTGAACATCTATAAACAAAACTTAAAATACTTAGAAAGGATATTTTGCTAAATGTTAGTCATGTGTCAGGCAATGACAGGTGAGGTCTGCAATCTGAGAACTACATGTTACTTGTCATTTACAAAAGCAGCCACTAGAACCTCTGAATAATTAAACTAATGGAAAAAGATCTGAAAGATAAAAACCACAGAAGTCATGCCTTGTTTTCTCATTGAAATCCATCTCTTTACTCAGCTTTTTGCTGCTCTTAAAAAAAAAAAATAATGCAGATCATCAACAACTTATCTTTTCCAGTTATTCTGCAGTTTCAACTTTCTTTCTTGAATGGAAAGTAGAGATTTATTCTGGATTCTTATTGTAATTTTACTACTTCAGCAGTAAAATCCCAATTAAAAACATGGTTTTTCTTGAGTCTTACTTTCTTTCCAAACCACTGTATGGAACTGGCAACCAGAATTCAGGTATAACATTTTTACTTTTACTTCCTTGTTGCTGCCCTCTATATAATTTCCTTTAGTTCTACTCATTCTTCATAGAACTACAACTGGAAAAAACAAATGTGGATTTTTGCATGCATGTTTTTGAGAAAAAAAATACTTCATTGAAGTTACTGCATTTTTTCTATAAATAATAATAATAGGGCTGCAGTCACTTCCAAACACAGAAGTACAGTGCCAGTCCCTGTCCTGAAGATATTTATAGCTGGCAGTTTTTTATCATGTATTTTTATTTACAGAAATGCAGGATATAATCTATAGCTTCTGTCTATATTTAATCAAACCCCTCATAATTATACTTGATCTAAATCACAGTAAGCTCTTTAAAAGTTAAGGTTATAGTATTAATTTTAATCTAGCATTATAGAAAAAAAAAACCTAATTCAACCAAAATCCATCCCGCAGCCTGCATAAAATGCCATTTACATCTGCCATACAACAAGCCAAAGTGTAGCAGCCCCATGAAACTGTAGCCCAGTAAATTCAACTTTGCCAATACAGGTCAGTGCTGTAGGCTTTATAAGGCCCCAGAACTGGCCAGGGCTTCCCTTACTCTGAGTTGGTTTTGACCATTTGCCTTGGCCACAGGTGTCTGCAGCCAGAAAACATTGAAATAAAGAGATATATATTTTTTGCAGGATTTAGACAGGGTATAATTATAGCCTTGATTGCAGAGAGTTCTGTGCTACCATGTGTACATTTGACTGCCTTTGTGTACAAACATACTTCTCTCTATGAACTTCACTGCCATCCAGAAAAATTTAGAGAGCTGTAATAGAGAAGCCTGTTCTCGCTTGCGGTTCCTGCTCAGTATGTGCAGATGACATAATCTACAGCCCTTGTTTTATCTTGAGATTAAGCAGTTTATCTACAACTAGCATTCCGCTACCTGACAGTAGAAATGAAGAATAGAGCTGTTTACTTGTTAAAAAAAGTCCTCAGGAGCCCTAAAGACCACAGTGGCAAATAAACTCACAGCAGCCCTGTGTTTTAGACACAATTTCCCCTTTCTTTTCTCCCAGAAAACTAACCTGAGGGATAACATGAATTTTTAACTAACCTTCTCCTATAGGCCTGTGTGGGCACTACATGCTGGGTTTTTCATGTGCTTTAATTGCTGTGTCAGTGAACAAAGTTTGAAATACCACAGTTATTTTCTAAAACCTTCTTGCATCCTGTACTGGATTAATGTGACTCCTACCAGAAGTATGAAATATACATATTTATTTCTATCTTACCCTACCTTTCTTCCCCATGTCTTCATTCATTCATTCATTCATTCATTCATTCATTCATTCATTCATTCACTCATTCATTCATTCACTCATTCATTCATTCATTTATTCATTCGTTCATTCGTTCATTCGTTCACTCATTCATCCATCCATCCATCTCTGGAGGTAGAATCAGTAATTCATAGTTAATCACATTTTCTTCAAACAACATCAGAGAATAAACAAGAAACACATGCAGAATTGTAAATAGACAAATAGATGTTTTATACTGGAACAGTACTCTGTCATGCCTTATGCTTTTTCTAACCAAGAGTTCCTCCTGAAGGATAGAAATGACTTTTACTTCTGTCCCTAGAAGAGTTCTAGGGACTTCAGGACTTACTAAAGCAGATCAATAGGAAATTTTGTTAAGTAGCAGAGAAACTAGTGGTCCTCTTCTCTGTTTGGAATAATTGACACTTTTCTGCAAGCTGTAAATGAAATTGTAAAGTACAAATAATGCAACTGTGTAAGACAGTTAAGCAATAGAAGCCAAAAAATAAAATTCATAATATGTTGGGAAAAAGTCTTTCTTGTATAAAAATATAAAACTTGATAAGTATAGTAATTATTAAATATAACCAAAATTGTTTTTATGTCTCAGCAGGATTATAGGAGTTTCTTATTAAGTCAGTGGAAGCTTGCATTTGATTTTGTCCTTTTGGCATATATGGAGTCAAGTGCAATATGAGAATGGGTCCACTGTACCATGAATATATGTCATATAGTACTTAATATTTATAAAAGCAATTTCAGTTTAAAGTCTGGCTTTGGGTTAATGACCCTTAGCTGTAACACATTCAGTTTAAGTTATGTTTGTATATTTCCAATTAAAATAATGAGTAAATTATATTTACTACTTCTGTATCTTTTAAAGGATAATCAAGGTCCTAATCCTCTACTCATGAAAAATATTTCTTATGCCTCAGCTAAATAAAAGAGTTAAACCTTAAATTGATTATATTTACCCCAACTCAACTCTTTTCTCTGGTACTTCAAGACCATTTTGTGTAAAAATATCATTAAATTGAAAGTATTCCGAGGTAACTTTTGAAAAACACTGTTGTTTTTGTGTATTTTTAAGTCAGAGCCACAAACCACCCCCAACAAAAAACAAACTAACAAAAAAAAACCCAACAACAACAACAGAAAAAAAATAAAAGCCAAAAAAATCCCCACAATAAGATAAAAAAAATAAAATTTATTTACTTGACAGTAATTTTCCTGTGCTACATTACTGCTATTTTGGGCTTTGAAATTGACTTTTTTTTTTTTAACCAATCATGTTGAAAGAAATATAATTATGAAGAGCAACTTTCTCTGCATCTTGACTTATTATACCTTAGTTCATTGTTTATTCTAACACTTTAAATATTTTCATCGCTGAGATTTGGATCACAGATAAAATTTGGCTTTTCTTCTGTTGCTGACAACTTTAATTTTGGATTTTCTTTGAAAGAAATTAGAAGCCACTGAAAAAAAACTATGTGAATAAATAACAATAAGTAGTCTGACATTAAATATTTCAAACTTAAACCTTTTTTTTCAGAAAAATATTTTATTGTCTGTTTTCTGTTTTGCAGCAGATTCCCCTTTCAGATGAAACATGTACAAAGGGATCCAATACAAAAGGCCTTTTTGCAGAGTGGGCAAATATAATTTGTTACAGTAATAGTTCGATGGCAAATTGAGAATGCCTTAGAGAGCTTCAAAGTAAGTTCATTTACTGCCTTTGATTGCGTTCCCCTAGAGTTTTAATGTGGAATAGATTAGGGGAACAGTTTGGAAGAAATCCACATGGACTTAAAATAGGTAATTATTACCCAGTGTTTCTATTCATATTCCTAGATAAATTCAAGGGCATCACAAAATGACAAAGACACTTAAAAACCTCAGACTATTACATTATATAATTTTGTGACTTAGTCAAACTAAGATCTCTCAACTATGCCCAAGTCTTTTATTTGTTTTTCCTTTTAAAGTGATGTTTTTATTTTCATTTCCTCTCTTCAGCTCTCTTCAATTATTTTTAAATGTTAAGTGAATTAAATGAAAATTATTTTGTAGATATTTCCCACTTCTGTAATGCAGATCAGCTGGCATTATAAGCAGCTATAAGCAGAATAGCCATGGCATATAGGACTTTAGGTCATATCCCCTTTATTTAGAGACAGAAAAATGAACTTATTGGAACTGCTACAGAGGTTTTAATATCCTTAGGGATTGCAACTACACAGTGAAATTCTCTCAGAGGTGTAGTTCATTTCCTTCCAGCATTGTACTATGGAAGAACTGCTGCAAAGCAGCTAAGCTGAGTCCCAGATTTGTATCTCCTTAACTTCAAAGGAGAAGCCATTAAAACACAACCATTTCCTTTTGCAATGATGTTTCAAATGCATATTAAGAGAAAATTATACTTGCCCCAAGCCCCACTTCAATCTAATTTTAATTGATAGTCATTGTTTGTATTAGAGAAATGTATGCAGATAATGAAGTTACAGACATGAATGTCCCTTATGGAGATATGTTAAGACATAAAATGGGACTTCATTTAACCGTCAGGGTCTTTTAATTTGTCTGGAGAACTAATAAATACTGTCTTCAGAGGTGAATTGAATCCATCTCAGATTAAATTGCACAGGGATTTGGTATGTGTTGAAATGTGTATCAGAATAGTATTCTGAGCACTGAAAAAGAAGAGACTTAAGCAAGGAATAAAAAGATTTTTGGGTTTATTATTGTGATTTTAGGAAAGAATGAGACACAGATTTCTAACTGTAAATCTCTACTGCAAGGGAACACTTATGCAGCCAAGAGGAAGGGACTACCAGTGCAAATAATGGACAGGATTTGGACAGAGCAACAGCAGAAGTGCAACCAAGCACAAGCATCGGCAAAAAAATCTCAATACACTTTAGTCACTCATTTCTTAACACTGTCTTTGTGTTTTCCTTCACTCAGACCTTTTTGATGGATGTACATCAAAGTGTCATTTTTAAAGAACTCTTGTTCTTCAACTGGTTTTGAGTTTCAAGCAGCTGACATGAAAAAAATTAAAAATTGAAGCAGTGACTAAAATATTTGCAATTAATCTTTGTTTTTATACATCTGCTTATTATGATACACCTTTAAGGAATCAGTTGTTTTCACAGACAACATTAATTGACACTTTGGATATTTTTGTTTGAAACCTTAAGACTTGAAATTATGGGTTATTATAGTAAAGAACAACTTTTATAAAAATATAATATACATTATTTTCTTTGTTCAGAACACCACTGAACAAAACCCAAGTGCAAAGAAACCAGAAAACCACAATCATTTTTGTCCATGTAATTTTAGAGTCAAGATATTCAGATATTCACAATCTTCAAGAAAAAGGCAGAGACTACTATTATCCATGATGATTTTCTGTAATGCAAATGCTTTTGGTTTCTTGGGATATCCTTTCTGTTTACTGACACCAAAATATTTTGGAACTCAGCAGTGAATAAGTGGAGTGAAAATTGTGAAAAGATATGTTTTAGAATGATTAGGAAATATAAACAATTAGACATTTCAGAGTATTTAAAGATATCTTTTTGTAAAAGGACATGTTTGCATTCCTTTGTGTTTGATTTGAGAGAAAATTTCTAAGTTCCTTATCTTTAGTTTCAAGACTGCTCTACTTTCCACTTCTTACACATTCTAGTAATTACATATCACTATTTTAAATCCTAAAAAACAGAGAAAATATGTTTTCAATAATAATAAATTAAAATAATAATAATGGTATCAGTAATTATTCTGTAGAATTCCAGAGCAATATCTAAGAGTTCTGGATCACATTTTTCTTTCAGTAAGAACAGCACTAACATTGCTGGATACAACACTGCATTGGGTGTCCCATGGCAAGGCACTGTCCTTGGGGGGCTGCAGAGGTGACTGAGGTGAGAAGAGACCAGAGCTGCCCCATGCCAGAGAGAAGTAGCTCAGAGAAGAAGCAGGAGAAGTTAAAGATCCACATGGCAGAAGAGGTATTCCCTGCAGTCTCTGGTGGAGCAGTTGGATATTACCTGACAGGGACCATGGCCCAAAGAGATCCCATGCTGGAGGAGATCTTTCTCGTGAAGACCTCGAACATATGGGAAGGATCCATCCTGCAGCAGTTATTCTTACTCCTCACCCCTCCACCAGCCATCCTCCCTGTGCCATTCTTGGCAGAGACTGTGGCCAAGGAGGAATAGAAAAGTTAGGAATGAGGGAGCAAAGTTGAATGTTGGCAAAAATGGATGGGAGGTAGGTACCTGTTTCATTGGTTTTTAACACTCCTGCTCTGGTTTTATTTGGTAATAAACTATTCTTCATAAAATTACAGAATGATTGAGGGTGGAAGAGACCTCTTGAGATGGTTTGGTCTACTTCCACCTACTCAAGCAGGGCCAGTTACAGAAGATAGAACAGCTTGATTAGAAAGGACTTTTGAAAATTTAGTCCAAGCCCAGTGCAATAGGCCACCTATTGAAAATGAATCCATCGCACAGTGTTATTTCACTGCATTCTCCCATTTATCTGTTGACATTCATTGTGCCTTTTCTTCAGCTATAAATTTTTGTGAAACAAAAAAAGTCTGTTTTTTATTGAAATCATCATATAGCAATTTAGATCAGAAAACCTCTAAGATAACCAAGCCTAATTATTAACCTAGCACCACCAGTGATGAAATCAAGATCTTAATCCATGTCTAGGAACCATATAAATCGGTTTTTAGTCTTCAGACTTGAGGGCCTGTACAATCCCAGTTTGGTGTCCATCTTTCTTTATTGCACTTAATTGCCATTCATCTTTACCCTGACTTCTTAAATCAGCAAGACAAACGTCATCAGCCTGTGGATCTCTGGAAGCATTGACCAGACAAAAGGCCAAGAAACAAATCTACTAATGAAACACAGTTTGTGAGTAAATTTTTTGTTAACAGACTCTCAAAGTTGTAAACTTGAGCTTAGCATTCCTTGCTACTGAGCCTAGAGAAATGAAGAGTAAAATGTATGTTATCTTCTCCAGTCAATTTGTACTAGCAAAATTGTTCCAATGGTAATCAAGCTGCAGAACCACAGTGAGAGGAGTATTAACTGAAAACTGTGCTGTACACACATTTTTTTTTGGATAGTTGGTTCAAATAGTTCATGAAACCGTATTTCTATTCCAAAAGACACCATAAATAACACAATGCCTTATTTTTCTCACATTTTCACTTTTTTTGCAGAAAAAGTTGACACTTTTAGAACAACTGACCAATTATTAACAAAATAATCTTAATTTAATGATACCAACTGCATTTTCTTAATAGGAAAATACTTTTATACTATGTTTAATACTAAAAGCAAGTTTTGAAAAATTATTTACATTTAAATTGGAAAGAATTTAATACATAAGAGGGGAAGCCTTTTGAGAAGCAGCTTGATTTGTTCAGCCTAAAGAAAAGGAGATTGAGGAAAGACCTCATTTCAGTCTACAGTTTCCTCATGGGGGGAAGCGGAGATGCAGACACAGATCCACAGATCTTTTCTCTCTGGTGACTAATTTTAGGACCTGACAGAAGAATATGAAGCTGTTTTGGGGGACATTTAGGTTGACTATTAGGAACAGTTTCTTCATCCAGAGAGTGATTGGGCACGTGAACAGGCTCCCCAAGGAAGTGGTCACCAAGCCTGCAAGAGTTCAAGAGGCTTTAACACAACACTGTGAGGTACATGTAACTTTGCTTGGACAGGCTGGTTAAGCCCTGCATTTATCATTTCCCTGATAACCAGGGACTGCTGTCTTAAACAAAGAGTTTTCATTCCAGATAAAGGAAAAGGCTGATAAGAAGCAGATGCTGCAGAGATGGGGTAATGCATTTTATCATGCTAATCTTCTCCCATCAGATAAGACACAACTGCATCTGACAGTGTAAACTCCCCTCCAAGTGGAGATATCAAGGTACTCCCACATAGACCAAACGTAGGTAACTTGACAAACTCTTTTTTGCACGGGCTGCATCACCAGTGGATTAAGACTGCAACCACCACTCTGCACACAGACATCAAAATAGAAAAGGTCATCAGTGGATCCGCAGGAGGTGGAATCTTTCCATTCTACTATCTTCTCTTGTACTTATCTTTCTTTCTTTTCCTCATATATTTTATCCATGATATTTTTATAGAAAAGGACAAAACCATATACATACCTACATTCTGCTGCAAACAAATTATATTAAAATACACCTGCCTCATATATACATTGATCATTCAGTGTTGTTTCACTTTAATTCACCCTAAGGGATCTATCAACACCAACCTCAGTTACTCTGCCTAAGAAGCAGGTCATAACAATGTGGTGTGGCTCTTTGTGTTGTCCTGGGCAGGGCCAGGAGTTGCTCTCCATGATCATTCTGATGTAATAATTATCTTAAGAAAGAGACCAGTTATAGCACATTTAAAATTTGCTTTACAGAACTGGTGTATTTAGTCCTTATCTTTATTCATGTGGAGGTTAATGAGAATCTGGCATCAATTTAAGAATTAATACCTAATCAAGCAAGACACCTGAGGCTGAGTAACTAGCAGGTGTTTCTTGAATTGGAACCTTAATGGCTCACCAATCAATAGAGTGCCATAAGTGTATTTCTTCTGCAATCCCAGTCAGAGCAGATGTGTTTAAACAGAAACATAAGTGTTCAATAATTAGCTTATTCAGTGTGACTAGCAACAGTTATCAGTTCAAAGGACAGAGGATACAAAAATAAGGAAGCTTTAATAAAATACATGGATCCTAATCATTACTCTCAAATTAAATATTTTCTCTCCTGATGAAAATACCTCTAAATAAGTGCAAAGGATTTAACTATTTGCTATGCATAGTGTATTAAATTAATTTTCTCACTGGTAAAAACTAATAACTACCCTGAAATTTATACACAAAAGGATCTGTGTTGGAAGAGACCTTAAAGACCATCTCCTTTGAAACCCCTGCCATGGGCAGGAGCACCTTCCAGTAGACCAGGTGGCTCAAAGGGATTGTGAATCACATTGTAAGATCTACCTCTTGAATGCAGTTAAAAAGGATTCAAAGGCTAGGGGGCAAGAGGCTGAATAAGAACACTGGGGTTAAAAAAATTCTTGTTTTCAGGAATTCTCAAGTAGTGCTTATTAGAACAGGAGAGAGTAGTCAAACACTGGAAAGGGTTTCCTAAAAAAATGGTTAATGCCCCAGGCTTGGCAGTGTTTAAGAGGCATTTGGGCAACTTCTGGTCTGGTCTGAAGTGGCCATGCAGTTCAACCAAAAGACAATCAGTCTTTTAGTGTAAGAGGAAGCCTGAAGAAATGTTAATGCTCCTTATCCAGACTGCTGTTAAACAAGAACATTCATAGAAAGAGAATTTTGGGACTAGATGAATTAGAAGAATATCCTTTCTAATCCAAACAACTGCCTGAACCAATGACATTTTTAGTTTAAAAAGGATACAAGGTGTATTTTTAGGGGAATTATATGGATAAGGATTGTTTACATTTCTAAATACTTCAGAAACAAGAACTGTAGTTCTAAGAACATCATGTATAATAAGTGACTAAAAATACATTAAATACTGAATAAAATAATTCAATTTCTTAAAGACAAGCTTCAAGTTTCAGCTGAGATGCTTTGAGATTTTAGGCATCCTCACTGTTCTCTTAGACATGACCTTAGACACACTGGACCTGTGTGAAACCCATATGCTTCTAGAGTAATATCTGATGGCAAGGTGAATAACATTTTTTCATTCTGGGGACCAAAGCCCACCTATTCTGACAGGAGTGATGGCATCTTTGACTGATCAATATAATAAAGGAATTTTTTTTTAAGTGAAAAACTACATACCTTTATCTAAGGTAATTGTAAAAACTGAAATTTGTTTCAGTCTCTTATCTTTAAACAAATTAATCCAATATAAACTATTCTTTTGTCTAAAATGGTTTCAGTTATTGTATTTATAATTGGGAGATCAGAAACCTTTCTCGATGGATCTTTCAAAATTCAGACTTCATGGGCTGTTTTTATTTACTGACTGACTTAAATATTCTATTCTATTTAGTCTGGGTACGACTGCTTTAAGAATTATCTAAACTGAAACAGTGTGCTAAATTTAAGAGCTAGAAGCAAGAAAAGAATAAGTGTAGTAATATGAGCGATTGTGAGCCTACTTAATTTGTATGAATTGTCTTTAATGAAAGAGCACACTTGTTTTCTTCTTTTACACTACTACAGAATTAGACAATTAAACAAAAAGAAAACAAAAAGTATTGATTTCAGAGAAGACATTAGAATATTTTAAGGGATAATCTTAAAAGAAATTAAATTAGAAATTAATCCTTAAAACCTCAAAGAAGTTAATTTTTATGGACTATATGACTCCTAACAGGGAAAAATATATACTGTCATAGAGTAGAAATTTAAACATTAGAATGTACTTTACATTCTAATTTTTATTAAATGTAATTAATTATCAGATTAAGCTGCTAAACCTTTTCTGCAGTCTGGCCACAATTGTCAGCCATACCAGGTAAGGTTCACAAAGACAGAGGTTTTCATGTACCTAAACTATTCTACTTTCCAGGGAACTTAAGGCACCAATTTCCAATGGGATGCAAAACAGGAATTACCCTTAAATGGATGGAGCACCTCTGCTATAAAGAAAGGCTGACAGAGCTGGAGTTACTCATCCTGGAGAGGCGAAGGATCCAGAGGGGCCTCATGGAGTTGTTCCAGTACCCTGATGGAGTCCCATAAGGAGGAAATTTTTGCAAGGGTATGTAGAGACAAGGCAATGCCTTTAAATGAACAGGCGTGGTTTTAGAATAGATATCATGAATTCTTCATTGTGAGGGTGGTGAGACACTGGAAGAGTTGCCCAAAAAAGTTGTGAATGTCCCATCCCTGGAGCTGTTATAAACATATCATTCCATCTCTCAATGAACTATATTCTACTAAGGAAAGCAGATCCAGTTACATGATGGGAGAGAAGGTGAAATACAATTTAATAAATCCTGAACTGATCTTCATAGAGCAAGAATGTCAACTTAAAATTTGATTTGAACTGATTAGATAATTTCATGTGTCACTTGAGAATTTTCTTGATATATGCATACTTGAGATAAGCAAAACCTACCCATTAATTACAAAAGAAAGTGCATTTCTTGGTGAAGTAAATGATTATGTATAACAGAAAGAATAAATTAGATCACTAGAGTTAGTTAGTAAAGAGTTTGTGATAAAGATACAGATACTTCTTAGATTAGAAGACACAAAGTCTGAATGAAATCATTCTACAGGTTGGATGGTATTTCATCACTGAGTTTTAAATGGTTTAAAAAAAAAATATTTAGTATATTTGGCAAGTGAATAAAGGTCAATTCAGAAGATTAAAAAAACAATTTTCACAATAATTTCATTTGAAGGAAATTTTTTTATTTGTTTAGGACAAAAAAAAGCAAAAAAAATATTTTGAGCTATTTCTAGTTTTTGAAATACAAGTGCACAGAATTTCAAAGAGAGGAGAGTTGAGAAACACATCTATGTCCCAAATACCATTAACATGAGTCAAAATGTTCCTCCTCAATTTTGATACAAAATTGAATTCACTTTAAAAACAATTAATTATTATTTTATTGAAATTATGATCAAGTGTTTCCATTTGCACAGGTAATTTGCTTCCATTAATCAGTTATTAAAAAATATAACAAAAATATTATTTAGCGTTTATTTGTTAAGCATTTAAATCACTGGTCTAAGTTCACTTTCCACAATTCTATTAGATGCTAAACTAATGATTTTGTATTTCTTAGTAAATTGGTATACAGATTTTGATACTTTTTAGCAATATAGCAGTCCTTTTAATAAATCTTTAGTCTCCGTTGAACACCTATGAATAACAAAAAGTCCCCTCCCTCAAAAATGTTAATAATTTTTTAAAATTTATTTAGTCACATATAAAGAGTAATTTAAGGAAACATAAAAAAAAAAAACATATGAGACGATTATTTAAAGATCCATTAAAAAAGCAGGTATTTGCTCCTTCGTACTGACTGATTCTTTTTAAGAATTTTTAGAATTATGTCATGGAAATCTATAATATAGAGAGTATCCACCAGAGCCTTTCAATTTTTGGTGGTTCTGTCACAAGAACAAAACCTATGAAAGAGGAAGAGACCAGAGGGACAGAAATATGCTGAGAAAATATTTTTTAGACCTTGTTTCTGAGAAATCCTTTCATAATGCAGGACTTTGAATAGTGAAAGGAAAAAATTGAACTGTTTAAATACACTGAATGAATTCTAAGTCCTCTTGAAGGATAAAAATATGAAGGCCAAATCATTCTGTGCTTCTGTTAATTCAAAGCCCATTTGTGATATTTCTTGTCTCTATTACGTATATATTCCATAGCTGTACTTTGAGCAACTGTAACTGCTGTACTGAAATAGACAGAGAATTGTTCTTTGCTACAACTGTTTTGGAAGGCAAACAAATTCTACTACAATATCCTATGAACTACGCAAAACTGAGAAGAAATAGTTGAGATTATTGCAGAATTAATTTGATAAATTACTCTCATTTTCTTGAGAAAGTAAAACTTCATGATAATATATTTATTTCTAAAATAGTGAAAAGACTGAAATTCATTGTTTTATATCTTTGCTTCATTTAAATTATTTTGAAATATGCAGTTTCAACTTTTCGTTTTGTTGCAATAGACTATTACATCAAAGTAATGCATTTCTACATTAATCTCACATGAGTGAAACACCAAATCAAGACAAAATCGGCAAGCATTTTCCTATGATTTCATAAAGGACTATTAGAAAGTGTAATATTTCTCCATAGAAAATTTAAGTATGAAAAGAAAAAAGGTAAAAAAATAGCATTTCTTCCAATTTAGAGTTTAAAATGTCAAGCCTATTACTCTCCCAATGCAGAAAAATATTGAAAAACACGGAGTTTTTGGGATGAATTTCTAAACTCTCTCACTAATGACATAGATCTGGAGATTCAGCAAAGATAAAGCAGTGCTATTAAGTTGTTTCCACCTCTTCTCATATTTGCTATAACATCAACATTAACATGGTCAGTCTAATATACCCATAACACATTGCAGCTCTGAGATAATCTTTAGCGGTATAACTGGTATTGTTATGCAACAGAAAAATATAGTTGCAGTTTGTGGGCATGCAGGGAACTGTTTCTCTAAAAACAGACAAAACCCCTAGCCAATAACAAAAAAAATCCCCACCAAAAATTATAATACAAGATTAATTTTTCCTGCTGTACTCTTTGCCGTTGTTAACTTGTGCTAGTTTTAAAACTCAGCAAGAAAATTAAGCCCACTCAAACCATCCCCCTTCAACAGGGTGCGTAAATACTAGGAGAGATCATAAATTTGCAATAATAAATTTACAATTTATGAATGAAGAAATCACAGAAACCACAACGCTATTAATAAAAGATTGTACAAAAGAGTGAATGATTTACCCACAAAAAGGGTATTTACCACCAAAAATGTCACCTGGTCCCCTAGGACAAAGCCAGGATGGTGGCCATTCCCACCCACAATGCCACATGGGCCCCCTGAGAACAAAGTCAAGATGGCAGGGGGTTCTCACATGGCTCAAGAAAAGAAAGCAAACAATGTGACAAAAGAGTTTCTGTGGCTAAAGCCCTCACCCAACCAGAACACAGTGGATAACAGCAAAACCTGGAGGGCTATTTCTTTCAGGAGCTTTGTTATTAAGCTGCTCAGTCCGTGCCAGCTGGCAGAGGCTTCCACTGGCAATGGCAAAGTCAGGAAGAGGCTGGAGACTTGTTGGAGATTCCCTCTCCATAGTGAGCCCAGTGTTTTCACCTGTAGCTCTTAAAAGAAACAAAACCAATCCCTTCCGTGAGTGGGTAAAATAAAAGGTCTCTCTTCTGGAGCTCAGCACTCCCCACCAAAAACTGTTCCCACCATGGTGATGTGTGTGGTGTTGAATAAACAGCTCCAAACCTCCACCATTCATCCTTGTACTTGGGGGAGCTTTATAGGAAGTTCTTCATATTTCACATAGAAGACCTAAAGCTCTTGTCTGATCAATTCTTACAAAAGGAAAAACCATCCTACCAAAACCTCCAGACTCCCTTAAACACACACAGGTGTATTAAATATCAATAGTTAGAATATGTTCGTTCACTAAATTACCAACAGGAAAACGCTGAGTGAGCAGAGAAAACACAAATTCAAATACATGTTTATTAACAAAAAAATGGAACTGCAGTAATTGTGTGACACTAACTTTGCCAGCATTGCCTCTTTAAGACAGTTGCAAAAATTTGCAATGAAGTAAAAAAGAATTCATCATGATATCAAGACCTTCAGTTTTATTTCTCTAGTGAACACAATATTCTCTTATATTTCAGTTTTATAACGGCTATGTTTGTAGTTAATAATAATCATTATGTGATGTCTATGTATGGATTCCTTATAGAAAACCTTTAAAAGATGCTTAAAATGAGTCAAAATATGGATCTCAATCTGGAACATTTCCCATATCAATGTGAACAGCAATAATTTTTATCTTATTACAAATATTCATAATGATTTAGTGTAAGATAATTTTATGAGAAAATGGATATTATTCTCATTTCTGAATAATACCATTGTCCCATTTCAACAATTGAATAATGGAGTTCAAAATGCAAATTACTCTTCATTCCTTTAGATTTCTGCCAAATATTACCATTAAAAGTCAGATAGGTTTGCTATGAAAAGTTATAAAGAAAAGCCAGTGTAACCAATTATCAGTATTTTGCATGTTCTTAGATGGTTTTCTTATTATGAAAAAACAGGTAAGTTACATTGTCTTTGTACCTTATGTGCTATATATTTTGTTCCTATTTGATTTGCCATTTGTCAAATCTATGATTAAATAAATAATATATCAAAACCACGGCACTTTAAAGAGTTATCTTACACTCAGAAAGTTATTATTTTTCTTAAAAATTTATCTTTATTTTATTCAGTAATAACTGCATCTACTTAATGGCTGATACGGCTTGTTCTTCACGTCTTTAAATTTAATATCTTTTTATAATGTTATTTTTATACTTCAGGGACACAAAATTTTAACCTGTATGAAAACGAAAATAAGTTCATATTAGCTGTGCTAGAATCTTGGACTAGGTTGATCACAAAAAAAATATCTTTCAATTTATATTTTAAAGCTTTATTTACATTGCTGGAAAATAACATGATACTAGAGTACTTGGTAGGTACTGTAAGTATGTTTTTATTGAAGATTTTTGGAATCATATTCATCACATCCACAATCCTAGCTTGAAATATGCAAAAAAAGAAAAAGAAAAGGGAAAAAAAAAAGTCTCTTAGAGAAGGAGGAGATAATATTCATCTATTTTGATTATGGAAATATGTGTGCCCTGTGGTGCTTTTTTCATAACCCTTCAGAGTAGTCATTTTCTACTTTCTGTTCTCTGTGCAATGACATTAGTGCTTCATTCCAGAATCACCACAAAATAGCCTTTCTTGCTGCTTCATAGAGAAAGCAGCAAGTGAGTGCAATATGGTAATTATAATAAGAATTTTCAAGAATATTACAATGATTTATGTCTGTGGAGAACAATTTAGCCTTCTTTCCACAAAGATCTTATGATTGTCCCTTGTTCAGAAAACATTCTACTATCTTGCTCACTTTGCAAATCCTATTGACCCCCCAGTAATACTTCATATCTTAAAAAGCTTTCAAGGTTCTGCCTCCTTGACCTTCATTGTCCTTCCTTGACCTGGATTAACATGATACACGGAAACACTTCCTTCATGCATGCTGCATGCCTAATGACATACATCTTTCAGTAATTTATTCCAGTGCAACACTCACTTTTACAATGTGCCTTCACAAAACATGTCAGATAGCATAATTTAATCATCAGTAACACTTAGCGGAATATATTGAAATTATTAAAAAAGATTATGCTTATTCAGCTTCTGCCTTCTATCAAGTGTGACTCCCGTGTCATAAGGGAATGCAAATGGCTTAATTAAAAAAGTTTTACATAAATGATTTTTATGAATAGCTTTTAATTTCAACAAATAAGAGAACAGGTGGATATTTCCTTAGAATACTGATTGTGAAATAAAACCAGAGTGTCTTTGCCATATTTTAGGCATTTGTAATAGATGTGAGGCTGAAACAATATTTTTGCTAAGGGATGTTATGAGGTCTGACTCTGGCAGGCTCTGGGGCCCAGGTGTTTCTCTGTCCTGGCTGCTGGAGCTCAGCCTCGTGCCCTGGAGGCCTGGTAGTTGTTTTCCCAGACTGATGCATGCAGCTGCTGCTTTCCCATTTGGAGGCAGTGAGTCTGAGCATGTATTCCAGAGTCCCACTCCTGCACACACCCGGAACACTGACATGGCTGGCTGCAATGACAGCTCTGGACAGGGCACTGTCTTTAACAATCCCCAGATATGGCACCACCAGGACTCACAGAAAACACAAGTACAGATAAAGAAGTCCCTAAAACATAAGTACAAATAGCCAAGTACCTTTTCTCCACTCCAGTTGATGAGTACTGGGGTTCCCTAGTGAAAATTCCCACCCCCCCCCGCCCTGCCCATTCATTCTCTAGGTTCACAGGCATGTTCTCATGCTCATGTATCCCTAAAGTAACACAGCAATTCCCCTGTCCATTGCCTCTGCCTGGATCTTGAGCCCTCTTACTCACTCCATAGGTGTCCTACTCACTGGCTGACCTAGCCTGATGTTCACTAGCAAACACACACATACTCACTTCAAAGATACCCCACATTTGTCCATGGGCCCCTTCCCTGCCTAATATCCCTTCCTGGACCTGGGTTCTCCTATGCCATCTGGGACAGCTTGAAGTTTACTAGTAAATTGGATGCACTCCCACCCCACACATCGCAGGTTTGAGAAAAATGCACTTCCTCCCAGCTGCTGACAGCCAGGCAGACAGGCTCTGTGAGCCACTGTCCCCATCCAGTTTCTTGCACCATGGACATACACACCCTGTCAGGTCTGCCACTCCAGTTGCAAGCTCTGAGTTCACCAACAGTCTCTCCAGTTGCAGTCTGAGTACTCACACATGGGACAAATGGTGAGATTACAAAAACAGTTTAGAAAATACCTTGTAAGAAGACAGGATAGACAGTGATGATTAGGCATAGGGTTTAGTCAGACAAATTTACTGATGACTTACATGCACACACAACAGGCTCCTCTTATCCCTCCTCTTATCATGCACTCTCCTTTTCTAAGTCTCTGGCCCCTTCTTTTTCTCTCCCTTTAAATTTTCCTAAGCATTCCTTAGTAAGTTTTGCAGTGCCACAGCCTGCCTGGCAAATATCCCTGTACTTACGTTCTCTTGCCTCCCTGTTCTTGACAGCTACGGACTCCAGAGTGACAGTCTCCAAAGTTAGGCCTGGAGTTTCTTAATGGGCCATCAATTACCCTTTCAAGAGCTTTAGTCTTCAGTCCCCATGTCACTTGTCTGTCAGATTGGCATCCCTGTCTGTTTCATTCATCACTTTGACTCCTGTTGAACTGGAAAGGAATCTTGATCTGATAACCTAAATGAAGCAGATGCTCTCACATTCCACATTTCATCATATTCTCTTATGGTAGTTAGTCTCTAATGATATTTAGTACATAGTTTTAATAACATCTGTTAACCCAAAACCACCTTAAAGGTAAAGCCACCCCATGACAGATAGTTATTAAAAGATGTTTAAAAGTAAACTCAAATAAGCTTAGAATAATTTTGATCATGTATGTCAAAGTGATTTTGTATATTTTATTGGTGAAATTCTCATTGCCTAAAAATTTCTATAAATTTTCATGAATCATTTTATTGTTCTATTTGGGGAAAATATAATTTTATAGACAAAGAGCTAAAACATGTCATTAGTCTTTTCAAAATATCCCTCTGATTTTGTGAATTCATGCTGGATGAATATTGTTTCTCTTGATAAATGCTGGTGTTACTTAAAAAAAGAACAAAACAAACAAAACAAAACAAAAACCTCAAAAGAAGCTAAGCTGGAAAATGACACTCACCTACCTCAACCTAAGTCATGTGAAAGTTCAGTCTGGAACTTCATACAAGAATCAGCTTTCTTATTCTAGGTCATTCATTATTACAGGGAATATTGCCTCCTGGAACTTTTGTCCATTGACTGAATTTAGTAGTCTAAAGCCCACTGAGATAAACCTTACCTCAAGAAAATTACTGACAATCACAAAGTATGTCTGTAGACAATGAGAACATATGTCTTGCTCAGGATCTTACGTCTTATCCTCTATACATGATAAAATACTACAAATATTTAAGTTACAAATTGTTAAAGAGAAATAAGTACAAAGGAATTATATGAAATATGGCATTCAGTCAGTGGGTTGAATGCAAAGGAGGCAGGTGTTTCCCCATGTGTCATTAATTAGCAACTTTAATAAAAACAAACCAAAATTATGCTCTTGGGATATTTTTCTCTCAGATAAAAAAGGACAAAACTATAAAACTGCAATTTCTTTAGAGAGAAAAAGGTGTCAATAAAAAACTATTGGAAGTACTAGTAAATCTGTTCTTCAAAACAAAGAAAGTAATTTCTGAAGAATTTTGCAAAAACATCTGCAAAGTGGGATTCTAAACCTCAGAATACAGAACCTGGGAATCTAGATGTTGGCATTAGTGGTACACCATTTCAAAGGCTTTCACTCATAGGCATTACTTATACGTTACAGAACACGTGGTACGTTAAAAACAACATGAAATTCTACAGGTTATAAAATCTCAATCTCTCTATGCATGAGCAGTTTTTTATTCTTTTTACTATTAAAGAAAGCCTTTGCACTGGGAAAGCATCTTGGACTAATCACATCTAGTATCATCCATGAGCGATGGTATTACATTACTCATAGAGCAGCTAAGAGGGACGCCATGAATTTGGGTACATCTTTTGTAGTCTGCTCTGTCAATTCAGTGTGCTCTTTGATAATCAAGCACTGTTGTTTCCTGAGTGCAAAGAAGTAGTTTACTATAGTCTTAAATTTTTAGTTATTGGGTTGCAAGGACATAAGCACAATTCTGTGAGTCTTATTCTCTCTAAGAATACATTCTCAATATATACATGTACACAATACATTTATAATAATGTTCCTACAGTCATATGCCTGAAAATTCCATAATTGATTTTTAGTTCCTCACTGTTAATTTATAGCATCTGATGATGCTATATTTAATATCTACTCCTTTAGAGAGAGTTACAGGTAAAATAGACTTTGTAATAGACCATAGGTTTTTAAGCCTTATTTCTAATGGTAATCTATTAAGACTTTATATATACACTTCACACAAATTTCCCTCATTAGATATTTCCTTCTCTTTAGAGAAGAAGTTAGCAAAGATTTTATTTCTCTAGAAGAAAATATAGTCAAAATGAAGTAAATAATCCTTTTCTGCAGGAAATATTCTACTTCAGTAGAGATTAGACTACAGTAAAAAACAATCTAAGCTATCTAATTTGTATTCTCCAAAGACAGCCTAAAAGGTCATGTTGATTCTTCCTTGCATTAAAAAGGAACAGCTTTAGAAAAGGTTAGTATAATTTAGGTTCACTAGGTTTTATTGTTGTTGTTTTTAGTAGTGCTTGAAATAACTCCTTCCAGATGAGCATTTGGACAAAAGAAAAATCACTTACATTATTAAACTAATATGTAATTTCAACTCATAGCTGCACACCTTGTTAAATTGACAACATATAACTATATTACTCATCACAGTGTAGACTTGAATTGAATGTGTTTGCTTGTATTTTTATTTCTTTTTATTGTATTACATTGGTTAAAAATACACTGTAATTTAGCTTGGGAAATTATTCAGAGAATAATTACCTGCAATGTAATATCAATGGTACTGATGAGTAGAATATTGATTTATAATAGCCAAACATGGCCAGGCAGCCCCATGGAGAGCCTGCCAAGGAGAAGAGAATGAATAATTATATTGAACATATTAACAATAGTTCCTTGGATTTAATAATTAATATGTTTTTATATGTGTATATACATGAGTGCATATATCTATATCTATATATCTATATCTATATCTATATCTATAGATCTATATCTATATCTATATCTATCTTCATGTGTCTACAGATATATATGTAGATTGCTATCTGTATTTATACATTCATTCATAAAAGATACATCTATGTTTTTGAGATTTGCCCAGGCTGAAAAATATGCATTAAAAAAAAACCAACAGTCACAGCAAGGACAGAAAAATTACTCAAAGTCATTCAATGATTCCATAGAAGTGATAAAAAGCGAACAGTGGTCATTCAGTTGCTAACTTTGCAGCCAGCATAGCTAGATGTTGTTGTCTCTAGCAACAGAAGAAGAGGATGAACTGCCATGTATGTGTTAAACTTTAAGAGAGAGGATAAAAAAAGGTCAGTCAGGTTAAAAACTTTTTCATCCTCTCTTTCCAAAATCACCAAAGCCAGAAATGGAATTAAAAATTCTGGTGAACAGCTGTTGTGGTGAGGGATGTGTTGAGGAGCTGTCAGACAGCTAAAGGAAAGGGAGCAAAGTAAACTGCTTTCTCTTTACAGCACTCCCAGAGGTACGATAGTCAGAATATGCAAGCAGTAAAAAAATTAAAAATTGAAAGGACCTACTGTAAGATCATAACTATTTTAGTTACATGTGATTTTCATCCAAAGGAGTTTTGACCTTTGATATACCCCTGTTTTATAACAGAAAATATTTCTCAGCTGGCTGAAACACTACCTTTTTCTCAGTTCATTGATTTTAACCTACTATGTGTGGGATTTTTTTCAGTATTCTTGGTAATCAGTCAGGTAAAAAAGACTAAAAATACAGAGGTCAGAAAGAAAATTATGAAGTGCTAGAGGGAAACCAACAAAGGACTAGTGACAGTGAAGTAAATCTGCATTGGGATGGCCTGACATAAGAGAAAAATCCGGCTGCCTAATTTGTAATTTTCCTTTTTTTTTCTCCCTTTAAGAAACATTTTCATTGTAACACAGGAAAAATCTTCATTGACTCTCTCTTCCTGTTAAAGTATATCAAATTTGAATAACATATGAACATTACAAACTGTGAATATTTTAATTGCATAAGCTAGTAAATCTTGCAGGTGTATAGAAGAATTCAATCCCTTTTCTGCAACTGTGTATTTTGAAGAATGCTTTGCAAATAAGAAAATTCAGCTGTATTAAAAAATATTGTCTTGAAGGCCATTACAGTAAAAACAAACTTACTTTATCTTCTTAGGCTTTTCAAAACAGGATTTGCTAAGCAAGGAGTAATTCTCCATGTGCACTGAAAAGATTTAATGAAGTTCCTGTGGGGGGAAAAAAGCCTCAGGCTCTCAGCCAACAAGAATTCCACCATTTAAATAGTTCAACTAATATGAAGGAAATATGTACAAGATAGTTAAAACACAGACCAAACAATGATTTCAATTCATCAAAGTTTAAGACCAGTGAGAACCACTAAATCTGCCTGGCCTATATTTCACAAGCCATTGCCTTTCTCCTAGTTATTTCTGGAGTCAGAGTGATATCTTAATTTTGATGTCAACATAGCTATTTCATTTGGGTTTTTCCTGAAGTAAATCTCCATGTTTGCATTTGTCATGTTTTGCTTCATTAGATAAAACTAATGCTTCTAGTAACTGACATATTCTCCTTTGAAATGTACTTTTAACTGTAGTCATTTCTTCATGTTCTGTTTTGTACAATTTGCCACCTTTCATTATTCATCCCAATCCAAAAGAAAGGGAACTGTCTCAAAAATATAAGGATATTTTCACCATTTATTAAATAACCATGATTTCTCTCTATTTGTCAGTACCCTTGATATCTCTATCCTCATATACATCTCAGGAAGTTCTGAATTGGTACACATCCTCTGTCACAAAGTGAAGCCTATCCAAAAGCACTTCCCAGACAAAGTGCAGCTCTGGCTGGATTAAGCAGGTATGAGCTGGAAAGTAGAGTAACAATTAACTACTTATATGTACTTATATATACTTACTATGTTCACACTTTTCTGTAATAAATGTTGGGCTGGAGATAAAGCCATGACAGATATCCTGGTGGCCATAGTCTTAACTTGGAATTTTTCATTAATACAAAGACATCCAAAGATAATGTTATGAGACTATGTGATTTTTGAGGATTTACAGTGGCAATCAAATACAGGAAGGGCCAAGGATACAAACATCCAAAAGGTGAAGTGCTGGTTATGCATATGGGCCACAAGAACCCAGTGTATCACTACAGGCTTGGGGAAGAGTGGTGGAAGGCTGTTTGTTGGAAAAGGATCTGGAGGGGTTGATTAACAGCCACCATGAGCCAGCATGTGCCCAGGTGGCCAAGAATGTCGATGTCAGCCTGTATCAGAAGTGGTGTGGTCAGCAGGACCCAGGGCATTATCATCCTCCTGTAATCAGCATTCATGGAGCAACACCTCAAGCACAGTGGTCAGTTTTGGGCTTTTCAGTACAAGAAAGACACTGAGGTGCTGGAGCAAATCTAAAGAAGGGGAATGGACTAGCTGAGGGTCTGGAACATAAATCCTATGAGGAAATGCTGAGGGAACTGGGTTTGCTTACCCTTAAGAGAAAAAAAGCTCAGTGGACACTCTACAGCTACCTGAAAGAAGGCAGTAGTGTGATGGGACTCAACCTCTTCTCCCAGACAACTAGCAATAAGGCAAGGGCAAACCACCTTAAGTTGAATCAGGAGAGGTTCAAGTCAAATACTAAAAAAAATGTTTTCACTGAAAGACTGATAAGATCTGGAAAGAGACTCCCCAGGGAAGTGATGGAGCCACCATTCCAGGCAGTTTAAATAAACAAGTTAACATGGTACTTCAAAAAATGGTTTAGTTAACATAGTGATATTCATTTTCCAACCTTAATGATTCTGTGATAAACATATGTTTTCCATTTATTATTTTTCTTTAATTGTACTTATCAAAATTATTTAGGCATGTGTCTTCTCCAATCAGAGAAGCATTAATTTTGCTGTTCTCAAGATCTAAATTTTAGCATTAAATTTTATCATTAAATTTTATCATCTCAAGGTTTAAATTTTCCTTCTAAAATATTCCAACACTAAACCAGAGCCTGAAATGTGAAACCTGGAAAAAGTTTAACTTTTTTTTTTTTTTCTAAATGATCATTTACAGACAGAATTTGCACCAAAAATATTACTAGCACAAGACTAAAGGAAATGAATACTTCTTCCTTTAGCAATAGTCTACAGAGATAATTGAACCTTTATTTGGGCAATGCAGTACACAGAACCTCCCATAAACACTTATAGAATAGGCAAATTAAATCATTTATTTTCTGGTTCTAAATTAAAAAAAACATATTTTATGTTGCCTTTTCTTCACTGCTGTCTTATTGTCTAAATGATTCTTTTGCTGAGTGTGCTTAAAAGTCTCTTCTGTTGCTTCAGTCTCGATTGAAAGTTCAGTCAAGGGTTTATGGACAGCTAGCTAAAAACCATGAAAGATTTATTAAAGATGTTTTGCTAGTGCCTAAGTCTCTTTACAAACATTTTTCTTCTCATTTTATTTTTACAGACCCTAATGATTGAAGTTTGGCTCACTGCTTCTTTATTTTTGTATTAAAAGCAACTGAACAGGCAAAATAGAAATATAATTTTGTGATACCTGCTTTAAAAGAGTAATCTGTATATGTAAGAAATGTGACAACAGTTTGGCTTAAGCAACCATGAAAGTAGTATGAGAAAAGTACAGCAAAGATGCTGAATTTTTCAAAGAAAGTAAAGCAGGTTAAGAATAAATAAATAAATAAATAAACTCACAAAAGTAAGCACTAAGTATAATTTCATCTTTTTCATTCTTGTCTTTATCAGAATATTACAGCACTAATTTTTGACCTAATTGTTTTTTCCTTTTTCCTCAGAAGATATTTTTTTTTTAAAGTGTAAGAAATATAGAATATTGTGGATGGCTGTTCCTCATATTGTTACTGATTAATCATAGTAGTCTTCTCACTATCAGCATTTGATACCTCAGTTGTTCTAAAGTAGTTTTTCTGATTTTATGGTATGAATTAAGCAAGAATATGATAACACTTTTACTATAAGATCTTCATATTTGAATTTTGGTTTGTGTCTGCTTTTACTGGTAATCTAATCTAAAGATACCCATGCAGAGTTAAATTTATTACCTTTTCTAGAGCCTACTAGAGCATAGATTACTGAAATATTCATAGAACTGTTCCATAATAAATAAACAATTTATCTTCCAGTTTATTATTTATAATTCAGTAACGTGAGGGAAAGTCTATGTTATACTCATCTCATATAGAGATCTCATAGAAACAAACATAATGAAATACAGATATTTTATGCACACTGTACATCAATGTTCACTTCAGATTAAACTATTCCCAAGACTGTTGCATTATAATTGCTATTATCTTGGGAGCTATTTAATCAAAATAGTTCTCTTGATTGTGCCACAAGAGGAAACATTAGAAAAATCTTCAGATGTTCAGAGAGACTACATAGTAGGCATTTATCATTACATAGAGAAATGAAAGTGGTATTTGCAATTTCTTCCATTATGATATTTTTTTTTTAATTGAGGTGGAATACCATAGAATAAAATTGTTTTTCATTTGCAAAAAAGGGTTATTAGAGAGTGATAAAATAATCTTTTGTGCCATTTCTAATAAATTTGCCTTTTTCAATACACACATTTTTATAAGAGCTATTAAGACAGCTGAAATAACAATGGTACTTGGTAGAAAGAAGTGGTCCTCTGATGGCTGAAAGTTATTGATTGTGAATATCCAGAAATAAATTTATGCTTGGTTGCTCTCTTATCTGATGAAATCAGGAAAATGTAACTATGTGAGAAAAATCCTTACACTCTTCATTACTTACAAGACCTACTGCAGCCCACTCATAGATTTGGAGGCAAGGCACAGTAATCTTTATCTCTCCAACAGTCTCAGTGTAATAAATCTTTTATTTTCAGAACACAGAAAAAAAAAAGAAAAAAATCATCATCTTATTTTGAAACAAGTTCCAAAACCTGTCTCTTCACAGCCCTAACCAGACAAATGGAGTACATTTGATTACTATCTAATGTGTTAATATTTGATTTGGTATTTAATATTTTTTTATGACATGTAAGATCAATGTGTGTCTGTTGATCAAGTCATTTGTTCTATTTTGAAAACCCCTTTGCAAGACTTGCACCTACTTTTTGACTCACTATGGTGGTAAACTGGAAACTGAAAGAGAAGACAAATAAAATATATCATTAATATTGAGTAAAATACAAATCCTCAAATAGCATGAATCTTGGAAAAAGAACACAAAACTCTCGGTCCTTAGTTTACCAAAAGGTTTCCAACCATGAACATAAAAAACCCATTATTTATACAAAATCATAATTAATCATAAAATCATAACTGATAATTTTAAAATATTTGTGGACATATCTTCAGTGACGTGACAAGTTTTCCAAGACAACAGAGAGTATACAGAGTAGAGTGTACTTTAAAACCAAAACAAGTATTTTTAAAAGACTGTTTATATTGAACTGGGAATTGTAATTGAAAGTCGTCTACTTTCTTGCAAAAAATAATGTGAGTTTTAGGGCATTTTTTTTTCTTTTTATAAACCATACTGTCACTCAGGCTTTCCTCCTATAGTCTATATTCCATGACTGATGCATAAATTAGTGCCACCTAAAAATACTGTACTCAGCAGGGTGTCGATATCTGGAAAGGGATAGAAGGATGCATGTGCTTGGTTTTTTCTTGATACTTTGTGTAGAAAAGTTCTTGATGTTGTACAAAAAAATCAATGGAGAAGATTGTCTAAAACATTAAGACTGTAATATTAAAACACTCAATAGAAAAAATTGATGTTAGCAACCTGAATGAACACAGCCACAAAAAAAATTGAAAAATAGTTTGGTCATGCCAAGTAAGTACCACATAGTGCTTTACTAAGAGCTGCCAAAACTCTTTCCCATGAGAACACACCGAACAATTTTTTATTTTAGAATTATAGGATTGTAGAATCATACAATACTTTGGGATGGAAGGTACCTGAAGGATTATCTAATTCCAAGTTCTACTACCACCAACCATCTATGGCCAGGGACACCTACCACTAGACCAGGTTGCGCAAAGCTCCACTCAACCTGGCCTTAAACAGTTCCAGGCCTGGAGAATTCACAGTTTCTCTGGGCAATCCAGTCCAGTGTTTTGGCACCCTCACAGGAAAAAATTTCTTCCTAATATTCAGTCTAAACCTACTCTCAGTTCAAAGTCATTCCCTTCTGTCTTATCATTACATACAATACATAGTGTATTTGTAGAAAGGCCCTTTCCCTCTTTCTTTTATGTCCCCTTTAAGTCCTAAAAACATCAACTAGGTCTCCCTGGAGCCTTCTCTTTCCAGGCTGAACAATATGAACTGTCTCAGCTGGTGTTCATAGAAGTGCTCCATCCTTCTCATAATCTGTGTGGCCTCCTCTGGACTCACTCCAGCAGGTCCATGTCCTTCTGTTGTATGGCGCAGAGCTGGACGCAGTACTCCAGGTCAGCTCTCATGAGAGCAGTGTAAAGGATGAGAATCCCCTTCTTGGACTTGCCAGTCACACTTCCTTTGATTCAGGCCAGCATGTATTTGGCTTTCTGGGCTGCAATTGCACATTTCAGGGCCTTGTCAAGCTCTTGTCAATCTCTTTGTGGAGATACATTGATAGAGAGCACAACCTCCCTGTGGACAATGTGAACTCCCTAAGAAAAAGGAAGGTATATTTCAAGATTCAGATCTGTGTTCCTGTCCCCACATACTTATGTAAAGCAGATGTAAGGGTTATTGCTGTTAAGTGATTATAAATGCAGGTTGTATAGTGCACTAATCTGTCTCTAATATAATATCTTTGATTAAGAAAAATTGTATATCATGTTTCATACAGAGATTAATAGTATCATTGATAGAAATATAGTTAAGTACTTAATGTTTTCAATATAGTTTGTCATTAATGACCCACCTTATGTCACTCCTGTGGATTCTGAAAACTATTTTTTTCTTAATATTGTAATTACTTCTTAAAAATTATACCCTTTTTAGTTGAATATACTTTGTTCATTCAGGGTAACTTTTGTACAAATTAAAAGCACCTGAAATCACTGCTTCTTCACAATCAACCTAGTCATCTATGCAGAAGATTTTCTATGCAGAAGTCTCATGAAAGGAAACATTTTTAGTATTTGAGACTCTTTCTTTAGAAACTTAAAGAAGGAAAGATTGTATCCATGTAAAATATTTGCTTTCAGGATAAATTCTTATCTGCCTATTCACACAGAGTGAGCATATTGCTCTTTATATCAGGTCTGCTTTTGATCCTGCACAGAAAGTTGCTTACCATTCTTTTTCTCTCTTCAATTTTTGTGCATTTTTTGAAATAAAATTGCACTGTTTCAGTAATTTTACCTGTGTCAGGTGTCATAGTGAATGTAATCCAGTGGGATTTATTTCAGTATTTATTATTGTTAGAGTAATTCTGGTTTTCTATAACTACAAGTATTTAAGGATAAACACATTCTATTAAAAAAAAATAAATTAGATAAAATCAGCAGTGATTGTATGTTATATGTACATTATAGATTTTTTATATTTGTCGTCTGTATGTTGTACTTGAAAATTTGCAAACATCCAATGGAGTGGAATTATATGCTTTGTCTTTTTTTCTCCAAGGTCATGGAATCATAGGATGGTTTGCATTTGAAAGGACCTTGAAGATCATCCAGTTTCATCCCCCTTTCACTAGACTGGGTTGCTCAAAGACGATCCAACCTGGCCTCGAACACTTTCAGTAATGAGACACCCACACCTTCTTCAGTGTCTCACCACCCTCACAATGAAAATTTTGTTTGTAATATCTCATCTAAATCTACCCTATCACTACATGCCCTTGTACAAGCTCCTTTGCCTTTCCTATAGGCCCTCTTTAGGTCCTTCTCTTCACGGAATGGATTAACTCTCTTGACCTGATAATTTCTAATATTATGAAACAGTAAAACCAAAAGGTACATGTTAAAAACACTTCAGCTTAATTTTTAAGTTGGGTAGGTCTGTTTATCTAAAAAAAACCCCACTATTTTACATTTTTAGATAAACTTAACATCTTTAAAATTGACTTTTATTCCATGAAATTTATTCACCTGTTTTGCTGCTGAAATACTTTTTTGCTTTCCGGGTAAGTTAATTTTACTTCAATAAACCCTCAAATATAGCTTTGCTGCCAGCTTTTAGGTGATAGCAGAGTTTTTCTTTGTGAACTGCTGAGTGCTTGCATCTCCCCAGTAGCAAGAAAAATACAATACCAATTCAGTACAACCAAAAAAGACAGTCTATACTTACTCAGATAACAGATGCTTCGCGAAGTGGAGAGCTCCCTTGCAGGTAAATTTCCACCCACTGATTCACTTGTTCATAAGAATCTTCTCTTGTATCTGTAGGTAACCATGGGTTTCATAGAGGATACATCTTTAAATTTGTGCTAAAAATCAGGGAGAAGTTAAATGTACTTTCATACAGTAATAGTCAAAAGAGTGGATTCTGTAAGTATATGTGGAATGTGATAGTGTTTATTTCAGAAATGGGATGCTATGAGAAGGGGGAAGACAATTAAAGAAAAATTGCAGACCTGAAAAACAGCAGCAGATAGAATGACAAGAAACCAATAAAATCAATGACAATAACTGTTGTGCTGTCAAGAAACTACAGGGGTACCTTGAAAAAGGCCATTAAAAAGTGATGGGGACATGGATCTGAGTCACAGGTATGGGGGCATATGGAGTATCTTGGAGCTATGTAAACTGATGGCACAATGTGCAGTGGAAGCAGATTGGGAAGAAGCAACATAGGAATAGACAGAAAGGGGTATAAAAGAAGCTGATCATGTGTAAATTAGGCTAGTTTGTTCCACTGAGCCATGCCTGGTTTCAGTCTGTCCTTTCTTCTTATCCCTAGCTATCTGCCTGTGAAATCTGAATTCCCATCCTATCTGCGTGGAGGGGTGCTGCAGGGACTAAGTGCTAACTGCTGGGAGGAACAGCATGAGTAGATTTGAAGTCAGCAGCTGAAGTGAGGACAAGGATGTCGAGGCCACTATTATTCAGGTTAAAGTGTTAAATTCATAAATAAAATTTTACATTAATTCAAACTGAAGTTGTATATTCTATAATAGAAGCCAAGCGTGCTTCATTGACTTCCTTATTTTTTTAAGGCAGGACACCTATAGAATATAAAAAAAATTGCATGCAATTGGCACAGCAGCTCAAGCACACACAAAATGCTATCAAACAGTCAACACTACAAAAATTTTCTGACTACTGTTCACATTCAATGATCCTTTTACCTCATCAATAATAAAAATTTGTGTAAACTTTGTGTGAAAGAAGATAGAGGGTGTCAAGTGTCTGTTTAAAAGAAAACACGAAAATAATCTTTTTCTGAGATGTATTTGGTTCTGAGATGCAGGAAACTGATAAATTTTAAATGGCTCTTTTAAATGAAAAACTTGAAAATACAGGTGAATAAGAAAGACCATTAAATCTAATAAGAGTACATTTAGAATGTTAAAACAGTACAGTTTGCAGGCGTCATTTGCAAATTATAGTATTAAAATTCTAGTATTAAAATTCTAGTCAAAGGTTTCAGTGCCAATTATTTTAATGAGAAATGGAAGTTAAAGAACTGGAAAGCCTCTAGTGACAATATTCTTAAATGAAGGAAAAAAAGTTGGAAATTTAACCTGATCTCATGACTATATCTCTTGGTTATATTTTTTGTGGGTTTATTTTCCTGTATGCTCTCCTCATAACTGTAACTTGAGTTATATTTGTATTTTTTATTCATCTGTATTTTTATGCATTAAAGCTGACCTGTATTCATTCACAATACACCAGAGTCTCCTGGCTCTATAATCTTAATAGTCAAGATATGTGCCCACAGTAGTACTGAATATACTATACTTGTTTTCCAGACAGCCTAGTATTTAACATGAAGTGTTCGTGCCAGCAAAACTCTCTGCTTGATTTCTTTCAGTGTGACATGCTTTCAGGGCTTGGAACCATTTTGCACAGTTGAATGATACTCTAACTAAAAATTTCTTCAGGTTCTGTAGATAATGGATTACAACAGTGTGCCTTAGGTATATTATCCATTTCCATAAGACACAAGACTTGCAGGCATAAACTGACTTGATTGTTAAAGCACAGTCCTCCTAAGAGTATTCTATTAAAACTATATTAAAAGTTGAATCAGTTACAGCCCGCACAATACGCATACAGACACAGACAAGCTCAGGTTTCCCTATCAGTCAAAGTAAAGGTGGAATTCACATAGTGAGAGATACTCAAACACAGCTAGGCTCTGGCTAGTAAGAAACATTTGTAATAATTGTGGATAAGGACTAAAAACTCTGTAGTTTTAAGTTACGTGGAGCAAAAGTCTCATTCCAATATAAGGAAAAAGTATATAATTTTCTACAGATTTGTGACTACCTGATCAGTCTCCTTATACATACTTATATGTACCTATTTATGGCATTGTTCTTGATGGCTGGACTTCACCCCTTTTAGGAGCAGCTGCTTGCATGCCAGCAGCTGATTAAGGTGTGTGCATACACATTATTAGGTCCCCTAATGTAAATAAATTTTTTCTGTGCTTGAAACCGGGGAAAGGAAAGGTTGTCTGATGACAGTGACAGGCACTTCCCAGGAGAGCCCACAATAATAAAAGTTATGATTTTCAGGTCCAAGACCATGAGAACAAGGGAAAAATGCTGCAACAGTGGATGGGAAAATAGAGTGCCATGGTAGTAATGCTGCAAATGAAAGGTGGGCTACTGAGGTATAAATGAAGGCCTCTCAGAAATATAAAAATCTAATGACCCTTAAGGCACTGTGCAACATTCTTGCACAGAGCTATTAAATATTTATCAAATAGCTTCTACTATTTGCATGCCCCCCTTTTTTCCCGATATTTTCAATTTCTATCAAATATTGAATTTTCTGCTAAGGGATATTAATAGGATCACAGCTGCAATCCTGCTCTCAGGATTTACTAGTCAAAGAGAAATCATTTATATAAACATGCTCCACTGTTTTCCCTTTGACATTCTAACACAGTCTTCACAGGAACAAATATTGAATCAAATATTGTATTCTTGAAGCATTCAATATTTCATTATGATTTTTTAATAAAATACTTTCCACAAGACTGTTCTTTTTATAAAGTCTGATATTAGCCTAGTATATTAGCTTATGTGAGAGATAATTTCCTTTAACAAGCCTGAAGACAGTATTAGGGTAAAGTATTAGATTATTTATTATACTTTCTTGTGTTCTATCTAGTTTGAGAATTTTTGATATTTCATATGAAAACTTTACCATGATGTACCTGTCAGTGTTTAAAAGATAATTTAATACTTCACAAAATCTCCTTTTTTATTTTTTATTTTAATTCTCAGCTTGGTCTTGTTTTGTTGTAGTCTACCTCCAGGAATTAATCAAAATTTTGCATAGCAAAAGAGATTAGATATATATCTTATACAAACTGAAAATAAAATAAATCAACTACATAAAAATTAAAATTTTCCTTTTCCAAATGCTGGTTTTTGGAAAAAAAAATTTTAATTCATAAAAAATTTCTAACCAATTCTTCTCAGGCTTTTGAAAACCTAATAATTTTGAGATGTGAACAGACTTGTCCTGAAAAATATAATAGGAGTTACCTAGCCTATATTAGTTCTTATAAATTTCTGATTTTAATGAATATGGACATGTTTTCCCATTTTTGCAATTAAATGAAGAGGCTGAATTTTCAACTGAGTATCTGTTCCTATTTCCCATATATTTTGTTTTCATTCATTGAATATATAGCATACAGATGCAGTTATATATTCTTGCCTAAGTTACTGTGTGACAAACTTTAAGTATCTCTTGGCAGTTTTTTTTAAACATGCAGGTCTGTTTTCAAAACCTGAAATTTGCAATAACATTTTCCCCATTTGTTTGGACAAATGTTTAAGCTTGCATACCTTTTGTCTTCTACCAGAGGTGTGGTATTTGCTTCACTCTCCTGGAAGACCTTATGCATTTAAAGAAAAATCATATTGAGTGGCAAATATAGAAGATGGATTAGACATAATATACCCCATCCAAAAGAAAATTTGTTTTCCTGCTGCATTGCACCTTCTTTGTTTTTATAAACATTTTACTTTCAATTGTTTTTTATTGATACAAAATCCCAGTTAATGTAGAAACTGGGTTACCCGTAACAAGCTTTTGCTAATGTTAATGCAGAGGTTTCTGAGCCATTATAGAAACTGAGTTCCTTTGTAGGGTAAAATAATTTTGTGAAGGTCAGATGGATAATATTTTTTGGGGTCTGGTGCTTAAATCAATATAAGTAAAGCTTACTTGATTTTGAAACAAATCTCCAAAGATCACTACTTTTGAATTTGAGAAGCTTTCCCTTCCAACACCGAAGAGACCATTCTGTTGATAATAGAATCAACTCCTTTCTCTCAATAAAATAATTAACATCATCTTTACTAGTATTATTTATAGAATTGCTAAACAGTACTCTCACCACAAAACAAACTATCTGGAAATGCCACACCAACTTATTGTTGCCAGTTTTATTGAAATGTGCTCAATCAGTTAGTGACATCTGTAAAGCTCTAAGGTAGGTAAGAAACACAGACATTATTCATCTTGGTTATTTTTCCTTTATATTGATCAGTTGTATTCATCTGATATGGAACAGAAGTGATTTAATGTGTAGCAAATTTATTTTGTGTTAAGAGTACCTCTGTACTCATCGGAGTCCATTAAATAAGAATTACTCTTCTAGTAAAATACTAAATAGATACAAGGCAGAAAATCCCCAGAAAATAGCAAATTAGAAACAAATTATTATACAGATAAGGCACTAAACATACACAAGAGACAAAATAGAAAAATAACAGAGAGCCCTCAGTCCCTTGTAACCACCAGGCAAAATTTCAAAAAATATAGCTAGAGCATTTTGAAACTTGTATTCAAGCAATATTTTGGTCTTCATCCAAAATCTAATGACATCAGGTTTTAAATTACCATTGTGCTTTAATGCACTACATTTTGTCTTCCACTTTATGACACACCTGCTGGAAAGCCTCAGTCCTCCACAGTTAAATTTCCTGTCACTTAAGATCATTTTGGAAGCTATTGAGGACTATGCAGCCTTTTTCCATATTCCTTCCACAGCTTTCATCCACAAATAGTTTTTCTACAGCTGAAAATTGTCCACTGACGTTTTTGTACATATCCTTGACTGATGTTTTTCACTTTAAAGTCATCTATTTTTGTGAATAATGGTTCAGCATTTCTCTCACTGTGTATTTGTTTCTCATAAACTAAAATTCTTACATCTCTGAACTTCCTCTCTGTATTTTTATTTAGAAAATAGCCCTTTGAAGGCTTGTGTTAATAATTTAAAAGGAAATAGCCCAATAACTCTTGCCTAGTTTTAGATAATTTATCAATTTTTGTATGTAATTGTTGTATTTTATTTATACACAGAAAAATACACTTTCTTAGGATCTCATTTACTCTATTTTGAACCGAGTAGTTAAATTATATTAGATATATTTTTGCTAGTTTAATAATACTCACAGTCAAATATGTCATATGATATTGCAGCCACAGTAAACCTCTCTAAAATATAGAGCTAATTTAAGAGCTCAGAATAAAATTTTTATTTTTGTGTTTTTCCATCATTGACGAAATAAGTGATAGCAACACATAATAATTTATAACAATGTCTTCTCTAAATTCCAGATCATGTTAGTTTTTCCTCAGCTCTTCCTGAAAATTCTGTTCAAACCTGTAATTCTAAACAATTTAAGAATCTTTTTCTTTTTTAAAAAAGTCACATTTAAACTGTAAAAATTGTGACAGATTATGAATTACATGATGCAATATACTGGAAATCCAAAAAGAAACATTCTTGCAGATCTGGTGTAAACCAACAGTACAAGGTAAATTGTAAATTTGAAGAGGTTCTGCTGTATTAATGACTTTTAGTTGCTTTTGTAAATAACTGACATTGTTACAGTAAGAAAAACTTGTTTTGGAATATGGGAGAGTCAACAGTATTGGCAAAGTAGTTTCCATTACAAAGTGTTTTTTAGGGTGTAGCATTTCTATATCTGATATATGCATCCATTTTGGCAGCCCCAGTTTTCACTCCTGCATTCAAATGTCTTGATTATGTCACACAGGTGAAGAAAGGAGGGCCTTTGGGCACAGTGACAAACTGCAGGCTTTTGGAAATAAACCTACTATGAATGAACATGTGGTACACAAGGTCTATACTACAAACTCCAGCTATATGCTCTAAGAAATAGAGAATTCAGACATACTTGTGGATGACATAGTTACAAAAGAAAAACCTGAAGACTAAATGCAGATACATCAAAAAATGACTGATTTTTAATGAAGATTGTGCAATTTGGGGAGAAAATAAAGATGCACCAGGAGTCCTGATGACACTTACAGCATTCCCTTGAGGGCCTCTGTGACATAGCTTTGCCCAAATAATGACAGCAGCAGATTTTTCTAATGTAAACATCTCTGAAGCAAACTGAATAATTGCCTTTGAACATGGATACAGAATCTTTCTCTGTTCTCCTCCAAAGGGAAAAAAAAAAGCAAACCCAAAACATAACAAATATTCAGCAAAATCTTAAAAAATTAAGATGTTCATTCCCATCACATGAACATGGATGTCTCTTTAAAAATGTTGGCAAACAGAAACTACAATATGTGAAAATGTTTCCATAAGCAATATATTCAACAGAAAATTATGAAAGCAATCACAGAAAAAATTGACATAACTGACAAGCAACAGAATTAAGTATATTTCTGTCTCCAGAAAGAATGCTTAAGGGTAAATATCAACAGCAGTAAAGTAACCTTCTTCAGCCTCTCTGGAGGGACAGCACTGTCTTGGATAACAAGAAATACAGTCTTCAACTGCACTTTTGGAACCATGCATGTGCAGTATGCTATGCTAAAAATCTTGTTTACAAGCAAAGATGAAACATGATATGTAAATCAAAACTTGCTCATTATACTTGAACTCTTACATCATTAATGATGCACATGTAATTTTTACAGGAAAAGAAAGAATATGTGCATGCCGAAACAAGTTTCAGTATTACTGAAACTACCAGTGTAGTAGTTAAAAATATTATACAAGGACTTCTTTTCTACTCTTCTCTTAAGCTCATGCTTCTCCTGCTTCTCTGGATCCTAAAGTTTATGGCTTAATTCTGGTGTTGTGATGATTATTTAGCATCTGAAGATCTGAGGTTGTGACGAGCATGATGCACATGTTGATGGCTTATTCCTCACTGTATGGTCCACCTGGTATAATTTCTGTGTTTGATAAGATAATTTTATATTTTTTGTTTTTACATTTTATACTGTAACACCAATCTAAATACAAATTTGTTTTACATGGTGACTTTAAAAATGTGTAGATAGCATTTTTGTTGTTTTCTGTTGCGTCTAAAAGCAAATCTTTCTTTTACCTATCATGTATGAGGGTTGTTTATGCCTGTGGAATTTTCAGTGCCAGGGCCATTCCCTATCCCTTATCTTCCCAGGACTGTAGTCCTCCAAAATGCATCCTGCATCACCACTTGTCAGGCCCTCTGTTGTCATATCAGATGTTTTTTCCTGGATTGTGTCAGCCTATTAGACATGTAAAGCCGCAAAGGGTGAACAAGAATAGGAAAGAAATCACTGTAGAGATCTACCTGATTAGAAAATTCTGTGATTCTGTGAAGTTCATTTGCTCCTAGACAGTAGTCTAGGAGTGATTGCATTTCCTGAATGTCACCTCACTTTATGTCAGTCTTACCTGAAGAACTGAATTAGGCCTCGTTGTCCTCAGTGGGTCAAGGAGGAAAGATAGTTTTTTTCAGAGGGTGAATCACTTGGAACCTCTTTCATGGAGAACTTCTTGAGCAGACTGTACTCTGAGCACTTTGAGTTTTGGGTGGTTCATACAGGGGTCTTAGGTAATCACAGACATTGCTCTTGGCAAAGGATAACATTCCAACAGGATTCTGTCAATTTTCCATGCAAATAATCAAAAAATAATTTACTCCTCTTCAGTTTCAGGGCCTGTTCTATTCTGTCACTGCTCATGCCCACCAGGAACCAGCCCATCACTGGAGCTCTGAGCAAGCTGTCCACTAGGAGGGTGTCCCTGTTTGTGGCAGAGGAGTTGGAACCACAAAACCTTTAAGGTCCCTTCCAACTCAAGCCATTCTGTGAAAAGTTGCTGCTACAACTAAATGAAGTAAAGAAAATGTATGGACAGGTCAAAAAACATCAGACAGAACAAGCTTTAGCTTTAGCCTTTATCCTGAGGCCCTCTCGACTCAGCACAAAGGCAAAGATGTGTTGCTGGCAATGACAATTCTGTGTAATACAGAGCTGCCCAGTGACAAGTGTTGGTCTGTGTACTCGGGAAAGAGGGGGAAAACTAACAGTAAAGCAAAATACATCTGAAATGCAGAGCACCTTTTGAGAAGCAAAGTGGAATCTATACGTGCCTGTATGACATTGCAAATATTTGAGGAATATGTAAGGGTATCCCAATGGTTTTTACAAATACATTATTCAACATCAGGGGCCGGTACTCAGGAAAATGCTAATTTCTATGAGAACATTTAGCATGGATTGAATGGGAAAATTGAACTTCTAGTGATTATTAAGCACCAGCTATATAGAGCTGATATATGTTAACTGAGTAATTATGAAGAGTTGATATAGATGGGAAACATAGGTTATTATGCTGTTTCTGTTTTCTACAATGTAGTCATGTCTTTTGAAACTCTGTCATCAACACAACAGATAAAATGTTGTATTTTTCTGGACCCACAAAAAAAATAAATGTCTGGAAAATACTAATCCTTGCAGATTTCCTTGTATTATACAGGCAAGTCATCTTAAAATATTTAATGCTTCTCCTGTTTTCTACTTCCTTTCACAAAATAATGCTTATGTCAACCATTCTAAATATGATTTGGAACACTAGACAGTGGCTATTACAAATTATATAAATGTCAATGGCATTGGATGTATCAGAATGTACTGTCTTTCAAGGACAAATTAAATTAAATGCTCTGGAGTTCATCTATGTCTATCAGATTGCTGATTTACTTTTTTTATTTTTTTTTTTTTTTATGTGTTCTGAACTTTTACTGAAAGTGATGTTCTGGTATTTGTTGCTGGACAAAAGATGCCTGAAACAATTTCATGAAAAGAAGTTGTTATTTTTTCACAAATTTGTGACCTATCCATATAGCCCTTAACTTCAAAATTCAAAACTATGTCAGAAAACACATTTTAATATACATATGCACCTTAATTCGGTAGTCCTTCACATATTCTAAAATATTATTGTGATTTTCAGTGATATACATCTAAAACTACTTCTGGCACTTATGAAACTAAAAAAAAATAAAACCTTTGTTAACAAAATAATATCCCATTTTTTAAATAAAGGCTTCATGTTTCAGCAGAGACAGAGATCTGGTACATTTTGCTTTGTCTATATGTTTGAGTGCTCTGAGAGCTATTTACAAAATAATAGATTAGCAATAAAAAGGAGACACTCAGATCTTTTGTAGCTAATTATTTTCACAGAGGGTTTCTCTACTGAAGATGTGGCAGCCAGAAACTGAAAAACAGCTGATTTAAAACAAAGATGTGAGTCATTATGTTCAAGGTTAATGCAGCTGCCCTTTGCTCTCTTTCTGTATAAAAGGTCTCACTCTGACTCCCTTCCTCACTTTACGAACACCAAGATATGAATTAGTCAAGAGACTTCATAAAAGTCTGCTCGTGCCCAGAGCTGCCGGTCTTCACTTTCTGCAGCTCAGTGGCATTTAATTTTAATTGCTCCCCAAGCTTAGGCCAATTCCGGATGGCAAAAGCAGGGCAAGAATCATTCACTACTCCTTTGAAGTCTGAAAAGCCTGTATTCAGATTGCCTCAGGCTCTCATTCTTACATTTATGTGAAAATGTAAGCTGCTGAGTACTGCTGTTGAACATCTACAACACTGAGTTAACAGGAAATGTCTTGTAAAGTGCAGCTTGATTTTTTTTTTCCTGTGGATTTTGTGTCAAAGATGTTAATAAAAATAATTGAAAAGGTGCAATAAATATTCAGGAAAATCCATGCTAATGAGTTTGGATAGGCGTAGTTTTCAGATCACATAATCCCTTCATTAAACTCCTTTGGGAGGATTCTGACATCTATGTATAGCTCCATGTGCATGCTACAAGTAAGCCACAGCTATACTTTCTCAGTATGCAAAAGTTTCTCACAAAGCAAAATAACTAAATATTGGCCTGATGATGGTTTTGAAAAAGATGGGAGAAATAAGAGTTGTTGTCTTTTTACACCCCTCTTTCTTTCTTTGCCAACAGAAAAATTCAGGCCTCATGGAGGAAATTACTTCAAGCTCTGAGAAAATTGAAAGAGTGAGTCACTACAGGAGATAAGCTGAAGTTGATGATGGTACAGAGAATAACAAATTCCCTTGTGGGTGTTTCTTCATAGGGAGATCTTTGCAACAGGAAAAAGGAAGCAGGCATTACTACCAAAACCTATGTCTCCTTGGAAGAAGAAAGGAATACAGTAAAATATATTTTTCTACATGCACTGGCACTAGATTAAAAGTTGATAAGAGAATAAGTCTAGAGGTGTGACAGTACTCAATCTTCAGTGAAATGAATATAATTATGTACCTTAAAGAAGAATACATTTTCAAATTAAATGTATCAATGTGTTTTTCTTCACACATAATTATATGGAATCTGTGCTGAGCTGACCAGACAAAATGACAAATAAAAGAAAATGGTTGGGGAGAGGGAGCAGAAAATTATTTCCAGATATATGTGGGCCTTAAAGATTGTTTACCAGAGTTATTGTAGAAGCTTTAAATAAAACAAAAACAAAGCAAGAAACCCCCCCAAAACCAGCAACCAATGAACCCCAAAACCAACCCTGAACAACCAGAGAATACAAACACAAGGTATTTGAAAGAAACCAAGGAACCATGTTCCGGTACAACACACTTATGTTTTTCTGATTCCACATTTCTTCAGACAAAAACCTTTCACAAAATTTCTGTTCAGGTTTTCCCCTCACACTGTGACTAAAAGGAGAAAGTCCCCTTATCACAAGTGCTTTGTGTTTGGAAGGGTACTCATCTGCTCTTTTGAAGTTTGTCTCTCTAGTTGTTTTCCCAGCATGACATTCTCCAAAAGAGGCCTTTTAAAATGATAGCTGCAGCTGCAAATTGCCCCTTAACATTAGATAAAAACAAGCAAATACAGCAACTGCAATGTCTTGCCCTGGGTTTCCTTTGTTTACTCCTGAAAACCAACATTTCTCTGATAGTCTTCAAAATAAAAATAACAAGTACATTCAGGGACTTTCACAGAGTACAAAAATTCTATGTTAATTGAACTGCTTGATTTCATTCTTATCTTCAGCATTATTCTTGTCTTAAAGTTGTAATATTTAGCAAAAACAGAAGGTATTGCTTTTAAAATGACTTCATTCTACTTCTAAGTTATATATGTTCTAATAGTTATAATTTCAAAAACTGAATGTTTTTCAGATTTTGAGCTGGTTTTTATTCTATTTTTATGATTTTAAAAATAATTTAATTATTTATTAAAAAATCCCTTCAGTATTACGTAACTTAAAAAAATCATTAGCAACACAAATCTACAGAGTTTTTTACGAGCTAATATTACATCAATCCTTTCTGCTTTATGTGTGGCATGTTCCAGAATATAGAATTCTTTCACTAAGAACTACCTGGCATCTTAAGTTCCCATTCTACAGAAGTACTTAACTATTTATGTTAAAGCATACATTGAAATACAACCTTAAGCAGACAATCCCCAAACTCCTAAAATAACCTCAGATTTCACAATGAAAAAGAAATTTGTATTAAATAGTCTGAAACTCAGATTATGAACATTTGTAAAATGATTAAATTTATATTTGAAATTACAGTCCGATTACTATATTTTTGAATGCCTGCAGGCACAAAAATTGAGCCCCTGAAAGCATTCCACATTTTTCACAACACATATTTTTCAAGAAAAATCTTGTTCGTCATTATCTAAGAAACACAAGTTTAACACTTACACATAACACTTTTAGAAATCATGTAAAGAAGTGATCCAATGTAAAAGGAATAATTAGATAGGGTTCTGTAGGGGGAAGTTATTCTGGTATGGGGTTTGGGATTAGGGTCTTTTTCTCATTTAAATAATAATTTAATTATTACATGTTTTTTTTCTCAAGTTGGCTTAAAACTATCTCTGAGTATTAGGAAATGCCAAAGAGTTTCTCAAGGTTTATTCTTCTACTGAAGAAATTTTTGGTGTTCATCATTTTTGGGGTTTATAATTTTGGGTTATTGTTTCAGTTGGAGTAGAATAATGTCTGCATTATCATAAGAAAACAATTATTTCATATTTAGAATTCTGGATTAGAATTGGGAGAGTTCTATTAGCAGTGTCATGTTTTTAATTTCTTCCTCATTTATCCCTCTGAATTCATTCGTGGAGTTTAGCACTCTTCAAGGAAAGGATCATTTGCTTTCCTTATTTCCCTCCTTTTTTTATTTAAAAAGAAAAGAAAAAAAACACTTGTGACTATATTATATTATGCTATGTGTTTAATTGTTTGCCACCTGCTGGGGCTTCACTTCAAATTATGCTGAGACTTGGTCATTAGTCCATGCAGTTATTTCACGCATGAGAATTATCATTTTTAATTTGGCAGAAGTGAACTAGTACCCCAGCATGTGTCCACAACATCCACCTCAAAAGAGCAGTAAAATGAGTCAACTAAGTTGATTAAGACAATAAAGCTATATCAAGACAGCTTTGGGGCTAACAAAAATGCTTACTTAATCCCATTTAGTGTTTATAATTGTTTGTGTTTTTTTCATTTTTTTTTCTTATGTCAGTAATGCGGACTACTAATTCAAGTACTAAATTAAAATGTCCATAAAGTGGTAATGCATCCTATAAATTTATGAAATCACTCGTTAGAATTCTAATTATGGATATATTTCAGTGTAGAATGTAATATATGGAACTGCATTTATTGAGGTAAAGTCAACATTTTATCTATGTAGAAAGCCTTCCCAACTCTTACAGGAATGAAAGTCTAATTAAGTTTTCTGAAATATACAAGCAACTTTGTAACAGATTCTTTGTTTTCCACAGATGGCCTCCATAGAATATTAAAACCTAGAAATATTCTCTTTAAAGTATAAAATAATGGCTCACTGGAAATTGATTTTTTTTTTTTCCTTTTTGCACTCTGTAACCTTGTGACAATGAAATGGAGACTTAAACGATTAAAATTTCTTATGAAACTGCTAAGATCTTATTCTTTTCCACTATAACCACTATGGACTACATTATAGATCTATTATGTTTTTGTCACCAATCCTCAGTTTTTTCATGTATGTTATAAAGTCTGAGAGTCATTAAAAGAAATTTGACAGATTTTTATATCCTGGCAAAGATCACAAATAGTACATCTTTCTCTGGAAGGCCTTATGCAAATAAAATATTAAGAAGCTTCAACAGAATAAATTCTAAAACTTGAATAGGCAAGAAGTTAAAATATTTAGCATCTAATGCTACTGTTTCAAAGTGTACAGATTTCTTTCCCTTCCTCTCAGAGAAGATGAGGCAAAAATAATGACAGTTTTAGGATGACATGATCTATTTGTGCCCTAAAATTCTTTCTTTCCTTCAATGGTGGTGTTTTCTGACCTCATACTGAGCTTTTCCTCCATTTCTCTACGTATTCTTTTTAGACAGATGCCAAATGTAGGACACAGTACTCACCGAGGCCTTACAAATATAATTACTGAAAAACTCTTGTGCAGAACTTCTATTATTAAATCACAAATGTGAATCTCCTTTTTACTTCAGCGGCATTATACTGAGCTGGTGACCTTGGCTGGCTGCCAGGTGCCCACCAAGCCACTCTGTCACTTCCCTTCCATCAACACAACAGGAAGTGATTAAAAAAAGCTTATGGGTAGAGATAGAAACACCAAGATCTTTCAATTACTGTCATGGGCTAAACAGATTCTACTTGGGGAGTTTAATTTAATTTGTTCCCAGTTAAACAAAGCACTACCCCACCAGCCCTGAACAGCACAAGGAAATGGGGAATGAAAGTAACAGTTCAGTTCCAGCGTCTCCTTTCTCCTCACACTTTTTCTCTGTCCCAGCTGGGGTCCCTGTCACAGGAGACAGTACTCCACAGAGCCCTGCAGTGTGGGTCCTTCCCAGGGGCTGTGGTTCTTCAAGAACTGCTTCAGCATGTGTGCTTTACATGGGGCATGTTCTGTCAGGAGCAGACAGCTCCAGCCTGGGTCTGCGATGGCATCACATGTTCTGCCAGAACCTGCTCTGTTATGGTTTCCTTTCTCCCTAGAGCCACAGATCCTGGCAGGAGCCAGCTCTACCAAGGAGATTCCATAGGAGCACAGCTTCTGTCAGGGCACATGCACCTGCTCTGGCACTGCTGGCAGAGTGGATATCTGCTCCACCATGGATCTCCATTGACTGCGTGGGGCCAGCTTGCTTCACCATGGTGCAGCATCCCTGATTGCCTCTGCTTTCATCAGTGACAGGTCCATCTGGGAGTCAACTGGAACCTGTTCTGTGCGACCTGGGGACAACTTATGGTGCCTTCTCACAACAGCCACCCCTGCAGCCCCCTTGACTACTGAAATCTTACCATGTAAATCTAATACAGCTGGAATGTGATTATTAATTCATTAACCTTCCTGCCTTTTTTTAAACTCACTTTTGAAATGACACCATCATTTCTACACTATATAACTATAATTTTGCTTTTCATAAATGCAATATCTTAGAATCTGTTATAGAATTCTGCATTTCCAGGTTTGGAACATTTGTCCAATTTAACAGAGAGTGACAGTGTCTAATTCTATTCTGTAAAAGTTTTGGCAGCTCCTTACAGCTCAGTGGCACTTTCAGACTTACAAATTTCTATATGTTTATATAGGCAATGTTATAAATGGAAAGGCTACATATGTATTTATATGTATGTCTGTCTGCATCACCACATTGTAATGCAGAGGACTTGTGAAAAATCTTTTGGATTGGATCTCTTATTTTGCCGGAGAACTTTTGAATGTGCGAAGTGCTTTTTCAACCATGATAAACAGAGATCGTGGTTTTATATACAAACATATTTTCCTGCATTTCAAGGGAGTAAGGAAATCTTACAAGTCTATTTATACAAAATCTGTAGTTCCCCCTTGTTTTCCCAGATATTACAGTTAAATCCTAAAATAAAAATCATTTCCTGCTTTTGATAAATCTGGATATATTCCTTATTTTATAGCTGGATGTGTGAACGCACAGAGACACATATCTCTTCTTAAAGAGGTTACCTGGCAGTAGATGTAGTTTTTCTGGGGTTTAGTAAGGCTTTTTATATTGTCCCTCACAGCATCCATTTGGACAAGTTGTCCAGCTGTAGGATGAGCAGGTTAATGGTGCATTGGGCAGAGCTGAAGGACAGAGCTCAAAGGGTTGTGGGGATGGGGCTACATCTATCTCGTGATCAGTCACCACTGATGTTCCTCATGGCTCAGTTCTAGGGTCAGTTCTGTTTGATATATTCATTAATGATCTGGATCCAAGAGTTGAGTGCCCCCTTAGTGAGTTTGCTGATCTTACCAGACTGGGAGGGGGTACTGACTTACCTCACAGGGATCTAGACAGCTTAGAGCTGTGGGCAATGATTAATGTGATGAAATTCAGCAAGTCCAAGTCCTGGATTCTGCACCTAGGACAGAATAAGACTGGGCAGAAGCACAGATTGGCAGAGGACTGCTTGGAGAGCAGCCCTGCAGAAAGGGATCTGGGTCCCCTAGTCGGCAGCAGCTCAGTGTGAGGGAGCAGTGTGCCCTAGCAGCCCAGAGAGCAAAGACATCCTAGGGTGCATCAAGGGCAGCATCACCAGTCGGCCAGAAGTGATTATCCCACTGCATTCAGCATCGGTGCAACCTCATCAATAGTTTAAATTCAGAGTCTGTTGTTAGAGGACACGAAGCAGAAAGCGAGGATTCAATATCACACATCAGCCACTGAGAGTCTGAAACTGTCCCAGGTTCAGAAATCATGTCCACAAGAGCCCTCTCTAAGTGGACATCATGTCCACTTAGAATGGACTCTGAATTTAAACTATTGACCATGTTAATTTTTAAGTAACTGGGATAATGAGTTAAATATGTCTAGAGTATACTAGTATTCCAGTTCTAATTAAACCCAGGAAAAGTTATTCTGATTTTAGTGAGTGGCCTTAAAATTACACTTCTTGCCAAGTACAAAGTAAATTTTTTCTAACAAAATCTGAAATGAGGGGTACAGTTCCAAGGGCACATAAATGCATGCAAAGTTACATGAATACATAGAAATTATACCAATGATATATACAGTTACCTAGCACTTAATTTATTGCAAAGTTTTCTCTGACAAATTGTTAGACATTTCACAACCACCAATTTAAACATGCAATCCTACATCTTCAGTTTGCTTTCTCAGAATAGGAATTAGCATTGTAAATCCAGTCAGTCCTGTTCCTTGGAAACTATTCATATGCAAAACTCTCCTCTGCTTTTAACTCCATCAGGAAAAGCCTTGGTCTCCCTTTCACTGGACCACAGACCAATCCCTCCAAGTTTAAAATTGTAGCAAAGTTTTTTGAATATTAAAACTGGAAATCTTAGTGTGCAATTGAATGGAATACCAAATTTAAATTAGATTACTGCTATGAATGCATTTTAGGAAAGAGTAGCAATGGGAAAAGAGAGGAGACTCAAATCAAGGTCTTAGTGTATTACAAAATAATAAGAGTGTGGCTGGGCCAACTAGAAAGGAGAAAAGAATAAAAAAATACCACCTTCAAGAGTGACAAAGACTATGCATGAAGGGCATTTCATGAGATTATTGCTAAAGGGAAATTTAAGTACTGAAGCATTTATTTGTGAAAAAAATAGTACATCAAGTAATAAACATAGACCAAAATTCAATGCCATATGATGCTGAAGATGTGATTTTCTGAACTAGAAAATTGAAATAAGGAGTTCATAGAATAACAGTTAATTTAAAATGTGCCAAATTAACAACTAAGAAAAAAACTAAGAAGCAGGGTGTCTGTAGGCCAAGAGTTAATGAAGATCTGCAACTGTATTATGATAGGATGAGGGCCTGTTGACTGTAAAACAACCAAAGTATAAAATTCAGAAATATGAAAAATTAACTGCATTCCTAGTGTCTCCTATTGATTAAAGAGAATTCATGTTTGGGTTACAGGTAAGATAAGTTTGCAATAAAAACTGAAACCACAGGTTCACTGTACTTAGTAAAACAGAACATAGGGTATAAAAAAACCAGTTAAAGTAATGTAAAAGAAAAAGATCACCACAGTTCTTTGAACCTGGATTCCTGCAAGCTGTTAATGAGTGAGCAACGTGTGCTAGGAATGATTCTGGCACGATAAAAGAAGTAAATTACTAACCAAAATTATGGCTGTGACCAGCTTGCCCTAGAATGCCCACCATGACAGCAGTATGACTTGGAGAGGTGTTTTGTGAAGAGAATTGCCGTACAGAAACAGATGCTTCAGTCAGCTGGAATCAGGAAGTTGCACAGTCAGTCAAAGATTGTGAGCTACCAGCTGTGCCTCTAAGTAAAGTTAGAGACGTATTCAGATACAGAAATCTGTAAGAGATCATCAAGCCAGTTCTTGGAGACTGTCAGAGCCAACATTTGGATGCAGAAGCAGAAGACAAATCTAAATCTTTTTGTGTTTGTTTCTGATCAAAAAGTGTGAAATGACAGAGAACATGAAATTAAAAGGCAAACTGGGTAAGAAAGCTCACTGTAAATGCTGAAATTAATTTATTAATGTAGAAAAATGTTCATATTAAAATTCATATTTTAATATTTAAATAGATTCAAAAAAGCAGATCTGATTGTTTCCTCAAAGGAAACAATAGTGAATTCCTAAAATGGACAGTTTCATAAAAGAACATCACCTAATACAGGTACATACTAATAGAAGAAAAATATAGGTATTACAGAGATACCCACTTGGAAAAATCAGAACTTCAGCAATGAACTGAAAGGAAACAGGTAAAAACTCCACAAAACAAAAAAAATAGAGAATTTATGAAATTACTAATTAGGATATAAGTTTAAAAAGTTGACTTCAGAGTAACAAAGCAAAAAAATTAAATATTTCAGAATTAACTAGTTAGAAATATAGATGGGTAAAAGAAGTATTAATAATAATAATAACAACAACAATAGCATTTAGTAGCAGTAAAAATAGTAGTATTTCCTTTATTACTGTCTAGGGACAGAAATGCATAAATATTTTACATTCTCATTCTTACCTCATTCTGGCTTGCTAAAGTGTATGTTCCCCACTCTAGCCACAATTTTCCCCTCTGTGGTTAGTTTTTGGGTAGATTGACACTAAAAATAACTGAATAGTATTGTGGAAGAACATATGTAGAGAGACTATGACTGGGAAAAGAGAAGATGCCATGACTAAACTTCTAACTCAGAAATCTTGGATTTAAATTCTTGAAACTATATGGAATGAAGGGGGGACATAGTGTCAATTCTTCAAAAAACAGAAAAAAAGAAAGTCCTCAGAAATCATAAACCACGTTTCAATTTGGTGTTCTCAACTCCAGAGCTCCAGCAAATAAGCACACAAATAAAAAATTTGTAAGTGATTAGGAGAAAAAAGTTGATAAAGAGATCTTCCCTCCACGCTAGGTAAGTGAGAACATAAAAAGTTAATAAGTATATATTTTCTCTGCGTTTTCACATTTAGAAATAGTTTTGCCCTAAACACCACTTTGAAACAGCTGTACAAACAAAATGCATCAAAGCATCATCTTAGTGAAAAATTATAGAAAGCTATTCTGTTAAGATGTGTGAACCTTTCCTTGAAAGAGAACTGATCTAATTTGGCATTAAAAAAATCAGAAAATCATTTTACAAATGTGTTTCTTAGAATCTAAATCTAGAATCTGTATATATGTTCTATTTATTTAACTGATTAATTGCTTGAAGGTTTTACTGCTTGCTATTGACTATATTAATTTAGAAATGATGCCAACAAAAAGGAAACATTGAAATGCAACAGTTGCAAAGAAAATATCATATAACAGTTGGGTGTCCACTAAGCAGTGCTTTAGAAGAAAAAAATATGAAAGGAAGAAAACAATATAGAGCAAAAACCTGCAGTATTTTTCATAAGCTATCATTCACAAATCCACATATATATATATATTTATATATCTAAATGTTACGTTGTTTATTGTATTTATTAATATTTACATATAATTCTGTTGCTTGCAAGTATCTCTGTACACTGAAAAATATTTGCTTTTCCATGATTTTTCTCCAGTTAAACAAATGGTTGTGTGTATTTGTGTGAGGGCACACATGCACAGGTAAGGTATATGAAGGTCTGTATAAGTACAATTACATTGATTAATGTGTGTCTAGTGACTAATTACACTCAGAAACATACCTGATTACTTACTTGAAATTTATTTTCTCCCCAGAAGCTTGTGCAGAATATAAAGCTAAAATCAATAGGTGAATTTACAGTACAGATTTAGCACACATTTAACTGAAAACTGAAAAGAGAAAGTATTTTCCTGTCTGAGAAATGCATTCAGACTATGGTACAGAAAAAAACTTGAACTGGAAAATAAAAGATATGAAAGGGATTATTTAAATGCTATTGTCTTCCAAGACAGTTAGCTATCTGAAAACTTAAATGATTATCCCTTTGAGGCTAAAAGTGTGATTTGCAGCTGATTCCTGCACTTCAGTAAATGTTTTATATGGAAAGTCATCAGAATTTTAATCTGTTTCCTTGTCTATATGCTTGGTTTTCATCAAAAATTCTTTGTTTTATTACTTTTTGAGCTTGGAAAAAGGAAGAAAACTGAGAAAAAAGTAGAGAAATGAATTCCCTGCTTTTCTGGAAAGCAGCTCTAGAAAGCTGAAATAGAATACTCTGATCTGATATCTGGTGTTGTTAAATTTCAAAGTTTCAAGTGTTCCAGGCTCAAAAAGGGAACGTGAAATTAAACAAAAATGTAAATTGGTAAGAGGAAAAGGTAATCTGATGTAGAAACACTGTGGGGAGAGAAGGTGTTTACAAGCACCTCATACTCTGATTGTGTAGTATTCAGATCCTATATCTTTATAAAAAAAATTATGTCTGCTTACATGAAAAGAAATGAAAAAAAGTCTGTGAGTGTTTAGCACATGCATGACTCTACCCTGTTCTAGCAGAACTTCTGTGCATTTCCTTATGGATAAAAACCTATTTTTAGTTCCCTTGGTCATGTGTTCTTGCCTGAAGATAGCTTGGCTACATCATGATTGCAGATTGCTGCAATGGAGACAATGCAATTGGGTTGACTCCACTTTACTGTATGCTTAGGACTGCCTTGATTTAATCCAGTAATTGCACAAAATATGATCTGCCCATATTTTGAATAAACAAGGAAACTCAGGGTTGCCAGTGTGACTTTTTAGATGTAATAAACTTAATATTATATTAATAATATTATTTTCTCTTTATTGCTGATTTTAAGATTTCAAACATGTTAATTCACTGTGACAGCTACTGTTAATACTTACATCATATACTATATACTGATCCTGACATTCCAAGTCTACAAATATAGAAAATATTTCATTTGAAGTACTCTTTTCAATATCTATTTTTTTCAGTAAAGGATTGTGATCAAACTTCTAAACTTCCACCTTTTAAGTAGGTCTCAATATCAATTATGTCTCATATATTTCATTATATCATATGTATCAATTATATCTCATTCATTATTTCATGGAGATACTTAATGTTTTATAGTGATTATGATAATCAACGAGGTAGCACAGAGCAACCATGCTAGACTTGTTTGTGGGGTTTTTTCCTTGGGGGGTTGCATGTGTGTTTGGTTTTGGTGTTGGAGGGGGAGTTTTGTTTAGTTTTTTTGGGGGGGAGATTTGTTTGGGGTTTTTTTTTGTTTTGTTTATATTTTTGGGGAGTGTGTGTTTATATGTTCCTTTGGAACAAGCAAATAGATTTCTGTAGCTGTACACTAATATATCTTAGAGGAGGCATGTGCATTTTTCAGAGTTACAGAGTGAAACATTTAAAACCTGGAGTGTAAAAGATGGTAAGCAGCAGCTTGAATTGAGGTATTAGAGAATAAACATTTCTGTTTTGAATGTTTCAAATCGGTTATCTTTCATGATAAACTTCAAACTTGAAATTGAAGCAGGAACCGTTTTTAACGAATAGTTGGCCAAAAATCTGTGCTATTCTAGGTGTTTATAACCATCTGTGTGGTTTCCAAAAGTACATTTTCATGTGATTTTAGTGAAATCAACTGCTTCTTTAGAAATATACTAGAATGAGTAGAATTTGGAGTGCAATATATGGCTCTATTTTCCTAAATCACATAGTGAGAGTTCATGACCTGAGAGTTCACACCCTGCTCTGTCTTACCCAAGGTCTTGATTCAGTGTCTTTCATGTCAGGAATACACAGGACATTGATCCTTCTGCCATTGACCTCTTCCTCAACACAGCAAGTGGGAGGAAACAAAGCCAAAACACCAAACTGAACTATGAAGTTGAAAAGAATTCAAGTAGTCCTGACATGAAACACAAATAATTTTAAAATGCTGATTTGTTTTTTAAGGATAATACTTCCATATTCGCTGAATATCAGAATTTTTTTTCGCAGTTACATCCAACACTGAAATCTGAAAAGACATTTGGATAATAAAACAGCATTCATCAACATTATGACTACATTTATTATGTCAAGGTTATACCAAGAAAGACAGGCTGCCTATTAATTTCAGTGAGAACAAAACTGAATTTGTAATATTACGATAAGCAAAATTATAGAGAATTAAGTAGTACACAAACAGAATGTATAATTATTCAAGTAGTATTTTTAGAATTGTGTACAATTTACTCAGATCATAACATCATTTACTTACATAACAAATATCACCATGAGGAAAAAAAAATATTTTCTCCCTATAAATATTACGTGTTCCTTTCTTAATTCATGTTTTATACTGAACCTATGAACATTTAATACTACCTGCTATTATCCTTGAGTATTGCTTTTGATTTAAGATTACTTTAGATTCTCTGATGATGCAGGGGTTTTATTTGGTTTGTTTTGTTTTTTTAGGATTTGTGCAGTTTTTATTTCTTGGAAAATTACAATAAATTTCAAAGTCGTGTAGCTTAAGTGTTTCAGAAGTGATTTATTAATATGATGCTGATATTCATAGATCAGGCTGTGAGCCCTGCATGTGACCACATTAGGGAGATTTTACTCCTATAAGCAGCACCATTGATTACTTCTCAGAACGATGGGTAAGAGGATAATAGTCTGACCTTAGATGATCTTAATACTTTTAAAATTAAAATCAGTTTAAAAGAAAGGTCCTGCTCTTGTATGCTTATAGGCAAACAGAAACTTCTTTCTGTGTTACATAGTCATTGGTAAAGATAAAAGTTTATTTCTTTGTGCACTGTTTGGAAAAAATACAGACATAAGTGCTATATATTTATTAGACCTAGTGAGGTAGATGTTGTCTAGATGAAATTTAGATTCCACTGTGATAAAGATGTGTGAGACAGTGATAAAGATGACAACAACTATAATGTTAACAACAGAAAGTCACAAAAGTAATCTTTGGACAAGATTGCCCAGTTGCCTTTGCAACTTGCATTAAAAAAATAATTGTTTCAACAGTCTATATTTATTAGAATGCATTTATTCCCCATGCCTCCAGTTTTTTAAATTTAGTAACAGAAAAAATAAGCTTTCATTTCTTCAGTATCTGAAGGCTCTCAGTAGAAGTGTGTTATAAAATATAAAATATTACCAGTGCTTTTGGACATTGATAAAAATTTTGGTATGTATAGATTAAGTGATAGAGAGACATTGTGTGCTGCTAATTAAGTTATATATTTCGAAAAGTGACAGTGTACTGTGCAGTAATCCATTCCCAGTGTTCTAGTTATGTCATTTTTATATCTGTGTGTTTCAATGTTTTCTTTTTTTGTTTAAAAGAAAACACTGGATTAGATGCTGGTAAGTTTGAATCAGCTCGGGAGGCACCATATAGTTAACATATAGTCCTTATGAAAAGCTATGCAGCTAAAGAAATAAAGGTTTATACAGATAATACAGGTGTGTTAATGCAGGAGCATCAGGAGAGTTAATGGAATTCAGCCAGTCTGACTGGACAACAAAAGAAATCTCAAACAAAAACAAAAATAAAGTTTTGGACATTTTTCTAGGCATAAAAACAGTAATATTGTTGTGAATACCTTGATCAAATAATCAAATGATATAAAAGGGTTAGCTATGATTTTAAGTAGATAATTGTGAAGTATAAGTTCTAGAAACATCCGGAGTGCTGTGTTTGGAATATGTGACTACAGACACCTTGCCATGAAATTACTGGATCCTCATCTTTTGGTCAAGAAAGTTTGGAAATTATCATGCTCAGCAGTTATGATTTCTGGAGACCTAATATCAAGGATTCCAATCAGTAGACCTCATTAGAAGTAGCCAATGATTGTTTTGGAATAAGAATATTGGTGAAGTTATTAATTACTGGAATCAATCAATGTAAAAAGAGCCTGTATAGTGTGCATAATATATAAAAGAATTTATGTAATAATGGCTTAGCAGGAAAAGTATATAAAAGGAGTGAGTTTCATTTGTTGGGTGGAACAAGGTTTCAGAGGAGTTGTCCCCCATGTTCCCAGCACCTGGATTAAAGAAATGTGCACCTATTCACATAAAAATGTTTTTGGATAAGTTTCTTTCATCCCATTTGGTTACAATAACAGAAGATTGAAAGTTTAACAAAAGTAGTATAAATCAGAAAAATCCAGTTAGAATCAAAGGAAAGAAAGCCATTCCAAAATATAAAAGGTGTGCTCTGACTTTCAGATTGCCAGAGCTGCCTCAACTCTCACAAGGAAATAAACATAACTGCATGAATTCTATACCTTCTGAAAAAGCCAGCCATGCCTTCCTCATTTGAGGATATGATATTTATATTGATGGCTCCTGGGAAATACTGAAACAGAATTTTAATTCTGGTTAGCTAGAGGAAGCAAAAAGCCAAAATATTTCATCCATCTCCGTTTCCCTCATTTTCCTATTGCACAGATAGAGTCTGACAAATGGGATCTTGGCACAGGGTAATATGTGCTTGGGGAATCAAGTACCTCCAAGAGGACTGTTCTCTGAATGCCTAAGGAAGGTACGTAAGTTGGATCAGATAAGACTGCACCCAGCCTTTGTTTTGCTGAATCCAGTTGATGGATGGCTACTCCTGCAAACACATGATCTAGCTCTATGGCTGATGTGAAAACACACACAGAACATCACCCAACTAAGTAAATTATGTGTAAAGGAGTGTCCTAAGTGGCTAGGTGTCCATTTCCAGGAACAGTTTCTACTCCCTATCCACACAGGTTTTGATAAATTATGCAGCAAGAACCATGTGACAAGTTGCTGAAAGGACCAGATTTTTTCTCCCAGAATGATTAACACAATGAAAAGGTGTGTACACATCTACACTATTACATCTACAACAAATCTGTGTAGGTACAGCCAAAGATGACTGAATGTAGTCTTCAGGACTGTCTAAAATGCCCTCTCAAAGAGCTCCATCAATGAATCAAATACTTTATTGAGCAGGTGGGTATAATTTCAATTATATTGTTTCAATTCCTTCCACTCTTTAAGATCCATTAACTCATCTGTGTAGATGACTAGACATGGAGTACCTGGACCATCCAGCTAATTAATTTCTCATACATGAATGTATAGATGGGCCCTGCTCTGATGCTCAGTTACATTACAATTGTAACTGTAGAACAAACTTGAGTTTCATATATTTTTTCTATGCCTACAGTGACAGAACTAGAGGAAATGGCCATAAACTAAAATAGAGGAGATTCAGATATTAGATATTAGATATTAGAAATATCTAATAGATACTAGAAACATTTTTTTCTCTTAGGGTGGTCAGGCACTGGAATGGGCTGCCCAGGGTGGTGGACTCACCATCTCTGGAAGTCTTCAGGAGGCATCTGCATCTAACATTGGGTGATGTGGTGTTTTCAGTGGAAAAAAGATTTCAGTTTTATAGTGGAAGTGCTGTGTTGACAGTTGGCCTGGATGATGCAAAAGATCTGTTGAAACCTTGATGATTCTATCCCTATAAATGAAGTTGCCTTGCCACAATCCATGAGCTAAGGTGTGAGAGGGAGGTCTTTTTTCAGCCTTTTGTTTATTTTCACCACGATATGTAGGAATTGTAGTGTTTAATCACTCAATACCTGAAATATACTTTGGAACTTTTCTATTTCTTCCCAATATTTTTACATTCCAAAATGAAGTACAATGAAGAAAATCAGTTAGCTGAGAATTGGTTCCATAAAAAATTTTCTCAGAAGGGAGCTGTCCAAAACAAAAAATATCAGTGCTAAAGATATGTGTTATACCTTGGTTATTTAGTATAAAAAATAATCCATGTGTTTGTGTTTGCTAAATTTACAGCTTTAAAATCTCTTCTGAAGTTGGAAACAGAATTTTTCTTATCAGAACTTGAAAGAAGTTATTTTCTCATGTTTGGGTCTTGGTTTTTTGTTGTTTTTTTTTTTGTTACACGAGACAGTGAGAGTAGAAAGCCTTGCAATCTGAGAACTAAGCATTAGCATTAGAATACATTATGGAAATGGGTACCTAAGATTTAGGTTCAGTTCTTGGTGTTTGCTGTTCATGAAGTACCGTTACCAGGCGTGAAGTCTGCATGGCAAAGTGCAGGGTTGCTAGTTAATATCTTAGGATAACTATAACCTATGCTACTGTGCAGTTTTGTCCCTTTTTTCCTCAACTGAGAAAAGCCTAATGTTGCTGTAATATTTTTTATTCTAGAACTATCTTATTAAAAAAACCCAAAAATCTCTACCAGTTCGGGCTCTAGACATATCTTGCTCAGAGCTAGCTACAGTACCTGTGATTTCTGCATCACTGCATTATGTATACATTGCTGATGAAAAGCATTTACAAACTAAGTATTTGTACTGTGCTTCAGCTCCCTATCTGTAAGTGGGAGATAGCAGCAATCCTTTTGTCTTTCTCATTTAAACAGTTCTAAGGCTCCAAGACTTTTTATTATTGTTTGTTCAGTGGTTAAATCAATATTATAATTGCATTGAAACAAATAATTGTTAAAAATGGATACAAATACTTAGCCATCTAAAGACACAAATATAATTTGTATTTACAATTGAAATTACAGGCAAGTTACAGGGGGTAACCTGTGTGATAGAAATTTATCCCTGGTGGATAATTCTTAATCTCTATATTGCAATATGGGAAGAACTCAAATTTTTCACAGCAAATACTTCACTTTACTTAGACTGCTAGGGGAAAATATGCCCCAAGTGTTTTGGTGTAGAGATATTTACAACTAGCCAATAAAGCTTATGCTGAGTTCATCAGAGTTACTCCCCTCCAAACCTCAGGCTAAGCTCCAGCTGTGGATTCTGACAAGAGCAGACAGCTTTTCTAACATTTCTTCAACAATTTGCAGACATGAATTCTGAAAAATATCAACTTTGGGGATTCATGATCTTGCAGCTTTGCTTTTAATGTCAGAATGCAGATTTCTCATCTGGCCTTGAACAGTCACGTTTTTTTGTATGGTCTTTTCTTTGTGTTTTAACTTCCTAGCTTATATAAAAATGTAAGATTTTATTGGTGTGCTGACCATGCATCCTCCACACTGCATTTTCTGCTCAAGGGGAAAAATGTTCACTTGCAAAACTGGAACTTGATTTCACGCTTCTTGGAGAAATTCCACACACTTCAATTTACAGCTAACACACTAAAGTTTGAAGTGTGAGACAAAGTAGTCTGGATGTAAGGAAGATTGAGGAGGATCCAAACGTGTTCCTGCCATAAATGCATGTATTGTTCTATAATTAGAAGAAATCACTTTACAGAAAATGGATTTTTACAATGAATAACATGATAGTATAACAAATGAAATAGACTACGGATCACCAAATTACAATAAATTATTATGACTACATTATTCTTTCAAATATTTTTACAATTTCCATGAAAGAAAATGTTTTGGCAGGTCAGAGACATTTTAAATACTATTGATTAATTTATAGACTTGAATTTTTAAATCAGAAATAACTAGAATTTATTCTCAGGGCCCGAATTTCATATATTTTTCTTGTATATTTTTAAGTCCTGCATTCTGAAAATAACACCTGCATTCAATTCCAGTTTTAATTCAAATAGCATAGCTATTATAACAGAATCTATTATAATCTACTAATGTACAGGGGACATTAATTTAAATGTTTCAGTATTTAACAAGATGTCTTCTTTTGATAGACTTCCATTCACAGATGAAAACACACTTGTGTTATGCCCACTGTGATTAAACTGTTATCAAAGATGCAAGGTTAAAGGGGAAAGTCAGAGTAAAAGGAAGTGCCTGCTTCAACCAACTAAGCAACTAAAAGACAAAAGGCCATACAAAACCCAACTGTGTGTCAGTACTGATATGTCAATAAGTTTGTCTCATTTTTTTCAAAATCACTGAAAGGAACTCATGTTTATTCACATACATATTACTTATCCATGCCTTCTGTCTCTCCCTTTTGGATAGATTTTTCTTTCAGTCTAATTTTGGAAATCAGACTGAAAGAAGAAATTTTATGAAATTGTGAGACATTTAAGTGAAGGAGTTAACTAGATCCTGCAATATTCATGCCAAGCTGCACAAGGGAAAGCATACCAGCAGGTCAAAGACAGTAGTTATTCCACTCTGCTTGACACTATTGCAATTTAATCTGGAATATGATGTCCAAAGCTTGACTACTCCATACAAGAGACTTACTAACTAGAGGAAATATAGCAGTAGTCCATCACAGTGGTCATACAACAGCTGGTACATGAACAATAAGACAGATTTGGGTTCATTCAGCCTAAAGTGAAGACAAAGGATGTCTTAAAGCCCCTAATTAAAGTTTAAATTGAAGGGATATTCTTCTCACAGGTGCACAGTTGAAAGGCAGTGGACACCAATTACACCAGATATAAGGAAAAACTCTGCAAGATAAGAATGGTGTAATACTGCAGAAGGTTGCTGAGAGAGGTTGTGAAATATGTACCCAAGGAGCTATTTCTAATTGTCTAGGAAAAATCTTGACTAATTTGATGTACCTCCAAAGATTATTGACAACTAATTTTTTTCTGTTTTCATAGTATTAAACCATAAAGCAGTCCCAATATAAATAAGCTAACAGGTTGAAGACTAACAGTCTTGAACCTGAATAAAAGTGTACTGAAGCAGTGAAACAGTAATTTAAAAGGATTTTGACACCTTGGTCTACCAAGAACTGGAGATGGACCCACCACACTCATCACCCCCACTGTATGTCAAATTCACAGACAGTTTAGAAGCGTTATGACCTAAGATTTTTGCATTTGTTATGAAAAGAGTTAATACTGTTCAAGAAATTACCATCATTTATAAGCACCTGCTCTATGACTATAAGCAATATAGTCCAGTTTTAAAATTTAAAACTGACCTGACTGAGATATATATATTTTCAGTTGCTACAACTAAAAGTGAAAGACCCTTTCAATAGCGACTGATTCATGGATCTGTTTGAAATTAGAATTGCATCTATTTTAAAGAAAAAAATATCTTGTTATAACAAGACAGCATTTTAACATATTAGGTTTTCTCAAAATAGGCTATTTCATCTTGTTTTGCTTTCACTTATCTACAGATACTTGTCATTTTGTGTCTTTTTATGACCTTCTGCTCTGATTGTAATAAGAGGCAGCTACAGATCAATATCCAATACTTCGATTCACATTGGCGAACACATATGAAAAGAACAAATTATTAATGACAATAGTAGCATAATAAAAACAGACACTGTTTAACCTTTAGCTAAAGAAACCAAAGCACTCTGCGAAGTACATAAGTGTATTACAGATTTTTGACTGAAGCATCAGCTCATCTATCACTAAAGTCAGAAACTTCTTAGCTGGAAAGTAACAGCATTTTAAAATGTACAGTGTCCTTACAGGAAATTTGAGAAGATAAAAAATGAATCCAGTTCAAACTATATTACCTCTTTGTGAAGCAAACAATTGAAAGTAGCCAAGAAAAAGCATGCAGCTGTCTTTCTTCTATGTCTTATCATACTGATACAGACTAAATTATCCTTGAGCCATCTACAGTAGCTCTTTCAAAATAGAAGACATACAACTATGAAAAAATTAATACAGAAAAATAATAAGAGAGGGAGTGAATTTTGAAATACTGAACAAGAAGAAAAAATGTAAAATAATTTGTATACAGCTTTTGCAATTTAAGAAACAGGCCATCATGTTATTCTGCCTTCTGAAGTCCTGAGCTGAAGTTCAAAACTATTTTCTTCATTTTTATCCTTTTTCTGTGTTCATTTCTTCTCTCTGTTTTATGTGGAATTTGAAAGTCAACATGGTTTCTATTTAATTAATTATAGAATCCTAACCACAGATCTGCTTAATGTCCATGGCCTTACTGGTGCAAGAATGACATAAGTTAATTTCCCTTATGACTGTTGAAAGATAAATTGTGTAGGACTTCAAAAGCTCTTTAAGACATTTCTTTCTCAAAATAACACTATAAAGTCACCTACACGCTTGTACAAAACATATGAAATGAAAATCTAGACAAAATGGACTTTGGAATGTAGAGTGGGTTCTGACAAGTCAGATGGTTCCATATAGCTTTATCAGCAGCAGTTTTTATGTTTTTCAAATAGTAAGATCAAAAATAGATAAAATCATTATTTTCTTGATTCTTGGATTATATGTGCATTTTACATGATTTCATTTAAATCAGTTATACATGATGGAATTACCTAATGAGCCTTAATAGCAATCATTACATTTTAATGCAGAATGGAAGTAGATATTCAAAATAGCTTTGTCCCTGTTAATCAGAGTATGTACCTCAAAAAAATTCCCATCAATTTAAAGATGCTAAAATATGCTAAAAATGAGCATACTGTTTTTTCAGGAAGATCATGAGAGAGATTGATTTCATACTATAAAGAATTGAATAAAGTTATGATATGAATCTCACACAATAAAATTTCTATGGACAAAAAAAGAATCAGGCTGCATCTGGCATTTGAAATTAAGTTCTACATCTCATACATATTTATTTTTTGTCTCTGCAGCTAGTGTAGGTCATTAGTTGTTGTCCACCTACTATATCTATAACTACTAACTTTTTGAAAAAAAGAAAGATTATTCCAGGATAGAGAAAATTGAATGGAATTATCAAAGATGTTTAAAACAATTAAAAAAAAAAAAAAAGAAAAAAAAAGATAAAAGCTACCTTTGAAACATAAAAATGAAGAGATTACCTATGTATAAAATGTATGATTAAAATAAACTACTGGGAAAGAGATGTGACATTCAGTGATAACCAGGAAACTTATTTCTTGAAGAGTAACAAGAAGTGGTTAAGTTTCGTCTGATTCAGTTGTTTTTAAAATTCTTTCTGAAAGGGAAATTCTAATGAACTTGAGGTCAAACTGTTGCTATGCTAGCAGCTAAATTATCAGAGGCTATGCACTGAAGAGGTAAGCTTCTAAATACAGAGTGGTTAAACCAAAATTTACTTTCAAGACCATGTAGTATGAACTCTTGAGCTAAACATAATCCACCATTTTAATCAAGTTAAACATGATAGTAGTATGTTGTGAGTTTGGATTTCAAATCATGTTAAGAACAAGATTTCAATGACCTCTTTCTTTTGCTTATTTGAATAAATGCTAAAAATGCAGACGTTTAGATAACATTTTGACATTTTCTCCAAATGCTATTCTAAGCCCTCTAGATAAAAATGCCACACCCTATTATTCTCAGACCTATTAATGGGCACAAAGGAAAGACATTAAATATAAAGAGCAAAAAATATTGTTAGAACACTACATTGCCTTTGCATGGCAAAATTCTGGCAGCAGAGAGAGGAAGAGCTCTGCAGGGATGGCTTCTGGGAAAGCTGGAGCTGCCACCTTGTTAGAGAGAGCCAGTTCAAGGTGGTTCCAAGATGGACCTGTTACTGGCCAAAATTGAGCCCATCAGAGATGCTGTGGTGGAGTAATTCCTGAAGTACTGCAGTCTGTGGGAAGGACTCATGTTGGAATCTTTAATGGATTGTGTTCTATGAGGGACCTCGAGCTTGAGCAGTAACACAGTGTGAGGAAAATGGAACAGCAGCCATCAAGTGTTTCATAACATGACCAAAACACATTCCTCCCTCTTATTCTTCCCACAGTCAGCATAGTTGGGAACAAAAGAAGATGAACCTAAAAAGATGTGATGGGTGCTTGGAAAAGAAGGTGTTTTTATTGTTTCTGCTTTTTACTATCTTAATCTGTTTTTAATTGGAAATTGGTCTTCCACAAATTGAATCTCTGATGGCCATGATGTCAACTGGTGAGCCACCTTCTTGTACCACAAAAATTTTTAAGCACACAAAATTCCTTGTACCTACCCCTTTTGCTGGTGTTATGCTTATCCTTATTGTTCCATGGCTCTTTTGACTTTAGAGGTCCATGTTCCCAGTCTGATGGTGGTTGCATTCAACACTCAAAAGGAAGGATACAATGTTTAGTTTATTTTCTTTCTTCATTTGAGGATCTGTTTGGGGTTATTTTAATATATTTGCTTTTATACTTCTGGGTAATTTCAATTAACCTGCAAGTTATATATGATTTTATCATGTAAATAAACTTTCTATGTGTGTTCAATGCCGTATTTGTTTTCTGCTTCTTACCCCAAAAACAGTTTAGTCCACCTCCAGATCTGTATTTCTTTGGTTAAGCATTTTAGAGCTCTTCATAGATGTCATGTCTCTTTATCCATGATATAGTGTTGAACTCATTTCATCATAACTGAAGAATAATTAAAAATCAAAATGAATTTTTGATTAAATTTTAATCAGCAGTTATACAAGTGCTGAAGACCAGAGCTTTTAGCACTGCAGCATAGAAACCTAAAGTATTTGTAAGTTTTTCTCTCTGTTTACTTGCAATTATACTCCTGCAGTGTTCAAAAATAGCCTCAGGAAGGTCTGTCAGATATTAACAGGTGACAACATTTGTACTGCAATAAATGCGCTTTGATTCATTCTATCTAATTTTGCTGTCACACATTACCCACAGCTGACAAAATCAGGATGGGGAAATATAATGAAGAAACACACCAGAATATAGCTCAGCTTGACTCATCAAACATGCAAAGAAACCAGTTATTTCTAGACTTATATCTACTATAAATTGTGACAGCAAACATGTGATCCAAGTTCAGTAAAACAGACAACTGTAGGTGAAGAAAGCAGATCCTAATTGCTAAGAACCCTACCAACAAGGGGATATCACTGTTTCTTAGGCAGATATACATTTGACATGTCACTAATTACTTTTGGGGTGTAGGAGGAATGGTGATAAAAGGAAACAAAAAAGCCAAAGCCCCCTAAAGATGAGCTTGGGATTTTTTTTCTGTCTTTTGTTAACTATGTCTCACAGGAAAAGGAAATCCATACACAGTAATAGTTCAGAAAAGGAAAACCTACAAACAGTATAGTTCTAAAAGTCAAGCCTCTTATCCTGTTCTAATAGGAAAAATCCATCTAATTAACTATTTAATTGAGTTTAACAAGACTGTTTATAGTTAATCCTAGATGCACTAATAGGAAACCTAGGGCCTACATTCAATGTCTTTTTGCTCCCTTTGGATGTTGCTCATAATTACAGTTTGCTCTTTAATTATTATTCTTCATGTATTCAATTTATGATTAATAGCAAAAGCTTGCCCTGGAGGCTGAAAGTGCTGAGGTGGACACTGGTGATTCAGTGGAGAACAGCTCCTTCAGCAGTGTGCATCTACTCAGAAGCAGGCAAAAATCAGCTTTCCATTCAAATCATGCCATTCAGAGCTCAAGACAAGGGAATACACTCCAGCAAGAGAACAACCCCTGATAACTCTCTAGGGAAAGGATATTAAAGAAATAAATCTATTACTCTCAAAGAAACACTTTGTTACTTTTATTGAAGAAAAGTGTGCTGTGTTGGTAATTAGAACAGTTTTATTTATCTATTGCAAGTATTATGCAGACTCATGGTACCCAATTTTTGTTTCTTCTCTTTTGATGTTCTGTTTTCCCCCACTTAGATGTATTACAGACTACTGCAAATCTGAATGCCCTTTCTTTTTAGCTTTTATGAAAAGTAATTTAAAAATGAAAATTAGTTGAAAATGTACTCAGGGAAAAAGATTAGGGTGTTATTAACCTCTTTTGCATTTCGATGCAGAAAGTGTTAGAAAGGATCTAGTAAGCATGAAACAGAGTAGTGCAGGGCCATACAGCTGAGCAGCTCAAAATTAGCCAAGTATTGAAAGCAGACTAGCCTTGAGAAAATTGCATATCCTTGCTCATCCAAAAATAAGTAATTTTGAAATGTATGAAATCTTGTTTCCTGCTGAAAATTACCAAAAAAGACCCTTGTTCATTTGAAATTCGCGGGCAGAAATTCATTGATAGGTCAATGAATTTCAGGCAGTAGTCACAAACAAGATTTGCACAACTTTTCCATATGTGTTGTCATCACAATTTGTAAAAATATTTGGGGCAAGATTCTGAAGGCTCCAAATCTCATCCTCCCTACTATGTTGTCTTATCATTAATCTATTACTCTTATATAGGTCAGTCCATTTTCTGAAATTGGAGGTATCTTTATTCTCAGGAGATAAAATAGGAATAGGAAATTTAGGATACAGAGATAAAAATTAAAAGAAAAAATAATGGTTTCTTTTCTACTTAGACAATCCTGGGATAGAATTCCAAAGTTACATGGTACAGGTAATACTGGATGTCATCCTGTACACATATTGATTCTGGAGTTTTTATCATTATTATATATTTGTAAAATAACCTTAAAATATCATCTGCATATTTCCCTCTGAATTTATAAAGGTTCGTTTTAGTTTTTTATTAGATTCAAAACATTGATTGAAATATCCTAAGTACAATTTTGAAGGCACCTATATGAATAAGTTTTCTGATTCATATCAAGAGGTTCTATTTGCCACTAAGGGGATGTGGATAAGCAGCATATATATACATATATGCATTAAATTTTAAATCAAATCTGACAGCTGAGATGAAATGTGAAACATATAGGTAAGACTGATGTTGCATGATAGATAGATAGATAGATAGATAGATAGATAGATAGATAGATAGATAGACAGAATTATATAGGCAGATAGAATTATATAGATAGATATAATTATTCCTCTGAGACTTTCCATGCAACAATCTACAGCTGAAATACTTTATGCTTGTCACAGAACTCTGAACACTGTCTTTTCTGTTAATGAACAATTAATGAGAGCAATGACCTGATGAAATTATTTGTGACAACATTCCCAGAACATAGGAAAGCCCAAATCCAGAATTATTCCATGCCATGAAGCCATTTAAGTCTAATAGCTTAAGAGTTTAGGTTGATATCAGGCGTAAGTCACCTCTTAATTAATCAGAATCATCTCCCTTTAGGTCTTCAAAGAGAAAAAAATCTAAGAGTAATTCTTTTGGTAGAACTGGATATAAAACTGCATATATTGGATGACAAATAAAAGAATCACATTTTCAAAAATAGTTCTACATTGAGTTTGTAGAGTCAAAATTAATTATTTCTTTCCTTCCCTCCCCCCACCCCCATATTTTTTCTTCCTTTTTAGGATTTGTGTGTGAATTCATTAGTTTATTACTTCCTAAAGGATTCTGTCAAACGAAATGTCTGTGACTGCTGACACTGAGCACTCAAAGTGCTGCCATTAAGCCACAAGAATCAGTTTTCATACAGAGCTATTTAAGCATTATAAAAGAGCGTTTTTGTATCAGACAGACTGTAGGGTATTTGTGATTTTTAGATTTAAATGGAAGGGGGAAAAGAAAGTGTAACTGATAGCATAGTTATTTCTCAGTGTTGATATCAGGACTGTGATGCTTGTCATCTAGTATGGGATATATCTTAGGGAGGACCTCTGTTTACTTTAGTCCACACTGAGCTGATAGTTAAAGGAATCCATAGAAAATTGCTCCCAAGGCAGGAATATTTCTCAGAGGGAATGGTTATGAAATGTAGCTTTTCATAAAGTGCTATGAAATTTAAGCTCAGCTGTGGCTCCCCTTTGTCCTATTTGTCAATATTGAACCCAAACTATGAATAACTTTCTTTTCTATGCTAATTAACTAATAATTTTTTCAGTACTCTTTAAGTTCTTTTTTTTTTTTTTCCTCTTGCGTTATTATCTTAGGGGGAAAGAGGGCCTCCAAATCATTTTGTCTCATACTAAATATTTCTACAGCTACTGAAAGGCAATGTACTATGAAACATCTCTCTGTAACAGATGAAATAAAAGCATGGGAAAACCTGTGTCTCGGGAATTATCACTCCATCCTGATTTGGAGAGACAGATTCTGTGAGATTAGAAAATAGAGACTTTTTTGGCAAGCATTTTGTCTTTGGGCCAGTTGGATAATGACATTCCACATGAACTTGTACAGATTGTTGGACTCACTGGGACACTGAATGATTTGCTCTATGTGGCTCAAAAATCAGCTTTAAGAAAAGCATATGCATCATACGCATCTATAAAATACTTATAACTTAGTATACTGATTTAAGAATGAAGTATAAGATTGAGCTATAGCAGTCCTAAATGGGGAGTATAATAGAAATTCTGGGAAATAAATGAGGGTTGAAAAATAAGGAATCTTTTTTGCACTTATATCTTCATTATTCTTCCTGCTATTAAAAATTATTTCTATAATTGGGTAAAACTTTTAAAAATATTTTTTGGTACAAATAAAATTGACGTCTCTCAGAAGCAGAGGCACCAAAAAAACCTCAGGTAATATATAATGTCATATATTATGCTAAATAATCAAAATAAAGAATTTGTAATAATTATTTTAATATATGTGTTTGGTTTGTGTTTTTTTTTTCCTAAATTACCAATATAAGAATTTTGTTCTCAGACATGCAAATTCATAGTATGGAAAATCAGCCTAAAAGCAAACTGGGGAAATTTAAGGCTAAAAAAATGAGAGCTCCCTATGCTTAGAATATTCCATCATGTCCAGGAAATAATAGCACCTAACCATTTAAGTCCTTCAATAATTGATTCTTATTTAACTTAGTGGGTTTCATTTGTCTTTTCTATACAGAATAAAACTTTCAGGAGTTTGAAGAGGAAAGAGGTGTAGTTTTGTTGAAGGGAATATAGGCATTTGTATTTTCAGCCAGAATAAAATCACTGGGAGTGACTTTCTGTGTTCTGAAATAGAACAGAAGAAAAGACCAGAAGAGGCATGAAAGAACGGATTTTTTTCTCTTTAATTATTTCAGATATTTACTTTATGTTTATTCATCAGCCAAAATTAATATTTCTCTTGTTTGCAACTTTATTTTTTAAAAGTTTTGCTATATTGTAGTGTTTGCCATAAACAAGGTGAAATTCCTCATGCTTCTCTTCCTTAATGATGCTGTCTTTCCTCAATCTCTTTTAAATAGAATTTAAAAAGTTAAAGCACAGGAATTATCATACAGCATAAACAAATATAGTAGAATGACAAGAAAAAATCCAAAACATAATATAAATATCCTGTCTTTGTAATATAGGCAATTAAAGATTCATTAGAATTAAAAAAGGTAGGTAATAGAATATGTGTGTTCTTTTAATCTTTTGATACACTTGAAAAAATTTGAAAATGAAAATATTAGAAAACAAAAAATGGAAAATTAAAAGGCAAAAGACATGTCAGAAAAATAAAATGAAAAATACGCAGAGGGTAATAGAATATCAACAAGGTTATGTTGGTAACATGGAGAAGTGTATAAGCCATAATAGAAGTCCAGTAATTGACATATTGAGGTGCTGCACAAAAGTTCTAACATGTAGGTTTTCCATTTGTAAATTGTACATGTCTTTTTGAGTAAAGATATCTTCAGAAATTCATTTGTTGCTGAAATTGCTTACAGTATAAAGAACATAACAACCTTAGACATTCTAAACACACGCTTGTAAAAATTTTAAGTTCTCCTAATTTTCTTCGGTACAGCAGCATTTTGAGAGGGTTTATGAAGTGGTACAGTATTTTTTAATGGTGAGGAATCAGTTTATTGGCTACTGTAATACAGCTCTTCCCAACTGCAGGAGAAGGTATTTATGTGTGCAGTTATAATAGCCATATGAGAGCTGCTTCTCCAAATGCTACACAGCAAATCTGAGAAGTTGAGGCTTGTGTTTGGGAAGGGAAAGGCAATTTTGCAGTAAAAGGAGGCTGATGAGGAAGTCAGACTGAGAGAGTTGGAGATGTTTAGCAGGGAGAAGAGCCAGCTCCCGGGACACCTTAGATGAGCCTTCTAGTAACTAAAGGAAAGGTGAGGAGGGACTGTTCATCAGGGCATGTAGTTATAAGAGATGGGGTGATGGCATTAAATGGAAAGAGGACAGGTTTAGATGAGCTATTAGAAGGAAATTCTTCACTTCTGAAGGGTGCTGAGACACTGGAACAGGTTGCCCAGAGAATATGTGGATATCCCAACCCTGGAGGTGTTCAAGGCCAGGTTGGATGGGGCTTTGATCCACCTGGTCTAGAGGAAGGAGCCCCTGCCCATGGCAGGAGGGTTGAAAATAGATGATCTTTCAGTTCTCTTCCAAGCCAACATATTTATAACTTCATGACTCTACGATTTCTCCTGCTTGAAAATTAAATGAAAACTTTAAGAAGAATTTTCTATTTTAAGGATTTTGTTATTTTATTTCTTTGTTTTGACCACTTTGAAATAAATTATTTCAAGAAATAAGGTATTTAACTATTAAAAAAACATATAAATTTCATTTTTCTTTCAGGTAAAAATTTACATGTGACAGATTAGAATACATTTTTATTTCTTCAAAGCCTATGCATTCATTTAATTCAAATAAATAATTATTTACTTTAATTTTTTTAAGAATTCCAGAAATCCTGGTGAAACTTAGACATTTCTTGTGTGAAATTCAGGAAGTGATAGAAATTACATGAGACAATCCTTACAAGTTAAGACTGGTCAATTTTGCTAGGGGAAAAAAAAATCTTTTAATATACTAAATTGGTATTATCTTCCATCCAAAACCAACAACAACATCAAAAAACAAAATTAAAACCCCAGATAAACAAAGAAAAGAGTAAAACTTGTTAAGATTTTTATCTGGAGAGATGATGTATTATGCTATATACAAAAAAGACTTCAGTTTCTAATATAATAGTAAATTCTAATATAACATTCTGATATAATGGATTACTTATTGAAAATTACTAGGCATAAAGTAGAATGGAATAAATAGTTTGTACATTTCAAGTTTCCTTGTTTTACTGGGTTTACTAATTTTTCAGAAGTGAAGTCTTTTCTGAAAAAGTGGAGATAAAGCTTTTGAAGATTGTGTATACAGTGATAAATTTACAGAAATAAGTAATACAAAATACTTGGCTTAGTCAATAAAAACATCATTCTACTTGTTCATAAGAGTTAGGAAATCAGATCTTGTAGTTTGACTATTTGAATTATGAGCAAGTTTATTCCAAAAATAATAGACCATATTAGGTAGGAATATGAAATAATTTTAAAAAATTAAGACATAAAGTTTGAGAATTTCTTAATTCTAAAGACATACATAGGGAGGACATTGAGATACTAAAATGTAGAATTTTTAAGCATATACTATAAAGGTGATAGCAGTGAATACCAGTAACAAAACTGGTTAAAGAAGGAAATATAGTTATTGTAAGCAAAATAAGCGCTGTAAAGTTCCTTTCTCCAAATTGCATAAACCTTTACATTTTTATAATGAAACTCCTAAAACTGGTGACTACATGTTCAATTCAGGCTGAAAATTATGCACCTTCATGGTCTTTGGAAGATGCCAGGGGCATTTTACTGAAGGAGAGTCAGTTGGGATGGAGTGACATGAGGCTAAATGCAACTGCTGATCTCTTGGATGTGGCTGGAATATTTTCTTGGAAACAAGGAGAATGGAGGAAAGTTTTGGAAACTGGTTGGCTAGTTGTACATGCTTCTAGTACATGCTTCTAGTTTAAGTGCTTAAGAATCTTTTCTTTAAGAAAAAACTTTTTGTCTGTGGGTGTTGGTTTTATGTATTCAAACTGAAAAGTTGCAGATAAATTTTAAACTCAATACTGAGTGTGTATGTTCATTATATAATATAAGATCTGCTTCATCTGCCCATCAGCTTTCACTCAGAGCAACAGAGAGACTGTTTTATACCTTATGTAGGGAATGAAAGGAAAACACATATTACCCTTATTTAGACCTGTTAGTGGTCTAAACAGGTAACAAGGCAGAAGTTAGACCATACTGTGTCACAGTAATAAGAAAGGATAAGAACTTTTTTTAATTATTTCAGGAATTTTGAAATTATGAGATTATGAAATTATTCTAAGTTTGACAAAGGAAGAAGGTAATGCCCTAGGAGCTCCTTACCTTACCTTAGAATCTTCTGTTCCTCAGAAAATGGAACCATGGGTGAAGAATGGCTTTATAGGGTCAAAAAAAAATTATATCAGGTATTGGAAATCGGATCAAATAGATGAGCTTTGTAAAGATATTTAAAAAAAAAAATCTTAATACTATGCTACAGAACCAGAGAAGAATCCTAAAAGATGAAGTCATTCCATATACCCTCCTTCTCTTTTATATCATTTCAGTTAAGACAACCGAATGACTTAAAACAAGAAAAAATATATAGTGAAATTTTAATTGAATATTAAATTTGCTCTTATATTTCTAATTACATTTTGATCCTTTTCTGCTTCTCACATTATTTCCCTGACTATTCTCATAAATTCATAAGTGAAAGGTAATTTTAGGTTTGTTCACATCTCAAGGTAAGTGTAGTGATTAACAATGCACTGATTACTTTGGAATAACTGTTTGAATATACTCTTTTATCTTACTTAAGAGTGAAATGCATACGATCAAAGAGGGTTGCTTTTTTTTTTTATTTGCCTGAATACAATGAATCAAAACAATGCAGTCCATGTTTATCAAGCTGGCTAAATATTAGTTTAATAAGTGTTGTCATTCAAACTATCATCACTGTATTTAAATTAAAAGCTAGCAAAGCACGTAAGTTTCATGAAAAATACATGAAAAATGTTTATTAAATAATGAGCATAAATAATTATGTGTATTTTATGACAGAAAATAATTACAGGGAGTGTCTGTCATTTTTGGGTTGTTTCTCCCCTTACCTTTTCTTATTAGCTTGCATATATAATCATCATACTACAGGGATTGGTTACCACTGCTTTCATATTAACAGCTAAAAAATTCCTACAAATATTTTTTTCTAGATTTGCCAGATACTATATTATTTCAGAATTTTTCTAAAAAAGGAAACCATATCCTTGCAGTTCTAGGGGTTTGGGAGTTTTATTGGTGGGTTTTTTTTTTGTTGTGGTTGTTTTGGGTTTTTTGTTTTGTTGTTGGATTTTTTTTTAAAATTTTGTTTATGTTTTATCTGAAAGGGTAAAGAAATGATATTTTGCTAAAAGTTTTAAGAATCAGTATCCTGATGATATGTTAATTTGATGTTAAGTCCCATATAATTCTTTTAATTATAAATTCTAATTATATATGACTGTTTCATGATTTTATATATTCTAATTATATATGACATTTTCATGATTTGACAGACTTCATAAGTGTTATTATTTTACATGTATATACAATACAGAAGTTGGCACTGTCCACTTGGGAAAATAAACAGAAGAATCAGGCAGAGTTTTAATTTCAAATCCCTTGATTTTATCAATAGATTTAAATGTTATTTAAAAAACATGAAAAAAGGGGGACATGGACAATAGATAAGAAGAATGAGTGAAGGCAACTAGCAGAAATCAAATTTCTAAAAAAAAACTTAATTCTTTTGGAAAAAATTTAAGAACACTATATGGAAATCTTAATAAGTTATCACAGGAGCTTGATTCGAAGATCAGTGATCCCCTGGTGGATGAAATCCATAAAAATTATCCCCAAAAAGAAATGTAAGCTTCAGGATTTTTTTGTTGTTTTTTTTCAGGCATGAAACAAGTGTATTTTAGTCAAGATATATTTATATTTACATGTGAAAAATCACAAAAATGTGTTTTAACTACAAAAGAACCATATCTCATTTTGCTTTTCTCAAGGGAACTTGTACAGATTTTAACAGGGGAGTTCCCAGACTCAAAATAGCAAATTTAATCCTGATTGTACTATCTTTTAATCAACATTTAATCATGTGTTCATAATGATTTAAATGCTGAATATTTCCTGTCTGCTGATAGGCATGTGACTACTAAAGGCTACTGAGACTTTAAAGAATTTGTTAGCCTTTTAGATTTGGAGGTGTTTTAAAGTCTGAAAATCTTGTTGTTGAAAGTGACATTTTATTACTCTTCTAAAAACAAGGAACTTTTCAAATTATACTAACCTATGTGACAGGTTTCTTTAAAGAAATAGATAATCATTTCTTGGGTCTTCCTTGGTAGACCTTGAAAGATTAACGATGAAATTTCCTCTTTTAATTCCATGATATTTATTAGATTTGTAGATAACTTTGTTATGACTTTTGCAATCATTGTATTGATAAAAAATGCTGAGACCTTTTCCCAGTTAGATTCTGGATTTGGCATTCTGTTTTTGAGCTTCTGTTACTTGTTTCAGGGTCCTCTTTTCCATTTCTTTCAACTTAACACGATTATATTTGAAAAGGATTTCTTCTGTTTTCAGAAACGGTTCTCTAAAGAGTAACAGTCAAAACATAGGGGTATTTCTGTGCCAACTGAACTGACACAGCATGTAAATAAATGGTCTATCAATTCTAAATTTGATCCATAATTAAATAGGAAAACAAAAAAACTTTTGGAGTCATTGTTTTCTACTGCATGTTTCCCTTCTCATTTTTGAAGGTCCACTGTAGCTGTATTTACCCCAAGTTAACAAGAAGACATCCTCTTCAAAAGGTTATTTATTCCATTCCACAATTGCGAGAAACCATTATTTGAAATTAACCTACAGTACTGTGGTGGGACATGTGGCAATTTATAATTCAGATCATAAATTCATCTTCTTTAAATGGTATTAAGAGACATCTGGAACAATTTCTAGAGAGAGCAACAAGAGTTAACTACCCTCCTTCTCGTTTACATCTGAAAATTTTTAGCATTTTTTAAATTATAATAATTGAAAAACAATATTTCTCAATGAAAATATTTGCTCCAGTCAAAATTTAGTCAAGGACACTGATGTTGTCCTCCATCTTCTGTTCTTTTGTCTCTTACAGTCCAGAAGAAGTGCCAGTTTTGTGGAGAATGAATTCCTTCCTGCCAGTGGTGTCATCCATTTGCTGTCATAGGCCTGCAGCTTTGCTGATACATCCACTACCAGTGTCAAAACTGAACAGTTTCCATTCAGTGGTTATTTATTTTTTCCTCTGAGATAAAGACAGTGTCAGATAAAGACAGCAACAGACAGAGAAGATTGTTTTCATTGCTTGTTTCTAACTCCATATTAGCAAAACTTAATCCCAGAAGTCAAATAAATCACTTTGCAGAGTCGTGCAAGTACTTGCTTTTTATTACTTCAAATTACTACATTTAAGAACTAAGATTTTCAGTTGCTCTTGTAGGATATTTCGTCTGATGGACAAGGGAAGAGGTATATGAATATGGCACTTATTTGTTTTTTCTCAATTATTTTAGTTGTTTCAAGAAACTTGGTTAGTATTTCTGTCCCTGGGCAAAAAAAAGAAAAATAGCAGCATAAACCAATGAATAGGTTCAATCATATTTTCAAATGGTAAATTATATTTTTACTCAGAATCATACACAGAAGAAATTAGATATTGACCAAAACTAAAACACTAAGAAACCACACACAAGCCAAAACCACAGTTTTTGATGTGACGCCTTCTTCCAAAGGGAGCTATTAACACTCCTTCAAATTTTAAAAGCAAACAAAACGAAACAAACAAACAAAAAAACCCCTGCAAAATACTACAACCACAAATAAAAGTTATTCTACTTGAGAACAGCCTGAAAGTTAAGTAACCTTGCCTAAAAGCTCTGTTGGAAAATTCAGGAAATGAAGAAAGGATTAGTATTAAAATATTCAGTCTAAATCATCGTTATAGAGTATCACAATGCTGATACATTTTAAAATAATAAGTCCATTGGTTTTTCCCCATTATCCAAGACTTTTCCAAATACATAATTTACCTCTACTAAAAAGTGCTTTTCTGGCACATTTTGAAGAATGAAAACAGGATATGTTGGAAAAATGTGTTTGCTAACATGATTCAAAAAACAGGCTGTCAGCTAGAAAAGGGAAAATTTCAACACTTTAAAAACGTGTCTGCTACTTGGACTCAATACCAAAATATTTTTGTCTTGGGAAGGTATCATTTAGAGCACCTCCAAAAATTGTGTCATATTGGAATATAAGGTTAAGGTGTTTACCTTAGACAGTCAGGCATACTTCTCACTAAAAAATATAGCAAGTGTGGTAGTCTGTTCTTGTGCCTATTCAGAGAAAAAAGAAATGGAGGAAAGAAGTGCACAGGAATAAAAAAACAGTTGCAGAATTCACAGTGATTCAAGAACTTGCAGATGCTGTTTTGTCTGTTGGGAGTAGCATGTTTTCTGGTGAAAGACTAAATCCTGAAATATTTAGATATAGTACAAATATCATTCAAGAATTCAGCAAATATTATTTGGAAATTGGGAGAGTTGGTACTTCTTTTCCCTTTTTAATCTGAGAAGGGATATTCTGAAACATACTCTCTAGGTGCTAAATCTTAAACCTTAGCATTTGTGTGGGAAGTCATCCTCTATGACTAAAAGGATTCCCTCTTGAAAAGCATGTAAGTAATAATAATTATAAGAAAGCAAAATAAAACCTCAAAAGCTTATCCCATGAAACAAGGAAAGCTGGCACGTGAAATTAGGTAGGATAAACCATTCAAGAATGTTCTGATTAAATGATTTATCATTACTTTATATAAGTGGATGCTTTTCTTCCTGAATATATGACAACATTTGTCACGTTGAAAATACAATTTCTAGTGAAGCACATAGAGAGCTGTAGAGAAGAAAACAGAAGAAGACAAAGATGCAAAGCAGAAGAATAATGATTATAATACTAAAATATTAATAATGATAATGACAATGATAATGATAACGATAATGATAATGGTAATGATAATAATAATCCTGATTTAGGTCACGGTCTTGAACACAAATTGCTAAAAGCCAAATAAAGTACTGTAGGATTATTTTGGATGTGAATCTAATTTTTGTGAACATTTTCATGTCTTGAATTCATGTCAGTGCAGAACAAGAGCTCCTGTCATGTCAGCAAGGTGAGATTACTTTCTTGCCCAGATTTTAGCTAGAGAATGTGAGATATGAGCCAAACAGCACTTACTGTGTTCTCCAGGACAGAAGATATTTGCTTTCTGTGCAGACTCCCCAGAACTGTCTTTTTGATTCTGAAAAAAATGATAATTTGTTGCAATTAGCTTTTGCATGTTACTGATATATGGAGTGCAATTTAGGCAAATGTTAAGAAATTATTAACAAAATTTATGTTAGAAACATTAGGACAGTTGCAGAAAAAAAAAGAAAGTAGACATTTTGTCAACTATGTCCTTTGGAAAAAACAACTGTTTTGGTCAGTTCAAGTCTACATCAAATTGAAATAAGATACAGAAAAATAAATTCTTGTCTCTCAAACTGTGCGTTAGCTGAAATGTGAGCTCACTTAATCTTTGTTATATAACATTTCTTTGTAAAATTTTAATTCATTTTAAAAATTCAGTTTGAAAAAGAGGTGTCAAATAACATAAAATTTACTCCCATTTTTCTCCTAGACCCTGTTGAACAAATAAAAGGTTAAACACAAGCAAAATCTTGTTTAGTGATAAGTATTGGCCTGTAATAATGTAAAATCTGAACATTTTTAGTGTTTAGTGTTTAGTTCTCTCTATTCTGCATATCAAACCTAACCAGTGTAAATGTCAAGTTTTGTGTTCTCAGCTATAGAACACATTGATGTAACACTTCATGTAATCTTGTTTCAATTTTCACTTTTAAAGAAACATTTTTTTCAAATGCCAGTAATGACAGCAGCACAGTTGCATTCTTACTGCTGCTTATATGAAAAAAAAGCATGTTGGGAAGAGACAACTTATTTAGAAGGGCTTACCCAAGATATGTCATTTTTGTCAGTATTTTGAAATGTCAACTGTCATGCAAACAAGCCTGAAGCAGTATTTTAGCACTTATTTATTAGATGAACAGTAAAACAGACACATTGGTTGTTGAAAAAGCAGACATTGTTGCATGCCTACAGATATGATAGAGTTATGTGATTCAATATGTCATATATGACAAAGTTACCCTTCCTGCCACTCCAGCATCTGATATTTTTGAATATTTATTTATTTCAGTTGCACATGCACACTTCTGGATACAATCTTCATTAACAGACACTTTATTGGCCATGAACATTGGCAATAGGAACTAAATCTTGGAGCCAAATATGTGTTTATTACCAACTCAAAATCAGGCACTAACTGAGAAAGGTATATTGTAGTCTTGTATTTTGCGTTTGCCTAACACACTGAATATCACATCACACTCAACTATCAGACCACTACTGAAGAATCATTGGAAGAAATTAAAACATTTAAATTTTTTTCCTTATGTATGATTTCAGTAGCAGTGAAAAATGCAGAATCTAAAACCAAAATACTCTGTCCTATACAGATTGTTTGAGTTAGAAAAAGTTCTTTAAGGAAAATCTCACCTCTGAAGACTTACCATAAGGTCAGAAAGTACTGCCAAGGCTGAACAGGGAAATGTGATCCTTGGGCTCAGAAGAAGAATACAGAGTACGTGAAGGGGCATGATTTTCTCCTTGTACATTACATCACCATGTCAAGTGTTTGGTTTTGCTTTTAGAATTTGTCAAGATTGCAGAACAATGAAGAAAGGACACTTAAAGATCCAAAGCACAGAAAGCAAGATTCACTTCAGTTCATTGAGTCACTGGGAGACTCAATAAACTCAGTCTAATTGGTTTATTGACAAGAGCTTTGACAGAGTACTTGATTATTTGATTCAGAGATATAACAAAATGTGATAACTTTGAATAGGTTCACATTTTACCTTGAATGTAGTTGTGCTCCTTAACATAAGGATAATTACCCAAGTACCCTAATAATAAGGGTAATTAAGCACTATTATACCAGTAAAAAAACAGTAGACTCAGTCCTAAAAACCAGATTAGATATCTTTTCCTATCTCATACTTTTATTCAGCCTCTAAAGGAAAAATAAATATCAGATGATGATGATGATGTGCAGGTTTTTTTACATTCATCCATTATTATGCATAACTATTCTAAATGAAATGATTAAGTGAAAAATATAGTTCCCAAGATCCTGAATGTATTTTCTCATTATTGTCTGTGTCTGTCACTAGAACACAAGTAAAAAATAGTAAGAATAATATATATGTGTAAGTATATATATGTCTGAGTCAATCAAATCACATGCCATTATTAGTCACCATTCTGTGCAGTGGTATCAGCATATCTGCACCTTATTTTTTTTATTTTTTTATTTTTTATGTACATATCTCACATTAACAGAATATAAAGATAAGATTTGAAAAAAAAAATTAAGTGCCATTTAGATCCTTCTAGTGACTTTTCAGGCTCAATAGACAATCCTGGAAGATATGTATGACCTATAATATCTTGAAATCACTAGAAGATAGATTTTAGAGAGAAGATCTGAAAAAGTATAGGTACTTTCAGCTACCTACATAGCTCTTCCCAAAATAGGGTGCTAAGGAAAGACACTGCACCAACTTAATAACAGTAGCATTAGTTCAATAACCAGTTCTCACTAAAAAAACCCCAAAAACAAATCAGCTTGAATTATTGTTGCTAAGGAAAATGAAAGACAACAACAGAAGTCCTTCCAGTTTTTAAACCACACTACAACTACACACAGAATTTTACATAATTAGTAATTAATAGTGACACAAGCAGTCAGTCTCTCTAATAATCATAAAACCATAGAACGATTTGGGTTAGAAGAGACAAGAAAGATCATCGACGTCCAAACCCATTGCCATGGGCAGGAACAATGACTTCTCTCAAACTAGCAGAAAAAAATGGAAAATAGTGCATGTATAATATAAATACTTTTGAGGACATCAGTCAAAATAGCTGTTTCTCTGTATTGCATAATTTGCTTATGTGAAAACTTTGTGAACATTAGCTATAAAATACTTTTTTTAAAACAGGACAAAATAGTCAAGGGCTACATTGTTAAATATATCACCAAGAAAACCCTGAAGCAGATAATACTGTTTCTTCTGTAGTTTTTTTGGCAAGAAATCTAGTCTTGTTCACAAAAGAAAATGAAAAACTATATCTTTTGAAAAAATCTGTCACTTCCTGTGCTTACCCTTTTACCTGCATTAGTATTCAAATCTCACATAATTGATGTCTAATAACATTGGGATTTGAAATTTTTTGGTGTATTTTAGGATATCAATGAAAACTTGAAGCAAATGTCAATTAAAAAACCCAAGTCCAGCCTCCATTAATTGTTCTGACTTTGGTAATAAGACATGAAAATATTTAAATAACTCTGCTAGAGACCCTGGTTTTGTTTCTATAGTAATACTTTTTGGCTCTGTTCATACTAGCTTCTGCTCAGTCAGCTCCTAAATTATTCCAGCTTAAATAATTGGCAATGTCATTCAGTTTCTATAATGATAATGAAGGTTTCATGCATGATTCTTCAAGCCATATAATAATGGAAAATGCAATAGGCAAATCTGTCATCTTGACTGAAGTGGAGGAATTTCTACTTCTGTCATTGAGTCATGTTTAAACTTGGTCATACATAGATCCACTGATATTACTTCACTGCTATATTCATCCTAGGTTTATCAGCAAAGAGTCTAGTGGCTTCTTAAATCAATGATCCACTTAAAACGTTTAAAATCAGACAAATACATTAGATCTAGATTTAATTAAGGGTGTTGATAATTAATTCTATATAGCTATGAAAAGAAAAAAAAACAATTCCATGAACAGACAAACAGATTCTGATGTCTTCATGTAAGTTGGTGTTTCCTTACACATATATCCAGTAATCAGCATAAATGCAAGATATTCATTAAGATTTTCAGATGAGGATAAGTAGTTAAGATATTTCTATATGTCACCCACCACAGGAGCCAATCCACAGTGGGCTGGACATTAAGCATTGTTGCAGAAGATATATCTGGAGACATTTTATCATTTAGGTAAGACATGACGTTGACTTTCACACAAATTGAAATTATTATGACAATGACACACTGCAAGACAGTATTAGTCTGTTATATATATATATATATATATATATATATATATATAATATATCTGTTGAGTATGAATGGAGCTCTCAAATGAGACTAGTAAAGAGAATAGAAGCAAAAACTAAGCCAACTGTGGAACAAAATGCAACAAAGTGAGGAAGGACTTTAAACCTTAGGTATGACATCATACTCCTTGAATAGCAGCAGTCTGCCTCTGTCGTGAACTATTTGCTTCATATGAGCTGAAACACTTCCCTGAAAAGCAGAGGTCAGTGTTAAGTCTGTAGTCTATGCAATGAAAAGGTGTAATTTGAAATAAGTTGTGTAAGGTTTCAGGTAAAAGAGAGTGAGAACTTTGCATCCTTTACATGCTATTTTGAATATTGGCCATTAGATAATTAGACAGATGAGAACTCTTATGGCAATTGATTGCTTTCCTTTCATTCCCTAAAAAAGTAGTTGTGAGAAGGAACTAGAAGCAGACCACAATTTACAAGTAATGCTAAGACTTGGACTATTTATTAACTAACTAGGAGCAGTTAGTCAGTGGTAGTAATTTTTTAGTAACTACTAAAAAATTAACCAGCTTTTTTGCTTCCTCAATGTCATAAGAAGGAATTTAATAGCAAAATTAGTGATGCAAAAATATGCTTGGCTCAGATTGCTGCATGCATTCTATGCTCATTGAAGGACACTCGTATTCCCAGAAATCAAAGCTAGTCTAGGTCTACATGCATGTTACAAGTGAAGAATAGAAAAATGGATTTATGTTTCCATGCAGTGGAACAGTATTAGGACAGGAAATTTAACTTTAAACTGATTCTACTTTGACAACTTGAGCGTGATAACCAATGGCAATCAGAGAACATATTTCTAAATAATTTCATTCAAAAGGAAGAAAGAAAGTAAAAGTGATTTGAAAGCATAATGGGAATCAGAGCAGAAACAACAAGTTAATTCAAAAGCACACTTCTCAATGAAACTAAGCTGAAATGCTGATGTAGAGGCTCCTGGTTACCTCAAGGCTGTGTCTGCCCTGGTTCCCCTCCCCAGGCCTGACTGATCCTCACTCACAGGGGGATGTCCTGACCCAGCTTTGGCTGTGTCCCAGGTGCAGCCCATCCCTGAAGAGGTGCCCCCGTGGTGTCCAAGTCTGCCCCAGGCCTGTCCTGCTCCCTGACTGCAATGGCAGGGTGTTCTCTGACTGTGAGGCAATGCCCTCTCTGCCCTGGTGGATTGCCCATCGCCCCCCACGTCTGGTACCCAGGGAGCCACGGCCCCCACTGTGCCCTAGCACTGGGAATGAGATGTTGTTGCTCCCCTACATTTTCTACCATTACATGTATACCCTTCTGATAACTTCTGTGCAAAAAGCATAAAGACATGTTCCATAATTTTAGTTAAAGGCGAGGTCAGATTCTTTACTGTAACTGTGAGGGATTTGGAAGTGTCTGAAACGCGAGCGTAAACTTAACCATAGGCTTCCTCAGTGATAAACCTCTCTAATCTTGCAGCAATTGCTACTTGTAATACCTGTCAGACAGATTACTAAATAATCTACTTCAGAAATCTCTGGGAAGGGAGAACATTGAAATCTCCATGAAGATATTATCAAGCAGCAGATGAATTATGCATATCCCAAGCTTGTACTAAAGAAAATACTAAAGAGGTCATAGAAAGTACAGCTTTAAAGCCTATTATATTTTGTAAAACATTTTTCTGAATTGACTTCTCTTTTCTTACTCACTTAAAAGTTTACCCCAACTGAAAATCCACAACATTTCACTGTACTGGACATTGTGCCAGTAATCTCTACTGGCAGTAACTACAGTTTCCATGATCATCACTGTCAACATGGCACTCTGGGCTCTGTCAGCGTGGCTTAACACTGCGTCATAACACTGCTTTCTGAACCCATACATGTTTTGGCAAAAAAAATAAAAGGTCTAAACAAGCTGGGATATCTACTTCTATTTTTTTAAACAAACTTAAATAAATCAGGAAAATCCCCACAAATTAAAATTATTTTTCCACCAAAAGGAATAGTGTTATTGCAACACAGCAATTGAGTGGATCCAGAGATTAGGGAGACATGAACTTTATGAATTTGCTACCTAGCAATATGTCTGCACTATCTGAAAACCAGTACCTGAAGAGATGGAAATTTTAAAACAATTCGAAAGAAGTTATTTATTAAAAACATTTAAAAATCACACCACACAATTGATAAATATATATCATAAGTAAAATTAGCACACATTTGGTAATTTCTGGGGGGAGATTATTTGTTTACTGATGAGCATTGTGTATCTGTAGGCTTGATTCTTCTTTAATTGATACTGCACAGTCAGGAGGTAACTCCTTATGTCTCACTTAGCATAAAAGTCCAGCACATTGGATAACACAAGACAAGCCTGTGAGTATTTGATAGTATCCATAAGGTCTCTGTGATAAGAGCCTTCAAATTTAGGCAAGTAAATTTGTAAACTATTTTCCTTTCCATTTGCAAGCTGTTTCAATTTATCTTCATGCATGAAACAATTTTATGTCTTGCCTAGGGGTGAGAAAGGGAAAAAAAGTTTTAACCTGTATTGGATCTTTATCACACTAAGTAGCTTCTTTTGGAGAATTAGCTCTTATTTCTTTCTTCATGGGCTTTAGTCTGGAAACAGGGTCTTTAAAGGAAAGAATGTGAAGAGGAAAATAGAGTATACACTGAACGTTTAAAACTCTCTGACAAACACTTTTAAAGTCTTGCGTTGCATGGCTATTCTTCTGTCCACAGTATGAATATTGTGCACCTCAATGTCTACAGGTCATAGCAAACAGCACAGCAGTATAATCAGCAGGACTGTTTCATTTCAAATATCATTCACAGCTTGCTGCTGTGCAATGATTCTAAATTTGTCCATAACTTTCTTGTAACGTAAGAAGGACAAGAAGCTGTAATTGGATCTTAATCCTAGGTGAGTTTTCCAGGTTTTTACCATTGTTTTTTTCTTTCTCCATTGGAAGGATGGATTTTTGAAGTTTGATTAATTCATAAGGAAAAGAAAAGGAAATTTAAAGTTGGAACCTAGAAACATTTTAACATTTTAATGTTTTCATTTGCACAACAGTTGGTCATACATTTACGGGTTAACTGGGGACACAGTTTACAATTAACAACTGGATTTGGGAGTATGAGACTAAAGCTACACACAGGTAGTAGTATAATCTGACCACCATTTTTAGTATTAACATGTGCTTCATTACTGAAAGAAGATTATCATGCTCTCCTGCTGGGAAAGCAGGAATATAGAAGACAAGGCTGAGGACAATGTTTTCAGATATTCAAGTATTTAGATATCTACTGGCATCTTGGAAAATTAAATTAGATAGCAAGGTACGAAGCTTCCAGAAAAAAAAAAAGCAAACCCACACAACTGACATAGAAAAAAATTATGTTAAATTTGCTATTTTAAGTCAAACATTCTGTATTTTTTAGATGAACATTTTCTGAATACAGGTGCTGCTTGATCTTCAAAGACAACCTCCTCAGGGCACAAGAATAGTCTGCTCTTGTCAGACAAGTCTGTGAAAAGGAAAGCATAGATGAAGGCTGAGGTCCTGACTGAGCTCAACTACAAAAAGGAAGTGCACAGATGACAGAAGTGGGGACAGGCTACATGGGAGAAATGCAGAGGCATTTCCCTTGTAGGAAGGGGTGGAGGAAAGCCAAAACTCAGTTTGAGTTGAAACTAGCAAGGGAGGTCAAAGGAAGTAAAACAGTTTTCTCTTAAGTATGTTATTAAGAGAAGAATGGATAGACCTGTTGTGCAATAGGGCAAGGGATATAATGATATGGATCATGGCTACTTTGTGCCTTTTTTACCACTCAAATAGAAATCAGTTTAGAAAACACATTGAGATAGGAGTCAGGATATTTGTATATAAATTACCTGTAACCCATGCATGATCAAGGTGTTTAGGCAAGACAGACTTCATTTGGTTTTGGTCATCTAGTTGTCAAAAGCTTTAGAATTCTATTCATGGCTCAAAGTTGAACTTTAGTTTTCCAGAAACCTTCAAATAATTTCAGGGTTGTATTTGTCCAGTTTCTGTCTTTGAAGCAAGTAAAAACTTTTTCAGGGAATTCAGACCTGGAAACTGCACATTCTTGTAGCTCTAGTCCTAGAAGACTTTGCAAAACTTTTTGGATTCCTAGAAACCTATGAAGTAAGTCATGGGCCTAGTGTTTGGTTAAGTGAGAGCTGTGATAAATAAGGGAATTGTTTATTTAGTTCTTCTAACCTTTTGTGTATTTCAGAATTTAGTCCAGCCTTTCATTGGAAACATGCACCATTAACTTTCTGGAAGAGGGCTTCAAGTTCTGGGTTGGAAAGTGAAAAAATATACTTTTATATTATTATTTGTATTTCAGTAATTTTTTTCTAAGTATCTACATATTTTACAGCAGCACAAAGAACAGTAATAACAGCACCATCACATCATGCCTACTGTTGTTTGCATGAGAAGAGATGAAGGAAATAGCTACCTTACTTAGGAACTATTATTGTTAACTCAGGAAATGCCACTTTGCCATTGTGTTGAAATGGTAGCTTTCTGATGTAAAGCAGCCTGAAGCAGAATTCAGCACTGATGTTACTTATTAGATAAGTAATAACATAGAGGACATGGGGTTTTGAAGAGTAAGCCCTGCTGTGTGCCTAAGGGCACTGTGGAATTATGAAATTCAACATGGCATATGTGACAGGGGTGGGTGACTCCTTTTAATTATGTGTGCTTTTGGATCAAGGCATCACACAGAACCCTTAGTGATAGAAACTGGAGCATGAAACCTGCAGTCCCACAATAGACAGAGAATTCTGTTAACTCAGCAGGATGTTGAATAATCTACTGTAGGTCTACAATGGAAAATAATGAAACCTAAAGACTTTTCCGCTAGTGTTAATAAGTATATTTTAAATTACTTCTAACCTCACAATAAAATATCCTTCTTTTAGAAACCACCAAATGTAATTTCCCATTTGGACAATGTAGTCAAAGCAGGGCCTTCTGACACCTGGATGCTTTAAGGTATCCCATTTAAAATGTTAATTACTTATTTAATTAGATTTGCTAATATCAGCTTTCCCTAAATCCAAGTATGACCAAGGCGTTGGAATTAATAATAGAATTTAGTAACATTTTCACAGAATAGCCATATACAATACATTAGCATTTTATATAAGCATGAGAGCAATGTGGTCATAGAGGGGAAATATTTTTCAAAAGTGGTACAATTTTAGTTGTTAAGCAAGTAAGAAGTAGTATAGGAAGTTTATTGAGGTTTTCAAATATAAATTTCACAAAATATTTTCTTTTTTTCTCAAAATCTAAAATTACTTCAAAGAACTGAATTTAACCCTGTTGCTTTGGTCAAATAGGAACTTTTCCACACTAAATTTAGAGAAGAAGATAGGAGAGCAAAGTTTTTTCCATATTTATCTAACAATATGAGGTGTTAAGCTGTAGCTGAAAATCCAAAAATTGAGTTTCTGTGTCCTAGGTTGAAGATCTCTCCTGACCTTTTAAAATAAATAAACCATAAAAATGGCACATCTAGTGCTTTCTGGACAAGATTAGTTTTTAGTAGTTTCATTATATGATCACAGCTGAAAAGGGTGAATTATTCTTTGTTTATTGTACTGAAACCCAGAGGGATTATCAGCGCTTTTAATTGTCTTCTCAGTATGCAGAGTTGTTTGTGTATGTGAAGACTTAAATCAAACTCAGGACTTTTTCACAATATAGATAACATTTCTGACAATTATACGCTGACAGTTTTGAAGACTCCATTTTCTTGAACCTTGTGTGGTCTGATCAATGAAAACAAAGTACATGGCATGTAAAACATAAGGTGTATAGTGTATGGATAGTGGATGAACAAATAAAACATTTAAAAAATTGTAACAAAAAATCCATTTTTCTGAATTGAAAGTGTATTCCATCAGAATAGTACAAACTACTACTATAATGGCTCATTTATGTGTGAATCTGGAAAAATGACACCTACAAAGGCACCTGGACACTTGAATATGTGATTTTTCCACAGCATATTAAGTATGAAAGGTTGATGCTAAAACAGACATGGGAAGAAATTTTGCACATTAATAGATTTGTATATAATTTCTGTGCTAGTATACATTGGCCATAGATGTTAAACCTATACTTCTGCTGGGAAAGCTATAGTATATTTAATCCTTTAAATACTTTCATTATAAGTTTTTAATAAAAATATTTATATATTTGAGCCACTTTTTAAAAAGAAAAAATTGATTTCATTAAAATCCTTAATTCTCTCTATTGTACAAATTGTCTTCTGGAAAAGGTTACTTTTTTTGAATAAAATAAAGCCAAAAGCATTTTATTTCACGTTGTCCTTCTGCTGCCAGTAAATCTCAGTAAATATAATGTTTGAAACTGAAATTTCAAACATACACCCCACTTTTCCCAGTAAACAAAGAAAAGATTTCAAATGTTTGAATGTTTTCTTTGTTGCTTTGTGGTTATGAGTTCTGCCTTACTTGTTGAGCAGATGTACATCAAGAAGTCATAACATAAGACAAAAGGCCTATTCCCAAAGAAAGGCAGCATTACTGAAACTGGACTTCTGTCCCTTTATATTTAAGATTACAAAAATAGAGATCCACTCTTTGAAAGCACAGTTAATGAATTACTTAATCTCTCCTTCAGCAGCTTCAGTATGCTCCCTTAGTTTCTTCCAAAAATCTAATCATATGCTAAAATTTAAAGTAACTCTAAAGAAAGAGTACAAAGCTGTGGTTTATATACAGCTCATGCTTTGCTCTGAAATGGGAAAATATAAAGACAAATTCTGCTCATGTTTTTGCAAAATAGGTGAATAAACGGGACTTTATGTTTAAGCTCCATGTTGTTTTAGTGATAAATAAATTACATTTTTTTCCCACTTACTTTGTCATTTGAAAAACAGGACTGGTTTAAATTTCCACTTCTTATATTTTAGAAATGTATAAACATGGAAACTATGGGAAAAATAAATGAAAAATAATGGAGTCATAGTTTCTATGTAGAAACTTTACAAAATGTCAGAGAAATTCATCAGATTTTGTATTGTAGCTGTAAGGGTGTACATGTGGTATGCACTTACACTTTTTCTATGTAGAACTACATGATTAGAAGGCTTGCAGAAAATAATCTCCTTGTAAAACACTAATATTAACAATGTGCAGACACTTTTGACACAACATCTTGAGTTGTCCTGCATTCTACCATAAACCAATCTATTTAGTAAACTTTTTGTTCATTTCTTGACAAATTGTAAGGTGAAATTTGCAGCAACCCACTACTAGAAAGGATCATCTTCCAAGATGTATTTCTAACATGGATTGATAAGCACAGTTAGGAATTTTTGGAAATTTATGGTTCTATAGTCCTTACATTGGATTCTTTGTGTGTACAGAATGTGAACATCTCAATAATCTTTCAACCTTTGCATCTCTTCTACTGTCTTATGAGCTTTTGGTCAAATGAAATTGAAAAGAAGAATTAAATTAAATTCCACAGACCCCAATCTTTATCAAGCTAGTATCAAGGATGAACCTTAAAGATCTTCTGGTCTGTGCATATAGGGAGCTGCATTTTAAACTAGGATTGATACAATTCTCTACTGCCTACCCTCAGAAGAGCAGTACCCATCTCAGCTCACATAGCAGGGTGAATAGTGAGCTGACAATAGAGGGCTGATATAACCTGATTATTTTTTGGGTCAAGGCAATTTTCTGAACACCCAAAGGTTGGTAATTTTCAAGTACTCATGTTCTGAAGACAGTAGTCAGCCCATATATCTTTGTTCAAGATTATTAGTATTCTTGTATTTTGTTTTATAAGCACGCATTTGGTCACAGGTATAACTTCCCCTCCTTTTAGGTACCTGGGACTATAAAACAATCCATACAATCCAGTTCCAAACTGAAAATTAAATGAAAGGAAAAGAATATTTTTCAAATCATTTATAGGTGGGTTTGCTATCAGTACCCATGCTAACACTAAACTGTCAACCAATGTTTTATTGATACAATTCTAAATTTCCATCATTCTTATTTGACTATAGTTGAAAATCATAAAACTCATCTTTTACATGTTCTTAGGGGATCACTATATTCCTGGGAGCATTCAGGAGCATTAATCATCCCAGGCATTAAAACTATGGAACCTTTATCATCTTTCAGTATTAAAAAGAAAAGTAATATGTTATTTCTGTGTATCTATGAAAATCTGAACAAGAAGTCTATTATTTACTTCTTGGAAAAACAGAAAAGAATACACAAGGTGCAAACATACTTTTTCTCCTAACTCATTTTGTTCTACTTTTGATACTATAGCAGAAACTGTTTAAAATTTAATTAGTCTGTTTTCAGTTAACTTTTTTTTTTTTTTGTTCTTTCTGGAAAATTCAGAGCTTGGCTGCTGAGGACTTCTACTATAAGTGTCCTCTGCACCTTGAGGCCTGTCCCCATTTTATGAAACAATGAACATAAAAACAGTTGTTTTCATCCCTTAGCCAGAAAGTATTCCTCTATTTGGATCTAGGGGTTTAATGTCTCTTTGCACTTAGCAATCAAAGAGAAAATAAATGCAGTACATCTTGGCAGGCTGAGTTAATTCCAAGATTCTAAATACTGCAAAATAATGTAATTTTACCCTTAAAGGACTTATATTGTCATCCTTGTTGGAATGGAACAATTCCATTCTGCTGTAGTATACAGCAAACATGTAGTATACATACATACAAAAATACCCTTTTGAGTTGAGTCTATGAAGAAATAGGGGGGCAGAGGTATTTGTAGCCAAAGCAGTCATCTAATACATGGAATTCCTTCTACTGCTTAGGATGTGGGTGGCAGCTGGGAGGAGCTGCTCCGTAGATTGCAAGCTTATTTTTCTGTCTAGTTACAGAAGCAGAAGGCATTGATCTGTAGAATCATAACATAGGCACCTTTACTTAAATACTTATAACAGCTGAAACTTTTTCAAGTGGTGAAATACGCATTAGGGTAAGCATAAAAATATCTTTTTTGATGGTACGTTATCCCTATATTTGCCGTGTTGCAAAAGGTATCATAGAGGTTTTGAAAATATTAGGACTTGGTATGGGTATGAGGAAACAACCAGCTCAAATGCAATTGCAAATAGAAATTCTATATGAAAGATAAAATAAGACAGAGGTATTTTTATAGCTTGAGAAAGCAACCTATGGCACCTGCATTTTGCTACAATATTTGTTAGACAAATACACCATATTAACATAAGACAGTATATAAGAAATATATAAGAAATATATAAGAAAATATATAATGTTTTTTATCCTTGAGATTTAGCTGATGGAAGAGACTGAGAAAATTCAGCAGATGAAAAGAGAGACTTCTGAGCATAACACATATGGTACAATCTCACAAAAATCACATGAGCATGACAAAGGATAGCTGCATTCCAGAGGTGTTTAAGAGGGAGTAAAGTGACTTCTGGACTGATGTCCCAGCCCATCCTTATCTCCACAGTCCAGCTTGGACATCCCAAGGCTGTGTCTGACACAGGTTCCCTGCAGTGGGACTGATCCTGATCCCCACCCCATCAGATATCCCAGCCAAAGCTCAGCCCTGCACTGGTGGATACACTAGCATTCTGCTTCTGCCCCCTGTAGAACTACTGTATCTATTAAATTCTGTGGGATCATCTCTTTGAAAGTCCCAAGCTAAGGATTACTTCAGTCCCTGACAAAAGGATTGGGTTAAAATTAGAAGCATTTCAATATTCAGTCAATTAATATGCAGCATAATTTTGTATTTATCATTTTGCTAATACAGTTTTGAGAAGTGATGTTCTTAATTCTATGTAAAGCATTATATTGTTTAGTTGTGTAGATAATTTGATGGAATTTATTATGAAATATCAAAACATGTATAAAAAGCACAGTCAGTAGCATCACAGAAGTAAGAGCCTTCCTAAAGTGGATCACTATGTCTTTTATGATCACTGAGTACTTTGTCCCCACAAAGCTAAACCTACACCCTCTAAGCATTTCTTGCTGTATAGTTTGGAGAATATCTAAAAATCTAATAGTATATCTGTCCTTATTCTTGAAAGAAATAAAATTAATGTAAAAAATTTCCAATAACAACTTTTAAAAATTGAAATACTGTTGAGATCCTACAGCATTTATTATTGCACTAACAAAGCTATGGATACATGAAGTTTCTTTCAAGAAAGATCTGTTCTTTCAAGAAGAAGAGTTGCAAATATTTATTTGTATTATATCTTCTTGTTTATTTATGCATATAAGGAAAATATTAAAATTTTTAAAATAAAAAATTTTAAAATTAAAATTAAATTTAAAATTAAATTTAAAATTAAAATTTTAAAATTAAAATTAAAATATTAAAAATATTTAAAACTTTTATTTTGTTTCCTTTATTAACATTTTTCTTTTCTGATAACCTGTCTGTTCATATTCTGACAATGAAAGGTTACTGGTTGCCCTGAGGTTTGATTTTTGAATACATGCCTTTGAATTTTCCAATCTGCAATCACAGCTCTGATCCAGTCATGGGAAAAGTAAAATAATGTTCTATCTTTATATAGAAAAACTTTTTGGCGTTTGAATTTATCTGTATGGCTCAGAAGGAGAAAATCCAATCTTTTTGTCATCAACACTTTTAGTCAGGAAAGTTAATAACAGTGTTTGGCTAATGATTCAAGGAAATGAAAAAAAAAAAACCAAAAGAGAGCATGATGATTTCCTTTATACTATTTTAATGCTTTAGAGCATTCACTTTTATTTATGGGACCACTTATCATTAAGTAATACTTTGTAATAATAATAATAATAATAATAATAATAATAATAATAATAATAATAATAATAATGGTTTTGTAGATATGAACTTCTAATGGTCATCTTGCATCTGTTTTAAAAGTAGTGTTTTCAGAAAATGTAGGTTAAAATCTATTCAACTGGATAAAAAAATAAGAATATATTACTCATAGCCATGGGATTTCATGACTAAATTCTGCCCTAAGTTATATTATTATTACTTTGGGTATAGACTAAAATAATTGAAAGGTATAATTGTCTCTTCAGTTTCCACATTGTAAAACTTTATGAAAATTTCATGTAGTAGTTTAGAGGACATGACTAAATCAACAAGCAGAAAAAAAATCCACAATGTTTCTGAAAGAAGAAATAAAAACATCTCAAGTTCTCACAAGAGACTCAACATCTTTGTGATTCATAGCAATTTTCTCTTAAATATTAGTTATTCAGCAAGTACAATCCTACAAAATTTTTTTCAGTTGACTTTCTTTTTTTGCCTACATTATAGAGCTTTACTCTTTTTGAATGGTGCATTCAGTTCAGCAGACAGTTAGACTCTTAGTTCTAGTCATTGGGAAAGACATTCATGCATAGGTTAAAAATATATGTGTACAAGTATGTGTTGCTAATTGGTGAATTTAGATGAGAACAATATAGTATCTAAATGGGAGGATGATATGAGTTTATACTGTGCAACATACAATATGTATTATGAATTTGCTTGTTTTATTAAATGAGAGAACAGAGTGATTCACCTTCTGAGTCCTGTACCATGGGTCTCATCAAAACTGTTCAGAGAAAACCCCTTCTAGTTTGTCATCTTTAATTTTTGAGAGCTTACATTCTCAATCCAGCTTTGAGAAAGATTAGATCTTTCTTCTGCTGGCAAAAGGCATCAGGAGAATAGAGCTTCAATTTGGCAGACATTCAAAAGTTTCAGGCTTTAAAAATGCTTGGATTAATAGGGCAACAATCAAACAAGTTTTACAGTCCAACGAGAAAACAAAGGCAGAAATGGATAATCAGCATGGGGTAGAAGCAAAGATATGCTGCTGATTTGAAGCATATGCAATAATTGCACTGAAACAAGATTAGAATAAATTCTGCATCTCAAATTAGGCTTGGTGAATATTTTAAATCAGTTCATTTGTTAAAATTGCCTGACCAAACTCCCACTGGTACATCTATGCCTCAAACCCAATATTGTCTGAGATGTTTTTCACTTTACCTGAGTCTGGTCAAGAGGGCAGACTGGGAGTCATTTATGATGGGTTGTCTCTCAGCTAGCACAATGAACAAGAAATCACTAGAACTAAATATATTCTCCTTAGAATCAGAAAGAGAAAAGTATTTTGTCTGAAAATCTTTGTGCTCAAATTTAAAGATTACTAAACAAAGGGAATTTTAGGATATGAAATAATAAAGCTATCTATTGGTGAATATTAATAGGCTTCCTGGAAAATTGTTGGAGGATGACATAAATATTCAATACACATGCTGAAAGTTAATTTTTTCTATATAAAGTGGATACTGATATTGCATTAGCTGTTTATCAGTCCCTTTCTGAACTGAGAAATGCTGAAGAAGAAGCTAGTAGTTCAAAGAGGTAACTTTTTACTGGAATTTTCTAAGAAATAGAAATATATTGAGCCTGCAATGCCAAATAGAAGAAATGAAAATAGAAAGGTTTAAAATGTAGTATTTCATTGGAATTTCCCTAAGATTGTGAAAAAATTGATAATGTTGTTTCTGAAGACAAGTCTGGAGAATCACTTACATCATTACTAAAATGAATTTTTCAGGTGTGCTGATATTTGCTTCCGAATAAACCCTTTCATTTCTATCACCAGTGTCACCAGAACATTACTCTTACTGATAAATTGTCTTCAAGACATGTCTCTAAACATAAAATAGAGACATAAATATATATATATAAATAAATATATAAAATATATTAAAATATATATAAATATATAAATATATAATATATAAAATATATAAAAATATTAAAATATTAATCATAACATTATTAATTTTCTCTATTTTGGGGGGTTTCTTTTATAAAATATAGAAATTTTGATTTCCAAGAAGTAGATTATTTTCTTATTTCTGTGTGGATATATTTTGAAACAGCTCCAAATGTTAGTTAGAAATATTTAAGAAAGTCTGCCTACTCCCTTTCCTAAGGATTAAGGTACTGACCATGACTTGGGAGAGCTAACTGCTTGAGGCAAAGCTCCTTAGGAATTACATTGGGTTGGACTTTTATTTATATTGTTTTTTTTCTTTAATTGATCCACACAGTGAACTATTACATTTTCCCTGGGAGAAGCTGGAAAGGGTACTACTCCTGTATTGGGTATTCATGGAATATTTATAGCAAGCCCATTAGTATGAAATAGTTTTGTTTTAATCCTTAATATTTTGTATGGAACCAAAATCCCAATATATTATATTCTTAGTCTTTTCCTGACAAAACTTTTATAGCACGTTAAATAATACCAAGATAGAATATTTAGAGTGCATATGCTGAGCAATGTAACAAGCTTAAAGAAAGTGGAATTTTGGACAAAATCACACTGAGCATTTGAGAAGCTGCCAAAGGATTAACAATAACATTGGTTATTTTAACAAAACTAGAAACCAGTTGCTGAAACTCAGTCCAAAATAATTGTGACAGCAGATTTTCTGAGTAGCAGTAGAGTATCCTTCACATATTCAGAAGTGCGGTAACACAGGAAATGGTACTCAGCAGGAGATAACAAAAAAAAATCATAATTTCATTTTAGCAGTAACCTGCAAAATTATTCAGTTTTAGGGAAGATAAAATAACCTGCTGAATGACATCAGGTTTATTTGCCTTCTAAATAAAATTAAAAAATGAAAAGCAAGCAATCATAGTTTATTTATTTTTTACAACAAAAATAAGGCAGGTTGTTTTCTTTACAGACTGGATTAATGAGTATGAAATTTTTATGATGTAAAGTTTTTACTAATCATTGTACAATGGTCATGTTTAATAATTCTAGCTGCCAGTCCTTTTCATGTGCATTCCCAAATATTTTCAGAATCCATCTGGATGTAGTCTTAAGAAAAACTTGAAGTGCCAGAAGTGACTAATTTCTGTAACTTTGTGGGAGAAATAAGAACCTAAACTTACAAAGTCATCCTTATTTAATTCTTTGAGAGGTAATATTTAGTAGAATGCTGGATTTTTTTTCACTAGAACAAGTTGACTGTGTCATTAGGAAATGTTCCTTTTCTGTATCGAGTATATTTTAATAAGATTCTTAGGTTAATGATCCATTCAAAAATTTATTTCAAACCACTGTCAAAAATAAAACAAATCACTACTAGTATTTTGGTGTTCAGAATATTGGAGCACAAGACAGTTTCTATCCTATTGGAAAAAATTCTACAGAGTTTAAAAGGGATGAAATCTGTAGGAAACTTTAGATATAGGGAGGGGAAAATTGCAAATGTGCAGGAATTACTCTACGTCCCATCAGAAAACAAGTGAAAATATTAGTAGCTATTAATATTAATAACTAATATTAGTAAACTTAGTTTACTTAGCTTTAAATTAGTAAATAATTAGTATAATAATAGTATAATAGTGTATAATCGTATAGGAACTGGTTAAGTACTCAGAAGATGAGAGCAGAAAATTAAATTTGCTACTTCTGTCACAGACTAAATTAAATTAAATCCTGCATTTACCATTCACTTACTTTATAGACTTCTGCTTTCTTAATTTCTTAGAAAAGAAATGAGAAACTACATTATTTTGATTGCCTTTCTCATGATAATTTAAGTCAGCATGCATCTGACCTCTGATTCATATTACTTTACATATGATCAATCTAATTAAGCATTTTCCACATAGAGAAACTGGATAAACCAGTATCTCATGAGCATTTAAATTTAATTTTACTAGTAAAACCACACCTTTGAAGAACCCTTGCTTCAGCTGAAAAGTGTATTTCTGCTTTAACATCAAACTTCACCAAAAATAGGAATTTTTACTTGGAATATTAAAAAAAACTTCAGCTTATAATTTCAGAATAAAAATAATAATTCCCTTTTGAGGGAAATTTGCCTCTTGAGGAAAATATTTCAGAGTGGACAACAATTTCACTGACACAGTGACATATAGCAATGTGGCAATAAAGGTGTAGAGGGAAATTATTAAATAAAGACAAGAAAAGTGTTGAATTCACAAAGGTACAGTAATCAGAGTTTAATTAAAAAACATTGGAATTAATAAGACTTTTCATGTCACTGGACTCCAGTCCAAGTCCCTGGGCTTCAGTAAGAAAAAGAATAGAGGATGCACACAATAATTACCTAAAGGATAGAGTAAGATATGGGATGATAAAAGTCCTTTTGTAGTTCTAAGTCAGACATCCATTTGGACCCTTCTGTGTCTATAATTAGAACAACTACTAAAGGAATAATAGAAAGAAAATGAATGTTTCTTAATTTACATCATACCAAGTTAGAGAGAAGGAAGAAAATCAAGAGATGTTACAGGAAAACAAATAATTTAAATACTATCATAGTCATTAAAAACTACAAAGTGAAAAAACTATTTATATTATATACCATTTCCACTCCTAAACTTTACTTGTAAATTTATTTTTTTCTTATTATGAATTAAGAAGACCATGATGAGATTTTATTGATTGCTTTTTGATGGTGTTTATGGTAGGTTTTAATTTCTGGAACTGTTCTCAAATTTCCTCTTTATCAGGCTTAATATCACATGTAATTTGATTTTTTGAATGACTAGGTGACTCTTCACCTGAGTTTGAACTGGTCTTTAGTGATCTGGGATTGCAAATACTTCAGGGCATGTTTTCTACACCACTCACAACAATAAGTTATGTAGTGTTTGTACCTGATGCCTCCTGAGTGCTCCAGGCTCTGACAGTCGGGCTCTGAGGTTTTTAATTCCTGTTTTTTTTGTTGTCACACCTCTTCATTTAGAAAATGCAAGAGAGATACTGCAATAACTATCAGTGAACTCTTGTAAAACACACTCATTCTCCTAATGAGAATAAAGCTTTGCCAAACGTAGTTTCCTGTAGACTCTGTTAATGTGTTTGCCTAGAGTTTATAAAAATCTTTACTATTTTTACACAGTTGTGCGAGCAGGATATTGGAGACAACAAAAAGTATCTGGGCATAAAAGTAACGTTCATGTTTTCTGCTTTTTTGTCATTTCTTACATTTCTCACATTTCTCTTCAGAGAGATCTCACACCATAAGGATTGTCTTCTGAGGACTCAACTTCCTAACTTAGTTCAGAGATCCTGGCTTTTCCACTGGGTAAATCAGGCTACAAATTTCATAACAGGTTTTCATGTGGTGCTATTATTTGTTTTCCAACAAAAACTCAAGTCTGGCAGAAAATTATTAATTTCTTTTGTGTTAATGATTTCAGTGAAAAACATTTTTGCAGCTATTTGAATTTTCTTTAAATTGTGGTGACTTTCAGTCTTCTGTTTCTTTTGGTAAATATACAGTTATTTATGAAAAAATGACATAATAATCTGCTTTAATCTTTGTGGTATCCCAACCTTATATTACCTTATGATATCCTTGATGTCACTCTGTTAGACAGCTGCATTAAAAATGAAATGTCCTTGATTTGTACAATACACTTTAGCAGTTATAAAAGTGAATTTTAACATTTAAAAGAAAACTAAGTAAGAAGAGGTCAAAGATGATCAGGATAATCAAAAGAAAAGATAATCAAATTCAAAGAAATTTTCTAATAAAAGTAGCTGTGGAGCTAAACAAGGTTTCTTGCACTTCTTTTTGTTCTTATATGTGTAGTGAGTCACCCAGAAAATTATGTTCAAATTCACTGTAAAAATTGTTTTCTTTTTTATGGATACCTGCAATAGGTTAATTTAATGCAATGAGCATTTAAAAGGTAACAAATGAAATTTCATGTCTGGAATGGAATGAGGTAACCTAAAGGAGGAAAAGGAAGAGGCATAAAGGGAATTGATAATATAAATATATACATTCAAAGTAACTTTGCCAGCCTACACCAACCAGGCTAATGGCAGAGCACCAGGCATATGTCAGAGCAGTATCAAAAGTCATAGGCTTAACTGTGAAAACAGACATCTTCAATTCATCTGCAGCTGTTGCACCAAATACAAATAAAGATGAATAGCCTTGTTTAGAAAGTAAGTTTAATGCTGGAAGACAAGTAAAAAAATTCTCTGGAGTGGATGTATATGTCAATAATATCTTATTTGCACCTACCTATTTGATTGACCTTATTCTTACACTCATCAAAATGATAATAAATACCTAATTAAAAACTAAAATTATGGTTATGAATTTTTTTACTTTGTTGGCTGGTTTTCCAGTGGGATTTTTGTTTTCTTGTTTGCTTGTTTATTTTTACTTCTTGAGATAGAATTTAGGCAGCTGTCTGTCTAAACTTATGTTGTAATATAAATCTAGTCAGAAGAACAAGCTACTCATGAAACACATGGCACATAGTAACCTTGGAAACTAGAAATCTAAGAGAGCTGCCTAATGAATTTGGAAGTTGAAAATTCCTCACAAAAAACCCTGATATCTTTCTTTGGACTTGAAATTATGTTCAGATGCCTACATCCTTGTTATGTGAAGAATAGACAGTTAATATTTTCTAGTATGCCCTAAACTTTTGATAGCAGTCGCCCTTTTGGCTCACTAATACAAACAAGAGATTTCTGTTAAAAATTATTTTCTCCAATAGACTTCCTCCCGCCTTTTTGTGAATTTTAGAGATTTGTTTTCATTTCAGAGTTGTTTTAAAATAATTCTATTTGAAGCTGGCCTGAGTTCTAATACACAACATTAAAATTTATTTTAATTGCTTTGATAAGCCTTTGCGGGGGTCATCAGTGTTTGAGTACAAGAACTCAATGTTTCTCAAAACAATTTTTCAACATCTTTCCAGTTTCCTGAATCCAGCACACAATATTTTGGAATACAAACAACGCTGGACTGTGGTGCTACATATCTATCAATATCATAGTAGTGATCAACAACTATGGGGGATGAGGAGGCAAATCTCTTTTCACACTCTGCATTTTGCACAGCACATGAATTTGGCAATGCATACATACACACACAGTGATGTTCACTGCTGTGAGATCTGGGACAGACTTTAGATTGATCAGGCATTTGCAGGATCTACTGCTGGAAACAGAACTAGCTCTCCACTGAGAAATAGTAACAACTCACTTGGAATATTTAACTTAAATATCTTAGAAACAAGACCAATACAATACCCGGGTAAGGTAAAAAAGAGAAGGCTCACACTGCACATGATGGCAAATCTGACAGTAAAACAGGAAAAATGATGGTTGGATGAAAAGGCAGGTGTAACATGAGGCTGCCCTGCAGGCTGTAGTAAACACAGAGGCTTCATGCTGATTCAGATCTTGCCAGGAGATGTCAGTTTTTAGTTGAATCAGTAACTGGACAAGGGTGTTATGTTGCTTTCTGATTTTGGTTCAGCAAAAGCTTCAAAATAACCTCCTGTCTGATTCACGAAAAAAGTACAATTATTCAAGCAGATTTACAGATGATGCATATGTTATTTCAAACCAATTTTCCTTCTAAAAATATTGCTTTTAACAACATTCTTTCTAGCTTCTGACCTTGGAAAAATGCTGTAAAAAGACACAAAGGGCTAAATTAACCTGTGAATACCATCAGAACTGCTTAAAAGTTAAGTAAAGCTGAATTTCTTTAGCTTCCTTGTTTAAAATCTCATTTCTACATTTTTCTTTTGGTAGGAGTATTTCCCATGCAAGAAAGACTGTTGCTTTGATTAACCTAAATGTGCCCCACCTTAAAAAAATAAACTTTCAGATATTTAAATATAAAGGTACATCACAGGTAAAATAGTAAGGGGGGTGAGGGGGAGAGGTTTGGATATTTTTGGGGTTTTTTTTGGGGGGGGTTGGGGGTTTTTTATGGGGTTTTTTTTGTTTCTTTTGTTTCTTTGGTTGGTTGGTTGATTTTATTGTTTCTTTTTTTGTTTAGTTATAATCTACTATATTCTGTACCACAGGATAAATTCTAAAAATACCAGAACTTTCTCTTGAAGGAAAACTCAAAGAATATTCCACATTGGCCTTCTGGAAATGTTATTATCTGTTCATAAGAAAGAATTTGCCACAGCAAGTATCTTCAGCTGGGAGGTAAAGTGTATTACTTTGACTATATTATTGATGACCATCTCATATTACATGACTTTAGTGTACTCACCGTGGCAATGTTAGTATGCCAACACTCACTCACTGTTTTTGTACAACAGTAAATAAAAACATTTTATGGCACACTTTATTAATTACATGTAAATGTTTTCATTATTGTAGATATGTTTTATAGAATTTTAGCCATAAAGAAGTGTAAATCTTTAATTATAGAGCAGGCTTTAATAGTCAGTTATTCCTTGCAAATGCTGATATTTCCATCATATAAAAAAGAATTAAAGGGACACCATTAATATGTTATCAGGATTTAATCAATATATGCTTTTTCAAATCTTTAAAATTAATATTTCAACAGTGCCAGAAAAATTGACCTGAAAAATGAAAAAAATACAGTGTTGCCTGCACCATGTAGAGGAATGTTCTCAATGCATTAAAATATAGTTCACCATCTTTGAAATTATTTTTAGCAACTTGAAAATTAGATAAGTTATTTACAAGAATATACATAGTTGTTATTCTTGCTACTGCTTCTTTATGCTTTTCTTCATTTAAATCTTAGAGTTCTTGTAATAGACAGAATAGTTCTGAATAAGTTTTGCCTGCTCCACAGAAAGACAAGACATCTAACGAGTTGAATGACACCACTCACTGTCAATGAAAATAAGTAATTATAGGTAGGTTTATAATATCCTGACTAGAAAGCCTCAAAGGCTGATCTGCAGTCCTCAAGGCATGCATGAAGCAGTTAATTAAGTTAATTGTGAAAATCATATACTTACGATAATCTAGTAGAATTAAATGACCCAGACATCAGCAAAAGGGTCATTTAAATGCATCTTTGATGAAAAGAATAAAGGGAAGAGATTTCACCTGTAAAAGTGAAAAAAAAAAAAAGAAGAATGAAAATTAAAATATTAAAAAAAAAAAAAGGTTAACCAGCTGCTGAGAATATTTCAGATGCAGTATTAGATATAGCTTTAAAATCCAAGACCTCATGTTGGTTGAATTAACAATATCTCTAGCTGAATTAATAGTATCTCTTCCATAGTCTTGTCTCTCCCATGGATGTTTGCCCTTCACCAAATGCCTCTTTCGCATATTCAGTGTGACAGTATCTGCTGTCTTGTCATCTAGATACTTCAGCATTTATGTCATAATGTTCATAATGTTTGTAACACATGAAGCATTTGGAGATGTCAAATTGGACATTTGGAGATAGATATTGAAATACTTTATACCCATAAAACTATTACTTTCCTTGCTACTAGATGACTGGGAATCTTTGAAACAATAAAGCACTTCCCAAAATATATTAAAGATTTGCAAGGGAATTTTCCAGCTACTATATCACTTATTGATTAGGGTAATAGTACCTTGAACATCTTTCAATTTTCCTTTCATAATCAAAACTGAGAATGCATGTTAGACCAGGTTCTGTCATTTAATCTGCACATCAGGTCTAGGTATAAGTAAAATGAATTTGAAAGCAGCGAGACAGTGGTTTCAGTGACTGGCAGAAGGCCTAGCTTTTATGCTAATTTACAGACTTCAGAAACAATGAAGTATCCAAAAAGCAAAAATGCATCTCAGTAACAGAAATCTGAGAATACTTTCCCTAACACACTGAGAACACTGTAACCGTGGTTTCATAAATAAAATTATCAGATCTCAGAAAGTTGAGCACATATACTGAAACTGTTGTAAATAACCAAGGATGTACCAAAATGCAAAGTATTGGTATAACAGCAACAGCAATGACTGATGAAAAAGCTAAAGCACAAGTCCTGTGAGGAGAAGCAGGGGGAGCTGGAGCTGTCTAGACTGGAGCAAAGGGGGTTTGGGGGCCACTGCTCTCTACAGCTACATGGGCTTGGGCAGTTCTCCCAAGTAACATGCAAAAGGAGAAAAAGAGATTACCTCAAGTTGCACCAAAGGAAGTTTAGATGGGATATTAGGAAGTATTTCTTCACCACAGGGGTTGCCAAGCATCGAAACAGACTGCCTGGGGAATTGGTCGAGTCACCTTCCCTAGAGGTATTTAAAACACAAGCACATGTCCCCAAGTGCCATAGAAATACTCTGGTGGTGAACTTGGCAGTGCTAGTTTACAGCTACTTTACAGCTCAATGATCTTACAGACCTTTTATAACATAAATTATTCTATGATTCTGTAACCACATTGGTGCAATTTCCTGGGGCGATGAAACCAAAATTCATTATGTTATTGTTTCAACTACAATTTGACTTATAAGTTAAAAAAATGCACAACTTGTTAATATATCTGGCCAAAGATACTCTTCTGCACATTTTCATCAGGAAGTGCAGCTGATATAATAATCTTAATTTTGAAACTATGCAATTATACCAGTAAAAATAAAATCAACTTGTTACCTGAAGCATTGAAAAAGTGTTTTAAGTAGTTGAACAGATATTTTGCCCTGTTCATGTTTGCTTATAGTGAAATTGTAATAGTAGCAGCAAAAAAATAGTATCTATTTTTCCTGAGTCAGACAGAACCCTCAGATGAATAGTGATGCTAAAGTCTATTAATTAATGTCACCATTATTTTCCCTGCTTTTATGTGCAGAATTCTTACACAGTCCTGTGAATTTGACAGTCACAGTGGGTTTTCTTTATCCCTTGAGACTCCTAAATGTGAACATCTTTTTCAGCTTATGACACATTTAAGAAATCTTTTCCTTCCATATTTTTTCTCCTTCTTACTCACAATATCCTTTTTTAAGTCTGGTGGTTGAGCCAGTTTTTCACCTATTGTCAGTCTATATCTTATCAGTTTAACACCTAAACAGCTAAAATCAACGTGATGTAGATGACATCCACAGCTCTACTGTTTCATATTTTTATGTTATAAATTGCTACTTCATAGGAAAGTATCAAGTTAGTCAAACACAATTTATCACGATGTATTTTCAGACACTTTCTAGTCCTTCAGATACTGCTAAGTCTTTCCATAATTTTATCCAGGGGCTGAAATAATCTTAATGCAAGTTTCTTTTAGTTCCATAAAATGGACAGTTCAGTGGGCAAATGTGGAAATGAAGAGACAACATTGCTAGAGCCAGGGAGGTAAGAACAGTGCTCAATATCCAGGACAAGCAGTAATTTGTCCTGTCTAGGAAAAAACCAGAATCTTCTGGAGAGAACTCTACTTTCACAGCTAATTTAATATTAAGAAAAGTCCTAAATAAAACTGTATAACTGCAACAATCTCAATTTTGTGTTTTCTGACTTGGTATGAAGATTGCGCATGGAATCATAGAAATTCTGATTTGTATATAAACAAAGCAAGCTAAAACAGACATAAAGCAAACTTGTGAAATTATTTTTTATATTTCATGAATATGGACAAGATTTTTTAATATGATGGAAAAGAAAAAAAGCAAGAGAAAGAACTTTCCCCTCAGTATTATTTTTTGGCCATAAATTTTGCAAAAGAGCGTCTGTGAAAAATCAACACCAAATTGATTTGATACAAGTACTAATTTATCTTTTACTGCTGAAAACAATTCTGAATAAATGAAAATATCTAATTCAACTTGCTGTTTACCTCAGCTGTAATTTAAAAAGGCTGTATTTTACTCAAAGACTAAAATGTCCCCTTTTAATTGATGCAAAAAAATTTAGCCAAAGATTTTATGAGTCTGTTTTTTTGAACCAAGTGAAATGATCATTCTTGCAGTTTATGAAGAAAACAACCAAACCCAGAATTGTTAAATGAGTTTAATCAATCTGATCACCAAGCAGAGTCATATAAGTAGAACAGTAATAATTAACATAGACATAATGTGGCTTTGCTAATACCTCCCACCTCTGCTTTCAGATATTTTAGTCCAAAAAAATACCTATGCCAAGGGGTAAACAACTATGTTTTTGATTATAGGATCAGATTGATTAACAAAACATAGAGCTCTAGAATGAGTTATTAGAGCAGTCTTTTGATTCTGTCACAGCCAGATTGTTTTAAAGTATGTTTGCAGACCTCATTTGCATATTTGTGTAGCCACATTAAACAAGTGCAGGTGTAAAAAATTCCCTGTGCCTTGAAATGAAAGTCAAGAAGATATAATATACTTCAAAGGATTGCACTTGGGTCCTTATCATCTAGAACTTTAGTTGATTCTTTTTCCATTTTCTAAGCTGGTTGGTGAATTTGTTTTACTTAAATTTGAATTCATACACCGCAGCTGTTAATAATAACATTACATTTGTTTCCATCAAAATGATGAATATGTACAAATGTATAATATAGTTAAAAAATGTTATGCTTTTAATTAAAAAAAAATTAAGTATTACCTATACATTAAGTCTTGTTCTTTAAAATAACTGGAGATTATTTCACTGCAGTGGTGACAATGGTACTTAAGAAAAGTATATATAACCTATAAGAACAAGAAAATTAGGGAAGCCAGTGAAATATATTGCTCTTTCCAATGATCACAGAATCCTTTGATCTGTAATTTGAAAAAAGAAAAAGTACAACTTGAGAAATTAAAGTCAACATAGGAGATAAGAAAAAGGAATGAAAAAAATCAATTTTCTAAATCACTGCATGAAGAAAAATAAATGTTCAAAACTCTACTATGCAATTTTACATACTGTACTCTACTCTGCAGAGGGACAGATTTTTTGGAACACAACAGAAAATGAATTTGTTCTTGGATTTAGTTCAGAGAGAATCATGAGAGCCATTTACTTCTGATGCAGTTCCAGTAAAAGAGCTATTATGCTGATTGGCATAAAGTTCATCAGTTTATATATATAACTTTTATTCTTGACTCATCATTTAGGTAAAAATACTCATTCTCTATGAAAAAAAAAATGCCTTGAATAAATGAAAAAAACATTTGAAGATCTACCTGTCAATTGTTCTCTTATATCATCCAAGAAAAGAATGTGCAATAAAACTCACAAAATTCTTAAAATGAGAATTGGTTCAGGATTCCAGTACTGTCCTGAAAACAGTAATTTAAACACTATCTAATTTCATTAATACAACTGGGACTTCTTTAATCCTCTTCAAAGTTATCTCTGTTTCATCTCTTTTAAACTTTCTCTGATACTATTTCTTGTTATTCAGGTGGTGAGTGATTGATGTATTATAATTTTAGATCTTGAGACAACTCCTTCATTTCCAATTCAACCCAAATAATGACCTGCAGAAAATATTGGGAGTCATGGAATCCCCCTCTGGACCTGCTATATAAAAATATAGTCTTAAGCAAGCCCTCAAGTATCTGAACACAAAAAAATGGCAGAAGAATCTGTATCAAAATCATTATGAGATTTCCAGTTGCTTGCTGTCAGATCCCAAGGACAAGCCATGATGCAGTGGGGCATAGCTAATGCACAGTGAGTCACTAGCTAACACCATACAGAGTATAGGACATTATATGGATAACTGCCAGTCCAGGCAGAGATGGAGTAACCAATGTCTTTTGGAAAAGTCTTTCTGGAAACCATCCAACATTATTTTGTTGGACTATTTCCAGCAGTTTGATTCTTGCTTTCTAATGATGCTACTAACTGACCGTAGCAACGATGGAGCTGTTAGATGAACTATTTATTTTTCTTAGAGTAGCATGCAATTCAAACATCTCTCTGGAGCATTGTATTAGGAAATTATGTATCATAACCAGGTGGATTAAAGTGATCATATGGTGTCATAAATCCTTAAAGCATGCAAATGTCAGTAATGCCTATGATCTACATAGGATTTGTTTTTAATATGTGGAACATAACTAGAAAAATAACAATCAAACTCCCTAATGTGGCTGTTACTTTGTAAATTTCTTTTAATCTCAAGAATTTCAACAACATCACCTCTAAGGTCTTGCACTTATATTGAGCAACCCCAGTATCAGTACAGGTTGTGGGATGAGCAGATTGAAAGACACCCTGCCAGGAAGGACTTGGGGGCACCTGTGGATGAAAATTTGTGTATGAGACAGCAATGTGCATTTTCACCCCAGAAAGGCAAGGAGGTCACACCCTGGGGATGGAAGGCAGAGACAAGGCATAATTACTGAATGCCTTATTTGCTTCAGTCTTTGCTGCTGAGGCTGGCCCTCAGGAATCATGGATTTTGAGGCTAAGACAAGAAGGCTGAAGAAATTAAGAGCTCTTTATGGTTAGAGATAAGCTAGAGAGATTCAACACCTTGGGCCCTGACAGGATGCATTCATGGGTCTGAGGGAGCTGGCAGATGTTGCTGAGCACTCACCATCATCTTTGAAAAATAATGGAGAACATGATGAGAAATGCTTGATGACAGGAGGAAAGAAAATTTTACTCCCATCTTCAAAAAGGGAGGAGGGCCTGGAAAATTGCTCACTAGTCAGTCTGACCTCCAGCCCCTGAAAGGTGATTGAACAGATCGTTGTGGAGGTCAGTATGTAGAAGAAAAGGTCTCTGGGAGTAGTCAGCATGGATTTACTGAGAGGAAATCTTGCCTGACTGATATGATATCCTTGTAAGATGGCATGGCAGTATGGGTTGATAAGGGGAGAACAGTAGATGTCTTCTACCTTGATTTCAGCAAGGCTTTTGTCACTCTCTCCCATAATATTCTCATAGGTAAGCTCAGGAACTGTGGGTTAGATAACTAGAGAGTGAGGTGGATCAACCAGTGGAGTAGAATTGGAGGCCTATAGTCTGTGGTGTGCCCCAGGGATTGGTACTCTGTGCAGCCTTATTCAACTTCTTTATCAGCAGCCTGGACCAACAGATAGCGTGCAGCCTAAGCGAGTATGCTGACAATTCAGAACTGGGAGGACTGGCTGGTACACCTGAAGGCTGTGCTGCTCTTCAGCAGGACCTTGAAAGGCTGGAGAGTTGGGCAGAGAGAAATCTAATGAAATTCAACAAAAGCAAGCATAAGGTCCTGGACCTGAGGATGAATAGCCTCAAGTGTCAGCGCAGGTTTGGGGACATCTAGTAAAGAGCAGCTCTGCAGAGAACCCGAGAGACTTGATGGATGGCAAGGTTGCCATGAGCTGTCCACCATCTCTTACAGCCAGGAGAGCCAATAATATCCTGCATCATGAAAAGTGTGGCCAGCAAGTCAAGGGTGATGATCCTCACCCTCTCTTCCGACCTATTGGCTGCATTTGGAGTATTGTGTTTAATTCTGGTATCCACAGTTCAAGAAAGACTATTTTCTAGTGAAGAGGGTCCAGAGGAGACCACAAAAGTGATGAAGAGTCTGGAGCATTTCTCCTGTGAGGACAGACTGTGGGAACTAGGGCTGTTTAGTCTAGAAAGAAGGCTGAAAGGGGACCTCATCAATACATACAAATATTTAAAAAACTGATATCAAGAGGATGGCATCAGACTCTTTCCAGTGGTGCCCAGCAACAGGACAAGGAGCAATGGTCATAAACTAAAACACAAGAAGTTCCATCTTAACATGTTTTACTTTGGTGTTGGTAGAACACCGGAACAGGCTGCCCAAGGAGGCCACAAGAGTCTCCCTGTCAGGAAATATTCAAAACCCACCTGGGTGTGCAACCTGCTCTAGGTGACCATGCCTTGACAGGGGTGTTAAACTGGATGATGTCTAGAGGCCCATTCCTATACTAACACTTCTGTGATTCTCATTTGCTCTGCTCTAGTGAAACCCAACATGGGTTACTACATCCAGCTCTGGATCCTTTAGCAGAGGATCCTTTAGCCTGCTTGAGCAGTCTCAGAGGAAGTCCATAAAAATGATCAGTGGGATGAAAACTTGTGCTGTGAATAAAGGTTGAAACAACTGGGGTTGTGACAGCTAGAGGAGACAGATCTTGTTGTGGCCTTCAGTCTTTAAAGGGCACTTATTAGAAAGATAAAGACTTATAACAAAAACCTGTAGTGACAGAACAAAGGGTAATGGTGTAAAACTTGAACAGGATAGGTTTAGATTAAATGTAAGGAAGAAGTTTTTTACAATGATTGTGGTAAGACTTTGGAAAAGGTTGCCCAGAGAGGACATGGATGATTCACCCCTGGAAATATTCAAGGCCATGTTGGACAGGGCGTTGAGCAGCTTGATTTAGTACCTTTCATGTCAGTAAGTTCAGACTAGATGATCTTTAAAATGTCTTTTTCAACCCAAACCATTCTATGATTTTACAATAAATGGAAAAAACTTTTATCTTGAGGAATATAAAACTGTGAGATAATTTTAAATTTTAACTGATATAATGCCTTAATGTATTCTCATTACATAATTGAACTTGATCATAGAGTTCTGAAATATGTGAATGATTCAAGGGAGGAAATAAATGAGGCAATGCATGTTCAAAAATATGCACTTAATTGTATGTGGATGTGTCCAAAGAAGAGCAAGGAAACTGCTGAAGACTCAATAGGAGCACAAAGGAGGTTGAGGGAAGATTTATCACCCTGTATAACTACCTGAAAGGAGGTTGTAATGAGGTGGATGTCTGTTTACCCTAGTAACAAGTGAACGGAACGGAACGGAATAGAATAGAATAGAATAGAATAGAATAGAATAGAATAGAATAGAATAGCATAGCATAGCATAGCATAGCATAGCATAGCATAGCATAGAATAGAATAGAATAGAATAGAATAGAATAGAATAGAATAGAATAGAATAGAATAGAATAGAATAGAATAGAATAGAATAGAATAGAATAGGAAATGTGCAGGATGAACCCTCCAGTCTTACTGAAATGTTCCTAAGTGTGTACCCACAAGAGTTTGCTTGCCTGAGCTGGGTGAGTGCTTAGTGCCAGCATGGGGAAGGGCAGCCCTATCCTGTTGGTGGCCACAGAAGGGCCTCCTTGGCTCCTTGTGGGGATGATGGTGCCAGGTCCAGCTCCATCTCCACGGGTGCTATTTTTGGCCAAGGCACTGGTGCTGTGGCTCTGCAATAAAAAGAGGTAATAATCTTCCTTTAACAGTTTATCACAGCACAAAGCCAGGTGGGACGATAAGACTTTTACATGTTGGAAAATTAATTCCAAATTATAGAAGACTGTGATTTTTTTGAAGAGTTCCATTCTTCTATTAAACATATTTGAGACAGTTGAAACTATCAATTAATAAAGGTATTGTCTAAATAGTAATGAATATTAATAGCATAAATTCAGTGAATCATATATAAATTGCTCTTTTTGTCTATACAAGTTTTTCTGCAGTTATTTAGAAAGTTTTATAACATGCAGTAAAACATCAAAAATACAGTAAAGAGAAAAAGAAACCAATGATGTTTCCTGTCAGTTTTGATTCTTGCTTTCAAAATTTTCAGTTCTAGGTTTGTTCTCTACATAGCTATCACTGACATCCATCAAATAAACTATTTATTTTCATCCTGGTTTTTTCTTAACTGATATGTAGTTTTGCATACGTAATAAAATAAACACAGATTCATACTGCCATAAAAAATTCATAAATCTGAAAGATTAAGAAATGTTACAGAAAGTTATCTATAATAGGTTTTGTTTTACCATAAGCATAAAGAAACTTTCAAACTCCACAAAGCAATGAATTAGGTCCAATTTTGAATGCAAATATATTGCTGAATGCTAGTCATGAAATACTCTGAAATACCTCAGACATACCTTGAAAGAGTGCAATCTCTTTTATTAAAATAAAAAAAAATGACTAGGACACCTCACTTGATGAAGTGAAGGAATTGAAGATGAAATGAAGAAAAAATGAAGAAGAAATGAAGAAGTGAAGAAGTCCTGGAATTTAGATGATCTAATAATCACTACTAGAAAAGAAACATGTGTGATATTTCAGTGTTTTTCAATTGCACTGCAGTGTCAGCGCTGGAGCTGTGCCCAGGTCTCAGTAGCTGTTCTCTAAAATGTACCATAAATTACACCTTAGTTTAAAGTATGCACTTTCAGCGTAATTGAAGTGTTATTATGCTCAAATGTAGCCAATGAAGGTTTGGGGTAAGTAGAAAAAAAAGGTGGCAGAATGGAAAGATAAATTCTTTCTACTTTTTTATACTTAGTAATTTTATTCATGTTTTTGCACTGAAAGAGAGAGGAGTCAGGGCAGTATTTGTCAGTGTGTCCTTAAAAGTACAGAGAAAATCTGATATTTCAAACTACAGAGCTCATTTTAGAAATTATATCATACTCCTTCATCTGTTCCTTTTCTCATTTGACCTATTTAGGCAGATATAGAGTTCCCTGCTTATTCCCGCACCTGGTATCTTTAAAATTACTTCAGAAGGCCCTGTCATACAAAACCAATAGACTGAAGCAATATTTTAAAAAGAACAACTTCACACTTCAAAGGATTCTTTTGTATCAGCTGCAATGGATACCAACACTTTTAAAATAATGGCAATGTCACAGAAGTTTGGGTGTCTTTTCAACGAGCATTTTCTCCATTTTAGATTAGGCCATCAAGAGCCTATGTCACCAGCATCCTAATACTTTTTTCTTCTTTTCCTACATTTATATTATATTATATTAGCTTATTTTTGTAAAACTCCAAGACTTGAATGTGGAATGTAGAAACAGCTATTCCATGGTAAGCCGGTATATCAGATGCTTCAAGTAATTGTTTCATAGATAAAAACCAGCAATAAAACCAAATTCATTATTCCTGTCATCCGTCTATTACTGAATAAATCTAGTATAATACCATAGAAATATTTTCAAATAAAAACAATAATTAACTGGTGTAGAAAGGCGATTATTTTTGATTGCTTCTACATGTGCAGGAGAAGGAATGGATGAAGTAAGGTGCATGAAAATTTGGTATGTAAAAATATGTCATTCATATCTCATCTCTTCTGTCATAAATGTGAAATTTTATTAGTAATTTATTAACAATTTTGATTTAGTTATTGAGAAGTTTTGAAGTGTAATTGTTTGAATCAATTTAAAAGGCAAAATCAAATTATATTACCTGGGAAGATCTACTGTAAGCACTTGGGAATTTTTACTAGGCAAGTCTATATCTAATAATTGAAAAGAATTTAAACACATTTTTTTCAGCTACTAAAGTGGTTTGATCAAGGAGGAGGAGAAGGGAAAAACCACTAACCAAGATCTGGATGGATGAAAAGTTATAAGAAAAAGAATGTAATTATTAAAGAGCTATTTTGAATATTGCAACATAACCTAAAAAGTTCAGGCCTGCTTAGACTGTAATCAGTTGACAGCATATGTAAGGTCTGTAGCATCCTTCTTCAAAGTTAAAAAGTCACCAGATAACATGCCTTCCAAAGAATCAGAAAGAAAAATCCAATGCATTCTGCCATGACATTCCAAATCCATCCAGATGATTACAGCACTATATTCAGGCATCTTTTACTTCATTATCTTTGGGACTTTTCAACCAAATCACACCAAAGCAATTTGTGCCATACTAGAGTGCTGAAGAATTATAGGTGATTCCAACAATATAGAATAGATTTCTATATATATAATAGAAGATTTTAAACTTCCATCTGCCAGCTGTAGCTGGCAGTTATAGCTATCTTATAGCTATTATCATGCCTTTTGAGGTTAAATATCCTTACAGATAATTTTGTGTGTATGTGAATGTACATGGTCCTGCTCATCTAAAAGGATACCTACAATATATGCTCCCCTGTGCCTTATAATTAGAGTAAGACTAAGTTTATTTAGAATTAACTCTTCCATTTATTGTAAGGATTTTCAATTCCAAGTTTAAATTTTACTAATATTACCTAAATGTTACCTAAAATTTTTACTAAGATGATTTCTAAAACTAATTCTTTAATTAACAGTTTTTGAAGTGATGAGAGGGGAGGTTGGAAGAATGGGCTTATTTGCAGGGTACTTGCTTCCATTGCCATTTGTGAATTTTTCACTAACAAGTGAAGAAATTAAATAATTGTTTTGACATACTATTTCCCATCTGTAATAAGCTATAGTTAATGATATAATTTTAAAATTACTTAGATCTGCAATGTTCACATTTATTGACATTTATTCCTGTTGATTTTGGAAATCAATTATGTGGTTCAAAGAAGCAAATTAGGTAAGCTTTGACCCTTACCAAAATGAAATCTAGGAATGAATAGGTCTATGCCAATTCACATGTAGGCTATTCCAAAAACTCAAAATAAAATAAAGAATCTTAGACTGTGATATAATTTGATTACCTCTGAAAGTTTTTCAGGTAGCTAAACTGTATAAAAAATGAAGAATAATTAAAAATAATGTTCAAAATATCTGCAGTATGGATATTTTTAGGTTCTAGAAATTAAATTTCCCTAAAATACTATAATTTTATATGTTGGTGTTGATATTCAAAAATACATCTTTTGGAATTGTATTATTTGTCACTCAAATAAACATTCCAGCTTTTACAACTCCATCATAATGTTTTATAAAAAAATTAATAATTTACATGGAGTTGTTACAAACAATGATTAGAAGGAAAAATGTTTCTTCTAAATATTTCAAATAGGTGTTTAAATGAAGTATTGTAATGTTTACTGAGACTGATTGTCAACTAACTGTTGCTTGGATCTTACACAGAGCATATATTATGGAAAAGTAAAAGAGAGCAGATTAAAAAAAAACCCAAAAAGACAAAACAGAGATAAACACCTACAAACTATGGGAGAGTAGTTGTTTCATAAATGAGAACTTACAATGTTATCATAATTAAGAGCAACAAAATGAATGGGGATGGGGGGAAGGAGAGGGTTGGGTTATAATGGCATAAAAAGTGTTTCTGACAAACATTTTCCTACCTCAGTCTCTAAGTCCCTATTGTAACATGCAGAAATATTATTAAAGACAATTCTATATTATGCTAATGCAATCGCAATTTAATAATGCTATACACCAAACTAATGATTCAAGTGAAATTGTGGCTGTAACATATGCATAAATATTATTCCTATTTTTCATGCCTCTAAAAACATATAGCCAATTATATTTTGTTGCAAAAAATCATTAAGACATTTTCAGTCTCTATTGATTATAAAGATTCACAGTAATTATGGACCAAGGCTGAAGAGGCCATTGTCGAAAACAATAGCACTCTTCAATGTTAAGAAAAAAAAATCTTGTATTTTATTACTATGAATCTGATTTTTTGACCTCCAAAATCAACAGAAATAAATGAGTTTTCTAAAGATCAGTTATCTCTATTTAAAATAAATAATTTTAAGGATTGAAAGCACCGGCACAAAAAAATTGGAACACATCATTAAAGGCTCTCCAAGTATGGCCATTCACCACTTAAAATATCTCCTACAACAACTTGAATTTTAATTGTTTAATATCACTGCTTTAAAAGCCTATCATTTGTTCTCTAATATTCTAAGGACATGTAGACACTGCTGTCAAAAATGAGTTTTGAACAGCTTAAGGAAATATTGCTTTCAAGCTTAAAGGCAGAGTTTTGTCTGCCTACAACAAAAGAAGATATTAGGGCTCATATCCATTGTGCATTTCAGCATTTTGAATATCCTTATTAATATTAACTACTTTATTAGGTTTGTCTTTTCAGAAAGTATGGCACTATAGTACAATTTCATTTGCAGCATAGGTTTATTCAGAAGAATATATGCCTATTTTTTGCAGGTGGGGTGCAAATTCAGAAGCACTACCTGCTTATGAAAGAAAACAAACCCTTTTTTGTGACTGAATTGCCTAAACAAAATATTAGATTGCAAATTACCGTTAATAAAGCAGCAGAATTCTTAACCAATTAGAGAGCTCTTGAGAAAAGCTGGAGAATTAATACTTTTTCATGAATTTCTAAATCTTCAATTTCATATCTGGAATGGTACCATCAGAGTGGACATTTTCGCAGCTATCAATCTGGTTCCTTCTTCAATTTATTATCAAAATCTCATTAAAACCAAAAAGTGATACTGAGTACTATGCAAATCTGATGTTAGTGCAATAGCCTTCGCTCAGTGGATATTTGATTCAGACTTGGTGATTGACAGACATGCACTGGGACTCATGCAGGCTTACAGGATCAAAGGAGATAAGAATTAAATTGTGAAGATCTTTCCTGTCTCCACGGCAGATACTACTTGAAGAAATAAAGATGAACTGTAGAGGAGGTATCCAAACAGTTACTGCATTGAAATATATCTGAATGTGCAGACAGTTGGATAGCTCTATGTGAGACCAGGAATAAAACTCTTATACTTTGACACCAAAATCTATGTGACAGTTACTGAGAAAATAAGATCTATTCACTGGATTGCTAATTGTAGAAGGGAATTATTTAGGTATGCTTGTGAAATGTAGTGGTTTGTAATGCAAAGTAAATAAAAAAAAAAATTAAAGACTTGAGACCTCTGAACTTCAAAGAGAGCAAAAAATCCCCACACATACAAAAAGATGGTTTTATAGAGTGTTTTCCAGAGAAAACAATAGAGAGACACCTACTATTGCAGTTCCTTGTCTATATCTCATTAGTTTTTCCTAGTTGAAACCTCAATATTTGATATTATCTCAGAGTCAGACACGGCAATGTCACAGAATTTGTATTTCTGAGGCATTTCTGATGTTTTAATGAGAATTCATTCAAGATGGGTGATGATATCATTTGACTTCATCAGTTCAAATATTCTTGCTTGAAGCATAGATTACAATCTTAATTTTTGGAAGGAGGCTGTTGGCCTTTCCTTCCCTGTCATAAGTGGCATAGGAAAAGAGTTGCTGATACAGTGTTGTGGCCATGGAATAAACCCAAGTCAGACTGGTTTCAAACCTGGTACAACTTAATGTTGAGTGGTCATGGTTGTGAGCAAGAGCTGTCATCAGAGGTAAAATGGATCCAAACTGATGCTCTGGGAAAACAGCTTTCAAGGTTTAAAGCTGAGTGTGGTTATTGAAGAGAATTGAACTTGAAACAGGGAAAGATTCAGGAATATGCCACTTGATATTATAAGCACATTCATATTTCTACCTGAAAAATAATCAGTCTTGTAAAAGTGTTCACTTAATCATCAGGGTAAAGAAAATTTAAATCAGATCCAAAACCTGTCCTTAAGATTATAATCTATTGCAGTAGATGTTATAGCTGGCAACATTAACAATGCAAGGGGAAGAATGAGTTATAGGAAATGGGAGAGTTACTAATTATCTACAAAATTATTATACTGAGTAATGAGGTTTTTTCACTTACTCAAGTGGGAAATATAATATTTTAGACAGCCCAACAGATAACTTTCTGGAAAGCTGGCAAGTATCCAAGTTTACTGTAGACTGTTCTTTCTGGGAACAGATGTTTTGGGAAAGATTTCATCCTGTGAGAATGAGAGCAAGCCTGAGGAATGCTGAAAAGTGAATTGTCATAGAAAATATTACCTAAAGACATTGAGAAATAGGAAAGCAGATCAAAGCTTTCCAACTGGCAAGAACACAAACCTCTTCTATTTGGGCAAAGTGATGGGCTACCAGTAAAAATGTGTTTGGAAGAAAAGGAAGGAAAAAACTTTTGAGCAGCCCCCACAAACTGACTTTTAAAATTATTGTATTATGTTAGTATTAATTACTCAGTAATTAATACTATAACATGTAGTATATCAAACATTGGTAGATAATTTTCAATCTAATGTTTGCATAAAGTCTACTCTCTCTTCCAATATCTCTAAGACAACATTTCTCAATACTTTTGTATCAGTTCTTTTCCTTCTTCCTATTAGACTTACACGTTGGAGGGCTGCAAGCCTCTCTGCCCACTGAGCCTCCAACCTGAGAAATCTAAGCTGATACACCCTCCCCTAAAAATCCACATTTCTCAAGATGCAGCCCTTGCCTGTTGGGAAACAAAGAAGGATTTGCTGTATTTCACTGAACTCAAAGGGAATTTTTGATAGGTACCCTTATACACAAAAAATAGGTGTGTACATTTTCTTACTCATGTGTGAGTTGATTATGATATGAATGCCACTATGTCAAATCTGTAGTTAAATCATTCTTATAATTTTAGTAAATTCTATTGAATCACTCTGCAAATTTTAAAGTATTCAATGATTAAGTGCTGCTAAACCCTTTCACAGCCTTATCTTGCATCCTTATGCTTTGCACTCTTGCCTTCTTTGGCATTCCTGGCTTCTGTGTATATGATTCCAAATTGCTTCTAGTTTTATCTTCCTTTGTATTTTTTAACTTGTGTATTAGCAATAGAGAGAACCTTGCCATCAAACTCTGGAAAGTCACATTTTCACAAATTCATATTAAACCCTGCTTTTAATCTTTGACAGTGTTTCTTTTAATAGCCAAGCCACTCATTCAAATGCACGTATCATGATTATTCTGTCATAATTTTAATTCATACAGTTATTACCATGTATCAAATAGGGATGGATACGTGAGAGAGCTGTAATTCTGGAACTGACAATGGCAGCACAGCTACGGGAGATCTACAGGTTTCTTTAATGAGAAGAAAGAGTAAACAGCTTTTGCAGCAGGGATCCCAGCTTCTTATTCAAGTTTAGAGTTCTTGTTTTTTGCAGGGGCAGTTATTATAATTTTTTTTAACAATGTGAGTTGAAGATTGTTAAGATTCTATTATAAAACACCATATGCTGAAATTAATAGTACAGATTTTATTTAACAATAAATATGAGGTAGGGAGATGGAAAGAAATAGGAGAGGGATGGGGGAAAGAAACAGAGAGCAAGAGAAAGATTGAGTATAAAGACACCACCACCACATGGATTCCACAGAATCCTGATGGTCTTCTTCCCCCTGGTCTTTTCAGTGGTGGGGGTCCTAGAGACATTTTACTGGAGATACCAGAGAAATTTATCTATGGGGCAAAGATGTCACTCCCACAGATTGGGCTGCCATGTTTATAAGCAGTTGCTTCTTTTCCAACAATTTGCCACTGTGCAAATACTATTCTGGATAGGTTACCCAGATGTGTCTTACCACACCTGGAACTAGCATCTTGCTGGTTTTGCCATCTGTGTTTATCTCAGTGGAGATTTGTCTGGTGGCTTATCTTACAGGAGGCTCCTTCTGTGGCTTTGACAGCGCTTTGAAACATGCGACTGCATTCATAAAGATCTCACAGAGACAAACATCAAGTTCCTAGCATGAAACCCAAACAGAACAGAAATTCTACCTTACTGATAAATCCTTTTCACTCACCTCATTTTCCTTATAGTCTATCAGGCTTATCAGGTACACATAACCTAAAAATCAGCACTATTATTTCCTCATGCTGCTCTACACATTTGTCTTCACCAATTGACAGTTATTTAAAAAGTTTGTACAGAATGAAATTTCAACAATTTTTGAGGATTCGTAGTTCACTACCCAAACAATTTACTTTTACTATTTAAAAAATACTGTTTTTACCTAAAAATCACTGTTATTTTGAGCATGTTTCTAGCTTGCATTTAGTTATGGAAATATCAGCCTAGGTGTTTAATATTGACATAAAATAAATTCATGAGTGTACTCATTAAAGATTGGAGGACAAGGACATCTAGAAAGATCAGTCACTGGACTGCCAAAACTTTAATTATGCAAAGTAGGATGTTTTTGGAGACATGTACAGAGAAAGAATGTAATTCAAGTATTGTCTACCATATTGCTACAATAAAGAGATAAAAGCATTTATATGCACAAAGTATTTTGTACAGTTGTCTTCCAGATATCACATCAGACTGGATAAATGATAATAAACCCAAGCAATTCACTTAAGCCTGTATGATAACAACAGAAGAAACAGAGACCAGGTCTCTTTTGGCAGGTCATAACAAAAATGACTATTGGGTTTGGCTATTAACACTATTAAAGTTATTAAAATTAAGCCTATTGGGATAGAGTTCATTTTATTCATAGCACCTGATATGGTGTTATCGTTTGGGTTTGTGACCAAAACAGTGTTGATAACACAGCAGTATTTTAGCTCTTCCTGAACAGTGAGTTCACAAGGTCAAGCCGATCTCTCTCACACTAGCCAGCCAGTGGGTAGATGGGGAGTGTTGGGAAGGGACACAGTCAGCAGAGCTGACCCAAACTGACCAAAGAGATATTTCATATTATATGAAATCAGGATCAATAATAAAATCTGGAGGACAGAAAGAAGAAGAGGAAGGAGCACTGTTAAACAAGGACTTTTGGAATTAGAGCACCTGTCTTCCTGAGCAACTGTTTTGCGTGATGGAGGTCTGCTTTTCTGCAAATGGCTTAACAGTTGCCTAGTGATGGGAAGAAGGGAATGAATTCTTATTTTGTTTTCTTATGCATACAGTTTTGCTTTACATACTTAATTTTCTGTCTCAACCCATGAGTTTTCTCACATTTACCATTTCAGTACTCTTCCCCATACCACTGAGGGTAAATGAGTGAGTAATTCTGTTTGGATAAGCTTCCTGCTGGGGTTAAACCACAACATCAGTAAAGGAAGATTTACAGTAGATTAAGGTACATGTGAGTAGCTCTTGAATTCAGACTTTTGCTTTGGTGGAATTATTTTCCCCACCAATACTATAGTAGAACACATTTGGGAGAAAAAGTAACCATGAGAGACTGAAGACTCTTTCATTCTTTCTCAGGGTGTACTACTGGCAAAAGCAAATTCTTTTATTTTATTGTTGTTTTAATTCAAAGAAAACAATAAAAGCAGTGCATGAGCTGTTCTGGCTTTTTAATAATAGTCACTGTAATTTCTGAAAGTTCATATCCAGCACATCCTGAATTTTTGCTTCTCTTTGCCACATTTTTTCATGCTTACTTTCAAATCAAATATTCTGCCATTTTCCTTGACAAGTTTTTGTTTCTTAAGTGAATGTGAAATACCATACAGAATGTAAATTATATTTTCTATTCTGGCACATGTGGAATCTGTGATTTTTTTGCAAAGAAACTATAAACAGTTTGGGCAGAACAGACTAAAATCTGACATTTATTCTCTGATTTATGCTACTGTAATCCAGCTACAGTGTCTTTATAGATTTATAATGCGATCTTGTTTAACAATCAGTGCAATTCAGTCACGGTTTACTTCCTCCCTGGAGGACCAATTGCTTATCTCATCAAAAGGACGATAATTCCCTCTGTCTGTCAGTTGATATGATCTTTATGTGGACACAAACTACATCAGCAGACTGAGATGAGCTCCCAGCCTTGCTGGTGGTAAGGTATCCGAATTTATGTTTATCACATGCACAAGATAGATGCTCTAGCTAGCTTCAGGCAGTGCATTAGTGCTAAAGTCCATTAATTCTAATTATGTTTTGCATATAGAGAATATTAAAATGTTTAAATTAATAAAGGAGAAGGGCCATCCCCTTGGCACAGTTTCTGCATATTAATACAGTTTTCTGTACAGGAGATGATCTGTGCATGCAAGGAACATTCCTCAGGCCACTGGAGATTGAGCACATAAAGCTATTTAGGGGACATGTGCCAAACACAGCCATCTCACAGCACCTCTGTTCATTGGTGCATGGAGTTTCATTTTTATAGACTTTGGATAAGAATGAGATCATTAGCTTCTTGAATGAAGGTAGGATTGGAGTCTCATCAGTGTGTTTCATGTACATGGGTGTGCATAGGAAGTTTGCATAAGACCCATGCTATCCTTCCTTATTGTCTTCCATTTAATAGAAATAGTCATTACAATGGTAGTTCAGCTCTTACATTAAAACAGGGAAGGAGCTGGGATGATTACAGCAAATTCCTTGATTGAACGCTTTCCTTTCAATAGAGAATTTTTTATGAGTTTTTTCTGAACTTTTGCTTTATCTTGGTTTTCATCAGATGATTTTTGTTTAAATGATGACAAAATATAATCTTTTTTTAACTGAAAAAAACAGCCTTGCAACCTTTTCTTCTATGTTCTTTTATTGAGTATATAAGTTTAGCTTCTATTTCTACAAAGTATCAATCCTCTACTCTCACATTTTATTTTTGTTATTTAATAAAATAGTACAGATATGTAAATTTCAGTGTCCTGTATACTAATACTAATACTAATACTAATACTAATACTAATACTAATACTAATAATAACAAAAACAACAACAACAATCCAAATAACTAACATTGAAACCTACAATCCAGCATTCTTAACCTTAAAAATACCTGATATATGACCACAAAAAAAGTGCATAACTTTTTAAATATACTCTAAAACACTAAGAAAATAATGTGGTACTATTATTAGTATTTATAATAATAATGAGAAATAGACTCAAATATGGTTTTAAAAACCCTATGAGGAAGTCCTAAAACCACCTAGAAAATCTTTACTAATCTATCCAGCTCATTTTAAAGCAAATGAGCTGAGACATTTGATATTAGGCTTGAACTTTGGATGAAAGCAGTGACCTGTAATTGCCAAAACTTAACGGTAGATTACCACAGTAAAAAATCTGTATGGATCATTTAACCTGAAAATTTCAAACAATGCTCAGATCCCTTCAGAATTTATTGGGATTTATCAATTTATTTTTTTTAAAACTCTCGTGTGCATGTTCATGCGGTTTTTCTGAAAGGCAAATAAAGTTTATTCTGCCTGCTCTTGCTGGATGGAGAAGTGCACAGCTCTCCTCAGTGTGTTATCACACATGAATCTAGTAATCCCCCATGAGAGACAAGTACAGTAGCTTGCATTATGTATTGTGATAACACAGCAGTTACTCTGCTCTGCTGGGAGTTCAGGTCAAGCTGAAGTGTGGGCAAAGGGAGCCAATATCTGCATTTAAAAGCCTTTTTAGGTCTATCTAAATGCTCTGAATGTCCTGTGATACACTGACAAGTTAGAAGCTCCTCATTCCAATATACTTTTTCCAGCTGTTTTATCTTTTTAAGGTCTTCTGCATGAATATGAATTTCTTCCTGTGTACAACGAACAATAGAGGTTAATTAGTCTACAATCTCCCATCACATATTCGTGCCAGCCAGGGCTCCTCAGAGGATATATGTCCCCACATAACTTTCTACACCTGGCTGCTCTTAATGAAGATAAATAATGCCATACAATGTTCACTGAAAATGTTAGGTATTTTTTATTTTTTCCTGAGCAAAATGTACTGGAGCTTTCTGTTTCTCCATCAAGAGTCTGGGCAGTTTACAGTTACCTCTGGTGCAGTTTGTCATATAGATTTCTTGCCCTGTTTGTGCTGAAAGATTGAGTTAGGGCTTGATGCAGAAAAAGTCTATGACAAATATCTTGCTTGGCCTTTACTGTACTGTATCTGTCACATTATAGCAGTTTATCCTTAGAGGATATGGCTTCATTCTCTTGTTAAAGAGATTCTTTATTTTCTTATCTTTCAAAAAGAGTCCATTTTTCAGAATTAATTCTTTTAACTTCTTTTCCCCAGTCTGCTGGATCTCTTCTAACATCTCATCAGCCTCTGTCTCACTGCAGTACCTTTCTTATGTCAGCCTGTAGGCTGTCCTGGACAAACAGGAGGAGCAACTAATTGTCCAGTTCAATAGGTGAATATACTTTAGAGAATAAATATGGAAATAAAAAACCTAGAAATACTATTGGGTATTAGAGCCTGCGTGTTGACAGAACGAATACTACTACTACTACTACTACTACTACTACTACTACTACTACTAATAATAATAATAATATTAGTAATGATGTGTGTTTCTTGTTTTCGTTTTATATTTGGGAATATAATACACTAAAGAAACAAACAATATTTCTAATGACTTGTTTAGTCAAGAATTGGCAAATATTATTCTAACACCATAACCTTAGAGAAAAAGTATTAGGAGATATCACAACATACCAAAGACAGTAAAAATTCTAAAAAAATTTAACATCGTTACAGTAAGAATGGCATGTATCATGGTATGTCATGCCTTTGATCAAAATAAACCCTGCATTGCAAAGTAACTAAAGCTGGCATTTTATAGAGTTTAAGAGATATTTCCTCAAGTTGTATATCCAAAACCAACCATTGGACTGCATGTCTTCTATTTTCTTTCTTTAAGCAGTGGAAATGAACATATAAACTCTTCCTTTCAGTTTAATTTTTTTTCCTAGCAAAAATGAACAAAATATTTTTGGCTTGTTTCATTCAAAGGTACCCTAGAGGAAAATGTTATGGCAGACATACAGTTCATTTGCATGTTCAACTAGAATTTTGGCACAAAATTTTAAGAACTGCTATGCATACGAACAAAAAATGCCAACATTAGAGAAGATAAAGATGGGGCAAATCAAGCAAAAGCAACATGACATGATGTAATTCAACAGGATAATGTTACTTACAGAGTAATCTATGCTTGAGCATGATGTAAAAATAATACAAGTCTTTTTTCTTTTTTTCCCCCATATTTTAGATGTTACAATTTCTAAAAGTCAGCCAACACAACTAAATATTTTTATATTTTTATTTAAAAACTTTGGGGCATGTCAAGTAAATGCAGAAAGATCAAAACCCTTTTTTTGGGTGAAAAAAAATAACAGTAAATAAGATGTCTCTCTCATTCGTAACAGTGGTTCAAAAATAAGGCTTCCAGCTGTTAAGTAGCTTGCAGAAACATTACACTGCATCACTTCATTTATATAAGTAGTTACCTTTTTTAGTACTTTTAAAAGCATGTAACAATACAGTGTCAGCTTTACAATGGAAAAATGCAAATTTTGACTAATGTAGGAGCTCTAACATTGACTGCATTCTGACAGATATTCTACCTATAAATCTTCAAAACTATTAATAATAGGAAGTGGGTGGTTGAGAGTACAGTTATAACCCAGATATTTTACACAGTTTATCACAGGACCTTGCTGACTAGGAAGTTGAATCCAATTAAAGGGTAGATAAATAATACAAGAAATAGAACAATATTAATTCACAAGAGAATTGACAAAGATCCTTAAACCTTTTTCCTTTTCTTCCATGTATTGCTGAACAAAAAATTTACTGAAGGCTAAAAAGGAGACATGCTTTGTGACCATATACTACTGAATGGGATTCAGATGTACTGAATGTGGTTTTCTTCTGTTTCAGACTGCTTTTTTGTTTCTAAAAATTAGTGCACCTTCTACGCAATTACTTTCAATTAAAATGGAAAACTGTATTTTGGAGTCATTCAAGCTTGATAGGGGCTAAAATTGGTTCAATCCTGTGATTTCATTTCTAGGATAGTAAAACCAAATTTGGGATTAGCATTGGAAAAAAAATAAAAACAAAAAACAAACCAAAACCATTATAGGAGTCTAGAATATATAAAGAGTGACAATATAGAATTATGTAAAGTAATTTACCTCTTTTTCAGACTGAAAAATGAAATCAAAGGCAAGAATTTTTTGCATTGTATAATTCATCAAAAGCACTATTTCATACTATGAAAGACACATTTAGAATTCCATCTCTGCATGTAAAACTTGAGATTTTTATTCACAGTAACTTATTGCATAAGTCATCTAACTGTAACTTACAGAAATCAAAATTACCATAGGATCAAAACCTCACTTAAGTCAATAGAAAATGTCTAACTTCCATAAAAATAACACCCCCAAATGCTATGTTTGCAAGGTATAAAAAAAAAAACAGACTTTGATTGTAAGATGCATAGAATAATATGAAATCATTAAAATATCATCAGCAATTATATGAATAATTGCCATTTAGGAGATATTTAGTAAGAGCTGCAGACAAATGTTCTAAAATGTATGCATCTGTGCCCTATTTATTACTTATTTATACATAAATGATAATGGCGTAGGAATGGAAATGACTTTGTGACCCCCTTGTTCTTGCAGATTAGGAAATATTACCATTCAAACTCTCTTTTGAAAACAATTAGTCTTGCTTCACCTGTTACTGTTATTGGACTTTCTTCCTCTGACATTTAGAGGCAACTTATTTTTTTAAGGTAAATTTCACTGCAGATAATTTCACTCATTTGCTTTTGCACCCACATAATTTTTCAAAATAAATAGTTCTTTTCTCATCTCCTCTTCTGTTGCCCAGTTAGTTTCCAACATGTTTTTAGACTTCATTTTCCTACTTTTTTGTTGTGTTTTCATAATTTTCTTTATCTTATCAATGTCAAACTTGCTGCCACTTCTACTAATTTATTTTTGTGGTTATTCAGTTCTTAAAGTAGTACTTTAGTAGTAATAATACTTTTCTGTGTTGATGAAAAATTTATTTTCTAGCATTAGCATGTTCAACTTTTACACCTTCTTTGTACATTACCATGGATAATATTCAATAACATTTTAAAAAAATATAATTTTGGAAGTCTAAGCCTTTCATATGACCCACTGACATGTTTCAGCCAGCTTTGGCAGCTGTCACTGGCACTGCAGTTGTGTCTGCATGCAGCCTCGTATATAGCCTGAAAATGACCCTGAGCTGTTGATGTGACTTTCCAATTGATCTTGAACCTGCTTCAAGATCAATTAGAAATGCTCATAACTAAGTGCTTATAAGTAACTGTTCATGACTAATGACTTGTTGGATGGCCACTGGACCACAGCTGACCTTTGTTACTTTTTCCTGGACTCGATCTTGACCATGATTTGCTGGCTCAGCTTCCTGTCTCCTTGCAGGTGAGGTCTCTTTCCCAGCCTGGCTCGCTGGGACTCCTGGCTGCTGGCTTACCATTCCTTGAGAAGCAGCCAGCCTTGCCTGTACCTGACAGTATGTACAATTAAAGGATGATGACTAGTGAGAAATGTAAGGCCCACTGACCTTTACTGCAGGGTGCTGCACCTGGGTCAGAGCAGTATCAGCACAGATTGAGGATGACCAGATCAACAGCAGCCCCACAGGGGACTTGGAGGTGCTGGTGGATGAGAGGCTGAATATGAGCCAGTAATGTGCACTTGCAGTCCCAAAAGCTAACCCTGTCCTGGGCTGCATCAAAAGGAGAGTGGCCAGCAGGTTGTGGGATGGTATTCTGCCCCTCTACTCCACTCTGATGACACCCCACCTGGAGTGCTGTGTCTGGTTCTGGGCTTCTCAACACAAAAAAGACGTGTTGGAGAGCATCCAGAGAAGGGCAACCAAGATGATTAGATGAATAGGGCATCTCTCCTAAGCGGAAAGGTTTAGAGAAAAGAGTTTGCTCAACCTGGAAAAGAGAATTTCAGAGTGACCTATTTGTGGCTTTCCAGTACCTTAAATGAGCTTACAAGAAAGATGGAGAGGGAATTTTTACAAGAGCATGTGGTGAAAAAAGTAAAAATGGGAAATGATTCAAATTGAGATTAGGTTTAGATTAGATATTGAGAAGAAATTTGTTACTGTGAGAGTGGAGAGGCACTGCAATGGGCTGTCCAGAGAAGCTGTTGGGTATGCAGTTCCTGGAGGTGTTCATGGCCAGATTGAATGGGGCTCTGAGCAACCAGGTCTAGTGGAAGATGTCCCTACCCATGTCAGGGGTGTTTAAACTAAATGATCCTTAAGGTCCCCTCCAGCCTAAACCATACAGCTATTTAATGATTTTGAAGGAATATGGCATACTTTATATATGCTAAGTAAGTTTGATTATGCCTTCTGTAGTCTAAATTAATGCAAATGACAGCACTTATTTTCAATTATGCAAAACAAGTGCTTCACTAATTATTCTAGAATAAGGAGCTGGCCAGAGATTTTTCTCATTTCATGTTTTTATATCAGTAGCTTTTGCTATATACAGGAGCTGAAAAAATAAGCAGTTTTCCACATTTTCATTTCAAAACAGACCATAAAGACACATTTTCAGGAACAGAGCTATGTCTTTTACCTATCCCTTTGATGACATATATTTTTGATCTGTTTCATAAGACAACAGAACTTTTTTTTAAAAAAGTATTTTCATAAACACATACATGTTCAGTTTTTTTGAATGTCCAAATGTTTGGTCATTTTTGAGGAAGAATCTGCTGCTTGAAGCCATCAGGATAAACTTGCCCCTGTGTTGACTCTACAGTCTCAGGTTCAGACTCTGTTTCCAGTTTCTTAAACCCACCCTTTCATCAATGTGAAATTTCACACAGTAATATGCTCAGATTCTTTTCTCAAGCAGCTAGATTTCTTTAGCAAGGAGAAAAGCATATTGATGCAGTCCCCATGATTTGCCTATTTACCTTCACTAATCTGTGATTTTTGTAATCAGCTTTATCTGGCATTTTATTTTTGTGCACAGGAGTTCAAGTTTATTTCTTTTGTTCAGTTTGTTTTTATGAAGGTACTGCATTCATGTTTTCTCCAAAAAGTAATTTGCCTTTATAAACTTTAAATACATTCTGCTGTGCTGTTCTTTATGTGAGATGAAGTGGCAAGATGGGCAGTTCTTAAGATCTTTTGACTACATGTCTATCTAGGTGTTAACGTAAGTAATAGATAAATGCCCAAATAATTCTTATACAATGAAATAAGATGTAGAAAAAAATTACAGCACATCTACCAATAAAGACACTGAGGATACTAATGACCATGCTTGGTTTAGGGCCAAAGCTTTTGATATTCTGCCTTCAGGTAAACAAGACTGAAATACCATAATACCATTTTAAACAGCATTCTGTGAGAAGTTAGCCATTCAAGATAGAGTAAGGACGTAGCTGCAGGCTTTCTCCCTGTACTGTGAGACTGTGTGCTGAAACCATATGAGACTAAAGCATGTGGAAACCATCTAAGAATTAACCAAGTTTAATTCAACAATCAGTTGATATTTTCCATTTAAAACATGACTAGAAAAAGCATTTTCACATTCTGTTGCCATTTTGAACTTCTCAGAATAAATATTATTTAATTAATTACATTCTCACAGCTTTTTCTATGTACTAGAGATAATCTACTTACTAACACAATGTGCAAAGCTTTTTGTATGTGAACTGAAGGATTTTTAGTTTACTTGCTTTTATCCCTCAGCTTTCTCTTCTCAGTCCTGCTTTCTGTGTCAGATTATTTTTTTTTTTTTCATTAGATTCTCTCTAGACCTGATGACCTCTGCTTGGGAAATTTGAAGTGCTTCATCACAGGTCAATTCCTATGATCTCTTTCAGAGCTTTCTGTTTCATGTCATGTGCTTATTTTAGGGATTTGATCCCTTAATGTTCCAAAATTGACTGATCGTTTCAAATCAAATATAATCTCTTCTAGGATGCTAACTTTGTTATAATAGATTTCTGATACCTTAAGAGCTGATATCACAAGTCAAGTCCCCTTGTTATCCTTAGTTTGCAGGGACCTAGAGTGTAAGTTCCCTACTCACTACTGAAGAATATAGTCTAATGGTCAGATTCAATATTAAAGGAATATTTTCAGAGGAACAGGGGTTATGGCTGCTGTGATCTATATTGTATAAGAGATGCTGACTTGTGTTAAGCATACTTCAGCCTTCTATGAGAGATGTTATCTGTTGTGTTTGTGAGTAGCCTACTGTATGAACTGAAGGCTGAGTTTGTTTTGTCATGGCAGCAATGCAGTCTATTATAATAATCACAATGCAGAAGGAGGAGATTTCCCCTGGAAGTAACTGAGCATGTTCAGTTAGGGAAACGTTTATACTGTGAAAAACAAGGGCAGCCAGTAGAAAGATGCAGAATTCAGTGAAACTGTAACATGTCCAGAAACCAAAATGGCCCACTGTTCCATTTCTGTTGAAAGGCTGAACTTGGCAGCAGTGTAATAGTAGTAAGGGCAGGCTTTAGTATATTCAGGGTATATTTTCTTTCTGTATGGTAGTTATTTTAGCTCCTCATTAAGTTAGTTCACATGCTAATGCACATTGTACAATTGAAATAGTTACAAAGACCCATGTAGGTGACTTGAATGGAGCACGTAGGTTTTCATTATTCAGATCTTTAGACTATTTTAAAGATTTCTCCTGGAATCTAGTGAGAGTTGTGTGGTTACTTCTGACACAACAGTGACTCAAAGTTTCCTGATGGTGAAAAAGTCAGAATGACCTACACCAACAGAAAGAAACATTTTAGAGGAGAAAGACTGCCTTATGAGACCTACGTTGCCTGACAGATACATCTTCTCTATTTCAAAGCTCCTTTGTTTCTGTCTTAATATATCCTAATTATTTTTTATTTATGTGAGCTTTTTATGAAACAGTTGTTAGTGTTTTCATTTCAATATATCATCAGAGACCTTTTCTCATTTACAATCAAAAGTTCTATTCTGTTCAGCCTTTCTTTTGGATTATTACAAAACTTGCTCATATATTGTTTTTTTTTCCTACATGACTGGGCATCTTTCCTCTCTAAATAATAATGTGTGAGCATCGAATTTATGTAAGTGCCTAATGGTTTTACCAATGCGGGGATAAGAGCTTTCTAGGCATTTTTTTTCACTTCTTGGATCAGTTCCGTAAATTCATTAAAACACTTGAAGACCACTTTTGGACTGTCATCATTAATTATGTCATTTAAGATAATATTTTTTTTACTACCTGTAAGACTCGATATTATTAAAATATAGATGAATAGGTGTCTTTAAACACAATTAAAGACATTCAGTTTTTCACTTGGACCACCTGATAATGTAAAGGCTACTTGGCACCGGATATTAGTGTGCCAGTAGAATCTCCCTGTAGATTCTATTAGTATGCAAGTAGAATCTTATGAGCTGATTCCAAAATCTCTACCCATTTGTAGCCCAAAGTCTTCCCATTCTCCCATTTCCTTAAACTTGTATATAGCTAGAAACCAAATTGTGAAATTTAAGCTGCAAATAGTTCTACCTTTCAATTAGGTCAGTTTAATTTAGTTAGGATTGATGAGGCAGTCAATGTACAGGAATTTTTTTTTTAGGTGTTACTTCTCCAACAGAGGTTAAAAGAGAAATTAGAAATTTTCTTCTTTCTTCTTGGATATTTCAATCATTTCTTAAACAGACTGCAATCACTTTTTCCTCTACAGGCATTCCTTGAACTACATTGAAATGGGGAAATTAGCAAAAATAGAAAAAGAAAAAGAAAATACTTTTAGAGATCTTTAAAGGGAACCAAACATTAAACACTAGCAAAGGGGAAGAGTGAATTATGATTCAGGTACGAATATTGCTTTAAACTTTGTAATATTTATTTCTAATAGCTCTTTGTCATGGTTTAAACACAGGCAGAAACTGAACTAACCACACAGCTGCTTGCTCATTCCCTCTACCTTGGTGAGATGTGAAGGAGAATCAAAAGTAAAAATTGTATGCTGAGATAAAAGCAGTTAAATAATTGAAACAAAGGTAAAATAATAGTAAATAATAATAATGGGAGCCATAAAAGGAAAAGATTGAAACCCAAGAAAACCCAAGAAAAAACAAGTGATGCACAAATCAATTGCTCACCACCTCCTGACTGATGCCAGACCTTGCCCCACCCACCAATCATTCCCTCTTCCTGATAACTCTCCTTCTTTGCATACTGAGCATGATGTCCTATGGTGTGGATTACCCCCTGACCATTTCAGATCACCTTTTCTGGCTTCCAGGGTTATTTTGCACCTCCACACTGGCAGAGCATGAGACACAGAAAACAGAGACAGAACAGAGACATCAGTATCTTATCAATGCTATACTGAATCCAAAACACAGGCCGGTACTGAATAGATACTGAAGAGAAATTATCCCAGCTGAAATCAAGACACTATTATATTAGGAACCAAATATTAGCTGTTTCTGTTGGATGTGGGGTTTTTAGGTTATTTTTATACTTAATATTTTCCAAGGATTGACTGATATTTGGCATACACAAAGCAGGTGCAAATCAATTGGTATCAGGCAGAAATTCTATCATATCTCAAAAAAGAAGCAATCACTGCATATCATACACTTTTACACTGAAAAGTTTGAAATTTTAAGCCATGATTTTTCTAATTGTAGTATGTTAATTATGTTTTACAAAAAGCCCCAAAAGTGCAGCCGCTTGAAATTCGGAAGGAAAACTTCACAATAGTTAGGAAAAAAGGATTTTCTAGCTGTCACAAAATAGAACATGACTTTTAAATTTATTTTATATACATACACAAATATACTTTCACATATATTCCTACCTTAGGCATTACTAATGTGTTTCTAATCAGTGGGTTCATGGACTAAACCATAGAATCACAAAATTGTTAAGGTTGGAAGAGATCTTTAAAATCACCAAGTCCCAGAGACAACATAAGACCACCACCACGTTCTACGCTAAACCAAGTGGTGGCATGTCCTCAGGTATCACATCCACTGAAAACTTTCAGAGATAGTGACTCAACCACTTCCCTGAGCAGACTGTTCCAAAGCTTTATAATCCTTTCCATGAAGAAATTTTGCCTAATATCTAGCCTAAACTCCCATGCTGCAACACAATGCCATTTCCTCTAACCGTGTCACTTGTTACCTGCAGAGGAGGCCGACCCCCACCTGACTACAACCTCCCTTCAGGCAGTTGTAGAAAGAAATTATATTTACCCTGAGTCTTCTTTTCTCCAGGCTAAAACTCCACTCCCTGAGCTGATTCTCTTAAGGCTTGTGCTCCAGACCATTCACCAACTTTGTTGTTCTTTTCTAGAGAAAAATTTCTCACTTTCACAAGTCAAGCAGCCCAATTTTAAAAGTTACTGCTGTATTGAAGTAAAGCCTGTTCATAAATAAGCAAGTTGTAGATATTATTGGCATGTCATATAGCAAACACTCTTCTGAAACACTTTATACTTTTAAACATTATTCAGAAATCCCACATTCATATTTTAGTTTTTAAAATAAAATTTTGCTAATTTCCCTTAAAAATAATTCAGCTGCCTTTTATTGATTCTGCTGTGGAGGAGTGAGTGAGTGAGTACGGGACATAGCTACCTATAGGGATTAACCCACTACAATTATCCATGAGTCTGGCCCATTGTGCTCTGGCCTAGCATCTCTAAATGATGATGCCTATATAATTTTCTGCTCTTTTTGAATGTATAAAGTTGACTTCTTATCCTATGCAATTATTCATGTAATTATTAATTCTTGTATTCATCTTGGAAAATATTTCTGCTGACAGGGTTTGAAGCCTAACCATTCATTTAAGTCTATTATTGTCATTTTTTCATAGTTACTTTAGATATCATGGACTGACACAAAAATTTCTCATAGACTATGAAAACACATTAATCCGTTTGAATTGATATTAGATAAAAAATGTCACTGAAACAATTGCTCAGTTTTGAACAGGGTTCTATTCAGAAAATTTTACCCAGCATAACCCAGGAAGTTGAAAGGGAAGTATATATGTTCACAAACAATATTTAAATTAAGTTGATGACATTGCACATCATTTGCTCTTTCTCTCTTTTTTGAGAAAAGAGAGAAAGTTAGCCTTTCTCTCTTTTTTTCTCTCTTTTTTCTCTCTTTTTTGAAAATCAAAGGAAATTTCAATCAAATTTTTGATGCACAATTTTGCTAAAATGTGACTATTCTTTTTCTCTTTTAATGAAAACTTCCTGTTTCTTTCTATCTCTAATAACTTTTTAAAATTAATATTCTTTATTTACAAATAAATAAACCAAAAGGCCCCAAATTACAAGTGAATTATATAATGGAGCAGAATAAAAAAGACAACACTGAAATGTTGCTTATGAGTGAAAAAAGAAATTAAAAACTGTAGGGGAGGAGAAATATAATTTCTTAAACAATGGATTTTGCTGACAAATTACCTTGTAGGAAACAAATCAGAATGAGTAGTTTATCACTTCTGATGGAGACAAATGGTGACTTCTGTACAAACTCTTAAGCTAAATATCTCAACATTCACTACATTCAAAGAAAGCAAAAAATTTAGGTAGCAATAATCTATGCAAGTCACAATCTTTTCTGAAATGAGACTTTTTTTATTATTATTATGTAAAAAAAGTCAGTGTCCTCTTATCACCTCAAATATTTTGACTAGGCAAGTTCAAGTTGCATTCATTTAAAAATAATAATGCAAACAACAGCAATTCCTGTAAAGTAAGGTATATATTTCTCAGCTTTTTAATCACATATTTCTGTGTACTGTTGAAGTTGATCTTTTTCATGATGAGTCCAAATCTAATAGAAACATTTTTGCAAAGTTTATTTAGGTACTATTATCTAAACGCATACATTTATTGAGAAAAAATTCTGCTTGACATTTTGTGTTTTGACTGGCATTTGCTAGTTGCCAGCTGTCATAAGGAAAGGACTGCAATACATGCCGTTAGCAGCATATGCCTTTTTGGGCGCTGAGCAGCGTTTTCATACAAAAAAATCAAATGATCCATAACATATTATGCTGTCATTTAAAAACTGCATTAGAACAGTAACATTTTTCATGCTGATATTAAATTTTGTTCCCTGAGGCTTAATCTACCATTTTCTTACTGTGTTTGCGGACATAATGAAGAAAACATTTATTCTATTAATTGACATAATGTATTTTCAGTATATAAATGATTTTCTCAGAGTGGAGATTTCTTGCAACAGTTTTTAGAAGACTTTGATTTCTGTGCTTTGCTACTCTCTGTCAAATCTATTTGTTTTTCCCTACTGCACCATCTTCTCCATCATTCATAACACTGACAAGTAGTCATCAGATGGGATGAAGATTTGGTATCCACCCCATTTCTTTTTTCTTAAAGAATTTTTTTTTTCTTTCAACAAAACATTTTCAGAGATATTTAAGAACATGTGAGTAAATAATATATTCACTAGTCATTTTATAATAAAAATACACATTTATTCTACTATTAATATCACCTTTTAACTTTATTTTGCTGAGGAAATAGTTACCTTGCTTTACCACAAAGAAATAGAAGAACATTTGTTTCCTGGAAAGAGAAATTGCAATTTTGATTTACATACAAAGTCATTGATGTCTGGATTTCTTTATCAAATATTTGGCACCTGTTATGTCTCAAACAAGAGAAAAGCTGTTCTAAATTCCCTAAATAATCAAATGAGGAAAATGAATATTTTCTTGATGGAAATACATTTTTCTTTCTCCAAGGACTGTCTGAAGAGCTATTCAAACTGTGATGCTAACTTTAACAAAGAGATATTTAAATTAAGAAGTTTAATTTATTCTTCAATATTTAAGATCAATACAACATTGTTACTAAGAAATATCTTACTGTTTTTAAGTATTGAATATTACTGAAATTCTCCAAAAACATAAGAATTAACAGTTTTTCCCCTGGAATTTTTTAATTCAGACTAATCTTTACCTTCTGCTTTGGTCTGGCTTACCAGTGTCCATTATTTATCAACCATAAAAAGGCCAAAAAGAAACCCAAGTAATTTAATTGAATATCACACTAATGCTTAATGCAGTATACCCAGCTTGTGGCCACATTGCTCTTAATCTTTGCTCTGTTCATGTTTTCAATTACAGAAAGATTATTTTCTGGAGCATAGGTGATATAGTTCAGAAGTTTGAGACTTGTGTTGATCTTTGATTATCCATACTTTCATATAAGTATGTTGCACACAGAGGAAGAGTAAAAATAATAATAAAATTATATATATTTTTAAACAGCAACTAAAAAATATATATTTTAAGAATTCTTTATCTTAAACCAGTACCTAGAGATTTAAATCTACCATTGTAATTAAAATTAATGCCATTTTAAAAGAAAGCCCAAACTTTGACTAAATAAATATGTTTCCTAGTGATAGCTCTGAACCTGAGAAGAAAGGACAACAAAGACCATTTAATTAGAAATCTGAAGATAAAACAGTAGATATTATCTTGGCCAAACATCTTTATTTAAATAAGGTAGCAAGTTTTAAAAAACTCCACAGGAAAGAAATAAATCTATAATTTTTCTTTTTATCATGATGAAAAATTAATTCTAAAATAATTTCTTTATGTGTGATAACCGCACATTCACATACACTAATAATACTTATGCCCAGAAAGTCAGTCCAAGTCAGAGAAAAACTGTGTGTTATTCAGAAGGATGTCGATTAAATTACTGTCACCTGACTCCCTTTCCTATAAGATAGAGTTTCAAGCGAGGAACATGTGAGGAATCAGCTATGGAGGTCACATTTCAAAGTCGATTTTCCTAACCTGCTACTCGCTAAAGATATCAATCTAACTGCACAGAAGTCTAACTTACAGAAGGAATACTTTCAGTGTTTCAGGTCATCACTGTATCCAAAGGGACCGAGAAGTGACAAATGAGAGGTATAGTCATTTGGTAGGAACCAAAATCCCATGTGGGTTTTGTTGAATTTATAAATTTGTAAAAAATCCTACCAGTTGATTCTGAACCACTAGTGCTCAACTGCTGTACTCATTGTCTGCATATCTAACAGACATTCCAGACATGCAATCTTTGGAAAAAAACGTAATTAAATGGTCATTTTTAGATTTTTTTCCTTAATGTAGAGTTAGTACAGAGAGTGTGTGCTATCTTGCTCTCTGGCCCAAATTAATTTTGATCTACCTTTTTGACCTACCATAGAAAAGATCACCAACTAAGATTACCAGATGGGATAATCCTACCTTGCATCTTAACATTTATATATTTAACTAAATGTAGACTGAAAGAAGATGACAAAATTTTGATGTAAACATAATATATGATTTTGAATTTCGTTATAAATATGTTATGGAAAAATATGAAAAATTAGTACCCTGATAACAATTTGTCATATATATTAAACTTTATATTTCTTCTGCTTCACTGATTAATTTAATCACCTTAATATAATTGGTTGATAATAGTATGTTGAACCTTCATATCAGCTGTAAAATGCAGAAGGTGAATATTCTATGCTTAGCTCATTTTAGGATTTAGAAACATGTCCTTTTCCACTATATATTCTTTACTGCACATTGTATTTATGAAAACAATATTAACTATTAAATTATTGAAATATATTATATATTGATCATATTAATATATAATATTAATATAATATTATATATAATATTAATATATAATAATATAATTAATATTAATTATATATATTAATTATATATTGATCCTATATATTAATATAAAAATATATAAAATATATATTATTAAAATATACATTATTAAATACTTTTGTATAGTCTTTCCTTTGTGAAAAAATAATTTAAAAATCCTACATATATATAAAGTAACACTTGATTCAGAATGAAGAAGCACTAAGTAATAAGCTTTCTCAGTAAGCTTTATTTTTCTTTCTAGAAATATGGAGACGTTATTTGTTCCCATGAACAGTTGATTTTTCAAAGCAGAAGTTCCTTACAGATTTTTAATTCTCTCTGTATATGTTTCAGTGGAAATGTTTCTTGGATGTAGCACTGTGTTCCTAGTGTAAAGAATGAAATAAAATAACTGTTGATGTAAACAATTTTGAGTGTAGCAGAGATAATAATTCTTTATTACTAAAATTCTTTATTTACTATTTTTTCAAGATGCAGTTTTAGTTCCAGAGCAAAAGCCTTACGTTGAACAATCAATATTTTCTAACCAATTCTAGTAAATTATGTACTATGCATTTAAAAATATTCTTTCAAAGGCTTCTTATATGAAAATAAAAGCTTCTATATTTAATAAAATGGACTTTCATTTGAAATGGACTTCCTTAGTATTTACATTGCAGATACTATTATCATTAACAGCAAAAAATTCACATTCCTTACCAGAGCGATTTAATAGGGCTTAAAAACTTATCTTTTCATGTGAACTTTGTGGAATATGATATAAAAACTTAATAGAGATGCACTATAAACCAAATTTAGCCTTTCAGCTGGGAGATTCAAGTTCTGCCTAGAAACTCCCTGGAATGAGAAATATGTCTGCTTTTCAGCCAGTTAAAAATGCCGTTATTACATTGCCTGTCATCTTGAATCTCCTACAAGTATCCTTGGGAGGTTATTTGTTCCTGAGACAAGAAATTGGACCTATTAAACCATGATGGCTATCACCATGAACACCTGAACATACAACTGCTGCTGGAATTCATTTCCACATAATAAACTCGTGTAAAGATCTACAGTTCATGAAACCATCTTTGCCTGTTTGAAAAATAATGTGAGGAAAAGACCAGAAATTAGGCAAAGGACTTCTCACTAATCCTACTGACAGTCACACAAGAGGCCATGTTTTTCTGAAATGTGGAAGTTTGTCTAATCTGATAAAGTCAGAAAGACTCGTTGGAGCATAATAACCACACGCATGCAAGATTTAAACTCTGCTTGACAATTTGATCACTACTATGCTAGTAGTCATTGCAGCAACTCGGCAGAAATTTTCACACTTTTATTAGAAAACCATTTCTATGACCTAAGAAATAGTTTCTTTCATGCTATATATTGTTAAATATAAACATTAAATTTTTATCACTATACATGTTAAGAATTTATATAGTAATAAATATTAACATTTTCTGGAAAATTTTGATTTTGTGTATTCCAAAATCACATTATTTTTTGTTCACAAATGAGTGGTATAGATCTCAAGCTTTTTTTTCCTTCCATATTTCCAAACTCATAACAAAAATTCATGTGTAAATCTCTCTCAGAATACCATATGCCATTTAATGGCTTCCTTTTTAAGATGCTTCAGCAGACCAATTAAAAATGTCTCCTCTTCATAACAATGGAGGGAAAATAATATTTAATAAAATATAATTTTAATAATTATTATCAATAATAGTGTCCTATTTATAAATATGTCTAGGGAATAATCAAAATTAAGAATGAGGAACCTTTATGAAAAGTTTAAAACAATTTTAACAAACATTTTAAAAACATAAAAAATGCGATAAAAGATTGTGGAATGAAACAGATGATTAGGCATTTTTGTCAAACATATCTGTTAACTGTTTATTCCATTCACAAAATTTAATATCTACAGAATCAAAAAATTCACAAAAATTTTTTGATTGGAAGAGGTGTCAGGAGATCATCACTTCCAAACCATCTACTCAAACATGGTCAGCTAGAAAAAGTTATCCTTTTGAGTATCTCCAGATTGGGGACTCCCCCTCTCTTGGAAATCTGTTCCAGAGTTTCACCGCCCTCACAGTAGCAAAATATTTGCTTGTATTCAGGTGGGATTGCAAGCAGTTGTATTTGTATTTATTGGGTCTTTTCCTTTCAGTGTGTCCCAATGAAAACGGACTGGTTCCAGCTTCTTTGCACCCTTCCTTCAGCTAATCTGTACATATTCATAAGATTGTCCCTTACCTTTCTCCAGGATAAAGAATCCCAGTTTTCTCAACCTCTCCTCAGACAAAAGATGCTCCAGCCCCTCAATCCTCCCTGTGACCTTGTGCCAGACTCCTGTCAGTAAATCTATACCTCTTTGGTATTGGAGTGCCCAGAACTGGGCACACACTTCAGGTGTGGTTTTATCAGTGCTGAGTAGAGGTTAAGGGTCACCTCCACTGACCTGCTGTCAGCACTCCTAATGCAGCCCAGGCTGCTAAGCTTCCTTGGCACATGGACTACTTGCTGGCTTATGGTCACCTTGCTGCTCTTTCTTGCAAAACTCTTTTCTAGCTGGTCAGTCACCATCATAGGAATGTACCCACAGGTGCACAGGATTGTTCCTCCCCAGATTTGGGACTTGGTTCTCCTTTTGCTGTCCAGATGTACTTGGGCCCTCTGTAGTAATTTCTGCAGGTTTTCCATGTCCCTCTGAAATCAGATCAATCTGATCTACCAGCCATTACTCACAGTTTTCTACAATCTGCAAACTTGCTGAGAGTGCACTTTGTCCCATAATTCAGGTTATTAGTGACCTCAACGTTTTCTGGTGTTCTTTGTCACCAGACTCCCTACCTTGTTGACTCCGGGACACTTGTTTTCTAGTCTTCCATCTCTCTTTTTCCACTTTTAGAATGCTTTACAACCCTTGGCAAATTCATCTCCAGGTTCTGGCTTTTTTAACTCCATAAGTCTTCATGATTGGACAGAAATTCTAAGCCCTGAGTCCACATGCCCTCTTTCTATCTCTTTCACATCTCCTTTACGTCTCAGTTCAGACAAGAGGTCATTGCTCATCCATGCAGATTTTTGCCATCTTTTGTCAACTTTCTACTTTTTAGACTGAACTGTTGTTGAGCTTGGTGGAGGCTACCTTTTAATATCAATTAGTTCTCCTGGACCCTCTTCTCTGCAGTGTTTAATCCAATACGACTCTTTTAAACAAATATCTGAAGTGGTTGAAATCCAGGGCTGTTATCCTGTTGTCAGTCAAGAAATATCTTATATGTTTGAGCACTGCTATATTATATTTCAGATACCAGGCTGCTTAAAATCACGGTGAGGACAAAGAATTTACAGCTTCCTTCAGCTGTGTGAAGAAAATTTCCTCTGCTTGCTACTCCTAATCATCATGTCTGTAGCAAATATACACTGCAACAGTGCCAGTGTAGGTCTGCCCTCTAATTTTGACCCATAAGCTCTCAATTGACTCCTGATACCTCCCAAGACAGCTCCATGCAACTCATTGCAATAAGATATAGATTTATATCCTGGACCCATAAAAATAAATTATTCTGTTTTGTACAAATGATGGCTTTTTATTAATTGCTCCCTGTGATTCAGAAATGTATCCTTAACATACAATATTCCATTATTCAATGAGAAAACAACTAATTTTGCAAAACACATATCAACTAATTAGTGCCTAACTTTTAAAAAGACAGGAATATTTAATTTTCAAGGGAAAACACAACCTAAGGAAGTTCTTGAATGCATAATGTATCTTTTAATTTGTGTTTAGGCTCTCAGATAAGTAATGGTTTTCAGCTTGCTTTATATTAAATATCTCTAAATCAAAGACATTTTTGCTTTACACACATAATTTTGTAGGATCAGCCCTAGTCACACTCACCATAAAGTGTTTTTACTGACAACTGTCAAGGTTAGTATACTGGACTAAAATCTCATTTTTTATGCCTTAGAATGACAGTTTTTATACATACATGTACTCACAACTTTGTCTCAAAGAGACTTTGTGCTCTCCCTGACAAAGTTGCTAATAAATTTTAATATACTTAATCTTTAAAACTGGAGATTATATATGAAAGTCTCACACCATAATTATAATGTACAGGTCAATACAACAATTTCAATGTCTCAATGAAAGTGTCATATAACTATTTCATTTGGAAGAATGTTTAATTTGGTCATTTATCTGACAGGGTGGCAAGATAAAACAGAAAGTTACCATGCATTTCCTTATTTTATAATATGTAATCCACAATTTTCATGAACTCAGAAGGTTAGAAGTTATAATGTTTCTTTATAAGGCATTCAGAGGAATAACACATACCTCCAGTGATTTGTTAGTATCCTTAATTTGCACTTTTCATAAAAAGTGGAAAAAAAGCTATGTCTAGATCTTCCTCATTTACTGTTTTTTGTAATTTTGGTTGTTTCCAAGAAATATTGTTTGCCAGAGGCTTGTTGGTATACAAAATGCCTGGACTTTGATTCTGATGTCCCATATGGTCTTTCTTGGTTTCCCAAATGCTTACCACAGTGAAGCCTATTTTCCTGGCAGCCACGGAGGCCTTTAACAGCCCACACTACCCATTTTCCATTGTTCAGAGATGGCTCATTTTTTCCTTGTTATTTTGGCATATAACTATGAACAGGTGTCAATAGGTGCAAGGAAGCATGTGGTGTCAGTGTAGTGGGGCTGTCACAGAAGATGGACTTCTCTTTTCCTGGAGAACAGATGTCCTTTGCAGCGTTCTCTAGGTCTTCCTACCCCAATCCTATTGATATCTGGCATCTCTGCCTAATGGAGAAAGCTCCACCAACTTCTGAATAGGCATTCTGCCATCCAAACAGATGGTCCTAGAGTCAGGCAGCCCAAAAAATTTGATGTGGATATAATATATTTTTAAAGGCCATAATCCCAGCTGGCCATGGAAATGGTTGCCCTTTCTCTGCTCCTGTAACTATTATTCAGACAATATTACTGAAATTTTGCCTTTGATCTGTATTAATATTTCAAATTGCATTGCATAAATTTCATTAAACATTAACTTTTCTCATATATACATATATAGATGCATATATATTTACACAATCAAATGGAATTAATTTGCAGCATTTATCAAGTGAATGATTTGCAACTTATTTACGTCATAATACTTAACAGTTATGCAATCATTTAATATTCCAAATCCTTTGTATATTCAATTCACATATTCATTAATTCATATTCAACATCTATATAATCAATCAAGGTCAAGGTAATCAATGTAAACACACACGTTAGAATAAATAAAGTTAATATGTGTCAAAATCTATGAAATTTTTTATGCCTTTATTTGCTGAAAGCTCATTTGAATTATAGTAGTTGATGTCTCCTTCATATTCTGAATCATCACATGATAGTAATGAAATGAGATTCTATATTACTGTTTCTAAGGAAGATAGTATTAAATTAGACTTTGAATGCTCCCTTTCTTTTGACACTTTAAAATTTCCAAAGCAACATTGGTTTAAATCTATTCAACTCTTTAGGAATTTTCTATTAGGTAACATTTATACATTTGTGCTATATCATCCTACATTAACTAATTATACATGCAACCACTTATGCAATTGGTTGCTGCAGTTTCAGTGCATTTAAATTTACATTAAAAATGCAAAGACTCAGGCAATTATATCCAGAGGACACTGAAGTGAACTGGGAGCTTACTAAGAATTTCAAAAGTTATTTTTCAAAAAATGCTCATTATTGCATACATCCAGTAATCATATCCTAGGTGACTACAGAAACTGGAAACCTCCAGAATGATCTCTTCTGACAGTCACAATTTTTTTTCCAGCAGCCAGGTTAACCTGTTTTGTCATTGAACACAAAGTGTCACCCATCTTTCTTTCAAGAATTTATCAGCAGATTATGTCTGCTGCACTATTAGTTGCAAATATGAAGTATGTCTTTATTGTCATGTTATACTGCAACAAGGTTTTAAATACACTATCTCTTGGAGTAGACTTTTCAGAAGGGCTGTTACAAGTTGTCTTTCCTGTGTATAAGTAGCAACAGATGCAGAGGTGATTTGAACTGGGCAAATATTTCCAAATACAAAGATTTTAAGGATTTTAAATTCCAGTAGTCTGATTTATTGTTGCTAAAAATTTCCAAATAAAAAGAGATGGATTTCTAGAAAAGGACATGACCTATTCCACCATTTTATTTCCTTAACATGAGTGATAACAGCTGTCTTTTTTTATCTGAGAGCATAGCATGTCCCCAGGCGCAAGTAACAAGAAAAAAACTGCATAATAGAATTGTATCTATGGTGTTGTAATTGCCATAAAGAGACAGATAATACTGAAATAAATATGAGCTATAGGAAAATGCAATAATGAACTATAACAAGGTAAATGAAAAACTACCGGGGGAATAAAACATGAAAAAGAAGTTGTCAGACAACCCTACCAATCACTTGATTATATCCTGGTATCAGCAGCAACTCCATTTCAGAGAAATCAATCTGTTCAGGTTTATTTCCTAGCAGTCTCACAGCTGTATTCTTATCCATGATTTATCCTCAATAAACATCAGAAAAAGCTAGGGTATGTCAGTTGATATAATAACATGTACTCCACCAGAACATTTTTGGCATCCTTAAGTGGATCCAAAGAGAATCAGTTGTTTCTTACAATCAAAGAATAACCATCTGACTGAAAACAAGAGAAGTATCTGGAGACTATATATATTAATAGATTTATTTAAAGCTTTGTTGTTGTTGTTGTTAGTTTATTTTTTCCAGATAGGCTAATAACATACATAGAATAAGATAAACCAAAACTTGCCATTAAGAATTTTATGAAGGTTATGGGACTATGGATACAACACAGAGCAGCACTTGCAGACCTTGAAGGCTTGAGCTAGTTTGTGATTTATTGAAGATACAGTGAATATGCTGTTAGCCAAAAAATATTGACAGAATCCTGAATCCAATTCCTTCATAGGAATTTACAAATCTTTCTGCTGTTACTGTTGGTTTGCTGAAAGCAGTAAAATAATTAAAAGTGATAATAAATAATGAGGGAATGGAAAAAAGAATCTGTTAGATAATTTGCAATCAGGGCTAAAGATACCGCAAGGCACTTTGCTAAAGGATATAAACAGGGCAATCTTTTTGAAAAATGGCCTAGCATCCAGAAAGGAGTGCTTCAGCATGGGTGATAGTATATTGTTTCTGTCTGCTTCCGGGGAAGCCTTGTCTTCCGTAGGGTTCAGATACCCATATTGTTTTGTTAGTTCTGGATTAAATTAGGTTGTCTGTGATCATATTCATATCTATCTATATTGCTTACTTGAAACTTGGTGAATTGTTTCATTGAGGAGCAGTGGAGAACAGATCAGGTCATACTGGAGACAGCAGTTCAACCCAGCTCTTTTCAAGCATTTCTTTCCTAATAAAATCAGCTTTCAAATTTCAAATTAAGGTAATCTAGATTAACAGCATGATACAGTAAGAGGACTCTGCAGGTGGAATTACAAGGCACAAATAGGACTTCCACTACTATTTTCTGAAAGTTGTCTCTGCTACCAATCATTAAATAATGCAGGGTGAATATATGTTTTACCCTTATAATTTTATTAATGACCATTGACTTTTTTAAAGAGATTTCTGAATTATATGTTCCATATAGTCACCATAAAAGTGGCTAGATGTGTTCCAGCATACAGATATATTTTTATTTAAAAAACAGTAGGAGATGGTCTTTCTAAATTTTTTTCTCTGAAGGTCTTCAGGTCATTTATTGCACAGTGTCTCTTTCTCTCAATAGATAGCACAGGTACAGTAAAGATTGTTCTGTCAGTGATATCAGGCTGCCCAGGTACAGTAATGAGCTCACAGTGCAGGGTTTTTCATAATAACATGGCTTTCACATGGTCTTCTGGGAAGAATAACATGCTCTTACTGAGGGTTTTATTTGCTCTGCTGATGGTTGTTTCACAGTAGCTACTGCACTTCTGACAACTAAACTTTTTTGCTTGCATTCCTATTATAAATTCCTGAAAAATCAAGATTAATTCTTTGTCCGTGATTCCAGATTTACTAAAGTGAAAAGAAGAAATCCTATTTAAATTTCAGTGTTCCAAAAAACAAGTAAGCTTAGAGAAGTTTGCAATAGCACCATGACCTTCTGTTGGGAAAGTGTCTCTAAAGAGGAATCCTGCCAACCAGGTAAATGACAGGGAGCTCAGTGTCTTTGTAGCTTTAGTACTGAGATGTAGTTTAATAAATTATGCAACAAGTTTATGCAAAATCAATGCTAACATTTTTTTTTAATACTTGTGCACTCAGTAAAGACTGAGGTGTGAGAGAAAACTACAGTGTCATTACCCATACCCCATAGTACTGAATGTGAAGTTATTTATAGTGGTGCCACCACCTCAGGAAAACACTTCCCTGAATTTGGTACTGTAATGTTAGCTAACTAATATATTCGGTGCTGAGAAGCCAGAAAAAACCTGCATGATTGTACAGGTGAAAATACAGCACAGAAAATAAAATGGATTTTGGACATCATCATTCTACTTCTGAGTTAATAAAAATAAATTAAAAAAAAACAAACCAGGAGCCCTGCATATCAAGCTATACAGTTTCTTTTTCACAATCTCTATCCAAGTATTCCCAAATATAGGAGCTCCCATGCAAGGCTAAAAAGAGGTCTCCTTAAATATCATCTTTCAAATATTGCCAAAATGTTACAACTTCTTTTAGCCCAAATGTTGTTACAAAAACAAAATAGTATTTACTTTGTGTTCTTTAAATTAATTTTGAAATGTTCACTTATAATTCACTCCCCTTCATTTTTTGAATGATGAAAGAAAAAGGTTTTTTTGCAGTCTGTCTGTTTGATTGTTCTTTATACTTTGGAAAAGCACTGCTAGGGACAACAGAGTTTATGGGAAATTGGCCATTTCTGTTGCCATGAGATATGCAAATTTCAGTGAAAAGTATGCAGGATTGAATACACCTTTCTTTTAGTAGAAAACCAACAACAAAAAAAAATATAAACAAACAAAGAGAAAACCCACCTCATATCAGCTCTAGTCCATCTGACTTTAGCTCTGAAAGATCACAAGAAAAATCTAGAAATACCATCTCAAGAGTAGCACACCCTGAATAATTAATTAAGCAAGCAAACAAGCAACTAAATAAATCAGATTTTATTTTTTTTTCCAGAACAGATATGGAGATAAGGCTGGATTTAGATTACCAGTGTAAATCTCAGTGTAAGAAAGAAGATGAAAGACTGTGGGAAACCAGTTTAATCAAGAATGAGAAACAGACATTATAGGAAAATGGCAGTCCTTTGGAAACACATAGGCATAATGCAAAATCATGCTGGATCACTTCTACCTGTATGCAGAAACTTGATTGCTTTCTTTTTTTTTTTTGTCTTATGTAATTGTCATCATGAGATGAAGCCAAGTATGTTGTGATTAAAGGCTTCAGCAAATAAAACAGAAAAAAATGAAAATATCTGTCTAGTGTGCATGAAGATGCCAACAGAAGTACAATTTCAAGAAAAATTCCTGAAAATACTTATTACAAATATTTTCCTATATATTAAATTATTATAATAATTTTAATATTTAATATTATACATAGAAATAGAAATAAAAATGCATTTCTTTTATAGGGAACTTGTAATATTTTACTTACAATCCAATCTATATTTGCTTTCAATTAAGACACAGAAGAATTGCTATACAAAACATCAGACGTTTTGAGCAGCTTCCAGATTGAGGTGTTGTGTCCTGTTCTGCCACTGAACAGCTGCTTGGCCCATAGTTTTGATATTAAGTCTTGAATGAAAGTTTCTTGACTTGAATTCAAGAAAATTATCTATTTTTCTTTAGAAATTTACATGGAATTATAATTTCCTGCATTGTATCAGACCAGCAACACAGGCATCCAACTAGTTACTACACAGTGACAGAAAGAAAAGGTCTTGGAATTTGACATAGAATGCCTTCATTTGAAAAGAGCAGCATATAAAATAACATAAAAATGTTGAGTAATTGTTCAGTCTGAACTAGAAACTTACATATCCTATGAAAGGAAGTGATTCATAAAATTAAAGCAGCGTTACTGTTACCAATTTCCATATTTTGTTGCAGTTTCAGGTAAATTTCCTCAAAACTTTTAATTAAAATAGCTGAAAATCCTTTTGGTATGTATTTTTGATTGAATAAATAAATCCATATAAAAGATCCATCGTGTGGATCTCATATATAAGGTCTCTGAATAACTTGTTTTAATATTCCTTTTTAAATATTGTTCATCTTTTAAGTCATAGTGGAATAGTTATTTTATAAATTTTTGATTATGTAGAGCCGAATTGCAAGGAGTAGTCCTCCATTCATGCCTAATCCAAACCTCTGGAGGAATTATAGCTGCTACCTGGAATGAAAAGAGGTTTTCTTGCTATTATTTAATCATCCAATCTGTTATCTATTATCTGCAGTAATAAGAGCAAAGTTCAAAAGCTGTAAGTCCTTCTTCAAATTAAATACCATTAACTTTAGCCTCACATCAGATTTTCTTGAGATGTCTAAAAATAAATACATTTATTGGATATCTTCAATAGGCAATTCATCCTCACTTGCAAGTAGGAAGTCTGAAATAAAATGTTGTGGAGACATAGAAAAAGCATAAAACATAGAAAGATTTACAGTGTGGTAATGAAGATAGTAATGTAGAAATACTGCATTCATTTGTGAGAGAAATAAAATATTTTCTCATTGCATTTGGGGAATTTCCTTGTTAATGCAATTTTTTTTCACCTTTGTGATATCAAACATCACATTCCTTACAACCTGTTTAAATCCTATCCATCCCTGATTTGTGGAAAATTCTGTTTCAGAGTCTTTAAGTTCCTGTCTGTCTGAAGCTCTTTATAAAGCATTATCTGTAATTCTAGAAGAAAAAAAATGCCCTCAAGAATTCCCTCTTTTCTGTCTGCTTGTGTCAAATCCCTGCATGCTATTCATTCATTCAGTTCATCATTTTTAACTGAATTTCTCAAATTAATTAGAAAGATTTTTTTCAAGTTTTGGGCCAATTTATGGTTAGCCTTCATTCATAAATTAATGGGATACTACAACCTGAGACAGAGTCTCAGAAAAAGGAAAGAGCTGTGATCCATCTAAAGGTTCTCAGAAATACATTGCAAAAGCAGTCAGAAAGTGCCTCCAACAGGATTATCTAACACTGATGGGCTATCGGAGACAGAATTTGGCTATGACTCATCTCACCTCTGGCCACTGGCAAAGGTACCCTGAGCTATCTCCATGCAGCAGAAAGGCTGCCCAGCCTATTTAATAATATATCTTCTGAAAATGTAACATCTCTGGTCACCATTACTCAGATTGTTTTATGTAACCTCTCCTGCATGGTAAAATCTCTGCTTTCTATAGACCAAGACAGATGTAATCTACAGTTTTGTCAAGTCTTGTCTAAGCCTCGTGTTGCAAAATAATATAAAAAAGATGGAAAATAAAAATACTTCTTATCATGGTAATTATTGTTATTATTTTAAAAACACAAACAAAAAAAACATCTTTCCAAAAAAAGGAAAAATTACTAAGCTACTGTTTTTTTAAAGGAAATTTTAAACAACTCCTTCATATTTTTAAATATGCTTATTCATCTATATTCTGTTTGCCTGATTGCAAATGCAAGAAATTGTTGATTGCGTCTCCTACCAAGGAACAAAATTCTGTAAAAAAATATAGCCCAGAGTAGCTTGAAAAAAACTTTAACAAAACTGTCATTTAGCTCCAGGAACAGAGACTGCAACATTTTGATGGTGTGCTCACATGTATCAGAAACAGCAGTTTCTCTCAGACTGTTAAAGCCAGAAGTATTTGAATCAGATCTCTTCAGTTTGTTTGACCTTAACTGCTGCACATTTCCTGTTCTTTGTCTCAGATTCAGATAGCTATACTCAGAGATATTTATGTGCCTAGTTTGCAGAGGAGGCCAGCTTTTATCTTTTGTTGGATGTCTGGTTCATCTGGTTCTCAAAATATGCATATAAATTAGCTGGACAGAACACACTCCTATAACAATAAATTCTTAAACTTTATGTGCATTTATGATTTGTTTAGAGGACTACAAAAGCTCCAAGCAACATTTCAACAAGTAAACTGAGTGTTACTAGTACACCAAATTCCTATAAAATCTTTACAATCACTAATTTTTAATTCCTAAGAAATATATGCTGCAAAATAATTTAAATACCTTTATATTTATTGGAAAATGTGAAATATTTTTTGAGGTAAATGTTGACAGTAATTCTGACATTTTGGATTGTTATTATTTGCTCTTTCTTCCATTTTACACAACAGAAAGATGTGTTTGAATCCTTGCTAGTCAAGAAGAGTAAATAGTAATTCTTGAAGCATGGGAAATACAGATAGTGAATTAATGAATTAGTGAAAAATCAAACAGGCAGTTTGTGTCAGAATTTTGGCAGTGGTTCAGCAAAATTCCCTAAATGGATAAAATTAGATTAAATAATATGGAAAAAGAATTTTGTACAGAAATTTCCAAAGATTCTATGTCAGTTTTTGAGTCTCAAATCTCTGTCATGAAGAAATTCACCTTCTACACTTTCTGTGGACCACTTATAAATTCATTTTCTTAGAGATCTGTTAGCCATATCAGGGAGCTTCTGAAAACACAGATGGCAAAATACAAAGTGTTGGAGTTCAGTGAGGAAATACTGTATATCTCTCACATAGGGACCCATACCTGAGTGTTTAAATAATCACATTAACAATAATTATTGATATACTTGCTTTAATACAATCTGTGCACCACCACACATTGGTTAAAAAGCTAGCAAATTAGAATAAATGCATACAATTTTTATTGCCATTTTAGATGTTGTGTATAGTTGAAATACACAGGCAGATACAAACTGATGCTACAGAATTTTGTTAAAAAAGGATTTCCCTCAATCTTTCCATTAAAGTTAAAATAAATTTTTCATCTTGCCAGGTAGTTATATCATAACATTTAAATAATTTATTTCAGCATTCTTTGTGGTCACCCTATAATTAAGAACACTAAATAAAATTTAAAAAAAACAATCAATCAGTTTTTTACTCTGTCCCACTCTCCATGACTCTGCTGACTTTGCTGCTCAGGTCCTGTAATTCTGAAAATCCATTTTACTTTGGCACTCTTGTAATGTTCTCCCTCTGAAGCTCAAATTTATGAAGTTCCCTTGATAAAGAATATGCCTACAAAAGAATATGCCTAATTAACAATTCAATTTTTATTCACAATTTATAAAAACAGATTTCCAAGACTCACAGTCACATGTATAAAGTTTTCAACCCCATAACCTTATGCCTGTTGAAATGCTCACCTTTGTGGGAGGGAAATCTCAGATTCTTGTTACATCTCTCTCAACAACGGAGGTGAGGGTGGCAAAGGAAAAAGTTATCATTGCTATAGTGGGGGAATACAAACAACACAGAGCAAGCACAGACTGTTCATTCATTAAGAGATTAGATCAGCAGAGAATGAAAACTTAAGCTTTTCTGCTAAAGTAATTTGCATTGCCTGTAGACTTTTCTCAATTTTTTTTCAAACGAGGGGGACTGTCAAGAAGTTTTTTAGTCATGTTTGTAATCAATCTCCTAAAATACATTACACTTTACAGTGGAAAGTTACAAACATTTAAAACACTGAGACACTAGGATCAAATTTTACTTTCAGTGTGAACTGTGCCATCAAACAATCAGGTAATTATTGGTTAACTAGGTAATTAACAGGTAATAGAGTAGAATTTTACTCTTATGGTAATGCAGCTGATGTTCCTGATATAACTTGCCATAATGTCCTCGGACTACAAGTAACAGGATTGAAAGTTTGTTGTCATGACATCTTTTGGGCAAGTTACAAGTGGAGATGGTTGAGGGAGCTGAATTAAATAAAGACACTGAAGCAGAAATATTTTAGTATGTCTGTAGGTGATAGGATCAAGAGCAAAGTTGCTGTACTCCCTGTATGAAACACTCAAACATACGCCAATACTCTTTCTTTAAGGGGAAAGAAAAATCACTGGAGACTCAGTAGCTAGGATCAACAGATAAGAAGGAAAAATCAATAACAGAAAGAAGAAAAAAATTCAAAATATGTTAAAAGTTTGACGTGAGAGGATCAAAAAACACTCATAGCTGAGAGAAACAACTGGATTGGAGTTGTGAAAGAGGACTGTACTGGTCATGGCTCCAAATGGCAATTTTATCTATGTTATGCAACTAATGGGGAAAAAAAAAAAAGTAATATAAAGTGACCTAGTCCTAAAAAGATCTCCAAACTGCAGGCTCTCTGGTTTCTATTTCATGTTTTGGAAACAGTACCAACCTAATATCTTTTTGTAATTCTCTGCTTCACAATTTGCTTCATATGTATCTATGTTAATGATTTATCTGATCACATAGCTTTAATTGGCAAAAGCAGTTTGTACATTCCTTGTCATAGCTCCCTAAACTCTGTGGTAGCCTTTTCTCACCTTTTAAACAAGGTGTGTTTGTGTATATGTATGGATAAAGAAGAAAAGAAAATTTGGAGAGAATTTATGTAATCAGGTTTGAATGTACTTGATCACTTTAAAAAGCAAGAATTCAAAAGTCTCATTATGTATGTTAAGGCAGTAGGATTACATCTTTTCTATTTCAGTGACTATCTTTCACACATTAGGTACATTGTAGAACTACACTGGAAAACACTGCTGTGAAGTGGAAAGATTCAGAGCGTAAATGTAAGGAAAACATTGTTAGAATCAGGTATGATTGAATAAATTAGGAAATATATCAGTCAAATAATTCAAAGTAGTACAGAAAAGTGTTTGGATTGTATCAAGCATTCTTTCTTCTAGAACTTATTTGAGTCTTTGAAATAATATTATTAGATCTTTAAATCTATGAGCCATCAGGCCAAAATTCTTATTTAAAAATGGGTATCAGAATGAGCTTAATATGTTATTCAGGAAAAAACATCCTTGAGTATGTGAAATAAAACCAAACAAAACTGCAAAACATCTGATTTCTTTAAGCTGGTGGTACAATGTAGCACATATAACTAGCTGTATCAGGTCATGTTGCACAAAGCTATCTAATTCAAAAGCTGTTTTTGAACACTTACTGCCAGTGGGTTGTTCCCTACAAGCAGTGAGGCTTTTACTGTTATCCATGGGAAGGAGTCAGTGGCAGGTGTTCTGCTTCTGGCATAGCTCTGCTTTAGAATTTATGGGATTCTTTCTTTTTCCAAGGAAGATTTCATTAAATGCTGTTAGAGCTCTCTATGCATAGTCAACAACCCTAGATTGAAACATAAAAGAAGAAAAGAATTACTTCTCCCTGCAGATTCTGAACAAAAGGAATATATTATCCTAATGCTTATTGCAGAGAAGAATGATGCCTTGTATGGTACCATTTATTGTTATAATAAAGAACAGGTTGCTGATAAGACAAGCTGTTCATTAGAATGCCATTGGCAATAACAGTAAGAGGTGCGTAACTAGATGTTCCTGCCAGCCCTAAAGACATTTTGTGCTCATGAACAACCCTTAGGATATTCTTTCAACAAAATACAAACTTTTATTTGCCACAGAAGTGTATAGGTGTCCTGTAGACTAAATTTATGATGCAAAGAAATTTATCTCAGGAACACTCCGTGCACAGAAATAAAAATATAATTATTTTGGTGTGTATCTTTCAGAATCCATGAATTTCAGTTTCAACCATAGTAATTTATCTAAACTAGGAAAAAACTGTATTGGTTGGGTTTGTTTGCTTTGTTTTTTGTTTTTTTGGTTTTTTTTTCCATTCTACCAGCAGAACTTAGTTCCGCTTTTAAGACGTGTGTTGTATATTAATTTTACATAACTGAATGACATTAATAGAATCAGCTTATTTTATCATACCAATAAAATTAAATTAATTATCACACATGAAATTGATACTATTTTTGTTAACAGTTGAGAATAAGTACAAAATTGAATTAAGAGAATGAATTGATGTCATGAGAATAGAAAATAAATTTAGGAAAATTATATACTAATGGAATTTTGTTCTGATATGATTTCTGTAATGGATGCTTATTTACCTTACAGATTTGGTAACCATTAAAAAAAAGGTTTGTTTTTTTTTATGGAAATGCCAATATAAATAACAAAAAAATTTACCATCCAAAAGGCATGGATATTTCATGGCAGATAGCAAAGGCTATTTAAGGTAATATGGGCTTTAGACAAGTAGAAGTCGTGGGTTGACCCTTGTTGGCTTCAAGGAAAGCTGCTCTATCACTTCCGTCCACAAATGGAGAGGGGAGACAAAATATAACAAAAGGTTCATGAGACGAGGACTGGGAGAAGTCATTCACCAAATATCATCATGAGCAGAATAGACTTGAATTAAAGATATTAAAGATATTAATTTAATTTATAACTAACAGAATCAGAACAGGATAATGAGAATTAAAATGAAACCTTAAAAACACATTCCCTCGCCCCTCCCTCCTTCACGGCTCTACCTCCTCCCCCAGTGGCACAGGAGACAGGGAACAAGGCTTATGGTCTGTTCATCACAAGTTCTTTTTCCTGCTACTCAAGGATAGGAGTCCTTCCCCTGTTCCAGTGTTGTGGTCTCTCCCACAGAGTTCTCCATGAACTTCCCCAATGTGAGTGCATCTCACACAGGCTTTTTATGACTGCAATTAAAACTATGGAATAACTTTCTCTTCTTTCTTCTTCTTTCTTCTTTCTTCTTTCTTCTTTCTTCTTTCTTCTTTCTTCTTTCTTCTTTCTTCTTTCTTCTTTCTTCTTTCTTCTTTCTTCTTTCTTCTTTCTTCTTTCTTCTTTCTTCTTTCTTCTTTCTTCTTTCTTCTTTCTTCTTCAGTATGTTATTACAGAAGTCTTGCCACCATTTCTCTTTGGTCCAGCTTTGGCCAGAAGCACATCTCTCTTTGAAGCTGCCAGGCATTCACTCTGCTGTACATAGAGGAAGCTTCTGGCAGCTTCTCACAGAAGCCATCCCTGTAGCCCCTCCACAACCAAAGTTTGGCCATGCAAGCCCAATACAGCAGATCATACAGCAACTCACTGAATAGAGTTATATATTAATGCTTGTAATATTGCACTTAAAATATTGTAAGCATGTTTATATGATCTGTTAACTCATGTTGAATGAGCATTCTTGCTCTGACCTTGCTTCGACTTGAATAGAGACACATCTGATATCAAAATTGAAGAAGATTTTTAGCAAATTCTCTAACAGCAGAAACAGCTGTGTTATAGATAAAATCACTCTCTTCTGCTTACCTCTACCACTTGCATACCTCTCTTTTCCCTGTGTTCTGAAATTTGTCAGCAACTTTTTCATCCCTGAAGGTCTTCTGCAACTTTTTCTTAACTTCCTGTATGTCTAGGTGTGTTGGAGTCTGGAATACAGAGTGTATGCCCTTGTTTCTGATACTTAGTTACAAGATCTAGAAAAACATTGAATTTCATATAATATGAAATTCATGAACATGTTTTCATGATGATACATGAAAACAAATGTTAAAGTTAGATAGAAAAAGCTAAAAGTGTAAGTGTGTAGATTAGAAAGTGTTTTTAAATCACTGGGTGAAAAAGTTAGTTTAGAGAACAGGAGACAAGATGGAGGATTTAGGGTGTTGTCCCTTGTCCCTTCTTCTTTCTTCTTCATGTTCTTCTCCTAGAGGTTTTTGGGTAGTAGTAAGTGATTGGATAGAAAATGCCGCAGTGCATCACAGAGGTGATGGGCCATTGGGTCATTAAGAAAAATAATATACGTGTTTATTGTTAATTGGGTGAAAATAGGTATAAAGATAAAAGAACTGCGTAGTTCGGGGCCATTTTGTGCATCAGACACGAAGTGTGCCACAAGGCCTTGTTTGTACCATCAGAAGAAAGAAATGTGCCAAATTGCAAAGATTAACCTTGTAACAAGCCTGGAGAGATCTGTCAAGTTTTGTGGTCACCTGTTAATAAACACGAGAAACATGATTCTAACAAGCTCGGGAGTTTTCTTCGAATAATAAGGACTGAGATAAGTGGGACTAGCCACGAGGGAGTATCCCAGAAGAATTCAGCCCAAAGGAGGCTGATAGACTAGAGAAAAGTTATATCCACAGAGAATTCAGCCCAAAGGAGGCAAGGAGAGAGAAATTACACAGGTGGACTGCTTTTGAAATAATAGGTGACCCTTGGAAAACCAATCAGCTCTCCTGCCAACTCTTCCATTTTCTCCAAGATGATGCTCCCCTGAATCCTCCAAGAATGTCCCTGAAGGTCACTGTCTATGATGGTCCTGGTCTGTGACATTGCCATTTGCCTTGCTCTCACCTCAACCTCTCATGCTGGTCACGCATCAACATGAGCACCCACAAATCACAGTTACAGCAGCCTGCTCCCTATTTTCATGTCTGTAACCAGTTTTCCCCTGGCTTTAAGTAAGAGGTTCAATGAAATACTTTTCCTAATCAGCTGCTTGATCCAGTTGTCTTCAGAACACTCCAGAAATCTCTTGTGCAGGTAAAATAAGATATGTAAGTGGAGTAGCATAGTTTGGGAAAATAATAGTTCTTAGATGTGAGCTGCTGCTTCTCTTTTGCACTAGACAACAGCTCAGCATGACAATTTACATTTACAGCAAGTTATAGACATGAAATTCATAGATACACTGAGAACTCTATATTTTTTGTGAATGTCTTGTATTGAAATTCATGGAAAGAAAAAAAATGAAGTATTTTCCATATGTAAACTTTCTTAGTTTACTTGAACAGAGCATACTCTATAATATTTATTGAAACAGCTTGCATTATAAGCAGGAGTTCATTAGGCTTGTGTTGGTCGTATGAGTATGCATTTCACAATCTTAAAACTTCCCTTGTAGAGGTATAGACTCCTATAGTCTAATGCATAGCTGTGCATAAAACAACTTTCTGACAGACTATAGTGCAATCACAAAACTTCTTAATTGCCATAAAAGCCCATAAATACACCTCTAAAGTTTATGTTTCAATTTTTGCCCAATTGTTGTTTTGCATTCTTACAAAAATCCACTAAAGTAGTTATTAATTCCTTCAATACCCCTACAGATGTGTTAAAAATGCAACACAATTTATATATCTCATAGATTTTTTGTCTGATGAATTGCTATTATTATCAAAGCATGAATCATAGCACTATAAAAAGGAATGACTAAGGTGAAAATACAGGGAAATGAAACATTAAAATGAGTTGAAGAATTTTATCTAGAGTAATACATTCTTTCATATCTATTAAAAGAGAACAGAAATTATATAGGCCTTCTATTTTGACATGAATGCAAAAAAAGGGAAGAATAAGGAAAATATAACTAGCTTAAAGAGAAGATCATGCTCAGATATTTGTGATGTCTCCTGTTACTACTGCTATCAAGATGGTTGAAAATATTTCCACTGGTTTTTCCCAAGTTCCTAGTGATGACTTTGATCTAGGAGACTTCAAAACCCTTTTTATGGCAAGCAGTTTTATGGTGAAGGGAAGAAGGAAATCAATAATAATACCTATCAAATTCCCAAAGCATGCAAAGTAAACGGAACTTCCTGTTGAGCAAAAAGTCTTTTACAATAAACTTTCACCTTTACTTTGAACTTTCTTCTTCATGTGTGAACAATTTACCCTGAAGTTACTTCTGTACAGAATGGGAGGACAGCCAGTTGCAGATGTGTGAAATTTAAATTCACTTGGAGAAACATGGCTTTGCATTTATTATAAACTGAAATACCATTCACCAGAATAGTGGAGGAAAAGAAGAAAAGTGAAGAGGAAAGAATTAAAAAAAAAAAAAAAGAAAGAAAGAAAGAAAGAAAGAAAGAAAGAAAGAAAGAAAGAAAGAAAGAAAGAAAGAAAGAAAGAAAGAAAGAAAGAAAGAAAGAAAGAAAGAAAGAAAGAAAGAAAGAAAGAAAGAAAGAAAGAAAGAAAAAGAAAGAAAAGAAAGAAAGACAGAAAGAAAGAAAAAGAAAGAAAAGAAAGAAAGAAAGAAAAGAAAGAAAGAAAGAAAAGAAAGAAAGAAAGAAAAGAAAGAAAGAAAAGAAAGAAAGAAAAGAAAGAAAGAAAAGAAAGAAAGAAAGAAAGAAAGAAAGAAAGAAAGAAAGAAAGAAAGAAAGAAAGAAAGAAAGAAAGAAAGAAAGAAAGAAAGAAAGAAAGAAAGAAAGAAAGAAAGAAAGAAAGAAAGAAAGAAAGAAAGAAAGAAAGAAAGAAAGAAAGAAAGAAAGAAAGAAAGAAAGAAAGAAAGAAAGAAAGAAAGAAAGAAAGAAAGAAAGAAAGAAAGAAAGAAAGAAAGAAAGAAAGAAAGAAAGAAAGAAAGAAAGAAAGAAAGAAAGAAAGAAAGAAAGAAAGAAAGAAAGAAAGAAAGAAAGAAAAAGAATAAAGAAGAAAAAGGAAAAAAAAATGGAGGGGAAAAGAAAAGGGGGGAAGTTTGTTCCTAAAGTTTACTTGATTCTTTCCTAATCACATATAAAAAAAGATAGACTTTTGAACACAGGTTGATCAAGAGAAAAATAATTACCTTTATCAGAAGTAAGGTTGCAGATCAATAAAAAAATCACAGTTCATATTTGTAGCCGTTGATTTTTATCTTCACTGTTGAAATAATTCTGTTCTCATATTTTTGAAACCTTTAGAAAGATAATCTAAACTTAAATTTGTTAAAAGCAATTATAATTTAAATCATTACATATATGTATTGTACATGCTTATGCATATCATTATATATGAACTCTCAGTATTAAATTCTGTTAAGCCACTTCTAAAAGTTGCTTACATATTTACTTTTTTTAATAGAGTGCTCTAAATTTTACTTAATTTCTTGAAAAAATCAGTGAATAACAGAAACAACGAAGCTAACATAAGAAACAAAGCCAAATGTACATCCCTTAAGTTACAGAATTTCTGAAGACACTTAACAGCAGCTATAAATTCTCTTATTTTCATCCTGCATGGGAGATTACACATTTGAATCAGTTCTAAATATAGTTTTGAGAATCACTGTTCGAGAAAAACTCTTCAACATCATACATGTTCTCTTACCAAATTATGAACTGGGTTTGCAAAGTAAACCCCAACCCTATCTGAGCTATAGATTCTTACATGACCTGTGCTTCTATTAATGAATTTAAACAGGTGGAGTTAATGCTTTGTGGTAGAAAAAAAACACATCTTCATTAACAGCTGGTATGACTATTTGTCCCAAGCCGTTCTCTATTTCCCCACAGAGTATGTATCACGACTGGGTTAAAATTATATGAAAACAACTTCTAGTTGACAGTTCACAGGAAGATATAATGTTTTGAACATGAAAACACTTTCATTAGCATGGCTTTGGACATTTTAGGAGTGCTTTTGGACATGTTTCATCTATTTTTGTATGTTTACTTATAAAGTCATAAGGGATCACAACACTAATAGAATTGGAGTGTGTGTATGATGCCTTTATCTGCAGGAAATGTTCATCAGTCTTCTCTGAGAGATAAAACAGTTATTATTTTTCCAGAATAAATAAAGGCAAATTAAAACTATTTCTGGCTTCAGTTCTATAAAATAATTTAATGGTCTTACTCATATTTCACTACGTTCCCCAATGAAATGGTGTTCATAATTTATATATTTTTGCATTTAATCTTTGGTAATTTAGCTACCTTTTTTTTCTTGTATTGAATCAAACTGTATCCAAATAAAACATAAAATTACATTTTTGTTGTTGCTGTTTGTTTGGTTTTTTTTTAAATTGAATAGTAACAAAATTTAGTGAAGGGAAACAGCATCGTTACTGAAATTATTACTCACATCATATACACTCTACTTTTCTGCAGTTCTGCTTTGCAGGTCATAGCTAGTAGCCATTGAAGGACACAGGAAACAAAGCAACAAAAAATATTCACAGATAGTACACACAGCAGCTATTGCTTAAGAAAATCATGCTTCCTTGAGAACAAAAATTCCTTAGATAAAACTTATTTGAAATTTGTATTTACGTTGGCACATTTAATATCTACAAAAATCTGTCTTGTTAAAGAGATGTGGTTTAGCTCACCATCCCTCTCAAATGTGAGGTTTTGGGGTCTTTCAGGGTTTAGTTTGGAGTTAGGTTTTTGATTTTTTTTGTCCTTTGAGTTTCCCTCCTGTTACCAGGCAGCAATTTTTCATTGCTGCTGAAAGGAGACTGTTCTGTCTGTATAATGTTTATATAAAGAAACATATACCAAGAAAGATTTGATGTTAAACTTTGCTATCTCAAGTGCCCTACTCAGGATAAGTTTTCTTTCTATTGTCCATGTTTTCAGCAGCATAGTTTAAATAGCTAGCTGAGAGCACCCAAAAGACTTTACATTACTTGTAAGTCATGTCTAGACTCTGTAGTCTGTCAGAGTTCCATTCAGAGTTTGTGTCCAAAGCTGCACTGTCTGTCATCCTCTGCATACTCGTCACTCTCCCTCTCATCTTAGTTTGTTCTTTCCTTCTTAGGTTAGTAGTAGAGCACTATGGTGCTGCTGCAACACTTCTTCCCACTATGCTTGCTATGTGATTGCACAGTTATGTCCCACTCTGTTAAAAGAGAAGTAGTTTCTTGTATGACCCTGCACACAGCATTTTGTTATGCTTTCTTTACCGTCAGGACGGGTAACATATTTCTGATGGATGCGGTGTCATCCAGAGGAACTTGGACAAACGGAAGAAATGCACATATGGGATGCTGGTGAAGTTCACACAGCCAAGTGCAAGGTGCTGCACCTGGGTTGGGGCAGCCTCCAGTGTTGCTCCAGGCTGGAGGCTGACCAGAGGGACCAGGCAGGGCTGGTGGATGCGAGGCTGGGCACAAGCTGGCAATGTGCACATGCAGCCCAGTCAGCCAATTCTATCCCGGGCTGTATCAAAAGAAAGACCAGCAGGCTGGAGTAGGTGATTCTGCCCCTCTACTCCACTTTTATGAGACCTCACCTGGAGCGCTGCATCTAGCACAGGAAGGACATTGATGTGTTGGAACAACTCCAAGGGGAGGCCATGAAGATGGTCAGAGGGCTGGAGCACCTCTCCTGTGAAGACAAGCTGAGAGAGTTGGGGTTGTTTAGCCCCAGAAGTTCTACAAGAGGTAGAAGATTCTGGAGAAGAAGTTCTAGAAGAGGTAGAAGATTCTGGAGAGGTAGTTCCTAAGGAGGTCCTACAAGAAAACAGGAGAGGGAATCTTTACCAAGGCATGTAGTAATAGGACAAGGAATGATGAATGAATGAAAAACTTTATACAATGCCTTTTTTTAAAATTTATTATATAATGGATTATAATAAAATATTTATTATTTACTTTTATCGAGGATCCCATATATTTATAATGGGGATTCTTCCCATTGCAGAATTAGCAAGAATATTTTTTTCAGCTTTCACTCTTTTGCCTTTCTCTCTATTAATAATTTTATAGTCAATGTTTAGTATGGCCCTTCTATTTTTCCCTTGTGATTTTCATCATTCCCTTCCATTAGAATAATTCCCTCTTTTTGTGAACTCTTAACACATAAATTTTCAATATTTATTCAAAATTACATATTTAACTTTTTAAAGATGTTCAAGATTTGCCTTCTGCAAGTCTTGAACAGGATGCAAACTTCACCTTCTACCTATTCTGAAGGTTGATCTCTTCTGCCCCTCCTAATGCTATAACTATGTAGCATGATGAGATCCCAGACTTAAGATAAGTAAGGCATAGTAATTACAATGTTGATATGGAATAACCTGCAAGTTTACACATTACAGACTAAATTTCCTTTTCAGATCAAGATACAGAAGATTAACTCTGCAAAGAAACAGGCTGTGGGATGATGTCTGGCACCTGCATGAGTCTGGACATAACCTCAGAGTCTGGAGGATCCTGCAGTATTTAGGCTCAACAGAACAAATCCAGGTCTGAAAGGATAGTCCTTCTCAGTGGTACAGTGCTGTGTGTAACACCTACAGGTAACACCTGTGTTACCTTGTAATGATAATATAAAGTTTTATTTATAGTCTCTTCTGATCCAGGATCATGGTTATTTTTTCATGTCTGAGTATCAGGAATGAAGCCTGATGATCCCTAGTTATGAAGCTTTGTGATTTGGGGGCAACAGCTCCCAATTTTTTCTGGTCACTATCCAGTATTTTTTTTTCCCCTTCATTTAATACTTTGGGTTTTTCCCTTCTTTTTCTGTAGAACCATTTATCTGATTTTTCTTTTTTTTCATTAAATTGTGTTGGCCATCTGTTATCCTTTGCATTTAAAAGATATAACTTTGAGTGGTTGGTCCTGCTAATTCACTGAACCCAGAAAGTTAATTCTATTTATAAATATGTAGGAAAAAAAGAAAAGAAAAAGGGTGTCAGATTACATGTGACTCCTTTCAGATCCATAAGCTACAGACACAAGATCATAATAAGAATCTTCTTGCCCATGGTGCCTATATAAGAGGTAAGCTGCAAAGTGTCACAGAAGAGCCACTCTTCCTTGTAAGCAGCAGAGAAAGAAGACAATTCTCATATCCTGTTGCTGAGTCAGGAGCAATGCCACACAACCAGAAAGTGGAAGATCTACAAGCAGAATACATTTCAGAAAGTACTAGGAAAAAATATACATCTGAGAAGACACCCTATATAACACAGTTAATCTATACTTTACATTTTTTGACATTTTATTGTTAATTTTCTAATGTGCAAGTTACATTCTTTAAATTATTTAACGTATTTTCTGAGCTGTTTGTGTGTCTCTTGTTTTTTCCATGAACTTATATTTTATACTTAATAAAATACCGGTCAAGCAAAAACTTTCCTTATATTTTCCATGACGTCACATTAATCTTTAATCTCTCCCTTCCTATCATCCTCAGTGTGGATTGCTGAGGAGCATGAAGTGTGCTACAGCAGGTGTTGAAACCACTTTGATCAGTGCACTTGCACTACATAACTTCCTCTGAGCATATATCTGTCCTCATTCTTTCTGACATTGCTTTAACATTCCTGCAAGATTTTATTCCACACCATCATGCTCCTTCATACTGTTTTTACCTCCATATCTGGAAAAAAAAAAAAAAAAAGAAAAAGAATGGTTACAGGACTTTTCTACTTCCTAGACCATTATTTAATTAGATCGAGTTCTTGTCTCATGAGGAAAGGAGCTTGAAACTGAGAGCAGGGGATGAAGATGGGGTAGGGTGGTGTGTGTGTCTATTTTTATTTTTTTCGGTCATCAGATCACACTGTTGCACACCATATTTAGTAGCGCAACCATCTGCTTCTTTCCTCACTTCTGAGTATTCTCTGAAACATAAAAGACATTTAAATGTCTGGAACTTGTGTTTCTTCCATAAATAGTGTTGTTTTGAGCAGCTCTTGTAATGGTAAAGTAGTGCCATTTTGTAGGTAAAGACTACCTCTTAACACCATTTCCATGGGAAGTTCAAAGAGAATAAATTATTTATTATATTCAAGACTGGGCAAAATGTTCATTAAATATATATAGAGACCTAGATTCTAGCTGGAGATGACTTTAGCAATGAACTTGAGGTGTGCCAGTTATAAATATCTGACTTGGTTTGCACCCATATAGTGTATTTTTTACATGTCATTGGCTTTACCTCTTTTTACTTTTTTTTTTTTTTTTTATTGAGCTTAAGGGAATTTCCCTTAGCTCCTCAGGTTAAAAACAAAACCAAAACAAAAAAAAAAACAAAACCAAAAAACAAACCCACAACTAAGTAGCATTCATTTTGATATTCAAGAAATTTGAAGAGAGGTGAAGTTTCTTTCTTTTAAATTAACAATTGTTATTCAACAACACAAAATCTAATGTGACACACCCAAGTAATTTGTTACTATTAGAAATGGTCCAGATCAAATACAAGAACAGCTGTGTTGGCATCTTATGAATCTGTTTACCTTAAAACTTGGACTGAATATCTTGATGCCTTTTTCGGGTTGAAAAGTACAACCTTGTTGTAAAGCAAAGGAACAGTAAAGGAGAAAATCGGCTGCGGCGTGTACTTGACATCAGACTACCTGAGTTCTATTGCATAATAATTCTATTTAAGGTTCATCTGTTCAGTTAATTAAAATTCTGCAGGTATTTCAGAGAACATTTTAGAAGTGTGAAGAATTTGCAATAGGAATAGGAGACAACTGAATATTGATACTGAATAAATAATGATACAACATGGCATGGACCGATGCAGTCAAGAGATGGTGATCAGATATTTTATATTAAAACTTGTCATCTTCTCTGCATAATAAGGCATTATTAGAAGACTTTCTCACTACTAAGACTGAAGGGCCAGGCAAGGGGGACTGTTTGTGTACGACAGGTGCTGGTGGTGTCAGCAAAAAAACTGGGGTCCTGTAATAGAAAAATTGAATTTGAGGATAATTTCTTTCTCTTACTAAAAATTTTGTCTCCTCACTAAAATATTTTATTCATACACAACAGTAAAAATGTGAGTGTTCTCTTTATCTTTCATATGCAAATACAACAGTTAATTGCACAGGATTTATCACTGGTACTTTCACAAGCTTATGAAAGGCAATGCAGTCCATTCATTACTGACAGATGGGGAGCAGCCAGCACTGCCTGGTGGAGAAGGAAATGGCAAGTCCAAGCTCAGCAGCCAGAAGAAGCTGAAGGTTCAGATAAAAGGTACAGAAGTGACAGCTGTAAGAAACAAGAGTGCTTAGAGTAGGCAGGATTGGCAAGGAATGAAATGTGGTTCAAGACACTGCTGATACAGCTCTGGTAAAATTGAGTAAGAGCAGTAGAGAAGCAAAGAGGAGAGCTGTGAGGTTGTTAGCAAAATAAGTGTCATTAACATTTCAAAAAGTTACCATCTTTTTTCTGCCAACTTCATTGAAACTCTTTATCTGAAGACATATATATTTTAAATGTTGCTGTTACCTTCTCACTCATGCAGTACCATCATGAGCTGTCTTTGTTTTAACAGTTTCAGTTCATGAATGGCAATAAGGAGTAGTATATTCTTCTGTACTAGTTTTATAGTTGTAGCTAAAAGTTCCCTAAATATTTAAAAGTGTGAGTTCTTTATTTTATGACTTTTAAAGAAGTATTCCTTCATTTTTATCAAGTGTTCCTTTCATTTTGATAATGAAATTCCCTTTTTTAAATAATCCAGACTTTTGTTCTCTACAACACATTTGCAAAGTTTGCAAAATAAACTTTTATAATTAACTACATCCTTAAGAGTGTCTTTAAGTTGTAGTAGTTGCTTCACTTACTATTCAGAGTATTATCATAGTTTTTTTCCTATAATGTTAATCAGTTGTAATAAATTCTCATACTGAATAGAATTCAATTCCCTTGAGGACTAAGTATTAGTGGGAATTTAGCAGGCTTCCAAATCCCTATGAGCATGAAATGAGGGTTATTATTAGGGTTCTCTGACCTGAATTCTCTGCTTTATTGTCAACACTCTCATATCATTTAACATCCTTGCTTCTACATGGAATTATAGAATGGCTTGTGTTGGAAGGCAGCATCACCTAACTCCAACCTCTTCATCATGAGAAGAGATGCCTTTCACTAGACCAGGTTTGTCAGAAACACATACAACTGCCTGTGAAAAACTCAGCTGAAAATGAAAACTTAAATGAAAACTTAAATGAAGTGAGAAAATTCTGCCTTACACTGAGAAAATGTCAAAGTTAAGATATCTGGAATGGAATATTTTGTACTCAGCTAGACAGCTCTTTACACTGAAATTTATTCATGAGAAGATTTCTATTCATCTTAATTTAGGAAATTATCAAGGAAACCTGAGTAATGCTGAAATAACCAATATTTTCCATAAGAATTTTCTAGATGTTGATCTTTCAGTTAATGGTTGAAAGCCTTTAAGTTCTGATTAAAGCAACATAAATTGATTTCATTACCTTTTTTATTTTTTTTTGTTTTGAAGGGATACTTTGTTTCTGAAGAAAAAAATATGCTTTGACAGTTCTACTTTATGGTCTCTGAAAAACTCATATGTAGGATCTTCTGTTTAAAGTAACATGAACAGGGCCTCTTCCATTTTGTGTCAGGGCTGTTCTGTAACATAAATATCTTACAAAAAGAAAAGTTTTCCACACCATCATCCTTGCAGAAGTAAGATCATGTTAAAATCAAATAGTATTTTTGCAAGATGTGTCTTGCTTTTTAGTAAGACTATTGTTTGTTATTCTGCAGGGGGATAGAATATCTTTGAATTTGCAACATACTGCTCTGAGTGTATTTGTATCTCACCACAAAAGAATGTAAAGAAGGAATAATAGAAGACATTGTTTAGACTATTTTTTTTTTCAAAATATGGCATAAAATAATATTCTGTGGAAAATGTTCAGGCCAGGTTGAAGCTAGAAAATGAGTCCATGAGACACAGGAAATAAAAAACACTATTTTAAAAAGGAAGAAGTGTTATCCTTACTAATGCTTAGCTGGTGTCCAGCTAAAAGCTTTCAAAATGAACAACAGCTTAGTTGTTATTCATTTTTTCATTCATACTGCACAGGTTTATGGTACCTAAGCTGAAGTTAAGCTAACCATAGCAAACAGATCTACACAACATGTCTTTACTGCACCTGCCTTCCCCACGTTTCTACTTTCTGCCACACCCAAAATTATGGTGTTGTGTATGACTTACAAGTGATGCTAAACCCAATTAAAAGGTCAAGATACATGCCAAGGCATATTTTTTTCTCTCTTCAGTGACAAAATGTGTTCTAAGAACCTTTATAGAGGTTTCACTGACACTCTGTGTCAGTGAAAATTAGTGACATTTGCATGTTGATGAGAATTAACTAGCTTAGTATTTACATGGGACAGAGATACTAATGTTTTTCACTCCAGCAGTACAGTTGGTTTGAAACACAGCTGAATGAAATCAATTATCTTGCAAACATCAATTCCTCTCCCTTTGTAAAGCAGAATACAAGATATCACAAATAAAAAGGCACTGAGCACTAACCTCTTCCTTGGCCACTTGCTGGGCATGTCAAAAGGCTCTGCCACAAGATACCAAGAATACAATTTTGGCTGGTTTTCTTCACACAGGAGAGCATGAGAGGCGTAAAGTAAATTGAAAAACATTTCATCATTGCCAGAGCAAATAAAGGAGATGGCCTAAAGTGGAAGTCTTTCATAACAGAATAGTAAATAGCAGATTTCTATTTCTTCCAAGTATTCCCCCAGGAATTCATGTATGCTATTGATTCGGTCTGCTGAAATTTTGAATCTATCTGAGGTTAGCAAGGCCTGTCAATAGCAAAAATGTCAGCAAGTGAATTTGTTATTGTTGTCTCCTTGTATATATATCATTTACTTAAAAAACCAGCAGTATCTCATTTGCATGTATTATACTCAAGGTCAGCAAATTTGCTAATAATCAGCTCATATAGGAGACATTTTATTAAATAAAAAGTAATTGTAATTTTTTGTTACACAGATTTGAGTTATTGGGTCTGAGCAAAGATCTTTAAAAAAAGGTATTATAATTGATTAGTAAAAATAGTAGCAATAAAAAAATCAGCTATTCTGACTATGAAATTAAAAATGTGTTATACAATTCACTACAGTAAGTAGAACAACATTACTGTGATTTTTTACAAAAATATTCATTTAAAAGCAAAATAAGTAGCTTCTATTTGTTTTAATATTTACAGCTACACATCTGGAGTATCATTGTGACATTGTCAATTTCAGCATGTCTTGCTGTAAAAAAAAAATACTGTTTAATACAGAAATGGTTGATAGTTGCATCATATCATGATCAATATCATGAACTGATTTTATTGATTTTACATTTTTAAGATGTAAATTTTACTTGTAGCATTTGTTGGTTTTTCTGTTAAAAATCAAATTTTCTAAAGTTACTGTAAATGGTTTTCTTCATCATAGAAATAAAAGGTAAAAAGCTGTTTAATCACATTTACAACTGTAATAAAATTTAACATCTTATCACTTTACACTCCAGTGTATTAATTAATTCAGATTTTTTAAGTGTAAAACTCACTGATACAGAATTTTTATTAGGTTTTTCAGCTTCATATTTTTTAGCTCTGCTCAAGAATGCAAGGTAAGCATTTTATCAGTCAGCAAACAAAATTGCCAGTTATAATGTAAAAACTGGAGCAATAGAAGCAGTATATTGGGGAACAAAACTTAAATTTTTCCAGAGACTGTTTTAAAATATATTTCTTGATAGTTGCCATACAACTGACGTACTCAAGATAAAAAAGAGGATTTGAGACTTACTGTTTTAAAGTGTAAAGAGGGAGAAACTGAATTGCTTAAACTAGGAGTGAAACCACACAAGCGAGGAAAGAAAGATGCTTAAAACCTATCTCAAAACTTGCTCGTTCAGAATCCAGCTCAACTTGCTGGTATGCAGCACCTTGTCTCTTTCGGGGAGAAAAAGGGAGTAGTGATAATTCTTCCACTTGCTCAGGAAAGCCACATTTTCTGTTTTACTGCACACACACATTTTCTGGTTTGTTGCACACACATATGAGTACCCTTTCCTGCCAATTTCTTTTATCATTTTGTTCATTGATTTTCGTCAAGATTGTGTGATTATGTTCTCAGGATGAGAAACAAGTTTTCTCAGTCACAGTAATTTCTATTAAGACTTTCAGAATCTGTTTTTCTATCTATCTTCCTCTCTCTCCCTTCTTTCTACTCTTTTCTCTTTCTCTCCCTTAACTAAACAGTTGTAAGGTTTCTTTCCTGAAGTTCACCAATATTGACCTTCTAGGAAATCTAAGAATGTGCCCACTGGAATGCTTTTGATTTGGAAGATTTTACTTTGGAAAACTACATACTTCTTGAGAGGGAGGGAAACAAAAAGAAAGAAAACAAACCAAAAAAAAAAAAAATCAACAGAAGCAACAATGTATGCTAAATTTCTGGAGGCTTGATTAGAAAATACAAGAATACTAGAAGGGATAAAAATATTAAAAGCAGTGTTTTATAGACCAATATTTTGCTATGATTCTATACCTCCATTATTTTACACTCACAATTAAAAGGAAAATTCTTTCATAAATGGCTTCATTCCTAAAACAAATGCACATCTCAGTTGAAACCTCCACAATTTTCTACTACATGCAGATCTCCCACTGTACAACAATACTACTTGATTTAGGTTTTTCAGTCACATCTTTAAGGATGTGTCAGCATATATGTTACACACATTTGTTATGGGATCTGTAGCTTGAAGGTCACAGTTGCATATGTACAAAAAAAAAATCTGAAAAAGCTCATTCCTGAAGGTTCTTAACCTTCATTTGGTTAATAAATTCTGAAATTACCACTGTTCTTTAAGTACTTAACCCTGAGCTACCACATTACAAGGAGCAGTAAGTGCTATAGTAAGATACTTAACTTAAACTGTCTTGAGGTATTGAAATAATCTAGATTTATGTTTCATCTTCACTGAAGTTTGAAGAACTTGGTATTTTTCCACTATTCAAACACATGATAGTCATGCACATCTTTGTGAAGATCCACTACACTAGTCATGAGTCTAGGGATGTCATTTTTAAGGATGAGTTATTCAAAGGCAAAAGCTCTCTTCATCTCAAATTCTAAAATATAGTATTTTACTTATAGTAAAATTCTACCAAATGGAAGAATATCACCTCTATGCCCTATTTTTTCATGATTCTTCCACTTGTTTAAATATGTTTTTTATCCCTTTTTACATAATGACACTCACTATTCTTTTGACATCTTATTTCAAAACTGATTTTTTTTTGTCTTAACCTTTGAAAATTCTGTCTGAATTCCAAATAATATTCAATGTTGATATTATCTTAAATATTATCTTATTGCTATTTCTCATGACTTTTGACCTTGAAAATTTTTATTCTTTGTTGCATCCTCATATGGTATGGATAGTTACACTGTGTAGCTTTACTCTATTTTTCATTACAAAATGAAAATTTAATCTATATGATAGAGAACATAACTCCATTTTAGAATATTCTTCATTAGCTATATTCAGTGTAGTAGTACAAACATGCATTCAAACCTTATCAAGACAAAATTTTACAACTTTTGAATTTCTTCTCATTATATATAAAATAATACTTTGTTATTTTGCTGTTGTCTGGAAAAAAAGAAACAAATAGACATCAATAAAGAAATATTGTGTAAAGATACATAGTAATAAAAATAAATGTAATTTAAAAGTAATTTTGCATAAACATTATTGGTGATGTTAGAGCTAGAACATTTACAGATTTTGCTACACATCTTTTAGAAAAATATTTCTATTTTTTGGAGACATACACTAGTTTGGGAAAAAACTAATAAGTACTATATCTACTTCCTCTTCATTTAAAACAACTCAGGATAATACACCTTTTAATCTAACACTATTCTAGTCTAACCATTCTATAAGTTATTTGACAATCTTTGTTTGAACTAAAGAGGAAGGAATGAAGAAAAATAACACCAGTTTGAAATATCTGAATCCTGGATGAATATCTGTGAGTAGGATGGTGAAACAAGTAGTGTTGACGCCTCAGTGCCATCTACAACCGACATTTATCATTCTTGTGGTAAGGCAAGAGAAATTAAGGACCCTTGAGAGGTTGCAACAAGATATTGATCAGAGTTTACTAAGCTCTAAAATATCGTACTTGAATTTGAAGTAAGTCCTTTAAAAGAGCTGTGTCAGGTCAAAACTTGGCTTTCACAGAACACGTGACTAAAAACTAACATGACTGTAACATGGTTTTCTGGTGAAAAAAAAGAAAAGGAGCTATAAAGAGATTTCTGAATTACAGTTACAAATCTGCTATTACTGAGTCAACAAAATTGCTGAATTTTTCCCTTTTCATTTTAACATAAATTTCTATCTCTTATGCTATGAAGTACCTATTATAGATATATATAATATATTGAATTATATGTTCATTGTCTATTATGTCAGCCTATACATTGTGGTTCTAAATGTGATATAGGGTTAAGGAACTTACAGTTTTACCTTCAACATGATCCATCAGACAAGGGAATTACATAAAATTGTTGGTGGGGGGTGGAGGAGTATATGCATTTATAAATTTGTGTTAGGGAAACAAAACTTTCATTTGCCAACAGCTTTTATAAGGCAAACAATCATATTTAAAGAAAGGACTAAACCCCAAGGTGACAAACATACACAGAGCACTATGGTCAAAGGGATTATATACCACTTAAATACTTATCCCTAATGTTTCTTAACAGTTGTCTCTAGAAAAATTATTTAGTCATGAACTTCAAAATGTTCTTCAAAGGAACTCAGATGTAATTTAAGCCATATGATTTTTTTTTTCAAAACGAAATGTTAGATTCCTTGTTTCTGTTTATTTTCATAAGTGAATGGTTGTGTTGCTTCTATTAAGAACTTATGACAGAAACAAGAGAAATTATTTGCATTTTCATTGATTTTATCTGCAGTAGGAGTATTATTATTTATCTTACTGTGATGCAAATACAATCTGGTGTGCTTGTTTTTAAATTAAGGTGTTAAAAGAGTTTGAGATGATTTCTGAAATGAGTTGTTTTTAAAAGATAAGCCTTTAAGATCTTATGAGCAACTGCTTAAAAAAAGAGAAAGTATTTCTCTAGATAGAAAGAAATTATAGCTTTAAGGGAATCCCAGTAGATCTCTATTTTGTTATGAAATAATATATTAATATATTTGCTTTGTTATTAGTCTTTAACTATATTATCCGTAATGTTCCCCTTATTTGAATGTCCAAGGTACAGAAAACACAGTAAATGGGTAACTAATATCAGAAGGTATTATATATTTCTGTTCTCAGAAAAGCATCAAGAACCTGGACCAGCTACCAGTTATATGAACATAATCAGCATGTTATATCAGGATGACACCAAGGAAACTTGGCTGCTAAGCAGAACTAGCTAGTAAAAAAGCCTTGAGGATAGCAGAGGATGCAAAATTCTCCCATTTGTAAACTTAGAATATTTCATTGAAATTTTGAAAATGTAATTGTCATACTGTCATTATGTGCAGTGTTCTTCTGAGTGTATATGTTTAAACTTAGTGAAAAGGGCTCATTGCCGAAATATTAATATAAAATTCTAACACTTAGGTCACCACTCACTGGCTTTTCCAGTTGAAAAGAAAATAAACACATAAAATCCAATACATATGTGGTCAGGAATAGTCTGTGTCTGAGTTATACTCTTTCAAGAAGTGTTGGTGAAAGAATGCCTAATTTCTGTGTCCAGAGGAAGCTTAGGTCTGGATTGATTTTGAAATAATTGGACTCTGAAAGTCTGGATATGTGCACAGGCACAAGTGTAGCATCCTAGAGAACCTAAAACTGAAGCTGGACATTATCTAGGTGTCTGCATGTTGTAAGGCTCAATGACAGCTGGAAGGATGGTCTGGGGGTTTTGTTTTTAAGGTCTCAGTGGCAGTTCACATCCAAAATAAACCTGATCTAGGTAGCTATGTACTAAATTTAAGAATCTAGTTCTGAATTAATGAAATGTGTTTCAAGTTGTCTAAATGCCTTTCATACAAAGAACAAACAAACAAAAAAAAAAAAAGGAGAAAATATAGTATATAGTTACTGCTAAAAAGGATCCTTCTTTTTAAAGAAATGCACTAATTATCTGAATGAAAATTAATTTACATTTTTTAAATAAATGCAATATTTTTCTACTTTGCTCAATTCCAGGCATCTATAATTAAAAAAAAAACCAAACAACAAAAAGATCCAACAAACAACAGAACACCGCACCAAAGTACATACACACAAAAAAACAACAAAAAATAACTCAAGCCATAAACAAAACCCCTCAAAACAAAGTAATTACCATTTGAAAGTCATACAATATTAAATAATTAAAATAATTTAAAGAGATTTTCTATTCCAGATGTACAATACAATTTTTTTCTTCAATCAAGTTGATAGCCAATTCATATGTGTTACTTGAGGTCTTTGGAGAGCTGCTTTAGAATTTTTTAAAAGATGTCCTGTTGAACAATGATTTGGTCTGTGGAAAGGATTGTGAAAATATATGGTATCCATCAAAGTCAGTTATAAACAAAGAAAACTGAAATCTGAAATATAAGATTGATTAATTGGTGATTTAGCAGGCTTACCAGCCAATTCCCACACAGGAAAAATATGATATTTTTTTTTTCATGTTGTTGAATGACTTTCTGCATTTTCATGCAGTATTCCTAAAAAATATAGAAGTGTAAAAATGCTCAAACTCATTCAGATAAAAAACATTACCAGGCTAGTAAAGTTCTGAGCTACCTAATTTGTCTGTAACAAAACGTTTTTTGAATACCTCTGTGTTTTCTGGTCTGCATAGAATTTTGATTAAGTGTGAAAGCTGTAGAGATACAAAATAAAAATCTATTTCTTAATAAAGAGCTATATGTGTATATATATATATATATATATATATATATATATATGCATTAGAAGCGGACTAAATACTCCTTATTTTTTCTCTCTTGGTGCAGACTTACTAGGATTCATTTAGGGACTAAACCTGTATTTTCCTGATTTAGTCTGTCTCAACTGGGGTGCAGATACTTGGGAGGAATCAGATGCACCACCAGCAGAGCCTTGTTCTTTCACTGACTTCTGCATCTCCTGGTATCTCTGAATCCTGCTGCAGCTCATAGAGTCTTTGCCTCCCAGAAAGTTCAGGATAGTTGCTCTCCAGCTAGCATTTCCTGAACTGAGATGCAGCACCCATGAGAGAAACCCTTCAATTACTTCTTTGACTGCTTCACGCTAGCAGTTTCCTATTTGATATTTCCGTGTAAGGTCTGGGAAACAGGCTGTCCAGCCCTCCTGCTCTCTTGGCTCAACAGGGAGGACAACTTGCAGGAAAATATAGGAATAATTTATTAACCTCTGTTGGGACCTAATCCAGCATAGCAGCTCTGCCAGCTACTCTGGTCGCCCTCGTCTATTTGTGGTTTTCTTTCTTTTTTTATCCCTCTGTACTCCACTTTCAAACACTCTTTTCACTTTTCTGTTTGCTTGCTGCGTGAGTTGAAACTTATTTCTGTGGCTGTGATCTCTAAATGTGCAGGAAATTTAGCTGCCAAGACCTGTATGTCTTCAAGAAAAAAAAAAGGCTAAAGAACTCAGACTGCCACAGCATGAAAAGCTGGGATATAAAAAGCCTGCAGGGCCTGGGCTGACAAGGTTGCAAAGCAGAGTAGAAAGAACTTCTGTACTGGGCTTGTAATGGTTGCAGAGTCTGAAAACATTAGGTGCCAAGGCACATGGAGCTGGGATAGATGAAACAGAGTGAAAGCAGAAGTCAGGAACCAAGACAAAGTTGCATTGTTTCTTTTCTCTTTTGAGTAACAGATATATTCAGCAGGTAGTGTACTCATTCAAGATTTGTCTGCTTGCAGAAGAATGACTGAGCATCACCCTTGTGTTTGTATTAGTGTTAGTGCCATATCTGGGGTGCCATACTCCCAGACCTCCGTTTTTCTGAACGTTGCACACGAGCACAACAAGAAAACACAATCAGAAAGGATTAGCAATAGCATGGCAAGAGGCAAGACTCACCAATTTTCAAAGAACAAGGACAACCTACTTTTCAGTAATCCATGATACTCCTTTGTCACATAAGCACAATGTGGGGTTTTTTGTTTGGTTGTTTGTTTATAGATATCAATTCCTCTCCAGAATTTCTCTCTGACCTGGCATCAATTACCATCTGCAGTATTATTCTCACCATTATTCACGTGAAGTAACACCTTATGTGGAATGAAGTACTCACACAGAGGGTGAAAAGATACTTTGTTTTTAAAAAGCAAGTATTTAACAACTTGGTGAGGTATTTTTTTATAACTGAAAACACAATAGAGTTGCCAGGAAACTTGCAGTTTGTCTGGCATGCCAAGTACAGGAAAAACTACAGTAACAGATAGAACACAATTTGTTTCTGCTTTATGCCTTGTTATAAGCCATGGCATTTTTCCTGCCTTGAAATAACACTTTAGATCCTCTAACTGGTGAAGCTCAATAAACACACCCTATTTTACACTCACTTTTGGGGAGGTAAGTATCACTGTAGAAAAAAAGTATTCATCATCCAAAACATTTTGGTCATCAGGTACAGATAATCAGGAATATGGCAGTATCCTTCTATCTCTTTCATTCTGAAATACGTGCATTTGGCAAAATAAGGTCTCTAAGTGACTTTGATTAGCTGAGAGACATAATAGCCAGGTCTCCATTTTCCTAGCCTAGGTGCTGGAGAGGAGACCCATGTTTTAAAACTAATGTTGCAATCACATTGAGAAAAAATTTAAAAAATATGACCTAAAAATAGAGCAATTCCTCTGGACAGCTTTTAAAATAGGAGAAAAAGACCAAAAATACCTCCAAAAACCCAAATTAAAAAAAAAATCAACCAAAAAGAAAAAACAAAAAAAAAATCCCCTGAAAAATAAACAAAAAAAAGAACCCAACCTAACAACCAAAAAATCCCACAACCACCAAAAACAACAACCAACCCTCCGCCCTCCAAAACACTTGCACTTCTACTTATCTATTATCTTCAAGTTTTCCTTGTGACCTTCAGGATGAATATTTTAATGCTTTACATTAATCAACCTTAGAGAAACTCAAAGCTCAGATGCCTTCCAAATAAACAGTAGAAGAGCTGTACTAGAGAACAAGAGAATAACCACTATAATAGCTAACAGGTAATAAGGTGTTAGAGATAACAAAGACTGCCAAGAAGTCTAAGAGAAAGTTGATAAAATTAACTTCTAACACTTGGATTCAGTTATTAAATCATTTAAAAGGATAAATAAAAAAAAATCTAATAGGCTTAGCACTGTTATTACAAATACTTGTAAATAAAATGCTAACATAAATTCTGCTATAACATTTTATAAAGCAATATCTAGAAAGATCAGTATATATTTATAATGGAGAGGACTTGAAATACTCTTTACAAATTCTATTGTTGCTGTCTGTTCGTTTGTGAGGAGAGAATGAGCCCTTTGAGATTAATAAAAGGTAAACCAGGGAGGAGGACCTGCTTCAGAGAACAAATCACTCTTTCCTGTTGACCTAGTTAGAGAGTTTAATTCTCAAAAATAGGTCTGTTCTCTAACCGTGTCACATAACCCTCAGTGCAAAGTAAAATAGGAACAGATTCAATAAGATGGGGAAAGAGATTCACTTCTTGTTATGCTGTGTTCTTTATAACACACACAGAAAAAGAAACTTAGAATTCCCTTATTTCAGATAAGAAAGAAGAGAAATTACAATATTACTTTCTTTTAGTCTTCATAATACAAAGCAATCTGTTTTTCAAGTGAAGTACATAAAAGATTGAGGAATAGAGATTTGAAGTTTTTTAAAATACTCCAAGAACCATAGATGAAGTTTCTCTAAGCTTCAACTAAATTCATTTTGATATATATCTCAATTCAGTCTTGGTTTTCTGTTTATGTCTCTCTATCAGCGCAAAATGTAAGTTGATACAAAACTCAGTAAAATCAGACATGGCTCTTTATACGTGCTGTACATTCTGTTTTAGTTTAGCTGACAACAAGGCACTTTCCTGTCTTCTGTGTCGAAATATAGAAATTCACTTTTTAATGGTCAGAACTGCTGTCAATTCTTAAAAATGACTGATAATTGGTCAGGAAGAAAAACTCCCATCAGCCACCAGCAGCTTCAACTTCCTTTAACTCTCCAAGCTGTCTTAAAGGTAAAGCTACCCCATGACACTTTATTTAAAAAAAAAAAAATAAAAAAAAAATTATAATTTGTTTTTATTTTTGCTGTCTTTAAAGTTCTGGTTATGAGGACTTATGGAAAAAAAGACTTTGTGTAGCAAGAAAGTTTTCTTCAGCAAAATCAGTCTCATTTTATATTGTACTGTGTTCGTTGTGTTCTGCTTGTGATCTGCCACTAAGCCCTTACAGATAAGGGAGAAATATCAATTATGCTAAATGGAAAATTATTTGGATAATAAAAGTTCAAGAGACCATGAAGAATTAAAATTTGACCAGAAAGATGATAAGAACATGTCTTCAAGGTTAATTTGGTATAGACTTTTACGCTATTGGCATAGACAAAAGAAGTGAAGTCATTCCCTAAGTGAAGGTTAGCCATGAGCTGGTGATACCAGCCCAAGCCATGCTTCAAAGGTTCTGACCAAAGCTGACTGCTGGAAATTGGGTCCAGCAACAATTTCAGACTAGGGAAAATGAAAAAAAGCAGATCTGAAGTCAAATTAATGGGGTGCAGTCAGGAGCAGCAAGGGACAGGCCGAAAGACAAGCGTGGAGCAAGTCACAGTGTACCTCAGGAGACAAGGAGCCTGCACACCGGGCACAAAGTCACACAGCAAAGAGAGACAGGGCTGGGGACAGGCACACCTTGGGCACAGGCACACCTTGGGCACAGGCATACCTTGGGCACAGGCACACCTTGGGCACAGGCACATCTTGGGCACAGGCACACCTTGGGCACAGACACACCTTGGGCACAGGCATACCTTGGGCACAGGCACACCTTGGGCACAGACATACCTTGGGCACAGGCACACCTTGGGCACAGACACACCTTGGGCACAGGCACACCTTGGGCACAGACACACCTTGGGCATAGGCACACCTTGGGCACAGACACACCTTGGGCACAGCTCACCAAGAACTGCCTGCCCAGTACTGAGCTCAGCTGGGTGCATGGGCCAGGGTGTGGATGGACACCCCTGAAGGTTCCTTCTTGAAGTCATTGAGGCCTTCTAGTGTCCTTATGACTCTGACAGCTGAAAGGGTGAAAAGGTAGAGTCTAAATGTTTGGGATTAACAAAATAAATAAAAATTCAACAACAATCAGCCTACTACAACAGAACAATGTTGGTTATTAGATTATTCACAAGAATAATCCAAAACCCAGAGTATTTTCATTTAATCCTATTTGATACACTAAATCATACTTGATCAACCAATGAATTCAAGTAATAAACTTTGTATCACAAGGACTGTTTCAGTGAGTTCAAATTCTTGAGGAATTTCCATGCTGTAGAGGAACAACCTAAAAATATTTTCTAATTGCAGCCAAATCTGAACTTCTTAAAATATTTTTGTTCAACTAAAACAATGAAATGTCAAATTTACAACAATTTATACCTTGGTGTTTTTAATCAGAGAAATTTCTTTGCTGAATTTGTATTATTCCTAAAAGGCTGGTGAAATATCTGTACTACTTTCTGAAAGTAGAAAACCCATGCTGGGAAACATGCTTGTCTTATATCCCACAACCACCTGCTCTGGGATTCAGTGATTGGTGTGTGGAATGAAGGTCATTCTCAGCGAGTTTCTGTACAAAGATTGAGAAGAGAAAACAATTTCCTGGAGGGCAGGGCTGTTCTTCACAGGGACATGTTCACACTGGAGTCATGATTTGACAGGAACCTCCTGAAGGTAAATAAAAATACATTCAACATTCTTCATCCAGGTTGGAATAACCCCAGGCAAGCAGTAGAGGCTGGGTGAGAGTTGCCTAGAAGGCAATTCTGCAGAAAGAAATCTGGGATCCAGGTGAAAAATAAGTGGAAAATGTCCCAGAAATGTCCCACCTCTTGCTGTGAGGGAGGTCAAATGCATCCCAGATTGTAATTCCAAGTGTATAGTCAATAGAATAAGGAAGGTGATTTCCCCCCTCTATTCAGCACTTGTAAGACTCCGTTTGGAATCCTGTGTCCAGTTTTGGGCTCCTCAGTGTAAGAAGGATACTGGCATACTAGAAAAAATCTGTCAGAGGCCACCCAGAGACTTAAATCTGGACCACAGAGTATATAAGGACAGGCTGAGCGACCTGGGTCTGTTTAGCTTGAAGAAGAAAAAGCTCAGGAGATCAGGTATGTACTTGTATATATACAACTATCTGATCAGAGAATAAAGAGAAAATGGGGCTATATTCCCCTCAACTATTCTCCCCTCAAGGGTGCATAGTTTCCTGGAATAATTAATTTCTGGATAATACTGATTAGATAGCAAGGTGGTTTGTGTTTTTTTAATTTTTGCTTTGTTTTTTGTTTTTGTTTTTGTCTGTTTTTTTTTTTAATTTAGAAAGCTGATTAAACTCTCAAGAAGTTCTGAAATCTCTATCTTTGGATAAAGACTATCTTTTTATAGTACTGAGCAACAAACCTAATAAAAACTTCTCGGTGTAAGGGTCTGGTTTATAAAGACTCCACAGGTCTGATACAACTTAAATAATGGTTGTATGATTCTATGTACATTATTTTTAATTTTATTATGTTGCAAAAATTACGAGCTGATCTAAAGACATAAAAAGTCTGAGGACATAAGAAGAAAAAATATAATTCAATTATACATTATAACAATAGTTATATACTTAGTGTATAACTATTTACCCTTAAGAAATCTTAGTCAATGTCATATCCAAAAAGACATTCATAATGTAGATGAAATTCTGAGTTATGACCTGTGAACCTGGCAAGAGAGGAAAGAATCATCATGAGGCATATGTACAGTTACATAGATATACATACACTAATTTTTTACAGAAATAATTACATAGATAAAAAAGAGAAATCTCAATCCTTATGTACGCAGATAACCACTACTGATATTGTAAATATGAAAGTCTATATATAGCCACAGCAGTCTTCAATACTATTTAATTAAGACTTAATGCACATACAGGCAAAAAGGACAATTGGAGAATATCAAGAAAAGAACAAGGCAAGATTCTAACACTGATAGAGTAAGAAGGGTATTAGAAATGTGCCATCTTGAAGCACAGATAACTAGCTTTTAAGCAGGAAACTAACATTATTCTGAAGTATTGAACTGACTTGTAATAAGTTTAAAATTATAATGTATCATGGAATGGAATGACAAAAATAACAATTTCAAGTCTCCTCTGGATTTAAGGCATTTTCTATTGATGATATCTAGATTAACATATTTCTGAGCTTAAAAATAATATATTTTCACATTAATCAAAATAATAAAATTTTCTAAATAATAGTTCTTGTGTTGCATTGCTAATATATTAGCTTAGATCATTAAAACCCTAAAAAGAGCAATGTGTCAACAAAGTTGCTTATTCTTACATCACCGCCTGAAATACCCAAAGTGACACCCAGAAGGTGTGATAAGAAATGTGTCCCAGTAGTAAATAAGTAACAGAAGTATTAATGACGATTTTACATTCTTATTAATCATGAGCATTTGAGTACTCCGACATCTCACATAAAATGAAGGCAATAAAAAGTAGCAGGATCAGTCTATCATTGAATTATTGAGGCAGGGAGAATAAAAATCTCAAATGCGTGTAGATCTGATATATCCAATAAAGGTTGTAAAATCATACCCAAAATGATAGCTGGAAACTGAACTGCAGAAATTTTTGGGAGCTAGGGGCTTTTGCCATTTTAATAAAGGTCAGGGGAAAGCCCCCTTCATTCTTCTGTCACAGTGATGTCACCAAATCAGCTTCCACATCTAGTCTACATTAGGAAATAAGATTTCTCTCAATGACTCAATAGATATGTACATGAATGTACATGTTGTATTTTCCATTTACTATACGTATATTAGATCCTTTATCAAAAAGTACTCTGTATATTATACCAATCTGTTTTTAGCAAAGCATTAAACATCATGAAAAGAGGTCTAACCTGAATTATTCCACACTTTTCAACACTCCCCACAATTAAATTTCTCGTCTATAAAGCCCCAAACCAAAACAGAAAAAAAACTCCACAAACCTGAAAGTTATGTCTTTGTTCTCAGACTTTCCCTTTAAAAATATCCTTGTAAATTAGGAAAAAGCTGAACAAATTATACCCTCCATGAAGCTTATTGTTAGTTTTCCCAAATTCACTTCTACCTGCCGTTTTCAAAAAAATATTATGATACTTTAATTATTCGCTTAAATAATATTATTTTACTTTTAAAAAATTGTATGTAATTAGACAGTTTTCCTTCAAAAAATTAGCACAAATTCAGTTAGCAGAAGAGTCCTTAAATTCAGCTGTAAGATGCCCCAGCAGAATTACTAACACACTTTGCCTCAGCAAGGTCAAGTAGGGATCCTCATTCATATTTAAATTCCAGCTAATATTCAGAGAAAGGGTTTTGCATCGTATTTTCCAGATCTAATTAATAACATCTGGACAGTTGGAAACAGATTGGGAAGTGCTAAATGTGCAACAGCTAAGAAATTCATATGCCAGATGAGCGAAGTAAGGAATGGAAAATAAGTACTCAAAGAATAGATTTTTTCATTAAAGAACTTCTTGCTTTGTTTCATCCCAAAGGTACGAGAAAGCAGAAAAGGGAAATACAGTAAAGCAAAGGGGAGATTTATATCCTGATCCTCCTCTGACACCTAGCAACCACGTCAAGTATCCTTAGCAAAGGGACAAGTAGCAAACTACATAACTTCTAAGTAAGAGAACAAAAAGCTTAGGTAAGAAGACTGAAAGTTTTGATCAATAAGAAAATTAGAGCTTTTCATAACAGCATTCAACTGATGGGTTATTTTGCAGAGATAAATGCAAGTGGGGTGAGGAAAAATTAATTTTTTTAAATAGAAAGAGGAAAACATGAGGTGAATCCCATCCTCTACTTTCATACATTCATGGAACCCTTTTAATGATTAATCTAGTCTCTTTACAGACTGACTCACTTTCCTCTGCTTACCAACCTGCTTACAGTTTACCTTGCAGGTCAAACAAGTGATCCAAACCTTACGGAGATCCTGTTCTGACCACTTTCCACATGGATGAATTCACACAAGAAAAATAATATCAGCAGCATTTTGAAAGTGGTATTGGTATAGCATCATGTAAATTCACAGAGAAAATTAAGGCTTTTAATAATTTTAGTATTAAAATACTAAAATACTAAATACTTTAGTACTTTTAATGGAGTCTATGAAAAAGAGTAAGTATATCTTAGGCTACACTAAAAAACCTTAGCTAGGAACTTAAAGCAAACAAACAAAACAAAACCTAAAATTAAGGCATAAAGTTTGAATCAAATGTAAAAGATTAAGATGTCTCTTATTTCAGAGGTGTGTGTTTTAATTACATTCATGACTTGCTACATGTAAAAGCAAGAACTGTAAAAGTCATGTGAAGCTCAATAATGTACATGCACTACAAACTTATAAAGGAGTTAGTGCTGCATCTGAAAAGAAAAGCCACTGTCAAACAAATAGTCATTATATTTTCAAAACTGACAAAGAGGCTCATCTCTTTTAATGCTCTGTGACTTCGAGCCATATTTGTCCAGAATAAAAATGGAAGTATTGCCCTTTGCATGTGCCAAATAAAATTTCTGGGAACTGACAAGAAGCAAAGGCTTCTTGCAGGCTTTGGGTGTCTGCAGATGAAAGTAATGAAAGAGTTAACCTGCCAAGATTAGTTTGTATATAAACAGGATAAATTCAATCATGCAGAGGAATGGAATCCTTACAAAAAGGAAAAGAATGACTAAAGGGAGAAATTCCATCACCAGACAGGACTGCAAAGAATGGGAAGTCAAATATGAAGTGAATAATAACCATCTAAATGAAAACTGTCATAAGACATGCAGGACTTGCACAGGATAAGATAAATGATGGTGCATTTGCTCAAATAAAATGAACCTGTAAATGGTCTACTGAACATCACACAAATGTTAAAACGAAATATTCAGCCCATTGCAGGAGGATTTGTCTGTACAACTAACACAATGGAAGGCTGGATCTCTAGTAGTGCAGTGTGACAGGTAGTTTCCTTTCATAATACCTTAAATATTGTGATGCAGTCTTAAACCACCATAAAATGCAATGTATTTTACTGTTTTGGTGTAAATAATCCCTGGATTTGACCTGAAGTCACTTCTTATGTCATCTGAAAGTCTGAAAGTTCCTCTGTATAATTTTTTTTTTTTTTTTTTGTGGAGAGTAGAAAAATCAAAGAAACACTAGGTAGTCATTCATTACAGGGAAAAGCAACCCCACCTCCAAAGAAAATAGCTGACTCCAGATACATCAAAGCTACAGCAGAACAGACCAAATGCTGTAGAATCTTATGATGAGGTATGATATTTTTTCTAAATTATATCACACCAGAAAATATGTATTTCAATACAAGAAGTATAGCAGATGCACTCAAAGTAAATGGCTTCATTCAGGGAACAGTTTCAGTTATATTTTATAAACCAGAAACAATGTTACTCTTCTCCAGAAAATGTAGTCTATTGAAACCCAGGAAGTTATAGATGTTAGTAAAATTTCAGAAATAACCTTTTGAACAGAGGGGGACAGGATGCTGAAATAAACTATTCCAATGGCATCAGTTAACTGAAGACAGAAAAAGGTTTGTCATCAGTTTTACCTCAGTGTTGTGTACTTAAGAAGATGATGAAGAGATCACATGAGTCGAAAAGAGTATCAGTCTTCCTTTACCGTAAGCAGGTGTGTTTGATAAGGGGCAAAAGAAAATCTCTTCTTTCTCCATAGCATTCATTCTCTTTCTCAGTAGAGAATGATATAATACTTCATCAAAATATTTCCTTCACCCAGTTTTCCTATGAAGTCTGTGCCTTATGTAATTTTTAACACTATGGGCTGGAACAAGAATGTTTCCTGAGTTTTAAATGCCTTGAGAATACTAAAGTGGAATATGTCTAAGAGTTATATTGTGTATAATATTTTTAAAAATATATTTCTGTGTATTACTTTGTTCACATGGGAAAGAATTCTAGCTTTTCTAAAGGTCCTTTTCCAAACTCTAATTGCAGAAGCATTTTAGAAGATATGGCAGATTTAAGAGAAATACATAACTGCAGATACTTTCCTAGTTTTAGTCAAATGGGTATAAACCAATGTTATTTATTTACTGAGGCATAATAATGTTCACACTGTTTTACTTTATATATTACTGCTATTTTAATAAACTATAAAATAAAAATAAAATCTGAGATGTTAGAGATAAATGCAGGAGAAAAACAGTAATGCTGAATATCATGAGTTCATGGTGGTGCAAAAAATGTTTTTTCTTACTTTTCTAGCTCACTTTAAAAAACTGATCTTTCAAAAGGAATTTATAATTAAACTTTAGATAGATAGATAGATAGATAGATAGATAGATAGATAGATAGATAGATATAGATACAGATATAGATACAGATTATAATTCTTTATAATTAAAGAAAACCCTCCCTCTGAGAGATTCAGGTCTTTACACCCTGTGCTCCATTATACTCTATACATTGTTTTTTCCTCAAAGTAGGAAACTGATGAGAAATAGTTTTTCCATCTGTGGTAGTTTTGTTTGCAGCTTTTCCTCAGATCTTAATAAAAATTTGCAAAGACACAAGTGACATAGTAGAGAAGTAGTAGGACAGATCATTCTATTGATTGCTGTTTGATTGATGTTGTTTTACAGTACCTTAAAGTGTATGGGAGCCACTTTCTTAGATGTATATTCATACTGAATGAATATATTGGGATTGTGTAAGACATACAAAAGTAAAGATGAGCTGTTTTGAACCATGAACAACAAGTGTAAGGACCTAAAAATTGAGGATAGACTATTTCAGTTTAAAACAGGTGCAGTGCTGAAAACTTGAAAAGTGCCACTGTCTTCTGAAAGATATTTAACTTGAAATACCCTTTTTAAATTATAAGAGGAGCCTTTAAGAATCACTCCATGCCATTATGTTCTGAACTTATGCCTTTGCAAAGTGTCAAAAGCCTGCTGCAGTGGGACAGTGAATATGAGGACTTTTTATTTCTTCTTCCTTTATCCACCCTCCAGGGACTCTAAGATTATATGAAGGGGTACATATCACAAAATTCTCTTCTAAATTAAGGGGGACAGGTCCTTAGTATCTAGTCTTCCAGATATTACTGAGTCCAGACACTGTAGAATTTTGATGATATTAATATATCTTTTGCAGAACTTTAGATTTTGTGCCATTCTAGCAAAAAGGGGAAAAGTGAACTGAGAAGGGTAGTATAAAAGATAAATAAGCCAGGGTCATGAAGCAGATTATGCTAGGTCAGAGGACTGAGTGATAGGAAAAAAAAATTGATTGTACAAGGCAATATGAACGTGAAGCTAAAGGTAATTCATCAGATTAGGAAGTATCTGTAGAACACTATTTGTAGAACACTATTGGACACTACTGTGATACTGAAATTACAGACAGCGCAAAAAATTATAAATAAATAGTACCTGCAACAGTGAGGTCAAAGAATGATTTTTTGAAGACACCTTCATCCTTATGGCACACTGTGCTTTGTTAGGGGCAAGTTCTGATCTACAACCCCCGACATTGCACATTTAAGAGGTGAAGAAGCACAGATCAATTTGACCCTTTTTGTTTTCACTTCTGTGAAATGAAAATACATTAGGCCTGAAAACTGTTTAAATCTGGTGTTGCAACTGCTTAATCAGAAAAGCTTTTTCCTCTGATGAACTAGTTGTTAGAAGCAATACTTCCAAACAGTCAATAGAAAAATTGAGCCAAATGCTTCTGTAGTGATGTTAGTCCTTGGCTCCTATACTATGTCCCTACAGTAAAGTGCTCTGCAATTAATTAGAGTGTGCAACCCCCACAGCAGACCAGAGACATTAGGCATGATTAGAATTGAGTGCTGGAGCTCTCCTTAGCTGATGTGATTCTGCTGCCTGCATCACCACCACCCTTCTGTGGCTATTTGAACAGCCTTGTCATTGTACTTGTACAGTACAAAGGTGTGCACTATTAAGCACAATACAGAACTATTATATAATTCTGCACATGTGTGGCACAAATGCTTGTCCATAAGAACACTCTTTCTTAAATGCAGGAAGACATGATCAAACATATTCTCTAATTTGGAGCATCCTAAAAGTCCCAGTGTTGATGGCTTAGAGATTTGGACTCGGGACCAGTGGCAGAGGCAGCTCTAACTCTACCTGCTGCTCTCCTCTGCTTGTGTTAACACTACAGATTTTAAAAGGAAATTAAAAATACTTCTACTTTGGCAGCACTGAACAAATGTGGAGAGAGAGGAGAGGGGTAGGTGGCAGTTCTTGTTTGTCCTTAAAATTTTAATTCCTCCTCAGGGTTTTATAGTGAAAATGTTGTGAGCAACATATTTTATTTTAAAGAAGAAAAGATTCTTGCCTTCTAATATGCACAATTAAACCCAAAGAATGTGCCATTTCTGTCTACATACTGAGTTAGAAGCAATGCTAAATTAGCTTTATCATTTCTATTGTGTTGTGGGCTGCCTAACAGGCAGTGTCACAAGCCAACACCCCACTGTGCTAGGCATCACAAACAATGGACAAAAAATACTGTCTTGGTGCCAAAGAACATTTCAGCTGAACATTGTAGTTCAGAGAAAAAGAAGCAGAAGCCAAATGTAAAGTTTAAATATAACAGTATGCACTATCTCAGTTAGTTCCCATGCACATCTGTATGTCCTGTTTTACCTTTCTTCTGGTTTTCAGATTTAGAATGCAACTTATCATTTCACAGCAAAGCCATGATAATCTGAAGAAATGTGAATACAAGCAGAAAATAAATCCTTGGGAATGCCCGGTTTTGTCACAGTATTTACTTTTTTTTTTTCAAATCAACCAGAAGAGTAAAAATAAAGTTTAGAGCAAGAAAAGGGTCCTCACAGAAAATGGGGTCTTTAGTGATTTTCCATGTATCTGACAACAATTAGAAAGTTATGTTAAGTAAACAGGAGGTGCCATGATGCTCAGCCCCTACTCTGTTTTTCATTATGCAAGCTCCAGTACTCTGCACCATTAGTCTGAAATATGCTTGTTTGCTTATACACTATCTGATGTTAATGAAACCATCACAGAAGAATCGAAATGGACCTGGAACAACACTGACCAAACATCTCATGAGCCAGAGAAGAGGATGGACTCTGAAAGAGGGAGAAAATTATTACAGGATAAAAGCAATTCAGGTGGTGGGGGGAAGGGGGGTTGAAGGCAAGTTCTGTGGAAAGTGAGGGAAGCACTGCTCCACACACACCCCATGCCCCTGGAGCCTCAAGCCCAGCCCAAAACAGCTGTCAGTCACTGGGACATCTGAAGCAATACCCCACACCTTCCCCTTGAGCCCCATCTATAATTTTCTGAGTCAGAAAGCAACAATGTGAATAAAACTTTCATAAGCCAGATTTAGGGATGAGTTAGATACCGCTAGGAGTTCTGGTTCTTCTTTCTCAGATTTCCAAAGAATGCTCTTCCTGCTCACTGTTAGCGGTGCCATTAGCTTGACCTCCATTGCACCACTTCAGAGACTGAACTGAGAGGAAGCAAAGCCAGACTGAGAGGGGAGCTGGCAGCAGGCAGGAGTAGGAATGCACCTGGGATTTGTAGGTAAATCTGTGTCTATACACACAGTGCCAGGGAACAGTGAGCTGGACTACTCCCTGGGGATGTGGGAAGAGAGGGGGGCATGGAACAGGACAGCACAGAGCTGGTGAGAAGAGAAACAGCTCCTCTTAAGAGTCCAGTGCTCATCAGGTAAAAGCAAGATAACAGGTTGAGGAACCCAAGATAACAGTTCAGGAATGGGGCACTCCTATGGCATGACTGGGGTGGACACTGCTGGACTTGGGCTGGGATGCAATGGGATTCCAGGCCATGGGCAGGGCTGGGGAAAGCCCTGTGGAGGCTGGCATGGGATGGTCAGACTTGGTATGTCCTGAGATATATCAGCAGAGAATGTTTCCTCTTATACATGAGCTTTGGAAAAGCTACAGTTCAGAACATTTTTAAGAGTGATGAATGAAGAAAAAAAAGAGCAAATTAAGTGATTTTTCAGAAAAAATATTTAATTTTTTAATCTCAACCCTAATTAATTTGTTGACTTTGTGTTTTGATTTGAAACACAGTGTGCTGAAACACTGCTCTTGCATCCCCAGTTAGACAACTACACATATCTTAAGTGTTTCACATACAGATCCGTCTGAACCAGTGAATTGCTTGAACTCATGATTTTCTTCCTCTCATTCATGTTTGAAGCTATTTAGTACACATGATTGCACCACAAATTCACGATTTGGACTATCTAGAGAACATAGAATCATTTCCTCTGGAGGGTAAGTAATAGTTGCACTATATTTCTAATTCTAAGGACAACATTTTATGTTTAAAAACAAATGCAGATATTTTAAACAGCTTTATAATGACACTTTTTTTTGTATTCCTGTACTGAAAATGCATTTGTGATTTCCTGTGGCTATTGCCTGAAGGAACAATACAGTGTTTTCTGGGAGATAAGGTTCAAATTAAAATGAAATGGAGAGACTGAAGCCATTTTGCAGATAATGTCTTGATTAGCAGGTTTACTACTTTGAAAGATGTCAACAATTATATACTATTTTTATGCAATATGCAAGGTCTATCTTCATTTCAATAGGTTCACTTTGTAATTGCATTTTCACTCTATCAAAAAAACCTCAAAATTAAATCAGACAAATATTCTTGTTAGCAATAAAATTCACTCCTGTAATCCAGCTTTTGCTGGTATAACACATATACATAATAATGTGGGGAAATATCTTTTATTATCAATGTTTCTTGCTTAGTGATCATTCAAAGGAAGTTTGAGTTAACCTATAAAATTTACATGGAACAAAAATATCTAATTGTTCAACAATGAACAGAGAGATAAATTAGTTGTCCATTGTGTGACATTATTTTTATGCAGTTTAAAGGTTAATTATTAATAAAAAATATGGTAATGAAAAACAATGGAAAATAAAATTGGGAAGTTCTAACAGAAGATTTTCTTTGTTTTTTATTTACTGACTTCTACTTTCTATGCAATTTACCTGGACTAATTAAACAAATAAAGTATTAAAACTCTAGTGAGTTTATAATAATTGAATCTAGTAAAATGAAACCTATTAAATAATTTTATTAAGGTACAAGCCACATAAGGCATATTGTAAATGTCAGTCTAAATAACAATAGCAATGTGAACTGAAGAAAACAAAGTATTAGTAGAAATCATTAGTGCACTTTAATCAATAAGGGCATATTTATTGCCAGATAACTTGGGACACATTCAGACATAATTTTTTTAACTCATATTTTACCTAGCAATGAATGAAACCAACTGCATATTGTATAGAATGTTGTAAACATTGTAGTATTTTAGAACTATGTAGATAAATCTTGTACAAAATAAATTGCATGCTTTGCAGTTACAGAATATCAAGAAGAGATAATGTATATATTAGTGACTGTATCAATTTAAGGTTTAAAAATGAAAACATGAATGAAAAGAATGAAAAGTGTAGCAGTTTTATTCAAATTTTTCAAGGTCTCTGAGGTATGAATCATGAATTTTTAACACAGCTAACATCTATCCAGCTATTTTGCAATTTTTATGTGCACTTAATTGTTTGGAACAGAAACACAAAAATTTGAGGCAGGATATCAGGCAGGATATTTTGAAATAGAAGAATCTGGATTCACCTGCAGGCCTCAGAAAGGATTCTGAGGCAAGAAAGGTTGTGTCAGGGAATAATTTCCAAACTATGAAAACTAGTATACAGCTGTTCACATTCCCCTTCACACATGCTCAGACTGTGCCTTCTCTTGAGAAACAGGCCACCAGGTTGCCATAAAACAGCATCTGTAAGATGTTGACAGAAGGTCAAACATCTTTGGAATTCTTTCAAAATGTGAAAGGAAAAAAATAATCAATTTAAATTTAAATATTTTTTAAAATTTTAATTTTTCCCCACCCTGTTTAAGAAAGATACAATCTCAATCACTTCATTTTCCTGTATGCCATTATATTCACTATGTTTCATAACAGCTTCCCACTTATATGCTCTGAATCTCTAGTGCACCTCTGAGTGATATTTGAGGCACACACAAAATATTGTCTTTATACCATTTTAATTTTTTCCCTTGTGTGGAATAGGAAATATAGCGTAAGCTTGCCTCCAGTTATAATCTAAAGTAACAAATCACGAGGTAGTTTAAATGTGTTTTAGTACAACATGCAGCATAACTGCTGCAGTGCACCACACGCTGCACGTTCCTTTACTTTGCTTCCATAAAAAGGAAATAGCCTACATAACTCTGTAGTGCAGCAGCCAGAATGCCTTTGGAGTCCATGCTAACTACATCTGCTCAGCAGCACTATGGCACTTGTCAGGGTCATCCTGAAAGTATTTTCAAGTCCAGAGAAATTTTAATCTCATGTTCCTGAAATGTTTCCTCTATCTTGTTAAGTTTTAGGAAGGGCATGCCAGCCAGAACTAAGATTTTATGTTCCCTCTTTTTTTAATTCATCCATTTATCTGACACAACAGAAGAAGAAAACCCACTCTCAAAATTCTGGTCTATGTCTTGTTGGCTCTTGCCATTCTTCACAAATATAGTAATATTAGATATTTGTCATATAGACCAGTGCTTAAAGAAAACCAGCAGTATCGGAATCTCAGTTTTCACAAAAAATGTACTTCTGGTTCTCATAAAGAGCCTGAAGACACCAAGAAAGCAAAGAAGAATGATTCAGGAGCCAGAAGGAAAATAAAAAAAATAAATAATCATGCAAATTAAATTGTTCTACTTTTCGAATTTATAAACAGTGTTATGGCACAGTATGAATGATATATAATTTTTTTTAAAAAAAATTGATAAAAAGATGTAATATAGATAGTGGTGCTGCTAACTATTTCAAAAGACAAAAGCTCACCAAAATTAATAGGAAAATTAAAAAAAATGAGTTAAATACTTGGATAAAGTCACACTGTCATTATATTATACCTTTTATCCCTGTACTTTGTCACTAGGTCACTTTTTTTCCTTCCAATAAAGATCTTCATAGAAAATAAATATTTAATATTTAGCTTCTGGAGGTATCAGGAATGTTTTATTATCATTTATTGCTTATGTTTTGCGGGGCTTGAAGTATTGGAAAGATAGGACTTTTGTTATTAGGATTCTACCAGAAATGAGAGCAAGATATATCATTTGAAAGCTATTGGTAAGAGATCCACCTTTCCCATCACCAGCCTTTCCTTTTAGCTGAGTTTTCCTGCCATAAAACTATGTCATTTCAGTGTTTCATTTTTGCCTTCAATGGAGTTCTGAGCTCATTCAGAAAATATCTTCTTGTCTCTGACATAAGTTCAAGGATAAAGACTTTTGCCTGCCATCAAGAAGTTTAATTGGATAAAACCAGATAATGCACAGTTATGCATACCATCTCCATGAGAAATTCCCTTTCAGAATGTTTCATGGAGATGGTAGGCACAGCTATGTGTAAAACAGGGTAAGCAATTTTTATCTATTTCAATGTTTTGGCTTTCTTTTTTCAATATCCACAAGAGACTGAAAATTTATCTATCAGTTGATTTGGTAATAACTCTTTGAAATATGTTTCCAGAAGCATAGAAACTACAATCTAAGCCATAAAACAAGAATTAAATACAGATTCAGAGATCAGTTAATAAATTATTTGCAATCATGTCATATTTGAGTAAACATAAAGCAGAACACTGTATATAGACAAAAAATGACCAAGTCATGGGTATAGTTATGAAAACATTGATGAAAAAAAGTTCTAATGATTAATCACCAAAATATAATGTGCATTTTATTAGAAGTATAACCTTTTTTATAGTGCAAAATACTGAAAACTTAAGGACCTTCACAGTTCAAAAGACAACAAGTAAGTTGGTTTGTTTGTTTGTGGGGGTTTGTGGGAGTTTGTGGTATACATAGAGCTCTATCCACGCCTATTGCCACCAGACAAGTACGCTATTCAGTGTTTTTAAATCCAACCTACCAGCAAGACTGACAGAATGAGAGAAAAATTTACACACTGATAATTTCAACTTACAATTAAATTTTTTAGTTTATTCATTCGGTTACACTTTTTCAAGGGAAAAAAAAAAACAACCTTGTAATTTGGGAATGGAGCTTTTGAAGGATAGGAGGAGAAAATTTTTATCATGTAAGTCTAGTTTGACAGTGATAAGAAATATCTTATTATATCAATTAAATTGCTTTGAATTTGTCCTTCTAATACTGTCATTTCTCTCTGAAATAATACCCTTAAATTTCAGTTACCAGAATAAATAAAAAAAAAGAAAAAATAATAAATAAAAATGGCATTTGATAATTATTATTTATTATCTATGACTCCTAAAGTGAAGGTCTTTTGGTTTGCTTTCTGATAGAAGTTTTAATGGATTACAATCATTCCTTAATATGTTTTTTTATTAATCATCATTAATAATCATTAATGTTGTTAATCATTAGTTGTTAATTAGAGATAGCAAAATCTGGACAAGTTATTCTTTCTGAAATATTAATAGTGATAACAATATACTGAGAATGTAGGCAAGATGTTTGTGCCTACATTTCTCAAAGAGGGAAGGTTATTTCTTCGCTCCTAATTATGTTCTGTGCTTATTTTATTTTTTTGGTCTTTTAAAAAATTGTGTAAATTCCAGTATCTGTGGAGCTCTTAACATTATAGTGTTAGCAGGGAATATGAATAATAAGACTGTTTCAGTATGATCAGCACAAGTTCACTGACAGTAGTTATTAATATGCATAGTGAGACTGCTAATTTTCTAAAGATATCTTCCCCCACTGTGATTTATTGTGGGTAGAAAGCAGATGCACTTCTTTTGTTTGTAGAGCAACAATTTTTAAAAAAAAATATATTAACAGATTTAACTCACTGCCAAGGTTTCAGGTGTCAGATTGGCTACTTTACAAATCAAGACGTGAGCTAAAAACAGATTTTTACAAAAGTGTCATAACACATCAAGAACTTTTCTCAGCAAATGTTTCTATGACTTTTACAGTTACATTTCAATGTAACATGCAGTATCTGAGTTGTAATTACTTAAATAAACAAAAATAATCCATATATTTTTCAGAATATCATAAAGATCAGCATACTGGAAATAAGATTTAGAGGATAACTAAAAATAAACTCAGTTTACAATTAGAGAGGTTTCCTATAAGATTATATTGAACACAGAACATAATATAATTTTTGTTTGACTCCAGCAAAATCTGGCCAAAGTTAAAAGGGACAAGGACAACACAAATATCTATAACTCTAGGCAAGTGGGAGAATTCTAATAACTCAGGAGATTAGAAAACTTAATACAAAAATGAAAATGCCTTTTGAAATTCGAATTTCTTTCTTTTCCTAAGAAGAAGCAAAGGAGTAAATTATGTAGGAAACATTTTTTTTTTATTGTGAAACATAAAATAAAATTATAAAAATATTGAAATTATTGATGTATTTTAGTCATTGCTGTAATGTTTTATTATATGACACCCTACCTAATTCTGTAATAGCCTGTGAATTAAAAACAAAAAGCAAAACAAAAGGAAAAAAACCTACAAATCCCAAGCTTTCAGATAAAGGATCAGTTATTTAAGTTAAAGCCAAACCAACTGTAAATAAATTTTATCATATTTTCTTGACCATCAACAGCTCTTCCAAATAAAATGTGGGCATCATGCTGGAACATTGAGTTACTAACCATTGTAATAGTTCAAGATTTTATAATATCTGTGATATTAAGTGTTATTCCTTCTTTTTAATTACTCTATACTTTTCTCAATGTCTTTTGACAATTCCTTTTCATAGTAGTGGGAAGTCTAGATTGTTTGAATTTTCAAATCAGATATAGACAGCTGAAGTATCTCATATTTTTATGTATGCAATAAGCACACATAAACCAGCATTTTAAACAATCCTTCAGTATTTGAATACAAAACTAAACTATTCTGAGAATATCGAATCATCAATTTCTTTACCTGTGTGGTGGTTTCATATTACTGAATAAATTTTCCTAGGGATTAATACAACATACTTGACATCTACTAAACAAATTATATTGTACCAAATTGAGGGAAATTTTAATTGCAAAGAAGATAGCACACATTAGAAGTTATTGCCACAAAGTTTTCAGTCACCACCCATCATATTCAATGTAGATATCAAACTATATAATTCAGTATCTTTTTGATGAATGTGTGCAGATTCCTTACACTTGGTAAAGACTACTAGAATTTTTTCTTACAAGATCTTCGATGGGTTTTTTTCTTACCCCCAGATTTCTTTCTTTTTTTTTTTTGCCTGCGTGCTTTCATTTAGAGTGCATTTATATGCAGGCCATGAAATGACTACTAAAATTTATTCAGATTTTCTCATGAAAGAATGAAGTTGAACATAACGAAAGAAGGGACAGAGGTCCTTATAAAACTATTCCCCTGCCACCCCAATTAATATGATTTTCTGCCTCCTTAAAAACTAAGAAATCATTGAAAATATCAAGATTTCTCAGTACACCTCACATACTATCATTATAGGGACATCTGGAAAACTCAGAACAGTTGATCCCAGTTCTCTTATTTCCTGTTCAGTGAGGATCTGTATTTCATTTATTCCTATTATTATATATAGTCTCAGAAAACCTCTAGAATTCCAAAAAATACATTATCATTTTTTATTATCAGGAAAAAAAATCTGCATACCAATTCTGTTCAGATTTTACAGAACAGAAATCTGTTCTGTTCTGTAAAGAACAGAATTAGAAATTACTGATTTCCTTTTATTGTGTTATCATAAAATTTCTAAATCCAGGTGATTAGGTAACATGTGATAATTAGGAATAATTTCCTGACCTCAGCTGTATTACAGTGCAGATTTTCCAGGTGTCAACGCTGCCCCCCTGGAACCTTTAGTTTCTGGTGAGAAATTTATGGTTCAAATTTATGGTCTTTAGGGATTTGGCAGTACAAGACTTCCCTCTTTAGCTGTGGAGAAGAATAAGATATTAACCTACTGATCATAGCTTTTCCTCTGTTTGAATATTGCATGGCAGTTCTATGATACCCTATAACTTGATCAAATTGTTTTCTGTATGTGCTGTGACTGGGTTAATAAAGGCCTGCATTTAAAATCTGAAGTCTGTAATTGGAGTTCTGTACTTTAAAATGCATTGTAACTCCCAGAGTGCTTTATTAATTCCTTTTTGTTGTGGTTTGGCACCATGAAATTCAACACTTGCTAATTATTCATTGAATTCAGCACAGGGAAAATGAAAATCGGGAACAAAAGAGAAATTCTTGTCCTGTGCTACTTGCTCATTTCAGTTATTCATCTGTTGCACCCACCATTCTGGAAAACATGACAATTCTTTTGTACTTTCCACCGATCTTCTGCTCAAAATACAAAATATTTACAGAATCACAGAATCACTACATTGGAGACCTTTAAGATCATTAAGTCCAACCCATGCCCTAACACCTCAACTAAACCATGGCACCAAGTGCTCATCCAATCTTTCTTAAACACATCCAGAGATGGTGACTCCACCACCTCCCCAGGCTGACAACTCCAGTACTTTTCACTCTTCCGTAAAAACTTTTTTCCTAATATCCAACCCATATTTCCCTTGGCACAGCTTGAGACTGTCCTCTGGTTCTGTCAGTGGCTGCCTGGAGAAAGAGACCAAACCCCACCTGACTACAGCCACCCTTCAGGAAGTTGTGGAGAGTGATAAGGTCCCCTCTGAGTCTCCTTTTCTTCAGACTAAACAACCCCAGTTCCCTCAGCCATTCCTCACAGGGTTTGTGTTCCCAGCCCCTCACCAGCCTCGCTGCCTCCTCTGGATGTGCTCAAGTGTCTCAACGTCCTTCCTGAACTGAGGGGTCAGAACTGGACACAGCACTCAGGTGTGACCTCACCAGTGCCCAGTACAGGGGGAGAATGAGCTCCCTGCTCCTGCTGGCCACACTACTCCTGATACAGACCAGGGGCCATTGGCCTTCTTGGCCACCAGGGCACACTGCCAGCTCGTGTCCAGCTGTCTGTCACCAGCACACCCAGGTCCCTTTCTGGGCACTGTCCAACCACAGCATCCCCAGCCTGGAGAGTTACAGGGGTTGTTGTGGCCAAAATACAGCACCTGGCACTTGGATTTATTAAACTTCATCCCATTGGACTCTGTCCATCCATCCAACCATTCCAGGTCTCTCTGCAGCACCCTCCTCCCTTCCAACAGATCAACACACACTCCCAGTTTAGTGTCATCTGCAAATTTACTAATGAAGGACTCAATACCCTCATCCATGTCATCAATAAGAATACTGAACAGAACTGGCCCCAGCACAGACCCCTGACGGATACCACTGGTGACTGACCCCCAGCTGGATGCAGCACCATTCACCACCACTCTCTCAGCCTGGCTATCCAGACAGCTCCTAGCCCAGCACAGAGTGCTCCTGTCCAAGCCATGGGCTGACAGCTTTTCCAGGGATTGCTGTGGGAGACAGTGTCAAGGGCCTTGCTGAAGTCCAAACAGACACATCCACAGCCTTTCCTGCATCCGCCAGGTGAGTCACTTGGTCATAAAAGGAGATCAGGTTGACCACACTTGACCTACCCCTCCTAAATCCATGCTGGATGGGTCTGATACCCTGGCCATCCTGTAAGTGCTGTGTGATGACATTCAATAGAAACTACTCCATATTCTTTCTAACTGTATCTAGGAACAAAACAAAACTAAAAGTGAGAAGAAAAAATTCAAATGACAATTTTTCTTACACATGCCAAGTTGAAGAATGCAGATTATATTTTGTATATCTATATTGCACTTTTTATATCTACAAAATAGTTGCTGGTATGTAAACATAGGACAGTCACCACTAATTTACTTGCTAACAATGTCTTGGTAGTGTCCTGGCAACTCTGTCAGAGCTGAATAAACTCTTAAGCAGCATGATGAAGGAAAGGGCTAACCCACGCTGGACTGACATACCTATAACATTTACAAATGAACTGAGTACCTGGAAAAACTATATCATGCTGAGTTGAGGTAGATTTATTGCACATGACATTCAGTGATTAATGAAAGAATTGCTTCTGGCCTTTCTTGAACAGATGCTCAAGGAGAATACATAGAGACTATTCTTATTTTGTGAACAAACACAATTACTATTCTAGAAGTTGAGCATTATCTACTCCTTGTGACTTAGATGATATAAAGAGGTGAAAAATTATATTCCATTGCCTTCTTATGCTGGTCACACATAGAAATAAAGTTTATTATTCAGAGTAGTTTATAATTCCCAGACATTTTTGAGTGCAGGTGTATAGTTTAGGGGAAAAGTCCATTTTTACTTTAGAATTTACATTACATTAGAAACTACAGCTATCTCCTCAACCCAAATCTAAAACATAATGTATAATGATAATTTATGTCTTCTACATGCAACAATGTATAGCAAAACTCATTATAAACCCAGTCTTTTCAGTGGGAGATTCTGGATTAACATCTTAAACTTTAAGAGGCTGCAGTGACATCTCGTTTTAGCCTTTGTTCCTCAATAGTAACATCTGCCCTACCAAACACCATGCTGTTTCAGCCTACTTATTTGGCTTCACAATCCACTGAGAAACTCCTACAATCCTAATTCTATCTGTCTTTCTTAGCTCAAATGAGAGAAAAACAATATTTAAAAATCATGTAGTTGTTCGGACCTTCTTTTATTTCCATCTGCATGTTTATATGCATAAACATACTGCGGTTTACAAAAGGAACATTTTGGTTGCTTCAGTTTTGGTTGATTTATTTATTTATCATTTGAAGGCTTCCTTCTAATGAGTACTTTTGAAATATTATCATTAGTATCTGCAAGGAAAAAAAGAGTTTTCTTTAGACTGTTTTATTTTTTAATGAAGGCTTTAATTTCTTCAGGGTTTTGGTAGCCCAGTTTCGCTACAGCCAGCAAATCATTCATACTTACCAATTAAGATATTAACAAGGTTTAAAATAAGCGTAAAATCAGACAATCTTGTCATTGTACTTAAGATGGACATGTTTAATAAACTCCATTCTGTCTCTTACTGTCTTTCCACATTCTGGCATAATATTTCATAAACATGGAATCTCTTTTGGTTTCGATGAACACCAGTGACAAAAATCTGATCAACAAATCCTTGTTAGCTGAGGAAAAATTCCTAACACAAGACTGAGACAATATTTGAGGGTTCTGATGGTGCTATGATCTGATTATAAGATATATCTCTCCCTGAACTGAGTTGTGAATGAGACCATATGCCAAAGTCAATATGGATTTTATTAAACAGTAAATGTGGCATAGAGAAAGAAGGAAATAGGAGGAGGGAAGAGAAGTGAGAGAGAGAGAGAGAGCTTAAGTAGAAAGATATCACTGCCACAATGTTCCTGTGGCATCCTGCTAGTCCTTCTTCACCCTGCATTGGGTCATGTCCAGAGAAAATCAACCAAGCTGGTGAGGGGTCTGGAGCACAAGTCTTAGGATGAGCAACTGAGGGAGCTGGGATTTTTCAGCCCAGAGAGGAGGGGGCTCAAGGAAGACAAGATTGTAGCCAGGTGGGGGTTGGTCTCTTCTCTCAAGCAACCAATGATAGAATAAGAGGACATGGCCTCAAGTTAGCCCAAAGAAGGTTGAGATTGGACATGAGTTAAAAATTTCTTCACTGAAAAGGAAGGCATTGGAACAGGCAGCCCAGGAAAGTGATAGAATCATCCCTGGAAGTGTGCAAAAGGCATGTGGATGTGACACTTGGGGACATGCTTTAGTGGTAAACATGGCAGTACTAGGCTATCTGTTTCACCCAAACTTGCAGTCTTTTCTAGCCTTAACAATTCTCTGACTTCATCTTTTCTAAAAAACTAGTATTAGAGATACTATTAATGCTCTGCAATTCACTAAATTGATGCAACAGGACAGATACTTATTTAATATTCAAGATAACTTTTTTGTACTATGATTGTTTTCTATTCTACAATTAGCAACAGCCAAACATTGGGCAACATTAATTTACATCTCAGGAGGAAAATAAAAAAGAGATAAAATGCATGCAAAGAGCAAACAAACAATTCTACTAGTAGATAAGAGACCTACTCAAGGGCAAAAGGATTTTCATGGAGGGTATAGTGTTAGGGTTTTATCAGTGATCATGTTTGTCATTGATGCTCCAAATTGGGAAAACAAATATTTGAGGTCCAAAATCGGTAAAAAAATTCACATCGTTAGCACGCCTTTTAATTTTGTGACATATTTTCACATATTTATTGTCTCCAGTTACCCAAATATTTATTAATAATATTCAGACTGATATTTCTGGTGATAACTCTACATAAAAATAACTTTAAGAAATAAATCGTAGGTTTTTACCCTGTGTTCTCAGTGCTTAAATCAGTAAAATATGATAGTGTTTGCGTGCACTCATCTTATAAAATACAGTGTGACTGCTCATATATTGGTATTTTAAATTCCCAAGAAATTGTTCCAAACAGGGCCATTCTTCATCAAATTGAAGGATTATCTCTCCCCAGGGATCAACTCAGATGGGACTAGTCTTTTATTTATCATTTTCATCTTAAAAAGCAGTACAAAAACCAGTGATAGTTCACATGTACAATGTGCCAACCAATCAAAATATTTTTATCCCCCTCCATGACAACAATCATAAAGATGGTAATGCAGCAAAGCATCAAAATTCAAATGATATCATCAATCTGATAATATATTGAAAAACAATTCTGTTGCCTATAGCAACAAATAGCTTTATTGAGTCGTATGTTGCCTTGGGGATGCACAAAGGCAAAAATTAAAGAACTATAAATTACAAGTGAACTAACTGGTAAAAGTGAAAATAAACTAAAAGCTAAATCTAATTTAAGGTCTAGTGGGTGAAACACCTACCTAAATCCCAAGTTGCCACCAAGAAAGTTCCAGAAATGTCAGATAAGTATATGCATTTCAGGAGCAGCCCGCAGAGTGCCTTAGAAAGTTGATCTATTTAATACAATAAATCTGCATAAAACAGACCAAGAAACACTAAACATATGGATCTGAGTTTTGCTGTATATACAGTGCATAGAATTAGGCCAGAAAACAAGTCAAAAACAAGAAAACAAGAAACACAAGTCAACATTTAAGAATAAGTAGGATTTTTTTTTGACTGATACAATATGATTGTCAGCATATATTTCCAGCAAGACCTTCTAGAAGAAAGTATGCATAAATTAATAGGAATGCAGACATATCTGCAATTGTTTTCTCCTCCTACAGCTGGAATTTCTGCCATTAGCTCTAGATTCACTTGGATAAGATGACAGTAAAATACCAGGAACTTTCAAGTTTGAGGAGATACATCAATCAGTTAGAATAAGCATGTTTCACTTAAGGAAGATAGGTCAGATACTGATCTAGCAAACAATAACTTCAGAAATCATGATCTTAATTAATTATCCATTCTCTAGAAATTCAGTATTTATAAGATTATAGTCAGCTACAAAGCAAGAGTAATTAAAAAGGGGTGTTTTCAAAGAAGTGTTGTTTCACAAGGAGGTGTTTAAATAGCCCTGTATGTCTGGAAAGTAGGACAGCTGGAAAACTCTTCATTTTTTCCTGAGGGTTTGCATATTATGACATTTGTTGTTGTACACTTTATGACTTCCATACTGAGAACATGGACCTGAATTCCAATTCACAATTTGAATCTGTTTTCAAGCTTATGAAATTTCAGCTGCTTTTTAAAAATCATTTAATGAACAAAAGTAATTACAGTTATAAAAGAGAAGATAACTGTGATTGAGTGAATGAACTGTGCATAGATCCTGTCAGGATGTCCTTTAACATTCTTTGCAGCCAAATATCTCTACAAGAGATGCCAAAATTGTAAAAGAAATAGTCACTTGAGGCTGGAGCTGTCTGCTCTTCAACAACCCAATTAAAGACTTGAGATTCAAGCAGGGGCATTAATGCTTACATGTGACTGTAAATTGCTAGAAAATACCAGTCTGTAGGAAGAGGACAGCATATCATAGCAGCAGAGAAGCTTGAAGCTAATATTTTTTTGTATTTTTTTCTGTAATCCTACATTGAACCACTTAAACTACACTGCAGTCAGCAGTACTGTGCTGTACACAAAGTTAAAGAGCTTCAACAACTGGATCCCAGTGGGATCCCAGGTGAAAAGTTACAGAGAGTCCTCACACTTCCTTAATATAAGCCAGTGGGTAACTAAGTAAGTTGGTGATGTTGGAGGTTGTGTCTTGGAAGAAGGAGAAAGAAAAGGAAGGTATATGAGCCTTGAAATAACAACTAGGCAACTGCTTATCACAGTTCTATATATTCAGCTGCACATAAGGGAGTCCAGTTAGAGAGAAGGTGGCATTGTAGTGGTTGAGTTACTGTAAACATTTGGAATGGCATAAAAGAAAATTCTTTAGAATTAAAATGATCCATTTATGAGTTGTTGCAGAAGTAATTCTATGAAAGACCGCATATGTATTTTTCTGTTATAGATATGCAGGATCTAATCCTACAGAATAGATGAGACATGTTAGGGCTGAGAAGTGTGGATGCAGACCACAGATGTTTGACTCACAGCAAATACTTTCCTGTCAAATAAAAGGCATTACAGGGAGATGGGAAATCTCTTTACTTTTCCTTGGAAAAACATGTTTATAGGGACTTATAACATTAAGAAATTGTAACAAAATTTTGACTTGGTATTTAAAATCGAAGGAAAGTATCTGTGAAAAAAGCCAAACTACGTAGACCCCTGAAAGACTTCCACAGTCACTGTAGAAGTTTAAGAAATCAAGATTAAAATAACTTTTAAAATAACCAAGTATAAAATAAACTAGCTTATATACAAGAGATCAAAGTATAGTACTTTTGTTTTTAACTCATATATGACTTGATTGTTTTTCCATCTTTACTTCAACATTTCACCTTTTAAAATAACCCATTCTTCAGGTTGGAAGTTTCAATTTCTTTTCTGTAGTCTGCAAAAGCACTTTTGCTTAGAAATATTAAATAAACAAAATTCTGTATCATTCCATGTATAACAGGTAGTACACTAAACCTCAAGTGTAAGAGCTTAAGATACACATAAAATATCCTTTTTAAATAGGATTTCTCCTTAATTTCTGGCCTTAGCTTTAACTTAACTAATAGTTTATGCTTTGACATCTCTTAAAAATACTTATAACAACTTGTGTCTCTCATTGGTAGCAGGGGAATATCGTATGTTATCTAACTTCTTGTCTGGGATCCTATGACTTAACTGTAAGTTAACTTTATGTTTGGTTTTTTTGGTTTTTTTTTTATTTCTTGTCAAAAGCTCAGTTAAACAGCTCATGTAAATTATTTTTATATAATTTGCTTAGAGCTTTTTTCTTCATTTATCTCTTACACTTTATACTCAAATGAGAGCTCACTGTGAGCCTGTATGCTCAGTACTGATCTACAAAGGAGTTCTAGTCACATTAATTTGTTTTTCTTGGTCTCATCTGTTCTCTGCACTAGTTTTTGAGATGTGTGTTTTTATGAGGTCTTTTTTGCAGTTTGTTTTGGTCCTTGTACTTCTGCTCTGAAGTGTATTTGTACACATTTAAAACTATCTTCTTTTCTCTGCAACAAAACCATTTTAAATAGAACTAGTTTGACTTGATTAGTTATCAAGCACTAGGAAATGTAAAAGGAAAAATATTTAATTGACAGCAATAAAGTCAACTTTTCTAGGTTTTATGTGTTCTTTCAGATTTCCTTTGATAATCCATTTAAAAGTGTTTCTTTTCTATAAATGTCCTTTTTTACTTTACTGACTACATTTTTTGTGGCTTTGTTGTTGCCTTGTGTTTTATTCAAATTCTGCTTACCATGATTAAACCAAGGAGCTCCTTCTTCCAGAAATGACAAGACTTATGTACATTATTTTCTTTCTTTTCAAGGTCAAGTTAAAATTAAGATTATAAGAGAGATGTCCACTATTAAAATATGCTGTTTATTGAAGGTAATAACTTTTTATTTGTACAGTTTCTTAAATTTATTTATTCAAGTACTTCTTTTGCACAAACCAAAATCAATAGTGCTTTTTCAATTTAGCAAGCTAAACCCCCATCATTCAACAGCACTGAAAATCTTAAAATTGCTTTATGAAATAGCTGTCAGGAGGATAGATTTATATGCACAATGCGTGCTAATTTACACATTGCTATCAAAAGTTATATAAATCAACATTTTTCACACATTAGTCTGAAGAATTTCAGCTACATTTGTAGCACTGGATTTGGATTTATCTGGATTATAATGTAAACTCAGAATCAGACAATAATGGGAGAAGGATTCTGTGTTGTTTTTCTCTTAATGCATTTATATGTCATGCAGTTGTTTATTTCTTCTTGGTGATGTTATCTGTAGCCACAACATTAAAACAGATGATGACTTTAAGACAAAGGGTGTATGAAAATCTGCTATGCCATTTCCTGGTTGTATCACAAAATCTGAAGATATGCATGTCAGAACAGAAAGAAAAGGAAAAAAAAAAAAAAAGAGAAATATGCTATTTCTGTGTGAATAACCTCAACAGACTGTACTTTGATTTCCCATGTTGGATTTGAATTATTAATATATTTATTTTTCATTTTAGAAAAGCAATATTAAGTTTCTGTGTCTAGTATGAATTAAAAGCTTTTAAAGTACTTTTTCCTACTGCATTGGGTAAACATGAGGCTAGATTGGAGTTTCAAGATTGGCAAACAACATTTACTATTAAAACCCTTTTTATTATGTTACTAATTCAAAATTGCATGTGAATGTGCTGAAAACCTCATATTTTTGCTTCTTGAAGCAAACTTGATATTCACTTTGTATCCAAATTAACCCCTGGGCAACAGAAGGCCTCAAGACAAACTTTGACACCAAACTGCTTTTTTACAACAGCTAATCATTTGGTTGAAAATATTCTATATTTAATATGGCCTTGACTATCATTCTTCGACTAGAACCACTATAATTACTTAGTGTGTTTCACACGCAGGCTCTTGCTCTCTCTCCAAGGTATTTATTCAGTTTTATTGTTCTCTGTAGCTCATACAATATACAGATCTAAAAGAATAAAGCAAGCCATGTGGGGATTAGCAGTGGGTTTAAGTGTTAATGCTTCATAACACTCCATATACTCAGAAATTCACATTAAAATTCTGAGAGTGGCATAAGCAGTGTGCAGAATCTTTGAAGAAAGATACTGTTAAAGTAGGGGGCTGGGGAGGTTATCTAGAGGTGAAAAGTGCAAAAAAAAGTATGTTCCAAGCAGAAATTTTGTAATATGGTGGGAAAAAAAAAAAAAAAAAAAAAAATCATATAATGAATTCAGCTCCAGTAACTACAAATACACTAAGGATGTGTCTGATAATTGGGTAAAGTATTTTTTTACTATTCCTGCTATAACTCTGACTTTTTTCTTGCATTGACAGCGAGTATACTCTTGCTACTTATTATGTTCTACAACTTTAATTATAGGTTTATATTTTGCCATATTTTACATGGCAAAGTCATGTTTTCATTCATATTTTGATTTTCATGTTTGGAACTGATCACAGAAGAATGCCTGAAATGGGGTTTTGTCCACTTTTGGTTGTCTTTAACTCAAATACTTTAATCCCTCCATCACAAAATATGCTGTTAATTTTACCAATTTCAGTGTAGACAGAAAAACCCAGACTGATATTTAAAGTCTGCCGTCTTTCCTTCATAAAGAATCATGAAAAGGAAGATATCTTACTTTCCAAATTATTACTTGCTGTGTTGTTGTCTGTTCCTGCTGCCAGAAGTTACTGAACTCTGTGATTACTTTGGAGTTCTCATTTTCCTGGAAGAGGCCAGAGCTAACTGGGCTTTTTTTCATTCCATTAAAAAAATTACTTTCTCAAAAACTGTGTGACAGCAGTCAGCAAGATAACTCACAGATGGTAAATCCAAAATCTGATATCCATTACAGGAATCAAAGGAAAACAAAATCATGAAAGCCTAGGTGTTTGATTCCTTCTCTATTTTTGTTCCAGTCCAGGCTTTTTGACTGACTCTCTGATGTGCTAATCCCCAGTGCTGAATTTTTCAGGACTGAAGGGAGTCAAGACTACCTTTTCTCTTGGCTCTTCAAGGAACACTACCTCAATGCAGTGCTGATAACATGCAGGCAAGCTTAAACCTGTTAGCAGATTTAGAAGCCCCAGATTTCTCACTTCTGGTATCACTTTAATCAGATCAAAGATCTAAACTCATCTTTCATTTTTTTTTCACTGTCAGACCTATATTTTACTGTCTCTGTAAAATTGTATTTTGCCAGAAATGAAACTGTTTCTTTTCTATGGTGATCCTAAAGCAGACAGGCTGTCTATTCTTTTCCGTATCACCTGCAGTATGATCAACAGATTGTTAAAAATGGTTATCCCTTTGCTGAACATAGGAAGTAGTCTTCCTTAGCTGCATGTGGAAGTTGCTAAGCAATTATTGTATTGTATTTGCAACTATTGTAAAGCAAAACAGAGAAAACAGCACAAATATAATCAGGTAACATTGCTCTGCGCTGGTCTGGCAGCTTATTAAAAGAGAACTGTTGTTTCACTACATCAAATCATTTGGCTCCACTCTAGTCATCAGTGAAATTCCCACTTGGTGTACTAGAATCAAAGGGACATCAATAAGTAGAACAGGTAATTGTTTTTCTTCAACAGTTATATATAAAATATACATAAATATAAGTATTACTGGATACTGTAATTGATCAAAAATATGTGGCATGGTTTTGTAGAAGTCCTGGAGCAGCACATACACCACAACTCACATCGATAACTAAAGGGGGGATTATTGAAAGATGAAGGTGTACAGTTTTTACTGGTTTCGTAGAATCATGACTGAGATTCAAAACTGTATCTAAAGTTCTGTACTCCATTATAAGGAGTGCTCTGGACAGTATTTACAGTTGTTTTGACATTTTCCCTCAGCAGGGTCTGATTTAATTATGAATGCAAGTGTTTATAATTTAAAAATCTGAAAATCACCCATATTTATGATTGTATATTTTTTCATATTTCCCATGCTTTGTGCTATTCTTGTCAACTCATGTGACCTTCCTTTTGACAGTTTGTGATCTAACTATGCATGCAGCTGATCACTATATAAAATCTATCATTCATTGTAATTTTAACTCTACTATTATCCTGCTTTTCAAAGCAATTCATTTAATTAGTACTTTTTAGTCTGTTTTACTAAGGAGTACAATTTTAAACAAGAAAAGTATTCATTAAATAGAGCATTGAATTTTTTCATGGAGAAAGACCAAAGGAATAGTACATTGGTAGATTTTGGAACATTGTACAACGAGCTTTTTCCAATGCACTTACAATATAAAATCACAGAATCAGAGTGGTTTGGGTTGGGAAGGACCTTGAAAATCATCTCCCTTCAACCACTTTGCCATGGGCACCTTTTACTGCGCCAACTTTCTCAAAGCCCATCCAACCTGGCCTTGAGCACTACCAGGGATGGGGCATTCATAACTTTTCTGGGCAACCTATTACAGTGTCTCACCAATCTCAGAGTGAATAATCTCTCCCATACATCTAAACTGAATTTCCCCTCTTTCTGTTTGAACCCATATTCCTTGACCTATCACTACAGTTCCTGATGAAATGTCGCTCTCCAGCTCCCCTGTAGGCTCCCTTCAGATACTGGAATGTTATGAGGTATCCACTACTCTCCTCAAGGATGAACAGCCTCAGCTTTCTCAGCCTGCCTTCATAGGGTGATGTTCTACTTCCCTTAACTTCACGTCCCTCTGGACTTGCTCCTACAGTTCTATGCCCTTTTTATCTTGGAGCACCAGAACTGTATGCACTATTCCAGGTGGGGTCACATGAAAGCTGAGTAGATGGAGAATCACAGAGATCCTCTCCTATTTAATTTCTTATGTAAGGAAAAACAGTTTCAGTGTTTACCTAAACAGATCAGACTATTTTCATTTACACCCTTCTATAATCTCTTTTACCACTATCTAGAGCTATAATAAAAAGTAGACCATCCTGTAACTTTACCTAGATTTTGCATACCTAGAATGTATTTGATGCCTGACTTTCCTGCTTATTTAGCCTTTTAAAGCTAAAAGGTCTTTGGGACAATCTCCAAGACTTGCTCATTCACTTTAACCCAGCCCATTTTACTAAATATTGGAGACTAATATCCACTAATGCTAGCATGCCTGTTCCAGAACTGCTTTTAACAAATGAAAACATACAAGCCTTAAAAACCCCGGTTGGAAATCTCATTAACAATTTGTTTGACAAAACAAGGTTCTATTTAATATACAAAATCTCCCTGCTTTCAAGTGACTGTATTAGCAAAAAGTTACACGTTCACACAAGGAGCAGATGGAAAACATGCTAGCACTGCAGTATTCCTAATACTTTAATTTCATTATGTGCCTCTGCACCTATTTTTTCACATTTTGTCAGACTTTCCCTTACAGAAAAAAAAAAAAATGAATGACTTAGCTCATTTAATCAGCAGCTTTGTGAAGAACAGATTTGCAAATTAGTTTGAATTAAGGTAGCAAGGCAGGCAGGTGCCTCCATGTTGGGAGCTATTGAACTTTCCTGAACCTAGTCAGTTCATTCCTGGAATGCATCCACGCTTTAATAGATATTAAAGCTGAACAGGACCTGTATAAGTCATCTGTCTCTCTCCTTGCCAATATGAGTCTCTATCTGTACAATAAATAGAACGGATCAAGCTTAGATTTTAAAAACCCAGGTCATGAATGTTTCACTTTCTATTGATAGAGTATTCTTCAGCCCAGTTATTCCTTGGAGTTTGTGTTAGATTTTACGTAGAACCCAAATGTTTTCCTCTCTTAATGTAATGGTACTGTCTCTGACTACTGCACCTTTCCTCCAGATCTGAAAAAGACTGAAATGCTAAACTCAGTGCCAAGAGTTTCCCTGATATAAAAGTTACCAAGAATTCACCATCAGTTTAGTCTGCTAAGTGATTACTTCCTCTTACTCACTGTATCAAATCACACATTCGGAGAGAATACTTTTCTTGATTGCTGGAATAGTAAATTAAAAAAATATAGTAAATAAAAAAAACACTAAATCCACCAAAAATACATTACAGTGTTGGGCATAAGTCTCGTCCTACCTAACATGTTTTCTTGCAAACCTCCCAAACTGACCCAAGACTGATGATGGTTTTTACTCAGTAAAGATTAATGGACTGCACATCAAATAATGCCATTTAGGATATGACAGCCACTCTACAGCCTAACTAAAGAGTCAATACTAAAATAAGATGATAACTTCTTATTTTCATTACATATATTTAACGGCAAAAGAAATTTGTTTTTCTTTCAGTCAATGAAAATGGCCCTGGAACGGTATAAGAACAAAGCTAATTCTATTAAACTGTACTAAAATTTTCAAAATTATTAAGTTTGAATAGTATATATATAAAATATGCTACAATTTTTCACAGCATTATACCTTCTCTTTGCACTGATTTTGTTCTTTTTTTTCACAAGTTTCTCTCATGTAGCAGGAATCTTTGAATATTTTTTCTTTCTACAAAATTAATGAAATTTTTTGAGGTTATTTCTTTTTTTTTATTATTCCCTTTCTTCCGTAGTAGCAAAGCCACTATAACTTCATGTAGCCTGGTGAAGTATTTTTCTAACAGCACTTTTCAGTTTTGTGCAGGGAATATCTTTTTGTCGTTACAATAATACTAATATTTCAGTCAGCTTTAATATCCCTAAAAAGGGAGAGATTTAGTAATAATAATAATAATTTAATGATTAAATTCATTAATAAATTGTTCATAACATGTTCTAAGACATGTATTTTTCAATAGCAGTGTTAGTGTTCCTCCAAGAATTCTTCATACCAGCATTCTTCCTACATCATCTAAATTCTAGAAACAACAGTTTCTGATTATTAAAAACCAAGGTTTTTCACATAATGTTCTCTTTAGGGAGAGGGGAAAAGAATCAGTTGACTTTAGAAAGATTTCTTTTCAGATATCTGAAATAATAATCCTTTGTTCCTGTAGTGCATATTAGTTCCGAGGAGAAGAGTTTAGGGGCTTTTATTTTGATTTGGATTTTTTGTTTTCAGGGGAGGGAGGCAGGTGTGATAGTGTTGGTTTGTATGGGGGTTTTTTTTTGGGATTTCATTTCTAGATTGTACAGGTGGACAAATCAGGAGATAAACTGATCCTTGAAAAAATTAATGATTGTTCATATGTTATTGTTCAATTTATCTATATAAAATATAGATACAAAATATGTTTTATTACACATACATACATATGTGTATACATACATATGGACACGTGTATATCTGTATTTATATATATATATATATATATATATATATGTATGTATGTATGCATGCATATTTTGAATTTTTCTGCTCTGGTTAAATAAGGTTTCTGGTATTATCTAAATATCCAGACAGACAGCTAGTATGTAGCCATTTATAAAAATCTTGTCATAGCTGTTAAAAAAATAAAACACCTTTGAAAACTGTCCCTGAGGGGATTCAACTGTGAAAATTTTTTGTCATAAGGACATCCAAAGAAAGCTGAAGTAGCTTATAAAAATCATTAGGCATCCACCCATTGACCCACAAGTAAACGTTTATAGTCAGTATTAGTTTATAATAAGGTGAAGAATTCAATTATATTTGAAAATTCCTGTTCACATGTAGGCGAATAGACAAAAGAAACCCAGCACATCACTTTTATGGACAGATATTAACCTTCACAGATCACTGAGTATATCCAGACTCTATAATTGTGTTTGCTAAAAACAAAGACTCCTAAGCTTCTTTCAGATGACTCAGCAGAAATGTATTTTTTTTAATGACTATATTGATCTTAACTGTATATCCTTCAAGAAAATCTATGCGTCAGGAAACTTTGACCTGAATTTTCAAAGACAGCATAAAAAATTATATTCTTTTTTTTCTTCCTGGATTTAGAAAGAGATTTAGCAGTGTGCCTAGTGTTTACAAGAAAAAATAATAAAGCCACTGATAAAGCACTATTTCAAATGTTGCTGCAATGACTGAAAAATCCATTCCAAACTCCTGCAGCACCTTAAAACTTCCATGAAATGTATGGGATAGTGATGTACTTTCTAAACACATATATGTTACGAAATTATATAAAAAATAAGAGAGGAATGCAAGCTAGGAATTTTGTTCTGGTTTTCTTTCGGTTTTAGTTAGTTTCGGGGGGGAAGGGGTTGGTGGTTTATTTGTGGTGGTTTTTAATTTCTTTTTACTAGAAAACATTTATCTATGTTTTCCATAAAATGGTTTGTAGAACACTTTCAAGTTTTGCATTTGACATCTTGACTTAATCCCGAACATCAGACCCTGTATCCATTAATTCACAGATTTTTTCTATTTGGATTCAGCATTTTTGTCCAAGAGAAGTCACACAGACTAGCTCCCCCTTTATTCTAATTTCCAAAGATGCATGGTATATAAAGCCTGCCTATCAAACACAAACTATTGAATTCACCCTAAAACACTGCCACTTTCAGGTTCTCTCATTCTGCATTTTACAGAGTATTTACTGAGGAAGTAGCATCCAGCTCCCTCAGAACTTCAAGGCTTTCAAAGTACAGCTAACACGTCCTCACTGCTGCCAATTAGACTAAGTGGAAACCACTGTCCTTACTGAATTTCTACCAAGAATTCAAGGTTAATAGAATCACAGAATCATTTATCTTGGAAAACACCTCCAAGATGATCAAGTCAAATCATAAACATGGCATTGCCAAGTCCACCAGTACACCATACCTAAGTGTCACTGCTACTTTTAAATACTTTAAATACTTCCAAGGACAGTGACTCCTTGGACAATGTCTTCCCTGGAAAATCCTTCCCATCCTTAAAGATCCTCACAGGGAAGACATTTTTCCTAATATCCAATCCAAACCTCCCCTGGCAGTACTTGAGACCATATCCTACTGACCTAACACTTGTTACTTGGAAAAGCTCTTTTATTTAAAGAAAAGGAAAAAAAAACCCAAAACAATCCAAGCCATATAACATATAAAGTCTCACATGTTCATGCATGGAATCCTACCCCAAAAAAAGCATTAAAACATTTTTATTTTATTTATTATTTATTATTTATTATTATTTATTATTATTTTTCAAAACTGATTTTATGGAAGGCAGAGGTAATTGAGGTGTTAAAAAAGTCATCTTTAACTTACCCTAAGATACTGATTACAGAAAAAGAGGTGTATTTTTTTATGTACTCACACGTAGTGTTTAGTTTTTATAATAGTTTTTTCCCTATTAAAGTGAAGATGTTATTGGCACTGAAGGATATGATCTCTGGAGGTCATAGATGCCTGACCATAACTCTTCATCCAGGTTACTGCTGGTAGTCACAATTGGAAGAATCACTTCAAGTGTTTCTCCTTGATCCTGTCTCTCTTCACCGTGTCTTTTTTGTTGTATCCTGCTGCCTAACATCTGGTCACTGCTTTAACAGAAGTCCATACTTAAGATTTAGATAAATTAGAAATGCAAAGTAACCAAATAAATACTTTCAGTCCTGTGTCCAAAATTCCAGGTACCAGAAACATTCAATGAACCTGTCACTAGGGATTTTCAAGGTAGACTTTATTTTTATTTGTGAAGAAAAACATTAACATCTTTCTTCATTCTAGGTCATAGCAAAAGTTTGATTGCAATCCAAAAACTTTCAAATAAGAAAGTTTTAAATTAAATAAAAACCTTACGTTGTGCCTGAGTTGATGTTTTAGAATAGCTAAAATATTCACAGTATTTTAGAAACATCCCTTTCATTAAGGATGGAAAGCTGAAAAATAAAGCCAAATCAAAAATTTTAATCAAAATTTTTTTAAATTCTACATCTTACTCCATCTATTACAGTGAGTGTTAAGGAAACTTCCTTCTCTGAGCATTGAGGAACCACTCTGGCACTCACACTCCTGCCATCAAGGCTCTCACTGCTGGGACCAAAGCCCCTTCACAGCTGCTGGCTCCAGTGCCCATACAGGTGCCACTCTTGACTCCCTACAACACCCTTCTCTCACAGTCACACCGGGTTTCCCAACTTGTTCAACCCCAGGTTTTCCTAAGGCACAGGAAGAGAAGCAGCTGGAGCTAGTCTCTCCCAGGAGGGATCCTCACTAAAGGAACCTCTGGATTCTTATACGCTCACATTCCACATGCACAAAAGTCTTGTCTCTTCCTCCTGAATCCTCAGCCCCTGCCGTATCTCTGGACACCTGGCTGGGCCACAGGTACCTGTGTGCTTTGCTGTGCAAAGGGTCAGCAGTTCAAGTCTCTTCGTTTGGGATGGCACCACCCAGAGCTCCACATGCAGCTCCCACGGAGCTATCTGCACGGGCTCTATTCTCTAAAAGTGTGTTTGCATTTAGATTTTAACAGTAACAAGTCTTTTTCATTTACCTCTTCCAGCCAGAGGAAGAGGTCTCAGGCGCTCCCTTCAGCCTGCAACTTGCTGGGCTGATCTATCATCTGAAGATTTGTTTGGGTCAAAGCCTCTGCCCTGGCATAGACAGCTGCACCAAGACCTCTTGGAAGATATTCCATGTGCTGTGTAACTACCATTCCTTTGCTGTTGTTGCTAGTGGATGAGCTAGATATTTAAATGAAATTATAAAATATTTTTGCTTACCTACATTGGTGATTTTTTCTGTGGAAAAACACGGGAAAAAAAAAAAAATCTTATATATTTAAAACTTTCTTTGAAAGCTTTCCTAGTGAATTATCATAAAAAATATTTGAAGAAGTTTTAAATTTAATGAAGATTTATGCCAGAGAGAACTCCTCCATCAAACCAACGCTTATTTAAGCTTTTCGCAACAAATGTCTGTGGAGCTTCTATTAAAGTATATCTCATAATTCTTAAGCCATGATTTAAACTGTACCCTGTCTGTACAATTATCCTTAAATTTAAAAAAAATCATATTTAATTCCTGATTATTTTATTCCAACATTTTTGTAATGCTTAAAGACTAGGAAAGTTGTGTGATTCATTGAGAAAATAAGAAATTACCAACATCAGTGTTCCTGTCTGATACAAAGGAGGAATTATGCAGAGTGAAATGCATTTAATCTTATTTTATAGTTCTTAAACATTCATTATTTTATTTATTCATCATTCATTAAAGTTCTTTAATAAAGGACACAGGTGCATTAACTCTATACCAGCAGCTATAAACTTAAAAAGAAGTAACACCCAAGATAAATTAGCTCAGAGTAAGAAAAAAAGGGAAAAAGAAACTGAAGAAGCGAACATCATTAAGAATTATGTGTATTACAGGCACACATTTCATAGAAAATACTGTGGGAAAGGCTAAAATAAAAGTGCTCAAGTTGACACTGAAATTCTATTCATATTTTATTAGGCAAATGGACAAATAGTGTTATAGATTTAAAAATAAATTGAACCAAAGAAGTTAATTGCATTATTAGTACTTTGCAATCTTTATACTTTTTTATCTATTATCAGATGGGAAGCATGTGCTTTTGGATTTCTATTTTCACTGAACGTGGTGACATTCAACCAAATGTCCCAAAAAAATCAGGGAGACCAGAAAGATACAGAATAAAAGATGTGAACTCTAAATCACTCTTCAAAAAACAGCATAAACAAAGGAAAAATAAGAAAAAAATCTGGTCATTAATTAATCATTAATACAGAAATAATCTTTCGAAAACCAGAATGAAAAGAGTCTGAAGAGAAATTTGTTAAAGGTATATATACCTTCAGATTGAACCCTTTATAAAGTTTTTGCTAGGTGATCCCATAAATATACACGGGTGAATAAGTGCACATAGAACTATAATCATGTGTCCAGGGAATGAGGGAATGAGGGAATAGAATGCTTCCTGTAGAATGGGCAAAAAGACACCTGTGCTCCTTCAGTCTGAAAAAAAAAATAAAAATAAAAAAATGAAGACTGAAATACTAGTTAGATAAATCCTGCAGAAAAAAAACATTTCTCTTACCAGGAAAAGACCCAATGAAGCTACCAATCATGTTAAACTTGAGAGAATTTTCCTTATGGATGACTGATAGAACACGTTGTTACGGCATGATGTGTAAAACTGAACTCTGTACTGAGGAATGATTCATTAAAGCTATGAAGCATAACTAAATGCTGCCTCCCTCAGAAAGGTATGTGTCCTTGCAATCTTTCTTCATATTTACTGCTGTAAATGTGAACAATATTACCAAAGAGGATACCAATTGGTTTCTTCCTTTTGAGAGGATCTGATTGTTTATGCAACACTACTTACGTGTCAACATTCAGAAGTGCATCAGAATGTACATTACTTAGTTAAAAGCCATGCAAAATTGCAATTTTAATATAGCTGCATATTAAAATCAATCAATCAATACAAAACTAATAAAATTATAATATGGCAAGGGTGCAGACAAAAATAATACAACACAAATAATAAAGCCTAAGCACCTAAAAATTCAGAATCATCCTCATATATGGACATGAATTTTCCAGGATCAGCCAATCTTATTTTATGTCTCTTCTTCCTCTGAGGAATTTCATACTTCACTAAAATATATTTACTAGAAGCAATAGTAAAACTGCCATTTACAGTAATAAAGTCCAATTATTACATTCCCTATTTATAGATTTTTTTATTGACCAGCTTTTAATTTTCCTCATAGTGTTCTGGGTAACCCAAAATATTATCATGTTCTTCAACAATCTGTGCCTAAGATTGTTATTGTCTCTTTAAGAACCAGTGGCATGGCTGAGAATGGAACTGTGGGGCAGGGAGGTGCTGCAGGGATGTGGAACTTTAAAAAGTTCATCAAATTATTTGTTCTAGTGCAAATCTGCACATGAAAATTACAAGAAAATAAAATAATTTCGTTTTCCTGAATGAAAATATCCTTTTCTACTTAAGATTGATTTGAAGACACGTATGTTATGTTAACCATAAGATTTTGTTTGCCCTGTATTATAAGTGGTGTTCACATAATTTGGGTCTTTCTACAGTCTGAAGGGCAAGAACTCTATTACAAAACATGTCCAGAAATGTGTTATGAAAGTGCAAGATAATTACTGAAATAGTAATTATTCAAGAAACATTGCTCTGGAAGATTTAAAATTAAAATGACCTTAGTAAGAGGCCAAATGTTTGCATGTATTAATAAGTCACAAGTATGTATCTCTGAATACCTCTTCATAGTGGTAGGATTTTTTTTCCTCTTTAAACATTCTTTCTTAAATCAAAGTGAATAAAATTAAAAGAAAAATCCCTCAAACGAATGAGGCTATTATCAGTCATTGAGCTCATCAGAGTTCATTTGGGACAGCAAATAATGCTATCTAATTAATTAGGTTGACAGCAAACTGTGTGACATATTTCGTATGGCTGGCTGGTTTAACATTCTAAACCCTCTTGTTTATTAGAGCTTGCATGTTTCAAATAGAAAAGGATGTTAGACGTCCCATCTGCTGTGTAACAGAGCTTTAGAAAAAAAAAATACACTGAAGTCTTGATTAGTTCACATCACAATAACAGGACAAATGCAGCATCATACCTGTTATGCAATGACACAATTCCAGTTGTTACTAAAATTCTGTTATTTTAACCAGGATACATGGAAATAAAACTTCCTACTGTCAACATGATTCTTTGATCAAAGTCTGACGTCAGGTTAGTCAATAAAATGTCTCAGCTTGAAATACATCTTATCTCTGAGTGAGCACCAGTAAAATTTTGAAATGGAATGCACATCCTGAGATGGAACATCTTGTTTACAAAGTGGTGGTTGGCAAATAGTGATATAACACTGACTGACTAGTATGCAGATCTGTGACTCTAATTATGTGCATATTCTGAAATAAATTTGTTAGAAAGCAATTTACTTAAAAATGCATGATTCTATTTCATGCCTGAATGCACATATGTGAAAGTACTATACTTCTAGTATACCTCAAATAAATTTAGCAAACACAAGAAGGGGCAGAAGACCAAGTATGCTATAATCAAACTCTTTTTTTATTTTTTTTTCATTTTTCTATTCAATAAAATATTTTATAAGTAACACTTTTTTTGGCATAGATGTCCATATCATACAAGGCTATATAAAACCATTGGCAATTATAAGTTATTGAGTTCTGATGGAATCAAATGCAGAAATTAGGTAGCAGGACTACCTAAAATTAAAGCACATGAATGAGAGCATTGTCCAGATGCTCTCCAAACAATGAAAGGCTGGATACTATGACTGCTTCACTGGGAGACATATCCCAGTGACAGTCTACTCTCTCAGTGAAGAAGCTTTTCCTAATGGCCAGTGTGGACTTTCCTTCACGCACCAGGATTCCATTTCCTTGTGTCCTGTTGCTGGTTGCCGGAGGGAGGAGATCAGTGCTTACCTTCTGATGATACTCTTAAAGAAGATACAGATTGCAATGAGTTCATCCCTCAGCTTTCTTAGCTTCTCAATCTTGAGCAAGTCAAGTGACCTCAGCTACTCTTTGTAAGTCTTACCCGTGAGACATTTTACCATCTCAGTCATCCTCCTCTGGACACACTTCAGTAGCTTCTAAAAAGTCCTTCTTATAGCAAAATACTTAAAACTGCACACAGAAATTGACTTGGGCAGTACCACTGAGGTGCAGAGTGGAACAATCACCTCCCTTGACCAACTAGAAATGCTCTTCTTGATGCACTGCAAGACACATTTGGCCCTTTTTGCCTTTCTTTTTCCTATTCAAAATTATTTTTCCGAATTACTGTTAGTTTGTTAGTTTCTTGCCAAATTTTGTTGATTTACAATTCAAAAAATAGTGAAAAATTCTCAAACTAGGAATGTTTCCCATAACATTTTCTCATATCTACAACTCTAGGTGAGTTCTAGACATCTAATGCCTTAAGTTTATGTGCCAAATGCTTGTGCAGGATGGCTGTAACAGATCTGTAAGATATATGGTCTTTAAACTTTAAAGAGAGTGTTTTTCAGCAATTCTTCATGTCAGGTTGCTTTCTATTGCTCTTTTTTTTTTTTTTTTCATGTTACAATATGAACAAGAACTGATTTATTCTTAATAAGCCCTTTTAGTCAGGAACATTTTGTATGAGTACAGCACATTTGCAAGGAAGTTTATGTTTTATTCTTGATGCTGTGTGAGTAAGAATGATTGTTACCATGCAAATAGACATGGACAATGATAAACATGGAAAGAATGAAGTTAATATTGGACTGTGCTAAAGAGATACATTTTGTATCAGAGGAACAACAAGGCAGTGTACTCTGTAATTATCATCTTAATAAAATCCAGAAGTCCATTCAATGGTTTTATGGATCACACAATAAATATGCTACTATATTCTAAACACACATTGAAGTCTGATATTAATGGCACAGTTAAGAAATCTTTAAGATCCAAAGATCTTAGGAAAATCATAATAGAGACTGGGACTCCAGCTGATCATGCAAAACACAACAAACCATAAGGCTAGGCAGGTTTAATTTTCACTATGGGTGAACAATAAAACTCTATTCAAACTTAACAAAAAAATCCATCTCGAAAAATAACACAGAATAGGCCTTATCCATACTATTGAGCTCTCTTATCCTCTAAAATAAGATTATCACAACTGACCTGCCTTGAGAACAGTCTCTAGCCTGACCCATGTTGAGAATTAAATGCTACTAAATGGTTTTCCTTTTGCTGAGCTGTTTAAATTCCCTTGTGTGCAGATTTTAGCTTAGACATCAATTTCTCTTCTGTGTAGTCTTGCCATGTGTAAGTAAAATTTCAGTGGAGAATTTAACTCCATGTAAATTTTTGTAAATGTTCAAATTTATATTAGCACAGAATTTTTTCCTTTGCAATTAACCTCATCTTAGGGTCTCTTTATCTGGCCTGGAACCTTTGAAACAATTACTGACAAGTAACACTGTTCTATATCATGTATCCAACCTAACAGATTCAGTTTGTTCTTCAAGTAACGGTGTTTTATCCCTGACAACATGAGAAACTGTAGTTTGTGTAAAAAGACTAGAATGAGCAGAGACTTACAAACACAAGGTAAATGTTTTTTTACTGTTAACTGATGAGGGGTGAGAATTCAATTTCTTTCCAGTCTGGCCATGTCCATTTTTGTCATTAAAAAAACCAACCAAACAAACAAAAACAAAAACAAAACAAAAAACAAACAACAACAACAAAAAAGTGGAAGTAAAAAAAAAATGGTTGCTCCAAAACAAGACAGTTAAAACCACACTTGGTCTATTTCAAATGTAGTTAACATAGACATTCCAAAAATGCATGCACTGAAATAGAAGGATGATTCCTGAATCAGCTGCTGTACTGACTGTGCTCAGAGAGGAGATACACTTCTGCTATACAGATGTTTCCTTTTGTATAAACCTATTTTGTAAAGAAATTGAAAACAAAACTTTAATTCTTCCTGTTATACCTTTTCTGAGTGCAGTTCTTTGAAGCACTCACAGCTTTCTGCCAATTTTCTTTCAAATAGTAATGCAACTGTTTGTCAGCTCCTGAAATATCCTGAAATAAATATAAATACTGAATATGTCTTCAAGGTTTTTCTTCAGATTTGTAATGACTAATGCTTTTAGCTAGCTCATTTGTTCCATAGTGATAGCACTTGATACATCTAAAGGGGGTAGTTTATGTCTCTTCTCACTCCGTACCGAGTTTTCTGAATGATGCAGGGAAGTGTCTGGATTAATTTTGATAGTACACTTCATATCTTTAAAATACAATGGGCTTCAAAAAATAGTCTTGCAGATGGAAACAGCAGGAATACAACAGCAGTACAGAACAGAGTGATATAAAAGAGGTGTGATTTACACAGACATGTAGATGTAAAACCTCAGTATGTAGACCTTATCAATATTTTCGACCACAGAAAAAAAAATCTTTTTATCTCCCAAAGAACCTCTTCTTTATCTCTGTAAATGAATCCAGACTTTCCATTTTAATGAAAATCAGAAGAAAAATCAAGTAGAAATGAACTATCAAGAAAAATAATGAGCAAATATTATTAGCCCGTTTTTCAGATGTTTGTCACACACAAGCACACCTCCCGGTGCAAATCACTTTAGCAGTATTTTAAGCTAGTCTGTTTGCTTTACTCAAAATTGTGTTTATAGGCGAGGGAAAACTAACTTTACATATCAAGCCAAGAATTTATTGCTAAAATAATTTAATATTCACAGTCTTACCTGTCAAACAAGAATAAATCCTAGAAAATGAGCACTTCTTAGGTGACTTTATTTATATGTTGAAAAATTGAGACTTAATTTATTGACATTCTTTTCTGTTGACATGGGAATCAATGTTCAAAAGAAGATTCATCTTACATCTGACATATCAAACTGTTGTCAAACAATTAGAACTGTATCTCATGCATCCGCTGGGTTTACTTCAGGGGAAGAACTGCGTTAGGAAGAGAAAGCTAAATCACTTTGAAGTCAGACCACTAAGTTGTTGCCATATATAGGTGACATTTCAAAAATTTGAAATAATTTATTCAGTATAAATAACTGTATTGTAAATGGCAGATAATTTTATCTATTGGATTTAAGGTCTCAGAGAAATGGAACACTTACAAAGCTGGAGTTGACCTGACAGGAAGATGTGTTAAAGTATGGTAAGCTTGGAGGCAATAACACCACAATAAAATTAAAATAAAATTAATAAACCTTCAAATTTATTAAAACAAACAAAAAAAATAGAAAAAAATGGCATAAAAATCTTACATTTGTGTACAGCAAATACATAAAGGTATGGTTAGTGTGGTGGGTTGAACCCTGTCAACTAAGTACCAACCAGTCTAGCATGACAGAGGGTGACAATCAAAAGGGAAAAAAATCAAGAAAGAAAAATGGATCAAGATTAAGATATTTTTATAATTAAAGAAAACCAAAAAAAAGAGAAAGAGATGCCAAGTCAACCACTTACCACCTGCTACCCACAGACTGATTCCCAGCCAGTGTCTGAGCAAAGGCTATCTAGGAAAAGCAGTATTCTCAGTGTAGAGTATATGTTGCTAATTATGCCTTTGGTCAAATGGGGTCAGTTTTCCCAGCTCTGTCCCTCACAGTTCCTTGCCCCCTCAGCCTACTCACTGGACAGAGGCAAGGGAAGAAGGCAAGACAGAGTAAGAAGAAGAAACCCTCTGTGCTGTGCAAACAGTTCTGCAGCAGATAAAACACTGGTTTCTTATCAACACCATTTTGTCATAAACACAGCACTACCCAGGCTGCTATGACGAAAATTAACTCCATCCCAGACAGACCTAGAAAATTTAAAAAAAACCCAACAAACAGGTCTGCTGTTTTTTTCTATTTTATAATAATTTCATAAATAAAGATAATGGAAAACAAAGTCTTTGTGGAAAGTATATGTGAAGCAGTCATTCTTAATAACCTTCGTCAAATATCTGCATTTTCATGACTGGATAGATTCTTTACTGGATTTACTGGATGCTCTCCAGTAAAGGCAAGATATGCTTAGATGTATCTTTTATGTCAATTTATTTATTTAACATTGTGGGTTTTAGTCTAAATAAAATATTAACTTGATGTCCCAAAGAAAAATATTTTATTCCAGCCAATGTAGAACATGGCCAAATGTTGCATTAGATACCATCTGTATCAACATATTGTCAGCCAGGTGTAAATGCTTAGCTGGCAAATCTGGCAGTCCACCTTCTAGTTTTGTTTAAACAAATGGGTTTCTGCTCCTCTGGGATCCTTCCTCTGCTTAATGAAACTCTTGGCATTTAATCTTTCCAAAACTTATAAAACGACATTTTTTTGCTTCTATGCATTCATACACCGGTGCATTTCCTGAAGGTGTTCAAGTAGCGTTAAAAGACTCACCCAACTCACAAACACATCTAGTCAGACTCAGGAAGTTTTATGGAGCCATCCTTGCAAATAGCAGGGAGTAGAAAAATTCAACACATATCTTTGAAAAACAACAGCAGAAGAAAGTATACTTTTTTATTTTATAATATACTTCAATTGAACATATTTACTCTAGAATCTCAAGACAATAATTATGTCCTTCTGTTTATGTAAAATGTGAACCTCAAAAGTCCTGCTGCAAACAAACAGAAAAATGCCTCATGTGAAACCAATAACTTACAGTTAGCCCAATTAAAGTTTTAGGAGCTTTATAGTCTGACTCATTAGTTTATTTACCAATATTGTATATTCACAGTCCAAACCAACACAGACAAGCCTTGATAAAACAGTTTAAAATACTGAATAAAGGCTTTCCTAGTATCTGCTGCACTGCTGGGTGATGTTATGCAAACATTGCCCATGCACAACTCCCGAAACTGTGTTTGATGGACAGAGTGGAGAAAGTTTTGCTGCACCTGAAATCTTCCCAGAAGAGTTGTGAGATCACTAACAAGGAGGATTTCTTCTTTCCTCTAGAGCAAGGTAGAGATCTAGGTATTTTATTCCATTTCAATCTTAGAATCTATTCACATTAATTTTCCAAAATTTTCTTAGCATAGTCTGCCTGTATGTTCTTTCATTTCATTGAATTTCAATTATTTTGTGTTTCTATTCTCTGTCTAGTGGCAAAAATCAGTGAAAGTGGAGAAGGTTATTTCTAGAGCATTGAGACAGTCTCATTTTCCTGAAAGTAGTCTTCGAAGTAAGTAATAAACTAAAATTGGTTTAAATGTGACAGTAATGAAAAAGAAAGCTAATAAATATAGAAACCTTTCAGAGGCTCAAACAAGGTCTTAAAAAATTGCTATTCTAGTCCCTTGGTTCACATATATTGCAAAAATAAAGTGTAAATAAGCACTATCAGAGAATTCATAAAAAATCTAATCAACCAATGGTTTTTAATTGTATCTCTGATACAGTGTTAGGTTTTGTTATTGTTTGCATCCAGCCAGTGAAATATGAGAAAGATGATACTTCAATCATAATCATTGCTATTTGTCTATCTTACTGTATAACATATCTAAATGCTATATTTTTTAAAAATAAATTTCAAATCCTTCTCATGCACAGACACCATTTTCAAAATTTCAAAATTTAAGCTCAGCAATTTTGCTTAGATTTTGTTCCATTGTGAAAGTTTTTCAAAGATTTAAAATTATATTTTACATATCATACTATGTTTTATACTAAATACACATTATATTCTATGCAATTGCAAAATGTATATATCTTATGCATCACATAGAGGTTCTTATGTGTATTTATGTGTGTGTGTATATATATATATATATATATATATAATGTTAACTAAGAATATTTCTGTAAAATAAGAGTTTTTTCCAAGTGAACTGTATATATAGTCACACTGATTTGAAAAAAAACCTCTTGAACTGTGTGTTATTGTGTGTCACCTTAACAATTAAAAAAAAAAAAATCATAGTTTTATTTAAGGGTTTTATTGCTGGTTTAGTTTTATTTGTTTTGTGGAAGATCCTACCATAGACCAGGAGATAATTGCAAGTTAGTTTGCCCCTTCTAAGATCACCTATTACATATATGATTGACAGTATTTCTTTGAGAGAAAGACATAGAAATCTATAACAAAGATTTCATTTTTATGTAAAAGTCACATTCAGCCACCCGCTTGCTACCCCACCAGTGGGATTAGGGAGGGAATCAGAAGGTTGAGCTAAAGGACTTGTGGGTTGAGATATGGACAGTTTAATAGGAAAAGCAAAAGCCACACACACACAATCAAAGCGAAGTAAAAAATTCATTCACCACTTCCCATGGGCAGGCAGGAGCTCAGCTATCCCCAAAGAATTTGGGAAGACCAACACCATGACTCTGACTGTCCTTTCTTCCCCACACCTGAAATAGTGAGCAATTATGTCACACGGTGTGGAATATCCCTTGGTTCAGTTTGGGTCACCTGTCCTGGCTGTGTCTCCTCCCAGCCTCCCAGGCACCCCCAGCTCCCTTGCCAGCACGACAGTACAGAAAGAAGAAAAGGCTTTGGCTCTCTGTCAGTCCTGCTCAGCAATAACAAAAACATCTCTATATTATCAGACCTATGTTCAGCACAAATCCAAAATGCAAAACCGTACCAGCCACTGTGAAGGAAATTACCTCTACCACAGCTGAAAACAGCACAATTTCATCAGGGGAAAGAAAACAAACAAACGAACAAAACCAAAAAATTTCCCCACATTGTCAAATAAACAAGCTCGACTAAGATATGATTTAGCTTCCTTTTCAAAAGTAATGGCATATGACTATATTTCTCTTGCTAACAAAATGAAACTGAAAAAGATAAGAGTGAGAAAAGATAACAGCGTGCAAAGGATAAAAAAATTGATCTGTTGTACTGACTCCAGCATAAAGATTTCACATGTCTTCATCATCAGAGAAGAGAAACAGTCCAATGCAAGAGGCACAAATGTATGCCAGGTGAGCTGTCCATGCAAACAAGAACAGACACAAGCTTTCTGATACAAAGATAGTTCTAACCACATACAAAATGTGGATTAATAAGATAAAGAAAAGACTGTAAAACATATTTATAGATAATGGTTGTCTGTCACATTAAACAGTAATTCTACACTGTAATAACCCTTGACAAGACCCAAATATTTTCACGGACTTTGCGTATCCATACAAATTTTGTGTTGTTTCTATTTTGTATCTTATAGCAGGAGACAACAGAATTGCTGACAGCTGAAGACAAATTTGGAGTACAGCAAATTGTCACTGTAAAAGACATGGGAAATGCCACTACAGATCAAGCACAAAATAAATGAATGTTTCTAATATAAGTTTTAGAAATAAATATATCTTATAACTAAAAATTCTGTGTGTTCAACTATCACTGAAAATGAGGTAAACTAAATTATCTGTAAATGAAAACCCAATGGAATTGGTAGAATTCACTCTGCAGTGTTCTAATTCAATTACTGTGAATGCCAGATAGGTGTAAGTGCTATTTACCACATAAAAGTATCAAGAATCATGTCTTCTAAACAATATATCCTACTGCCACTATTCAAAATAGGCTGGTGGACCCATAAGATTTCTCTGGTAGCCACTAATCACCTGAAAAAAGCAAAAAAACAGACACAGCCAGAGTGATGGATGCGAAATTATCTGAATATTTTTTTCTGAAAACAATGGCAAGTTCTAATGCTGTAAGAACAGTCACTTCCAGAGGACTTCTATTTTCTAGCATACCTGCTCTTCAAGCAGGACATACACAAGTGCATAGCTGAAATTTGTGTAGTTACACAGCATTCAGTTATGTGAGATAACAAAGAGGCTTGTCGTAGTTCTTGTTTTAAACTAGGAAATATGAATTAATTGAAACCAAACTGCTTTAAGCTAACATGGCAATTCTCAGAAAACCCTTATGAGGATGTAGCAGATGTTATTTTTCTTTCAAAATCAAAGCAAAATGCACTGTATCAGGCTCAAAATGTCCTGATGCTGTGATAAGGATGTTTATACTTAGTATGATATTTCAATATTCAAGTGTAAGTTTAACAAAAGCAAGCTACTTCATTTGAGGATATAAAAACTCAGTCTGTTTCTGGAAATGCTTATAATATATTTTTTTTTCTTTCACTGATGCAAGATACAGTTTTCTAAAACCTTCAAGGAGATTTCAACTCCTTTTGAAAAAGAACAGTTTGAGAACTGCTAACTATTGTATTTTTAATCTGGAAGTAATTTTCTGATTGTGAAGGAAGCTCATTGCTGTAGAATATCAGCAACACAAAAACACTGCATACCAAAGCATTTCATAATTTCTGCTTCTCATTTCACAGGAATCTAAAAACCACAATGAATGAGGAAAAAAAAATAGCCAGGCTATTTTAAATTACTTACATGAACTGGAGTTAGTTTTGTCGGAGCTAAAGTTGAAGATCTGAGCGTCAAATAGCGTTACTGTTACTAAGCAGACAAATAAACAATAGGGTCTGTATCAGTAAAAGTAAAACCATCAACTCCTGCCCCACTGGTACTTCCCAGGGACTACAAGGGCATGTTCTGTACAGGTTCCATGTCTGGCTCTGACATCCAATGGCTCTGTCTCCAGCACCTTCCTCATGCTGTGCTCCATGACCACGTAACCATGTTCCTTCAGTGCCTTTCTCAGCAGTTCTTTCAAACCAGGTGTCAGCCCAAGGCACCAGCCAGGCTGGTTCATAATGATTCTGTAATTACCTTTCCAGCAGTTTCAGTTTTAACTCTTTGGCTCATTCTTAACCTGTCGTTCACACAAAGGCACCTTATTCTCTGCTCTTGTTTGCATGTTCTGCTTCACCCTGGCTCACCATACTTAGCCCATTTGCACTGAACTCAGCTCATGGCCAAAGTGATACCATCATACTTCTGGATCAATTGCTGATTTATGAGTCTAATGTCAAGGAACTCTATTTGACTTCAAAAAATTTAGGATGAGACTGAATTTTTTCCTCCATAATATCTCACATGTTTATATAGATTTCTCTGCAGTCTTCAAGTAGTATTGAACTGTAAATAAATGCTTAAAAATTAGCTAAATAAACTGAATAATCTATTTGTTTCAAGTATATTTTTTTCCCAGAGAGACTTCTTTAATGAAGTTTAACTTTCAAAAACGATACTGCAAATAGTGAATAAATATGTGTCTGTATTTATCAATCCAGAATTGTTTCCAAACCAAACATAATGGTTATAAACACAAAGATAAGGGAATCTTCACTTGAAGTCATGCAAACTTAGTCTGAGGTCCGACAAGGCATATGTATTGTTCCTTTTTTATGCCTCTGTTTTCACTAGCAAGAGATGAAAGTCAATGAGGCTCTCAATTGTCTATGCCCAATATGCTGCTGCAGCTTGTTTTCTGCCAAAGTTTTTGATTGCAAGAAAATAGAAGTGAGATCTTTATCTCTCTTTCCTGTGGTATGGCATGCCAGCCAAAAATATAGGGTTTAGCTTCTTACTTAAGTGGCAGAAAACTATAGTTGATCCTGAATGCATGCATGGGGACTGATTCTCAGCCGCACCCAGAGAATACAAGGTGACTGAACATGCTGGGTGTAGGCCTAATTTCTGAACAGGAAAGTTTTAGTATTTCTCCAGTTTACTGGTATTACTTATTGTAAACAGGTAAAAATACGATTTGGAAGTGGGTATTGTCCAGCAGTATATTGAACAGATGGTGCTCAGCCCCATGAGGCTAAGATCTGTGCTTTTACTAAAGCATTGTTTCTAAAGAATGTCCTCTGGAAGGACATTGCCCTAAAGGACAGATTTCAGAAGTGGCACCACCAGTGCTGTCCATAACCTGTCTGCATACAAATAGTTTTCTGGCTGCACTCCAATCATGATACACAAACAATAGAATTGCTTGGAGACAAAAAATATTTTGCATACGTTTGTTTTCCAGATGAGGATGTATTAGACTAAGTAGACACAGAAAGAAAAGTACATTAAATCTATATTCTGTACTGCAGCTCTTGTATTATGGCCTGAAGGATTGTAGAATTCAATGATTGTATATTAAATGTTTCTCTGTACACACAGAAACAGACATCAGAGCGTGATGCCAAACTATTAGGTTCTATAGCAAGGAGAGAATGTTCCTCTTTCCTTTATAGGTGCAAACATAATGTATTTTCAGTAGCTTCCATCTGTGAAAGCAGAGTGGCTTCCTTCATATGCAGTCCAGAAACTTTGCAATTTCTTGTTGCCTCAAAAGATTTTACACTATGTTTTATTCAATAGAACTCACTTTACAGAATGGGAAATGGCACGCAAATAATCATGTATCTAAGGCTGTATCATGATTTTATCATTATGAGGCATGGTGTACTCCCACTGAATTTTTGTTTTGATTCACAGCCTAAGTGAGATGAGTGTATTCTATATTTGCTGCATATCATTGTGTAGAGCTTCAAGATCTTTTCTGAAATGAAAAATGTTACATATAGTAAATATGAATTATAAACTATTCAATATCATTTATTATTTATATTAAACATACTCTGTTTTCTTAGAAGCAGAAACAAATATTTATGTTAGGTTAAATCTGGTGATTTTCCTGTGCAGCAAATCCAGTTCCAATCCAAATCTTTTGCTGTCAGACCATTTTGCAGTCTGGATTTTATGCATACATTGTTACGATTCTCTTTTTTTTTATGTTTGACCTGGGTTTTCGTGTTACTGAATACTCTCAAAGGATAATGAAAACAGCAAAGAAAATGGAATATAGAGTAAAAGTAAAGCATACCATTCCTTTCTCAAGTGCTTTCTCAAGTGCCATCACTTGGTGTTCATTTAAGAACTGATTTTGTAGAAAAAGAATAAGAAATCTGGTGAAGTTTATCCTTTTTACAGATACAAGGCAAAAAAATTATAACATAATTATGTGTTTATTCCACAATTAAGCGCATATTTTCATTTGTAAGCACAGAAACATTTCTACCTGCAGATGGGATTTGTACATGCCTGTTGTGTTGCCAGATGTCTTGGATTACCAAATTACTCTCACTCACAGTTAATAAAAAATGCAAGGAGGAGGTCTTCATAACTTCTATGGGTTACTTGAATTCATAGTTTGGAAATTTTAGAATTATTGGCTCTTGTAGGACACTAGAAAACAGTGAAGATTTTTTTCTACCTCATTTTATCTTCTATGTACCTATTAAAAATGTCATTTCTGTCACACTAGACTCATACAGATTTTTCACCTTCTCTCTACTTCACAGCATAGTTAATGGGGCTAGACTATGACTCATGATATTAAACTACTGTTGAACCCATTTTCTGAAGACAATTATAGATAGAATATAATGGTTTATTTTGTAAGAATTTTTGTGTGGTTTTTTTATTTTGTTTTCAGATAGAACAGTTGTGTATTAATTCAATCATACTGCTTCTATTCTCCATATTTTTCTCTGTTCCAAACCTAATTCTGTGCAAGTTAGGAGTTATTCATTATACTGTGTCACTTTAATTATAGTTTGTTAAGTGCCAAAGCTAAGCCTTTTTGTCATTTCAATAGAAATGCTCTGTTTAAGCATTGGTCCATTAAGAAATGAAACAGATCCAAAAGAAGAGCAATGGGTATAAAGAAGAGAAACAGGTATAAAAGCATTATACAGTGATAAAATACAAAATTCTAGATAAAATATGAGCCATAATATAGGTAATTCAGAAATACCTAGGTACACTGTTAATAATTATTTAATTATTATTTGTTATCTGAGATTGGAAAAAAAAGTTTCATGCAAGAAAAAAAAGGCATCTTGTTCTAATAGATCAATTAGTAAAATGGAAAGGGTAAAAACACAAGCTGTATGTCGACCTTCCATACATTACTCAGTACATTATTATAACTATAATTTGCTTCTTATATATGTAACATAATTTTAGAATAAAATCCTGGACAAGAGATATTAAATGCAGAAGTACAAATTCCTTATATGAAGGAAAATCTAGACCTATTCTTGTAAATATTCACCTATTTGGAAATCTTATGTTTCCCTAAGTGAGTTCCAATTTAAGAAAATAAAAGGGTGTAGAGGAGGAAGGGAAGCAACTAATTCTACACAAACCAACATACTAACTTGAGGTCAAACATTTTTCAGATTTCTGTTATTTTTTTCTTCCAATTTAAGAAGAAAAAACATATTTTTTCACTTAAGTCATATTTATGATCATAAAAATTATATTAATTTCTTCACATACTAAGAGAAAACAGTAATTTAAATTATATACATGCTATAATAAAACATAGAAGCCCCATTCAGATGTAATAGGGGTGTGTGAGACTAGTGGTCCCAATGACTGATGTATTTTAATTATTCAGTTAAAATTTTTACTGCCTCTTTATGCTCAATTTCCTCACTCAGGGTTTGCTCTTCTTTCCTTGTTCCCAGATATTTTCCAGATGGAATTTCAATTTCTGCTTTATTTACTGCTTGCGATATTGCTGCTGCCTCTGCCCCCACCTTCTCAGGGGAAGCTTCTCCAATCAGAATATCATCCATATATCTTGTTACAGTTTCTCATCTTGGGGGAGTGAATCTCTCTGCAAAAGTTCAGCAAGTGCAGCATGAACAATTATAGGTGAATATTTATATCTCTGTGGGAGTCTGCTAAAGGTATTGTATTCCCTCCCAAATGGAAGGAAACTTCTCTTTATCCTCCTTCAAGGGAACCATAAAGAACATATATTTTATATCTAACACCACCATCAATGGGTGTGCAGCTGCCTTCAAAGTAGCAGTCAAATTTGCAGTGTTTGGTACAGCATCTGTTAGCATGGCTGTATTAGCATTCAGATACTAATAACCAATTGTTAAATACCACCTCCTGTCTGCTTTCCCAGCTGGCCTGACAGCTGAGTTATATGGGGAGTGAGTTCTGGAGATTATTTGTTGTTTCCCAGTCATGACTTCAGAAATTCCATTTTGTGCCACAGCAGAAATCATTTTTAATTTTTCAGTGAGGGAGTGCACTGGCTACAGTCATTAGTACACACAGTGCTCGGAGTCGACTCTGAGTTTCTACCAAGGCTGGGATCCATGTCTGAACCTAAGGATCACACATCAGCATTTGCAGGTACATCCATCTAAAACATTGAAATCTAAAATATTTTCATGATGAACTTTAATTAAAATTTATGGGCTACCATCACCACTCAATAAGCCTCCACTTGCCAACAGAGATGCCTAATTGCCTTCCAGGTGTTTGTTTGTTTGTTTGTTTTCTTCATGCTCTGTAATTCCTCCTTAATGGGGGGATGGGTTGTATACCTTTTTGGAGACTGATGCCAGAGGAGTTGAATTATGCTTTTTTCTTTCCCTGTTATCTCATTTCTGGAGCACCTGTTACCTTCTCAAAGCCTCATCCAACCTGACCAAGAACATTTCCAGTGATAGGGTGTCTGCCACCTCTCTGCAACTTGTTTCAGTGTTTTACCATCTTCAGTGTAAAAGAAAGACTTCCTTATATCTATTCTAAATCTACACTCTTTAAAACTGTTCTTACTAGCCCCCTTTAAGTATCAAAATGTTACAAATAACATCTCCCCAGAGCCTTCTCTTCTCTGGGCTCTGATGGTCCCACCCAGCAGCCTTCCTTCCCAACATGCCCATGTCTGTCCTGTACTAAGATGTCCAGAGCTGGACTCAGCACTCCAGGTGGCATCTCATCAAAACAGTCGAGTGGAGGAATCACCTCCCTCACCCTGCTGAGCTTGACAGTTCTAATTGTGGTAGGCATTTTTTCTCTAAGGTCTAATCAGAAACTCTGTTAGAACTGAGGATTTTTGCCCTTCATCCTTTTGATGCATACCTGTTCCCACCTGATGGATGAGTCTGTTTCCACCTTCAACATGAAGGATCTTTAGTACAGCCTTTTGAAGAAGGAAATAAATAAGATTTTTTTGTTTAATGACGTAAAGTGGACAGATGAAACAGTAAGAAAACAAAATATTTTGTCAATGAAGAGATTAATATGTCATCATACAGTCTTTTCCTTCTTCTAAGCTGAAGTCAGAGATTAAGCAGAAGTGTGTGGGTGGAGTGCTTGCAGGACATTATCTCCCTGGAGTGAGGAGGTACTGTCTGCATCTACCATTAAGTGGATGGTCAGTGTCAGTATAGAACATGTAAATGTCAGACAATCAGACTCTCCATAACAGGAATTCTGTATATCCTGCCCAAGCACTGGTCCTGACAGCCAATGGTATGCACCTACATGGGAAGAGCCCTCCACAGAGAAGAGAAATTTTTTGTTGCAGAGAGAACAAATATTTCTCATTTTTTAAAGATTGTTCTGTTCCTGTCCCATTACAAGTACATACATTTATAAATTATGTATTTTCCATTTTAAAGGTAGATGTGTTTAATAAAGTGTATTTTAAAAATACATGAACCAAGACAGAAATAACATTCATTGCCCACTTAGCATCATCTGGCATATGTAAACTCAAATGCCTTGTCAAACTAATTTCTCAGACACAAAGTGCTGAGCCTATGAAAGGGAAAAAAATTTAAAAAGAGTATTTTAGAGATTTTTAGTTACTTGTAAGGAGAGCAGTGAGGGATCTCTTTCTGCATACGTGATTTGTCATTCATATTTCAATCTTTCTGGTACAATCTGTCTCTAACGGATGAGCATTTCTCTCCTAACTTATCATACCAGTATTGGCCTCTCTTTCATATATAATCCTTTGAACCATTTTCTATGGCAGTTCAAAGTCCTCAGTCCTATGCAAGTTCTTAATAAAAAGAAATTTTAAAGACAAATGGATTGTAGTGATATAGTACAGAGAGGTTATAACTTGGTCAAAGGCAAATTATAACTTGATAATAGACTGAAATGTCTGAGAAAAACTAAAGAAGAAAGGTCAAAAACCCCTGCAAATAAAAAGCATATGCACCTGCTGCAAGGAAGTGGTAGCGAGGTGAGGTCAGTCTCTTCTCTCATGTAACAAGTAATAGGATGAGAGGAGATGGCCTCAAGTTGCTCCAAGGTAGGTTTAGAATAGATATTAGGGAAAATGTCTTCCCTGAAAAGGTTGTCAACACTTTTCCAGAGAAGTAGTTGAGTCGCAGGCCCTTGAAGTATTTAAAAGACATGTTGAGAGACGTGGCTTAGCAGTAGACTTTGAAGTCCTAGGGTACAGGTTGGACCTGACGATCTTGACCTAAATGATTATATGATTCTATGAGGGACTGATTGCCTTTAATATAAGCATTTGAAATTCATGAATTTTCATATTTGAGTCTGCAGTTCTGTACACCCGCTCCTGTTGGTGAGGAGCGATTCCCGAGCTCTCGGGGCCGGGGCGCGGCGGCGGCTCCGGGGGGAAGGACGGCACCGAGCTGAGCCTCCGGGCGAGCCCCCGCTCCCCCCGAGAGACCCAAATCCAACCAGCCCGGGATGCGGCGGGGCGGCTCCCCGGCTTTATGGGCTAGAGCCCCTCTCGCAGCCCGATTTGCTGGGCGTTTTTGTCCCGGGCACGGGGATCTGCCCCGCCGGCCAGGGGGGTCGCTTGCAGCCCGATGGCGGCAGCTTTCTCTGCCCTGCTCGGCTGCCAGGCGAAACCTCCCCGGGGACAGCGCTCCCAGCACGGGCACAGCCCCTGCAGGAATTCTGCACCTCCGCTAACGCACCGTGAGCATGAAGAAAAAACACAATGGGCCCTCTCAATGTCTCAGAAAAATGATGACATGTAAAGAAAAAAATAAATCAGTATTTCCAAGTGTTTTGATTTTGTTTATGCTGTAACATTTGTTTACAGGAGTGGCCTGAGATAGGAAATGAAGGTGGTTTTCTTCCCCATATATAGTCCTGAAGGAGCCTAGGTCTTCTAAATCAAGAATAAACACAAGAATCCTTTGGTCTGGAAAACTGAAGGAAACTGCAGGTTACTTTCCACAGCATCAGAACAAGTTAGTCAAACAAGTCAGTTGCACTACCTGAAAAACCTTCAAGTCTTCTTTTTGTTATCCTGTTTGTTGAAAGATTTGAGTTTTACAGCTAAAAGCAGCAAGAAGCCTAGCAGTAGCTGCTATTATTCTTTTCTCTTTTCTTTTTTTTTTTTTCCTGACTTTATCTTTCTTTTTTAAAAAAAAGCCTTGCCATGACCTTTCAATAAATAAATTTACTACAGACAGCTTTCTTTCAGACACAACTGATTTCACAGATGATCATAAAATGTCCGTGAGAGACTGCAGTAATGGAAAATAGAACTGCCTGACAGAACACTATTGCTACAGTTGTTCATAAATAAGAGTGTGATTAAAATGCTGTGGGGGAAATGGCCACCATTACATTCAACTAGGAGAGTGTTACCAGAACCCATCTGTATCTTTCATTTCTCACATGCATCTTCTGTTTTTATTCCTTCTAACAATCTTGGATTCTTTTACTTCAGCTACTAGGTGTGCCCCATTTTTTCTAAATGAAAGGTTTCACCATTCATTTTTTTTTTTTTTTTAAATCATATAATGATATTTTGAAAGAAAATTAAGTAATTTGTAAAGATTTGAAAGAAGAAATAATTCTGTTATTTTATTGCAGTACATATGTACATACTGACTGCATTTACATGATTTCTTTTTAGTGCTTTGTACTGTCTAATAATAGAAGATATTGGAAGCAAATTATTTGATCTGATGCTTTCTAAAATATTTTGTTACTATATATATTCAGCAACAAAAAGAGAAACATCACAATATGAACTATTTTAGTATTTCTGAGGTACATGAAAGAGGCAAATTCTTGCATTTTCATATTAATTTCTTATAGTTTATAATATTTCTTTATTAAGCATACTGAACCTGTAGTGGAAAAGTTATGTTGAAAATTCATTCAAGCAAATGACAGATGAAACAAAATATTTACTATGCTTATGCTTCTGTCAAGCTTAATTTTTGCTTAATTTGAACTCCCATGTCCAATAGCAGTTATAAAATAAATATTTTATATATAAGAATATACAATATTATATTTATTCATAAATATCCAACAAATAGAGATATATAATAGATATGTATTTATGATATCTCTTTTGCAAAATAGTTATAAATGTGTAGAAAGAAAATAAAATACCTGAAAGTTTTGTTTCCTATTAGTTGTAGATGTATTTTAAAATAAGTTTTTATATGACAAAATTCAAAATATTTAGAAGTTTAAAAAAATAATTTCAAGACTTTTAATAAGAAAAATAGTCATTTAATCTCTATCTCTTTATAAATCAACAGAAACAAAGGAAATGGGAAAAGCTATATTGGAGTAAGGACAAAAATGATCATAGAGGGTGATATTGTTTTGGTTTCTTAAGGATGGTTTTTTGGGTTTGGGGATTTTTTTGTTTGGTTGGTTTTTGTTTGTTTGTTTGTTTTGATAGATGTTGGGTATACTTTTTGGATGATATTTATGACTAGATTTTTTTTCTTATTGAAAATTCATTCCACATTTTTTGATACATATGACTACCTGGACACCAAAGACACCTGCTTTTTTTTCCATTGAAAACAGCTGCAGCTTAGTCATCAACTCCAGTGGGAAATGGATCCTACTTAAGAGCAAGTGAAGGAACAAATGATTATTGAGGACTCAGTGACATTGTGGATTATTGCTTGGTTTTTAAATGGCAATAATTCATTTAACAAAAAAGAAATGGTAATGAGTTTGTATTTTATTTTTTACATTTCTACTTTGTTGAACCTGAATCTCTGGAAACAAAAACATCATAAAATAAAAAACTAGATCAGGAGGAAAAAAATAATAAAAGAAAATAAATAAAACAATTCAGATTCAAATATGTCGTGAAATAAGTATTAAACTGCTTAGTCTTTTTCTGAAGATTATATCCATATTGTTGCTAAATTGCACTGTCAGCTTGTGGGTAGCCTGGTCTGGTTTTCTTGAAAACAGGTAGCTGGTAGCTCTCCAAGTTTGCAGGCAATAGATCTATTATAGAATGGAATTGTAGAAATCCAAGCTTGATTCATCTTTGTGTGATACTTCTTGCACTTACTATTGATTCATTTCTGCTCATCATGAATTTTCAAATGCACAGAGTGAATGTTCAAGTTAATTTTGACCAAAGTCTTGATAGTGTTTCACCAAGATATACTCAGACATTACTTTCTTCTGCTTAGTCACCTGCTCCAAGTTCTTCCAGAGGGTGGTATGTAGAATTCTTTCATTTTCTCCAGTTTTTAATTATTTTCAGATACCAGAAGGATGGGTTTTACCTGTGCAAGACAAATTACACAGTGTATCACTCCCCTTATTTTGACAGACTTTCATTTCAATGTTATGTCCTTATGATTTATAAGTTATCCGTACATCTTTCTAGTAGATACTTAAAAAGATACACCTTGGCAATTTTAACCACTGTTATATCTCATAGCCTTATACATAGATATAGTACTAAAACCACTACATATAGTACCTTGCTTCCAAAGAAGTCCAGGTAATTTTACATAATGTATTTTGTTTTGCTTAATTGGATTATCTTAGTTTACATAACTTAAGGTACCATAGAAATGCATTAGAAAGTAACTTTTCTATGTGTATTTTTGTAGATCAATTAGAAACACTGCTGCATTTTATTTTTGTAGATTTAGAATACTGTTTAGTCATAACAATAGGTCTCATATAAAAATGCAAGTAAAAAAGTCAGGGGACGGGGTAAGAGAAAAACATATTCCACAAATATTTAAAACAATTACAAACTAATTGAAAAACCATATATGTTCTAAAGTGAAGGTATGATACATACCCTGTACTAATTAATACTAATAATCATGGAATTAAATCTTTCCCTAACAGAATTAGGAGGTAATTTATTTCCTTACTCAACTTTTTTCATCATATAAATCAAATATGGAATTATGTTTCTAAGCTAATAAATACATATACTTGCATAAATTACAGTAAAAATTCTTTTCAAGTCAATAGATTAGATATATAAGCTTTATTTTAAGAACTTTTTTTCCACTTCAACAAGGTATGACCTTAGATATTAAAAGAGGGAAAAGACCTTCTGAAAAATGCATAAAGAGCTAAATAACCAAATAATTTATAAAATACAGAAGGAAAACATGTCTTTTCCTGGTGATAAATTGGTATACAAACTTTTACATGAATCTTTGATCTGATCAAAAGAGGTGGGTGTTTCTTATTTTTCTGATGGAATTCTCAAATGACAGGAAGGGCAATTAGGGAAGCTGGATGATTTATTGCTTCAGGGGTGTAATAGACAAAATTGTTCTAACAAAATTAAAAGCATGAAACTGAACTAAAATGCCTAGTTATTTGAGGCAGCTAGAACCAATACTTGCCCATTTTGAACTGCATTAAAAGGCTGGTGAGAAATTAATAACAATACATACCACAAATTTCTGTCTTCTCCCTTAGTTCACAAAATTATTGTGACTTTCTAAATATATACTTTTTGCAGAAAGAATTTTAAGTCAGGTTCATATATATGAACATTTATGAGCAGAATATGTAGCTGATGGCATACCTGAACTAATTATGAAGCTTACCTTGGAGTAACTAAAGGAGAGAGAATGAGAGGGAGGGAGACAGAAAGGAGTTAAGGGGGAAAATGCCTATAGGAAATTGTAAAAGTAATATACAAACAAGAAAGAGGGAATGTGTCTACACAACCTCCCCTATAAGGTTTCCCCAAATTCAGGAGGTGCCAACTATGATGATGATTCTCAGCATACTTCTTTTCTTAGTGTTATCCTTTCAGTGAGATCTGCTCAAACCCCCCATTGATTCCTGTTTCTGATGACATTATAACTTCTTGGAAAAGAAATGTTCTACATTTATTGATTATCAAGTCCCTGTTGACACATATTATCAGATATTCATAATGAACTTCAGTGACTTCTGTTCACTTTCTTTGTGCACTAAGCTTGGATTTCCAGAGTAAAAAGCAAAATCTGCAAGACAAAAATGAAAGAGTTAGTGACAGCATGTAGAATCATATAGTTTCAGTTGAAAGGGACCTTTAAGAGCATTGAGCTCCAAGCCCCTTGCAATGGGCAGGGACACCTCCCACTAGACCAGGTATGGAGCAGACACAGTGATGGTTTCATTTCTGTGACAGTGAAGAAATATTCAGTAAGTAGAAGCTGAAGTTTTAGTAGCTTGAATTTATGTTCCTCTGAAGACAACAGTCAAAGAGATGACAGTATCTCCTAACAGGACCATCTTTTCTAATACACACATGTGGATAACCTAAAAGAATCTCCTCATTACCAAATAAAAAAAAAATAAATTGTGATACTTAGAAATGTCAAAGTTGGTTTTTCCCCTTGATTTTTGCTTTAATTAATCTGCAAGACATGGAAAAAATGTTTATTATAAGAGAGCACAATATAGTAGTTTTACAGATAATAAAGTTTTCCTCCTTTTCAGTCAATACCTTAATTTTAAATGTAAAAAATATTAATGACAAAGTCATAAACAAGACAAATGGGTAGAAAGAAAAGATAAATAGGGAAACTGTGAAGACACAAGTAAAATAAAAAAATAAAGAAATACTTAATAGAAAAACAAAGAAAAACAACTTTTCATTAAAAAGACCTGAACTATCATAAGGACCAGCCTTTTGCTTCTTTCATGAGGCCTAAATGAGAGGAGAACCTTTAAATAGAAAAATACCTGGTTAATGTCACATTGGCAACCAGAGCCTGGAACAAGACATTGAAAACAGCAGTTAAATGATTTGCATTCTGCCAGGGTAAAACGTATCAGTAACCACAGAAAGCACATTTAGTCTTCAGGAATCCATGTCAAAATAGCATTGAGCATTTGAGTAAGCATTATCTCAAAAGTGAAAAATTAGGTGTTAAGACAAATGATATACACTGCTAAGGACAGTTGTAGGGAAGTAGCCTGAGTAACCCAACCATCATTCAAGTTCTCCGTTTGCAAAGCACTTTGAACAAAACAGATCAGGTGCACATGCAAGTGTTCCATAGACATTCACCTCTATAGAACAGTTCTAGAAGTTTATTAACTACTTGAGGAAGAGACTATTTTTAAAAATTGTATTTATAGAATATGTACTGTAATAGCATCTGACTGAACATTGGGTTTCCTCAGTATTTGTGAATAACTGGGGTAGCAATCATAACAGGGAAGGTGAGTTTGGTAGGTTCTTAAACATGGTACAACACTCAAAGAAGAGAAATTTTTTATTTCACCTATGACAATTGCTGTATTGATTTCTCATAAGGTGAAAAAAATCAAGAAAATCAAAGCCTACTTGTGGGAAATAAATATGTAGCCAAAATAGAAATAATTATAGTATGCTTTCTTTATTTTGTTCACAGAGTATGCAAGCAAACTGCCAATGGCCTTGAAAAGTATGCTGTCCCCTTACATTTACCAATCATACCTGTTGCAGTTATGGAGGAGATAACAGATGACAAACACACTTTCATGGTTCATCTTGACTTTTGTCTTATTTAATTCTGATTACTTCTGTTTTTCAAGTACAGATGTTAAAAACATTGATATTCTTTCAGCATCTGACATATAATGATTGAGAAATTTGATTGTCCTGCACTATTAATGGAAAAAGCAAAAATTCCTGCAGCAGTTTTAAAAAACCTTTCTTACTTGTGAACATAGTTGTTCAAGTTAGTATGAATTATGTTCTTTGAAATACCAGAACTGAAATCAGTGTTATTGCTCCTGAGCCTTTGAATTCAAAGGCATCATTTCACTGTCTTTAATCTTCTATTTGAAAACACTAATTCTAGGTCCCTAAAGGGGCATTTGCATTTTATTTTATGCTATATGCATTTCAAATTATTGAATAGTAGTTTTGATCTGACTTTCTGATAAGGTTAAAACACAACTGATACAAAAGAACAAAGTATTTCATATCCTGTTACATTCTATTAAGTCTTATTGTCTCATAATACTGAAAATTGCATTTCATCTAATGCTCCCTGGTATGCAGATCAGTTTAAGTACAGTGTAATGATAACAAAGTAATGAGGAGGTTTTACATGTAATGTACATTCATTCACTTTTTTGGCAATTGATAGACACAGCTTCCCAACATTTTTTACCTATCTTTCTGTATTCATATGATCTGAAATAATTTAAAATCACTTACTTTGAGTTCACAGAGAATTTTTAAAAATTGTAGACAATTTTTCTCACAATGGGGAAAAGAATTTGAATGGTGAAGGCTGAGATAAGGACAGTTTCTTTGTTGTTTTAAAATGTATATATAAACAAAATACAAATGAAACCAAAAACATGGACACCTGAAATAACTTATGAAGAGTTATACATTTGTTTAATCAGTAACAATGAAACTCTATATCCTTTTTCCTCAGAATCCTTAAAAATGCCTCAGGGAAAGTAGTATCAGGATGGCAAACTCAGATATTTGTTTATTAATTTATTTAGGATGCTAAACCATTTCACTATAATAGAGTTGGCTCTAGATTGCAAGTCTTAGAGTTCAAATGTCTGCTGTACTACAAACTTCCTGAATATGCCTAGGAAGGCTTTGTGAAATGCCTTTGCTAGCATTTTTTCTTTCCTCCCATCATTACTCATCTGTTAAACAAGTTTAGACTCAAGATATATGTGGTAAACATTTCAAATCAGTTAGCTTTTCACAGAAGATCAAAAGTTTATTTGAGATGTCTAAATACACGTGGAATGTCTTATAAAACATCTAAAATTACAGTTTAGCAATGAACTCAGATTCAATGAACTCAGTTTGTAATTATTCAACCATTGCCATAGTAACAAACTCATCTCTTTAACACAAGGGTCACTGTTTCATTGCAATTTTATCAGAAGTTGGACATCAAGAGAGTGAAAGCTCATACCTATCAATAAAGCAACAAATTTGAACAATAATAGGAAAACAGAAAATAAAGAAATATTCTAACTTAAAAGTCTCTGTTAACTGTTGTAAGTTAACCCCGGTAGGCAGCTGAACACCATAGAGCTCCTTGAACACTCCCTGATTGCTTAAACTTATTAAAGCAAAAGATGCATGCACAAGAAAAACAGTCTAAGGAACTAATTCACTACTTCTTACTGCAGGCTGTTTTGGTTTTTTTTAAGGAAAAGCAGGGTTTCCTCAAGCATAGAAGCTACTTGGGAAGACAAACACTATACTCTGGACATTGGAATGCTCTGAAATGGCCTTTTCAATGGACACAAATGCCTATCAGTTACCCCTGTTCCCATGCAGACTTATCCACAGGTCACAGTCCCTTTAACTGGAGCTCTCATTCGAGTTCCAGCCTGTCCAGTACAGCACAGGAAGAGCAGAAATGTCCATCTGCTAACCAAGGCAGACTGTTGTTGCTGTTACCAAAATGTTCCCAGGCATAGCACAGTAAGATGATGAACAATACAGGAAACAGTGAAAGCAGACACTAACAAGCACTAGATTTTTATATACAGTAAGGCAAGCAAGCCCCATGGCAAGCACAGGAGACTGGCAGTTAACAGCTGAAGAGTTACAGCAGCTGTAAATCCAGTCTATCACACTGAAATCTGTCCTTATCACAGACCCTTCCAGACTCATGTTGGGTTCCATAAAGGACTGTTGTAGCTTAACCCCAGTTGGCAGCTCAACACCACACAGCCACTTGCTTACTTTTCTCACAATGGGGAAAAGAATCTGAATGGTGAAGGCTGAGATAAGGACATTTTAAAGGATTAAGCAAAAACTGTGCAACTAAGGAATTCATTCACTGCTTACCATAGCCAGGCAGATGATCAGCCCTCTGATTTGGCATCAGACAAATAGATTTGGGCAGTCAGATGTTATAATTCAGAACATCACCTCCTTCCTCCTTTTCTCCCCCATCTTTTGTTGCTGAGAACAGTGTAATAGAGTATGGGGTATCCCTTAGGTCAATTTAGGTCAACTGTTCCAGCTATGTCTCCTCTCAGCTTCTCATGCATTCCCAGGTTACTCACTGGTTAGGCAGAATGAGTGGATGAAAAGTCCTTGGCTTAAAGTAAGCACTGTTTAACAACAACTGAAACCAGAGTGTTTTAAAACACTAAAACCAGCACTGTCTTGCTCACAAATCAAAACCTCAGCACCATACAATCTGCAATTAATAAAATTCACTGTATTCTAACACAAACTGGTAATTCATTAACCTTCTGTAGTTACTACAGGCTGATTTTTGATACCACAACATTTGAAATAATTCATTAACATAAATTATAAAATAATACTAGACTTTTATTTGAAATATCATTTAAAAATGAATTGCATAATGTTGTTGAAATTCCTTTTATTTCTTGATGTCTTCAAGAATAATAGCTAATAGCTAATGATCTTCATAGCAGACTGGGAAGCTGGATTGTATCTCTGCAATAAACATGGTTCAGAAAAGCTAAACTGTGTATTAAACTCGTGTTATTTTGAACATTTCTGTATGCATACCTTTAGAATAAAATTTTAACTGTAATTGAATTATAATGTATAGTTCAGCTAATGTGAGTATTAAATGCAATACAATGAGTTTTAAATTTAGAAATTTAATTAGCATACACTAGAGTTAAATAAGAGATTCTACATATTATCTTATATACTATTTTTTCCCTCCTGGATTGATACAGTGGCTTTCAGCTAACATCTTACACTGAAATTTCTTCTTAGACAGAAGCAAAGCTTTGTTGTACAATCTTGCAACACATTATGAGAAGAGTGAGTATTTTAGGTACCAGTCCATCAGTGTAAATAATAATACTTGTAATAACAACAGTACAGTAATGCTCCAAGTACCAGTCAAAGTGGCAGTTCTGGAGTATTCTATGCGTAGTCTTTTCCACTGTACTTGAAACATTACATGTAGTGATAACAGATACACTATATATAGTTAAATTGCTAACATGAACCATTGACACCAAAAGTAAATTCACAGTTTTAGAATGTTTGCCCACTGAAATCTGTAACTCTAACTTTTATTTTATAATGCATTTTACAACACAGAAAAAGAGAATAGAAATGGAATCTATTAGTATGGAAAGGGCAAAAAGAATGAACTTCATGTTTTTAGGTCTTAGAATTGTGGAATGATAGAATGGCTTGGGTTGAAAAGGACCTTTAAAAACCATAAAGTTCCAAACTCCTTCCATGGGCAGGGACACCTTCCACTAGATCAAATTTCTCAAAGCCCTATCCAGCTTGGCCTAGAACATTTCTAATGATGGAGAACTCACTGCTTCTCTGGACAACCTGTTCCAGTGCCTTACAACACTTTTAATCCATTCACTTCTGTCCTAGATGTCTTTTTGTGACCATCATTAAAAGAAAAAAAAAATCTTTCCAGTATTCATCTTTAAATATAAATGTAATAGTTATATTTTATTATATAATACATATATACATCATATTTAAATATTTCAATTTGTTTTATAATAAATTTTTAATATTTACATATTGAAAGGCCAAAATAAGGTGTCCCCCACTCACCTTCTCTGTTTCATGCTAAACAGCCCCAAACTTCTCAGCCTTTCCTCAAAGGAGAGGTATTTTGTCCTTATTATTTTCATGGCCTTACTATGGGTCCACTTTAACAGATCCATGTTTTTATGTCCTGGGTGCCCTAATGTTGGATGCAGCACTAGAACTGACATCTCACTAGAGCAGAGTATAAGAAAAGAATTTCATTCTTCTACCAGCTGCTACAGCTTGTTTCACGAGCTAAAGACATGATTTTCTTTTCTGCAAGTGTACCTTGTCAGCTGACATATAACTTTTCATCTACCAGTGTCCCTTCTCAGCATGGCTGCTCCTAATCCATCCGCCTCCAGTCCGTTGGGATATTTAAGATTTGCCCAAACCAGAGAAAGGGTCTGTCACTTTTTCATGAAGTTCATGAGGTTCACATTATACCACGCCTCAAGGTTCTCTCTGGATTGCATCCCTTCCTTCTAGTGTATCAACTGTATCACTCATCTTAGTGTCATCCAAAAACTGGCTGAGGCTGTATTTAATCCCTTCATGTCAATGATGAATATATTCAAAAGTATCAGTCCTGACACAAAACCCTGAGTGACACCACTTGCTATTGATCTCCATTTGGACACAGAACCAGGAACAGCAACACTGGATGCAGCCATTTAGCCAGTTCCACCCATTTAGAAGTCATCCATCAAACCAATAGCAACAATGATTTTGTGTGAGACTGTGTCAAAGCCTTACCAAAGCCAAGATCAAGAAATATTCTTGTGATTTTTTTTACATTCCATTCCATTCCATTCCATTCCATTCCATTCCATTCCATTCCATTCCATTCCATTCCATTCCCTCTGTTCTATTTCCTTGTGCCTTTCTTGTAAATTGGAACAACGCTGACTAGTTTTCAACCAGTGGGGATTTTCAACAAGCCTCCTAAGACCATTGGTAAATGATCAAGAGATCTGCCGTAACACTGACTAGATCTTCAGTACTTTGGGGTGTCGCTCCGATTGGGAACGGCGAGGAAGAACAACACTGGACTCTCAAGGGAGTCACAACATGAGAATTCCTTAGTTTATTGCTTCAGGCCTGTCTTATAGACAGATACGTGGAAAGTACAGAAAAGAAACTCTTATTGGTTAACAAAGTGCTACATCACCATCATTGGTCAGGGGCACTCTGCCCCCCTGACCCTCTCCTGCAAGGTAAACACAAGGAACAGACAAACAGCACCTGGCAGTTGTTTTCTGTCTCTGAGGATTGTTTTGAAATCCTCCTTTGAAATATCAGGCTAGCTTCTCAGGCAGGACTGAGAGGCCATGGAGCAGCAGTTTCTGCATCTCCCTGCAGCCTGTTCCAAAGCTAGCATCCATATTGGGGTGAAACCCACGAGGCCCCATGGACTTATGACATTCAAATAATTCATATTGCCTGTTGCAGCACTGAAATGAAGTGAAATTCATGGTGAACTCTGAGAAATTCTCCACTTTTGCTGAGACAGTGTTGGACAGCTCTCCCTGCAGTAGCCTGCTCATTGGTCATGTGCTTCATGATGTAAATGAAAACAACTCCTCACCACCAATTGACCAAGGCACAGCCAGCCCCTGAAGCGTGTCCACCCTGCCAACTTCTCTACTGGACTTGTTGCTCAGCATGGTGTCATACGATATGGAATACCCTTGGGTCAGTTGGGGTCAGCTCTGCCCCCTCCTAACCCCTTGTGTACCCACAGCCTACTTCTGGTGGGATGAGATGAGACACAGAAAACGTGTTGACTCAGTGCAAGCACTGCTCAGCAATTGCTGTAAAATCCCTGTGTTATCAACAATGTTTCTGCACAAATACAAAACACATCCCCATAGTAGCTGTTGTGAAAAAAATATTCTGTCCCAGTCCAAACCTGCACAGAGGGACCATATTAAAAGTTTTACCAAAATCCAGGAAGGTTGCAACCACCAATTTCACATCACACACTCAAGGTTAACCTTATCATAGAGTCTTATGATTTTTTTGGTCTCATCTATTCAGTTTTATTCAAGTGGAGGTAGTGTCAGATAAATAGTGTATGATCTGTAGAGTACCATAAACTTACATGAAAGGAAGTGCAAAAAAGTCCTTTTGAGCCCTCTTGTAAACATGAAAGAATTATAGAGGCCTTTTAGAGAGTACTGAGTTATCAAGCCACGCATATGTAGTTACTGTAAATGTAACAAGAGCAAAACCATAAAATTCACAGATTTAACCAGAAGTATAATCAAACACATACATGTAAATGTATGAGTTAAAGTTTGCTCTAAATACCTATTGGAAATTTTTGTCCTGCCTTTGAATTCATGATGCAGACAATTTTTGGTTACATTAATGTACTGAGTGGGACATTGTCTCAGAGCTGGTAGTAGTGTACAATGTCTTCTTTGCTGCACAGTTGAACTGATTCTTTCCCTTTTACTTTTTTAAATCATTAAAACTTAATGAAATTTGCTCTTTTCAGACATAAATATGACAGTCTAGATAACCCATAAAAATTGACCTCAACAACATGCTTAAGTTATAAGAAAATATTAAAATTATATTAACCTTGTTTTCTGAAATCTTTCATGTAAGAAATATTTTTAGACTTCTCATTTGAGAGCTTATGTAATATGTGATTTACTTATCTAAGGGTTGTAATAAATTTTGACTTACATTTCAATTTAGGACAGGAAAAACACCCTTTTTCCATGCTGACTTGAACTATCCTCTCTTTTTTTACATTAGATGTAGATGTCTACAAAGGATAATAGCTAATCTTCTCTCCATTCTTTCTATAGCTAATCCTTTCCAGTACTTATTTGATTAACATCCCCTCTCCCTCCTCCTGTCTTTGAAAACCCAAACATTGTATTCAAATTACTTATATTTATTGATTCTATGAAACTGTTGATATATCCTCAAACCTCTGACAACTCAAAGAAAAACAAAACACATCTCTGTTTCAATAGTAACTTGTGAATGTTTGAAGAGATGCTGTCTAAATAATCATTCATTTCACTTTAGTCTGTACTTTTGACAAAGAAGCTTTTATCCATTGAGTTTAATGACTGTCAAAATCTAAAGTCTTACTGCTCTTCAGATGTATGAAGACTACAACAAAGGGTTAGTAGGATTTTGTAACACACAAGCACACAGAGACTTTATCCTTTACATTTCTCTACTGTAATATATGTTACCACAAATACCACATGAATCACCATTGCCACAAAAACTATCACAAAATTTACCAGTAACAAGTATACCTGTGATTAACAAACCGAGTATATATATCTCAAACTATTAAAAATTGATACTGATATAGGATCAATCAAAAGTATGTCAACAATCAATATTAATAGTAATCAATCATGTAGCAACAAGCAATAACAGCAATAGCCAAGTAGACATATACTCTTACTTAATATTATCATTACTGAAGCAACTTACCAACAATTCAACAAGTACAATAGGGTTCTAATTGGGAGATAAATATCTCAACACTATCAAGTAAAAATTAGACAGATTTCATAAGAGGAAAAACAATCCCAAAGGGGAGGACAAATTGACTCCAGATAAGGATCCAACCATCCATCCAAGAGGTAGGAGGGCAAACCAAATGAACCCCAAAAATGGGGTACAACAAGGTAACAGACAGAATCTCACTTCAGCCATGATCTATTTCTGAGTCTGAAAGTCAGACAGGACTTTTCAGTGGAAGTTCAAGATTTCATAAAAGTTAATGTGGATTTCAATCTGTTTAAGAAAGGAAAAGCAGGAGTAGTGTGGGGAGTTCTCAGAGAGAGAGGGTCCACTTTAGATGAAAATAAATGTCCTGTTATAGAGATATAACAGGGCATAGGACATACTACTTGGAGCAGGCAGTAGATGCACTTAATTTTGATTTTTTTAACCTTAACAGCCAGTAGATGATGGTATTTTCTGTTCTTTCAGAGTAATTTTATTTTTCCAGACAGTTTTCCACCTTTTCAGACAATAAGTTGCTTTTACAGTGCCTTGTTTTTGTGCTTGTCAGTGGTATCTCGGGATGTGTCAGGTCTCTGTGTATCAAGCTGTACTTCAAGGAAGTTTATCATTCCTAGGCCTAGTTCCCAGGCTGGCAGTTTCAGCCTGGGAGCCCTTTCTCTGTCAGTCCTTTCTTGTCAGTACTTTTCAACAGCCATGTTATTTTGCTCAGTAAGTTTCACCTTCTAACCAAGCCACCTCTACAGCTGTTCTCATCAATAGTGAGCCAAACTCCCTAAAACAACTACTGAAGAAATGGCTTTCCTGTAATTCAGGACATGTAGACCTGGGGTTTCTCCAAACCTCTTTGGTTATTATGATAACAGAAATGCAAGTATGTATATATAATTATATGAAGAATGGCTTTAGATAATTTTTTGATTTTGACATATTCTTTTCAGAATGTTATGATGCCCACTAGAAGAGGGGCATGTGGAAAGTGTGTTGTCAAAATGCTGGCAACTACTGAAATTTAGAACACGTCTATTGTGCTTTTGTAGATTTTTATTTTTAAGAGGAGCTATTTGCTTACATTTTATTTGCAAGATTTACATCCTAAAAACCTGACTACCAGCATCCTGGTGACAATGCATAACACAAATTTATTGAGCATGATAGAAAGACATCTGTTTTCTTTCGTCTCGCTTGTTCTCTCTGTTATCAGCGATTCTTTCAGAAAGAGAAAGTGGTTGTGGAGTCTTTCATCTTCTTGTGCCCCATGTGAAAAGGAATTAAACACTCCTGTTGGCTGACTGCTGCCTCTAAGCCACAAGTACACAATTTGGGCCTTAGTGTCTTTTCAGATTCCTTTCTTAGTGATACATTGTTGTCCCCAGGTGCCATTGCTGACACTGGCTTGCCTGTGGCTATACATTCCTCATACATACAGCTTGACACACAAACTATTGTCTGTTGCAGGTTTGTTCTTCACAAACATTAACTACAGTTTGTCCTCTTAGAAATGTACAATGTACCTTCAGGTTCCTTTTACAACTCTGTGCAGTTGTCAGCAGCATTTTTGTATTTTCTTTTGTTTAGAAAGAAATAAATTTATAAAAACCAAAACAACTCTAAGATGTACATGGAGATAAAATATGTATCAACACAAAAATGAAAATGAAAATATTTTTTCTGTACTTTAGAGTTTATGGGCAGTGGAATTTCAGTTTGTTCAGAAAATTATTATGAAGCAGAACTCAGTTGTAACATTTGTATCAATCTTATGAATGCAACTCGATAGATATGAGTTTGTAAATGTACAGAATGTTGAGATAGTGAGATAATATTCTCAAATGGAGCCTGATTTGTGAAAAGTAAAAGCTAAGACTACTGACCTGTGAACTTGGTTCTTGCTAACCTATAATTGCTATAAGAGAAAAGAAATAAAAGGAAGACTTTCCAGCAGAGATATTCACACAAGGCCTTATTAAGAATTTTTAGTTAGATTTGTCAGAGAATTAGTATTGTGCAAGAAATTGTATAGCAATAACATATTAGCAACAAATCAAATTTTATAAAAATAAATTACATCTCAACCTTCATTTCATATTATATGCAAGGCTTCCTATTGGAAGAGGAGTATAAAATAAGTCCTTAATCTTTTAAAATAAAGTACATTTTTTGCTAAACATAACATTGTTTGCATATTTCACCAGCCCTAGTTATCATATTATTTCAGTAGGATTCTTATTCTTTTTTATTCTTGTTTTCAATCTGGAGAAAACTATAAAATTCAGAAGTAGTGCATATTTATTGCAATAAGAAATTTGGCAAATCTAACAAGGAGATTGTTTGCATTCTAAACTACCTTCTTAATTGTTTTCAATTACATTATTATACTTTCTTGAAGAGAAACTAATATTATAATAGAAACAGAGTGTCCTTCCACTCACCAGCAAATGAGCTTGTGTACAAAAGAGTCCTTGACAATATTTTCTTTTCATTACCAATTGCTAATTAGTCCACTGAACTTGTCTATGTGTGTTGCTGTTGTCATGCTTGAGTGCCCTTGATAAAATCAAGTAGCAAGCATATATGTTTGATGTCTGATAATTAGGTAATGTTGTACTCACTTGGAATAATTGGTCTGGAAACGTATAATTATTTATTATTCTGATTTATTTATTCAATTCAGAATTTATTATTCTGAAAGTGTTAAGAGGTACTGAGTCTAAATGCACCTGATTTTTTGGTAAGTTGATTCCAATCAGGCTTTAGTTAAAAGAGGATATATTGCAGAAGCTGGTAAAATTAAACACTCTTGCATGAGACAAAGGTGAGGGAAATATTGTCTCTAGACAGAAGAACAGTTGATGTAAGGCTTCCTAACTCTGACTTCACTAAGACCAAGTTAAAAATTGCTTATCTCTTATGAAAATGTCTCTTTCTCTTGCTTTCACTTCTTCTATATCTTCCTTGGCTAAAAGGGAAAAAAAAAAAAAAAGTTACTAGGCATCAAATAGAGACATTTTTTCTTGAAATTATCGCTTCTAGACTTTTCTCTCCTGTTTTCAAGCTTGCATCATCTCTTTTCTCCTATATTATTTCTCTGTTATTTCTCATACTGCTTTTTCCAGTTTTATTTTTCATTCATCCCATTCTTCTTTTTTCCTCATTCTCTCTGTTCATACCATACAGCTACATTTATGATCAACATTGTTTCTATTAGCAGTGGATCACTTTATTCATACCTCAAAAGAGAAGAGATTAAGATGAGCTGTAAGGAAGAACTTTTTCCCAGTGAAACACTGGAACAGGTTGCCCAGAGAGATGGTACATGCCCCGTCTCACAAAGTGCCCAAGGTCATGTTGGACAGGGCTGTGAGCAACCTGATCTAGCTGATGTCCCTGCTCATTGCAGAGAGATTGAACTTCAAATCTTCCTTTCTACTTAAACCTTTCTATGATTCCAAGTAAGGTTTCTGGAAAAATCAGAAATTGTAAACTGTCTAGCAACAAGTTTATCAAGTTTAATATATCATATATTATACACTATGTATGTGATACATATGTCTTACATTACAAAGTATATGACATATTATACACTGTATATTATTTATGGTTTCCTTATGTTAGCTTCAAATAATCCATTTCAATTCATGTATGTGGAAACAAAAAAGTATTTTTGTGTTGTGCATAGCTGTGAAGAAAGCAGAACTGATGCTCATGACCCTTTTACAAAGATGTATTTAAAAGACTGAAATGAGGTTAATAAATTTACTTTTGTAAAACATTTGTAATTTTTTGTCATTTTCATACAGCTTTTCATGGTTATAGATATCCTGTGCATCTTCTGTACTAATATTTTATTTGGATAATCAATATATTAACTATTAGTTTTGTGTTATGTTTGTGGGCATCTTTGATAATTCATAGTTAAACGTTTAAGAGAAACAAAAAAAAAATGCACAAATCTGCAATTTGTAAACATACTTCTCTTACAGAAGAGGTAACTAATAGTCAACAATATTTGCATGTTATTTATAGAAGATATGTATGTGTAGATCCCTGTGAAGCACTAGCAGCTAAGGGCTTGATCAAATACATGTGGAAATCCATGGTATCTTACCTTTACTGGAATGACTTCATCACTCTTCCCTAACTGAATTGATTTTAAGTCTTAGAGCTGAATTGAGGACACAAACGCCATCAGCTTTATCTTCCAGCAGGTAGACTGCCTTTGCCACTGGAAAAAGGAATGTTTGTAGATCAGATAAGTACTAAAACCTCTCCTTATCTTAGGGTACCAGCAAGTCATAAAACTAGCATGATTTGTCTTATTTCTTATACCAAATAAATGCATGAATCAACAACAATCCTAAGGATGAACCCATGAAAAAAAACCTCAAGGTATATTAAAATTCTCTGATAAATAAACCACAAACCATATGTAATGTTTGTAAATAAGACAGATGTTGTTAGATGAAAGGGGTATAAATGAATAAAAGTGTATTTTAGCAAAGTTATTAAAGAATGATACAATCAGGAACACAAATTTCACACCTAGAGGATGCATCCTGCAGCCTTAATTCTATGCATCAGAAAAATATTAGAAATTCATACATAGGTACTGAACACTAGGAAACTACTTTCATAATACCTTTGAGGCTGAATATTTTGGTTTTTTTATATTGATAGAGGGATAACTTAAACTAATATGGAATTAATGGATAACATTGGAATACTGGATCCAGTTCTAATGTCCACACGTTGTAAAAGATACTGAAAATCTGAGTTTAGAAGACACCTCCAAAAATATTCTGAGAAATAAGGGTCCTGAGTGCACAGATGGGCCTTAATATTCAGGGAAAGGTATTAGCCCTATTTAGCCTCTCCTGAACATCACCCTAAATACACACATGCACATCCATACACATGCCCCAGTCCCTGTGCTCAGAGGCTCGAGTTAAGCTCAGATCTGAATGTCACATCCCTGCCTGAGCCCTGCCATGGGTGCCCCCAGCTCAGTCCTGCTCCTGCCCGTGCTGATGTGCTGACTCTACTCCCCAGATGGATCCTCAGCCTCTCTCATCACCTCCCATGTGCCCAGTGCTGGTTGTGCACCAACCACAGCCTGCTCTGCTTCTCTCTCAGGCTGGCACAGCCCTGCCTGCCCCGGGCCACCCTCCCATCCCTCAGGACCAGCCCTGCTACTGCCACTGATGGCCTGACAGCCATTGCATCAGTATTTGAGACAAAGAAAGATAATAGTTGTTTATCAAACTAGAAGGAACTTGACCATTATCTAAATGGAAAAAAACATTTCTCATTTTATTACCTATGTTGACTAAGGTATTAAATTCTATAGAAGCTCAGATTACACATGTTATATTCTTTAAAGTCCAATTTTTTTTCTGCTGTTTTTTGTTATTAAAACTAGTCACAAGAACCACACACAAAATTATTGTCCTTTTTCACTTAAATTTCTGAAAGCCCCATGAAAAAATGTGGTAGCACAAGATTACTTATTTAAGTGTGTAACCTCACTAAATCCCATAGTCTTTCTTATTCAGGATCAAACAAACTGGTTGTCATACTGTTCTCTGTCCTCATAAAATCTATTAGATAGCTTTTATCATGTGAGTAGTGTGGAAAATAAAATGAAAAATATGATTTAATCTGCCTTTTCAAGGATAAGTGTGAAAGTTAGTAATAAAATACAGAAATGTCATTCTCCTAGATTATATATTTGTCCAGGAAGTAGATAAAGCTTTGATGACTATGCAGAAATTGTGGAACACATAATAATACAAATATGACAAAATCAACAACCATTCTAAAGTGAACTGCATGAGATCCAGATCAACACTGACAGGCAAGATCATCTGCTCTTTTTTGCACTTGAATGAGATAAGAACTTAAACTTATATTTAATTTCATACAAAATGATTAATTTTAGATAATTTAGCACATCGGACATTAATTAGATAATCATTAGAAGTGTTTTTTCTTGAGTCAAGAGTTTGCTAAGGGTAGTTTAGAAGTTATTCCACGTGTTTTTGTGAATGAGATTTTGTGCTGGCTTACCCACATTTACTACCCTTTCAATGTTTAAGTGATCTTAATAATTTCAAGACTTTAAAATATAAAACATAGACAACGTTTAAAAATGAAATTCTAAAAGATGACAATAAAGTAAATAATTTTATTTTCCTGAATTTCCTGTACACTCTAGAATGTCACCCATTTCTCACTTCTCAGTAGCAGGTTCTTCTACTGGAAAAAAAAAAAGATCATACCTAATATGAAATGTAACAAGCAGTGTTAATTCAAACTTTTTGGTTCAGAAATATACCTGTTTAGACAAGTCTCCGGCCTTTCTCCTTCATTGCCCAAGTTCATCATGCTGCTATGGCTGACACCACAAGATATATACCAAAATAAACCAAAATTCCTCAATTATAGCAAATATACCAAAAATCCTCATACATATTTTCTAAGCAGAGTTTTACTTTCAGCTCAACAAACAAAAAAGCATATACTTTGCATTTAATGACAAAAAAGATTAAAAGATAAACCTCCCATGTTCTTTTGTCCTTCTTAGGGCAAAAGACAGTCTATTTCTTTTGAAGTATTGCCCTGAAATCATCTATCCATTTTTTCTCCTTTCTTGAAGATGAAGATAACTTGAAGATCTTTTGGTTATTCCAGCTACAGATCAGATCCCTGAACTGCTGCTTGCCTCTGCACTTGGGCTTGAAGAGAAGAGCCATCTGGTCTTTTACATTCTTCTTGCATCCTAATATAACAAAATAATAACTTGCCAAAATCCTTATCCTTCAACATCCTTGCTTTTGCCTTTGT